>NW_024543074.1:38955000-39658750 GCF_018167655.1 Microtus oregoni
TTGTTCATAGGCTCTGACAAGTCTTTTTGTCTATTGATTCCTTGGGCCGCTCTACACACAGGATGATTCCACCTATTCCTCCCACTCCGGAAGCTCAGTATTCCATTCCTCGCTTCCTTGCCCTGATGTCCAGAGTGAGCGTCCATTTTCCTAACCTTAGAGGGACTGCTTTCAGCCCTTTGCCATAGACAGTGACAACTATGGGTCCATCCGATTTTTGAATTTGTAGATTCAGGAGTAAGACACCCTTATTCCCCGGGCGGTGGTGGTGCACGCCTTTAATCCCAGCACTCAGGAGGCAGAGGCAGGTCGATCTCTATGAGTTTGAAGGCAGCCTGGTCTACAAGAGATAGTTCCAGGACAGGCTCCAAAGCTACAGAGAAACCCTGTCTCAAAAAAAAAAGACACTCTTATTCATATGTAGGTAGATAAATGATTTTTTAGAAAGACTTTTATTTTATGCATATGGATGTTTTGCTTGCATGTGCATCTATGTACCACATTCGTGTAGTGCCCAGAGTGGCCAGAAGAGGGCGTTGTATGCCTGGAGCTAGTGTTAGATATGGTTGTGAGGCACCATGTGGGTGCTGGGACTAGAACTTCAGGCCTCTGGAAGAACAGCCAGTGCTCTCTCGCGCTCTCTCTCTCTCTCTCTCTCTCTCTCTCTCTCTCCTAATGGATCTGTTTGTTTGTTTGTTTGTTTTTAGAGACAAGGTTTCTCTGTGTAGCTTTGGTTCTTGTCCTGGAACTTGCTCTAGTCCAGGGTGACTTCAAACTCACAGAGATCCTCCTACCTCTGCTTCCCGAGTACTGGGATTAAAGGCGTGTGTGACCACTACCTGGCAAGGATCTTTTAATATATTTTTTATTTTATTTTAAGTGTGTGTGTGTGTGCACAAGTATGCAAGGGTCTGTGGAGGTCAAAAGGGGTCGTTGGATCCCCTGGAACTGGAGTTACAGATGACTGTGAGGTGCCATGTGGATGTTGGGTCTTCTACAAGAACAGTACACGCTCTTACCTGCTGAGCCATCTTTCCAGCCCTGAGAGAAATTTGTTTGTATTAAATAATCTACTCTTTTGGAATGATGTCAAAATTTTTATGACAATCTATTATGAAAAGGTTTCTAGCTGGACGTGGTGGCACACATCTTTAATCCTGGTACTTAGGCAGAAGCAGGTGGATCTTTTGAGATATCATCTTACTATGTTGCCCAGGTTCTTGAATACCCCGATTCAGGCACTCCTACTGCCTCAACCTTCCAAGTAGCTGAGACTATAGACACGAGCCATCCACTCGTCTTTCTTCCTTAAGTTTTGTGGAAAACAGAACTGTAAGGGACCATAGTTTCCCAAGGTGCCGTAGCTAGTGGCAGCACCCCGTCCTTGATTTCTAGGACAAATTCTCCAGGGCTGAGCACACTCTAGAAAGACCCAGAAATCTTCCAGAGCCAGAGCTGGGACGTGAGAGGTTCTGCCAGTGGGTGTAGCATACGATAGTAACCCCTCATTGCACACTGCTGGTGCACACAGACCGTGTGCGTGTGACCAGCATCCTATCGGTACACCCGAGTGTGCGCTGGCATGTGAATGTGTGGGATGACTGGAAGGCAAGGTGCTGGTGCCTGGGGGTATCCTGGAGGGCTTCCCTGGTGAGATGGCACTTAGTCTGGACCATGAGGGACTTTCTCCTTGTCTCTCTTTCTTTAAGGAGGCACAGACAGTCATTCCCAAGAGCTGTTTGGGAATTCCGCAATACAGAAGTTGGTAGAATCCTGAGTCAGGACACTGAAGGAAAATGGGAGCTCATCAACCTGGCTGCAGACTCTCCAGGCAGACAGTGGTATGATCATCCTGGGGAGACCCAGGTGAGAGGAGCAGCAGGGCCAGGAAGGCAGCAGGGCTCACCGGTATGGTTGAACTGTTTCTGGCATGGCAGGAGCAGTGAGGAGAGCAGGTACGAGGGCGGAGGAAAGAGACAGGCTGTTCCTGAGGTGAGCACCCCATCACATTCAAGTTGGTGGGTGAGGGTAGGGTTGCTGCAGAGTATTGAGGGTCTCCCCAGGAGGCTCTTGAACAAACCCTCCAGGCTGTCTAGGGACAAGCAGCTGCCACAGGTACTTAGGCAGTTCTGCCCTAGAGAGCAGCTAGTCGTGCCAGCTTTGGGGTTGAGGGCTGCACCTGCTCACATTCCTCCACCTCCCTCCCCTCCTAAAAGCCACCTTTGAGATAGAGAATAGGGTACCTGGCTTCAGGAGCCCATCCACTTTGCCCTAGCAGCACTGGAGGGTTTCCTGCTGGAGGGCAGCCTGCACCCCTGCACAGGAGAGCAGCGTGCACCCCTGCACAGTCCTCTCTGCAGTTTGCTGCTTCCTCCTTTCGCTCTGTCCCCTCCACTCCCCCAAAGACCTCATCCTCCCTCTCCTTATGTCCCCCTCCCTGTGTCCCCCTCCCTAGTTCTTATTCTCCTTCTCTTCTGGTGGCCAGGGGAGGAAGGAACCCTCTATGTGCCCCCAGAAAGGCTGGCTCCAGAAGCCCTTGTGCCCCCCACCCCCTGCCTGCATGCTGGCCTCAAAGTAATCAATCTGATTGGATTAGGGTCAGGGCAACCCTAATCGTGTCAAAGGTTACCCTAGGCTTTGTGGCAGGGACCACAGGGGTGCCTGGCCACCCCTGCCGAGGTGGCCTCTGTTGAACAGGGTTTAACATCTACCAGCCAGCCGTGAGGAAAGGAGCCAGCCTCTTGCATCCATGTAAGCGTGTATATGAGATTGTGCACCCGTGCGTTATATACAAATGTGTGTGCATGTGTTTTATATATACATGTGTGCATGAGTGTCTTAGGTGGGCATGTGCACTTGGGAATGGGAATGTGTTTAGTGTGCATATTAGCTAATATTTCTACATATGTGTCCATGCCTAAACGTGTGTCAGTGTGCATCTGTGTGGCTGTGCCTGACTTACATGGGTATGCATGTGAATAGATGAATTGTGTGCTGTGTATAAATGTGTGCAGGTGTGTGCATGTACCAGTGTACATGTACATTTGTGCACCTGTGTGTGTCTGCATCTGTACTGCATGAACATTTGTAGATGTGTGAATGGGAGTTACACACAAATATACATACGTGTGTGCTCACATGCATTGTATACACACATGTGGGCGTCCAAGTGTCTCTGTGTAGGTGTGTCCGTGTACACTGTACATGCGTGTGTGTATATGTGTGTGCACTGAGCATGCATGTGTGAATGGGGGCCTGTGTGAACACATGACAAAGTGTGTTTACCTCTGACCCAGTACCATGCACCCTGTATCTGTCTGACCTGAGACCTGGGCTGAGCCTGAGGAAGAAGCTCTAACCCCTGGATGCTGAGCTAGAGTCTAGATTGCTCTGCCTTTCCACCTAAAGGTAGCAGGGAACTAACTACCTGCCTTGGGTCAGGAAGCATTTGAAGAATTTTGAGTACAGGATGATTATGAGCAGTTTATATGTCCCTTGGGGCAGTTCCTAGACACTCAGAAGCAGGCGTTAGGTGACTCCCTTGTTTTGACCTCTGGCTAAGTAAAATGGGTGGGGTGTTTGCCGGCAAAAGCTGGGCGGGGCCAGCCTGTCCAGAGGTAGCGGTCACAGGATGGAGGTCAATAAAACAGCTGGTCTGGCTAGGAAGGAGGCTGGTGAGAGATGCAGAGGCCGTGGGGGCTCAGAGTCCAGGGCCAGGCTCTTAAACAACGTGTGGCCTTGTATGGGGCCTGATTCTCCTGGCTGAGTGAGACAGTTACATCTAGAACATAAAAGAGCGCAGCCTGGAGTCTGGAGCCTGGAGCCCACAATCATAGAAACTGGGGTCTCTACCTGCCTGCCTACAGAGGTGGCTATGCCTTAGGGTCCTCAGAAGTTCCTGGGCCTAGAGGCTTCTGTACGAAGGAAGGGCCAAATATACCCATAGTTACAGTTCTGCACCCCTAGTGGAAGGTTTCTTCCTGGTTCCTAATGACCCCCGGGGGCTTGCTGCCTATACAGGCAGCTCTTATTCATTGTTAGTCTTCATTTGGACCCCACTGACCTGGACAGCATCTCCAGCTAGAGACTCTTACCTGTGTTGGGTATGGTTCACCCTTCCCTCTTAAGGTATACCTCCAGGCCAGTCATACCTACAGCACATAGTGACTAGACTTCTGTTGGGTCCCCAAGACCTCTGGAGTCACAACAGGTGGCAGAGGTGGGTGCTTATAGACCTTAGGTTCTCAGTGTCTGCTGGGTATTTAGATCCCTGCCCTTGGTCAAGCCAGGGAGGAACTTTTTTTTTTTTTCCCTAACTTACTCCCTGCTCTACTTGGGGTCTGAGCAGGGAACTGTAGCATGGCCTCCTCCCCTCCCCCAGGCATGCCCCCTTCCTGATGACTGGCCTCAGCATCATGGCCCCTCAGGGGGTGGTCCTCCACCTCTCTGTGTGTGCTCAGCCTATGGAAGGACCAGCTCCAATGGGGCAGTCCGCGAGACTGCCGGAGTCTAGGGCCCTGAAGGGACAGAAAGGGCAGCTTTTTAGGGAAGCAGAGTCCCCAAATCCAGGTTGCGACCCCTGACCCCCCCCATCCGAAAGTGTTACCATTTACGATGCGTTGGGGGTGGGGGCTCCCCTGGCTCTGGGGGCCTCTCCAGTATATCATTAACTCTCCGCTGTGGGAGGGGGGACCCCGGCCGACATCCCACTGCGCTCGGCTCTGAGCACAATGTCCCTGCGAGGACGACAAGATTAAGCACAAGGGAAAAGTGAAAATGCTGTTGGCGATTCACACGCCCTTCGGGGTGTTGAATTAAAGCGTCTGAAAGAGGATTTCCCCTCGCGCCCGACGGCGCGGCGGGCAGCGCATACTTCCAGGTTGCTATGACTGGCCGGCGATCGCCTAATCACCGGCCAGGGGGAAATTCATATAAAATATCGCTGGCCATTGTGGGGCTAACGCGGCGTGACAGTGTCGCACAAAGCCGGATTCATCAGCCCCAGCAGGTCAGCCAGGCGCCCGGCCGCGCGGGCCCGGGCGGTGTCAGGGGCCGCGGCCACGGTGGGGCACCGGCGCATTCCGCTCTCAGGTGGCTCCGGGGCCTTTTGTGCCGCCGTGTGATTACCAAATGCCACCGCGACACCCCCTCCGGGCCGCACGGCTCCTCGAGGCCAGGAAAAGGGCCTGGGGAAGGAGGGACGGTGGGCAGCCTCGGAGGGGAGGCGCCAGGGCGGGGCCTGGGGCTGCAAGCTACCAGCTGGGGCTGCACCGATCCTCCTGTCTGCCCTCTGCCTGCTGTGCTGAACGCTGGAGGGGGAAGGGGTGCCCACCCACCGAATGTTCTGGAAGCACTTTCAGACATCAGGATGGGAAAGGGAAGGATGGTTTGTCCTTCCTCAGGGCGGCAGGAGATTGACGCTCCCAAGCGAGGTGATGCTCCCATAGCCTGCAGGCTATGGCCAATCTGAGCAATTATGGCGATACCATGGTTGGGCTTTAAGGGTATTGGCCCTCTTCTTCCTGCTTCCCACCTATGGGCAGGGGAATGATCTCTCATTTGGAGTCTGGAAATTAAGGGTACAGGACAACATCTGGAAAGTGGTGCCTGACACACGCAGGCCACACTGCTAACCCTAATCCTTCTGTGTGTCTTCGGAGGGGTGTAGTGGGTGTACGGTGCAGGGTGGCATAGGTAAGGGTACCCCTCTGCCTCCTGGGATTTTCTGGTTCTAGCCCCATGCAGGGTGGCTTCAACAGGTAGCTGGCATACATACATACGTACATAACATAACATACTATCCTAAATATATATGCACCAAACTTTGGTGCACCCAATTTCTTCTAAAAAAATAAAAGTAGTACTGAATTTAAAGGTACAGATTAATAGTAGGTAAACACACACACACACACATACGTACAGGATGACTTTAAACTGATCCTCCTGCTTCTACCTTCCAGCTGCTGGGAGCTGGAGAGATGGCTCAGCAGTTAAGAACACTGATTGCTCTTCCAGAGGAACCGGGTTCAATTCCAGTGCCCACGCGGCAGCTCACGACTGTCTGTAACTCCACTTCCTGGGGTCCTGACACCCTCACACAGACACACATGCAGGCCAAACACACTCAGTGCACATAGAACTAAAATAACTAAAGCAAATAAGGAAAAGAATGCCCCACCATGCTCAGCTCATCCCTGGTTCTTGAGAGCAGACACCTTGAGTATCGCTCATCTTGCATTTCTAGTTCTGAGCCTAGGGCCAACTCATTATGGGCGCTCATATTCTGGGAAGTTGAGTGGCTGGGTAGATGGGTGGTAGATGGCTGGAGGAGTAGGGGATAATGGAGGGGTGGATAGGTGGATAATGGGTAGATGATAGGTGGATAGTAGACAGATAACTGGATGGATGGTGTTTGGTGGAGGATGGGCAGATGATAGTGAAGTGGATAGATAGGCCTGAAGGACGTCTAGATGAGTAATACTTTGCTTAAACGCAGTAAGACCACAGCAAGGCTGGTCTCTGGGATTTGTTTCTTCAGGCGGAATTCACTCCCCACCTCCCAGGACCTGACTGAAGAGACACTGGCCTCAATTCATAACCCTCCCACCTCAACCTTCCTGATGCTGGCATTTCAGGCATGAGCCATGACACCTGACTTGGAATTTGCTTCTCTTATAGAACAATTTCTTCAGGGAATTCCTTTTCTTCATCTTTACCTATACCCGATGAATAGGCAGTCTTGGGACTGAAGAGAGTAGGTATCCAGCCCCCAAATCTCATCTCAGCTCTGCCTCAGATGACTCCTGCAAATCGCCAGCCCTTGCCTGTAAGTCTCGGACTCAGCAGTCCACAGGCACCCACTTCTTCTTCATCCGAGGTCCAACACCCATTTGAAATGAGGCATGTGGCTACTGCCGGAACTGGTTCACTTGTATCCAGGAGTGAAGGCTTCCCTCAGCCTTCCCCTTTCTGCTGGCCACCTCTGCTGAGTCAACAGAAGCTGAAACCACTACCGAAGCTGTTGCTGTGGCGGAAGACTTGGCAGTGTTTACTAGGCTACTGTGTCACTGTGTCTTCCCCCAGGGTCTTGGGAGAGCCCTATTCCCATTCTCTCTCTGCAAGGGAGATAGCTCCGGGACAGGGGTTCATTCACAGTGTTTTTCTAAAACCCTGTATGAGTCTAATGAAAGCAATAGATTTCTTCTCTGAGAAAACAGGTCTGTTCCCAAGACCCCTGAAGTATGTGAATCTTAAGTCTTGCCCCTGATTCCTGGGTGGAACCAGTCTTGCTGGATTAAAATCCTTGCCCTCAGAGGACATCACCTGAACATTCTGGAGCCTTTTTTCTGGGTATCCTACAGACATGTTCTTGATTATTATTAAATATCTTAAACATAGAGATGTATTTGCAGGAAAGGTGTAGAACTCTCGGGTCCCCTCACACAGCCTTCCACACTGCTGTGGTACAAGATCTCACTGTATTCATCAAAACTGTAATCTTGCCAGACATAGTGGCGCACGCCTTTAATCCTAGAACTTGGAAGTCAGAGGCAGGCGGATCTCTGCGGGTCCGAGGCCAGCATAGTCTATAAAGCAAGTTCCAGAGCAGCGAGTGCTGTTACCCAGAGAAACCCTGTCTCGAAAAACAAAACAGAACAACAAAAACAAAAAGCTGATCTGTCACGAAAGCCGGTGTGACTTGGATGACCCACTTCATGCCTCCGTGTCCCTTGAACTCCACTATCCTTCCCTTCGTCACCATTTTGAAGGGAAAACCTTGATCAGGCTTTAGCTGTTGCCTCCAAACCCTCAAGTGCAGACAATACATTTAGAGCAAGAAAATCTTGACGACAAGGCAGTCCTTCTTGGGAGGCAGAGTATCTAGTCCCTGCTAGGAATGTGGACTCCATCCCTTGCTTGAGGTGGTGTCGGCCTCCAGCTGGTGCATTGCTGCAATCCAGGTGCAGAAAAGGGAGGCAGGAGGAGCACAAATTCCAGGCCAGCCTGGGCTATGAAAACCTGTTTCAAAGCAAAAATAAAAACAATGGTGTGTGCCAGGTTTCTCCAACATAGAGTCAAATAGTTCCCCCTCGTCACTGACCAGCATCTTGGGGAGGAACTGCTTAAAACTCTGGCTGCAACTTGCATTCAGCTTCGTTTGCCGTAATGTACCATTTCATGTCCATCCGGCCTGTGGGCTTTGCAGCCTGCAGTTCCTCTCCTGGCCTCTTCAATGGAGTTTTTGGACCTATCTGTAGAGGATTCTGGTCTTTATTTCTTCCCCAGCCAATTGAAAGTCAGCTCCAGAGCCTACCCTGCCCTGGCTTAATCAGGAGCCCCACCTCCTCATTTGACACCAGGGGAAATTGAGGTTCAGTGGCAAAGGGAGCACTTTCCAGCTGACTGGTGACGGAGCTGAGCAAGAATGAGCGGCTGTCCTCTGCAAGTCTAAACTCTGAGTTGCTCCCTCCGGCTCCTGAGCGCCCTGCCCCTCAAGTGTGTCTACAAGTTCCCAGCTGTTTGCTTGGGTCCTGATAAGCTGGGAGCCTGAAGCCCTTGTTCTGGGCAGGGCAAGGGCAAGGCCCAGAGTGTTGGTCCCCTTATCTTTTAGAGCCAAGAAGGGAGGGGGAGGGGCATCTGGGTGACACTTGGGCTGGATAAGGTAACCTGGAATGTGAGGGTGCAGACAGAGAAGCAGGATTCTGACTGCACCCAGGAGGAAGGTACTTCAAGGGCTCTGCCCCAGACTGTCTGCAGAAAGACAGAGGAGGCGAAAGCCTTAGAGGCACCAGGAGTCTGCTGTCCTTTGACTCCTTCAAAGATAAAATAGGGGTAGAGATGCAGCTCAGTTGGTATAGTCTTTGCCTAGTGCAGATAAATCCTCCAGGTTCCACCCAGCACTACTTAAAACAGGTGTGGTCACCCACAGGTGTAATTCCAGCACCTGGTGGAGTTCAGGGTCATCCTAGGGAAGCTGCAGGCAAAGGAGCCCCTGCCTAAAAAAAAAAAAAAATAGAAAAAATGAGTATAGAGCTGTGCTGAGCGGAGGGCAGGAGGGGTAGTGGGTGTGTTTAGTGAGGCTGGTGTTTACTCACAGCACCTCAGCTCCAGGCTGTCCCTGGACTGGACATTAGGAAAGGAAAACAGGGCGGAGGGCTTTTCAAGAATGTGGGGTAGGGGGGCGTGCACACCTTTAATCCCAACACTCAGAGGCAGGTGGATCTCTGAGTTTGAGGTCAGTCTGGTCTGCAAAGCAAGTTCCAGGACAGCCAGAGCTATTGCACAGAGAAACCCTGCCTTGAAAACCACACACTCTACCCCACCCCCACACTGCCACCCCCCAAAACCCCCCACAAAACTGGGAATGAGTGGAGTGTCTGTTGTGGTTCCAGTTCCATTCAAGAGCACACAGTGTGGTAGGGTCTCAGGTGGGGGTTACCTCCCCAGAGTAGACTTACCGCCCTTTCAGCCCAGAACTTCTGCCCTTCTTCTTGATATCACAGACAGCTAAGGGGTAACCTGTGTTCTGGATTGGAAATACACAGTGGACAAGATCCAGTCCCCACCCTTGGAGATGGTCTGGGCTGAAAATTAATCCAGCAGACTGAACTCCTGTTGAGGAATAGCCACCGCTGGCATTCCAGGGAGCCAGAGGCCATACGTTGGTTAGACAGGCTGCCATGCTGCAGAGAGGAGCAGGGGCATCCTTAGCCCAGGGAAGAACAAGGCTGGCGACTATGGCAAGAGGCCAGTGAGTGTCTGAGAAGGGGAAAGCAAGGGCAGCAGGAAGGAAGCTTTACATAACTTTAGCAGGACCCTGTATCGCACTGGCGCTGGGCTCAGAGCTGGGCAGCTGTGTGCCTGGCAGTGGAGGCAACTGAAGGCAAGGTGGCAGTCCAACTAGGAGCTTCTCTGTGGTGCTGGTGGACGATGGACTCTGCGCTCATCTTCTGGTGTCCAGAGTGACTGTTTCTAGCCAGCCAACTTCCTGTGGGAAGTAGTGGGAAGAGGCTGGGCTCCTAGATGGTACAGAAGCTGTCTAGGCTCTTGGCAGTGCCCCAGGTTGGGGATAGAGTGGCTGAAGTCTACCGAGGGCCATCCAGGGAGAGGAGCTCATCCATAGGGAGGGTCATCAGCTCCATGAGGGCTTTGCCAGCCAGCTAGAGGTAACCACAGCACACACTGTGCTCTTCGTATGAGAGCGAATGTGCATTCTCTGTTCTGTGCGTGTGGATGTGTGCTTCATGTGTGGGCAAGTCTGAATGTGTGTAGTTGTTCACAGTCCCTCTGTCCCTGCCTTTGAAACACACAGAGTCCCATGTGTTTAACCTCTTAGCTATGGCTTGTGGAAGCATGGGAAGTAGTTGCCCGCTTGTCGCCCAGAGGGACAGCTCTTGATGTGTGGAGGAGGCGTTGAGGAGGCCACAACTCTCTGTAAAATCTCATAATCTCCCAGATTGGGAGTTTCTATATGCAGGAGCTCAGTGACACCACCCCACTTCTACTAGAGGGTCCCCAGCCTGAGAGAGCCTGTGTATAGCTCCCCCTACAGGCCTGTGGGGCTTTCGGTCTGGAATGGTTTCTAGACAGGTTTGTAAAATCTCTTGCTAGTCAACGTGTCAGATGCATGTCCTTCCTGCTCAGAACACCATGTTTGTCATACAGCAAGCCCTCCTTATCTAGTGTATCAAGTAGAGGAGAGGGCGCCTTCTCCCGTACGGAGCTCTTATTCACCGCTGGGACTGGGGGAGGTGCGAGTTAATACAATCATAGAAATCAGTTTGAGGATGTCAGAAGTAGAACTACCATGTGACTCCACCGTTTCCACTGATGGACCTATACCCAGAGAACTCCAAACTCTGCCGTAAGGATACTTGCACGCCAAATGTTTATTGCTGCTTAATCACGATAGCAAATAATTGTAATTAACGTAGTTGTCTAGCAACGGGTGAAGGGATAATGGAATTTTTGTGCGTTTGTAAAAAGTGGAATACTATTCACCTCTGATTTTTTTGTTGTCGTTGTTTTCTGTCTTTTTAGTCAATATGATCTGATTGATCATTTCAAGATCCACCCTTGTGCTTTGTCCACTCTTTCTGAAGCCCCTGGTCTAGACCTGCAGTCAGGGAGGATGCCAAGGTCTAGGTGGTTGTCTTTCCTGTACACGCAGGCCTGTGGTAAAGCTTCATGTCATGTTAGGCACAGTAAGCTTTAATGGTCAATCCAAACAGAACAGTTAGAGTATAGCCGGGGTGAGTTACATGGTCTCTCTCATTGATAAGTTTTCTTTATGGGCTATTGGTCTACCTGTTTTTGTAGCTGGGTGATAAAAACTAATGTTTCTTCTCTCCTTCTCCTCCTTCTGAGTTCCACAGGTGCCAGTCTTTATAGCTTCAGCATGTGGTTTCTCTTTCCTTTTACTAAGCTGGCAACTTTCTCTCACTCTGTGGTTTTTCTTGGGCATAATTACCACTCTTGATTTCAGGGCCACCACTGGGTAAAACAAGAATGGCTTAGTCACAAGCACTGTGATGTTGAAACTGGTGACTGTCTATCTGATCCCCAGACAACCCCTGAGAGACTACAGTGTGAGTTACATACATCTAACATGGATACTCTGCACAAGGGGTTACATATGTCTCGGGAAGGAACAGCACAGGACAATATGAGACTTCACCACACGGCTCAAAACAATATGCAATTTAAGACAGGTGGATCTCTGTGAGTTGAAGGCCAGCCTGGTCTATAGAGTGAGTTCCAGGACAGGCTCCAAAGCTACAGAGAAACCCTGTCTTGAAAAAACAAAACAAATATGCAATTTAAAAAGTCAGTTATTTCTGGAATTTTCCTTGTGTATGTCTTGCGTATGTGGTGCTGGGGATGGAAACTAGAGCCCCGCTCAAACAGACAAGCAGCCTCCCACTAGCTCTCTCTCTCTCTCTCTCTCTCTCTCTCTCTCTCTGGGCCCCCCAATGTTCCATGCAATGCTTTCAAATTGTGACAAGCTATGGGTAACTGAAGCCTCTGATAAGCAGGAGTCCTGTGTTGCCAAACTGACTCTCACATGATGGATGTTTCCTTCCACCCACCTGCTGCGCAAGGCTGCATTTCCTTCACTGCCTTCCTAATCCTCGCTCTCAGTCGGTTCCGCATGTGCGTGAGATAGCGCCTTATTGATTTGCATTGCGCCGTGACTCATGGTACCGAGCTTCAGACTGGGTCCTTCTGGAGCCCTGGTGTATCCAAAGATTCACTAGAAAACAGAAGTGATAGAATGATCTCTCCATATATTAGAATGGGGTTCAGTAGTGGCTGACAGGCTGTGGTTTGGCTAGTACAATGACTGTCTTCCAACAGAAAGTCCAAGAACCCAATAGTTATCTGGTTCACAAGGCTGGATGTCTCCGCCGTCTTCAGTATACGCTGGAATCCCAGAGAAGTAGGCTCTAATACCAGTGAAGGAATGGGCTTGCCAATGAGAGTGAGGGCCAGCAGGCAAAAGAGTAAGCTTCCTTCTTTCCTGCTCTTTATGTAGGCTGCTACCAGAAGGTGTAGCCCAGATTTGGGTGTGTTTTCTGACCTTAAATGATACAATCAAGAAAAATCCCAGGTGGTGGTGGCACACACCATTAATCCTAGCACTCAGGAGGCAGAGGCGGATGGATCTCTGTGTGTTCTAGGACAGCTTGGTCTACACAGTGTGTTCCAGGGTAGTTAGGGCTATGTAGAGAGAGAGAGAGAGAGAGAGACCCTATCTTAAAAAGAAAAAAATAAGCCAGGCAGTGGTGGTGTATGGCTTTTATCCCAGTGCTCAGGAAGAAGATGCAGGTAGATCTCTGAGCTGATTCCAGGGCAGGTAGCCAGGGCTACAGGGCTACACAGAGGAACCCTGACTTGAAAAACAAGACAAGCCCAAAATCCCTCCCAGGTGTACCCAACAGCTTCGGTTTTAGTTAATTCCAATAGTCAACTTGACAACCCAGAAGAGCTGTCCTGGTTGGCCTTGAACTCAAAACAATCCTCCTGCCTCTCTTCTAAGTGCAGGTTTGTTTATTTATAGCATTAAAGATCTAATTTATCTTGTTCTGAGATGGGGTCTCCTGTAGCCCAGGTTAGCCTTGAACTGTCTGTAGCTGAGGATGAACCTGAAGAGTCGCTTGTCAGTCACCACCTCTGGAGTCACTGGGATTCCATTCTAGGCCTGCGTGTCTTCACCATCTCATTACAGGCAGGGCTGGGGCTTGGTCCCAGGCTCCTTTGGCACGCCAACCTGCTTCTCTTCCCACTGTAGCACATTATTGTATTTTATTTATCTGATTTTTGAGACAGTCTCATGTAGCCTAAGCTAGCCTCTATGATGACCTTGCATTTTTGATCCTCCTGCTTCCCTTCCCCGATGCTGGAATTAGAGTGCACGGCTATGCCCAGCTTATGTGAGAGTAAGGATAAGGACCTAGGGCTCCCTGCATGCTCGGCCCTATTTATTTTTATTACATAATTGTATGTATTTTCAGGTGCGGTGTGATATTTCAGTATAGGATTATATTAAAAATGATTCAGTCAGGGTTCTTAGCATGTTCACTGAAAATGTCCATAAGCCCTTTTAAGCATTGACTTTTTTTTTTCTTTTTTGACGCAGAGTTTCTCTGTGTAACAGTCCTGGCTGTTCTGGAACTTGCTTTGTAGACAAGGCTGGCCTCAAACTCACTTAGATCCTCCTGCCTCTGCCTCCCAAGTGCTGGGGTTAAAGGCATGCACCACTACCGCCTGACTTAAGCATTTTTTAAAAAATACAATGTGTTTTCCACTCTCCTCATACTACTGTTCAGTAACATACCAGAACCTTTTCCTCCTCTTTAACAGAAGTTTAGACCCAGTGGTTAACCTCTCTCTACCTTGTCTTGCCATCCCAGGTCTCTGTTAGCTAACCCATTCTACTTCCTGCTATGCAATGATGCTTTTAGGTTCCAGCCCATCTTTCTGTGCCTGGCTCATTCACTTAGTGTAACGTTCTCTGGGTTTGTCAGTTTGGGTGCAAGTAGCAAAATCTCACTCTTATTTATGACTAAAAATGTCTCATTGTGCACATTGCAGACCTATGATAACCAAAGCCATACAGCTCTGGTATAGAGCAGACATGGGCCGACGGATCAGAATAGCAGTGCCTCAAGGAATAAATCCACATATGTACACCGCATTGTTTCTCAGGAAAAAAAATGTATAAAGAACATACATTTGAGAAAGGACAATCTCTGATCAATGGTGCTAGGAAAGTGGATATCAATAGCCACACATGGAAGAATGAAACCAGATTCCTATCTTCTACACACAAATACCAACTACTAAGGAAAAAAACTTAGGGCTGGGCCTGGTGATGATGCTTTTAATCCCAACCATTAAAAGGCAGAGGCAGGCAGATCTCTGAGTTTGAGACCAGTCTGGTCTACCTAGAGCATCCCAGGCCAGCCATTGCTCTACAGTGAGACGCTGTCTTAACAACATGTGCGTGCGCGCAACACACACTGAATGACTTAGGGAAAACACTTGGGAAATGGATGGTTAGGGCCAATATTTTTCAGAGAAGACTCTTAGAAGCACGATGGTAAGATCCTGTGTGTGCTGAGTTCTCAGTCCTGATTCTTGGATTCCTGCCTTTGGAATGCAGCCCTCCTCACCTGGCCTCCTTACCTGCCATCTCCTTCCTTTGCAGCCACCCGGGAGTCAGCCTTTGTCCATGCCATTGCCTCTGCCGGAGTGGCCTTCGCAGTGACACGCTCGTGTGCAGAGGGCTCAGCAGCCATCTGTGGGTGCAGTAGCCGCCTCCAGGGCTCCCCAGGCGAGGGCTGGAAGTGGGGCGGCTGTAGTGAGGACATTGAGTTTGGTGGAATGGTGTCTCGGGAGTTTGCTGATGCCAGGGAGAACCGGCCAGATGCCCGCTCTGCCATGAACCGCCACAACAACGAGGCTGGGCGCCAGGTATGTACGCAGAACTCCAGGACTTCACTGGGGTGACCAGAGCGGGAGAACAGGGTGAAGGAGAGACTGCTCTTGGTGACCAGGCCGCAGGTCTGCTTTCCTTCTATCAAGGGACATAGTGACACTACTCAACTGTTTCTCAACTGTCCAGTGTGCTCCCAAGCTCACCTGTGGAGTTAGGGTCCTTGGGAAGGAAACAAGTGGAGGGAGGCTGCCATAGAGCATGTGGTGTCCAAGGGTTCTGCACACATAAAAGGACAAGACATGAAAGGGAAAACAGAGGAGAGAAGCAGACGAATGGATGGATAGATACAGTAGATATAGATTGAACTGATACAGAGAATTATAGTGCAGCGATGATACAGGCTATTGAGACGGAGGGAGGGAGAGAGTATGAGAACTTGAGAATCTGGAACAGAACAGGAAACCATGATAACAGCATTTTGAAGGTCCCTTCCTCTGGCTCTACCTGGATATAGCCTTTTCTTTACCTTCCTCTGGCTATCCCTGGCTTCAGGGGCTGATGCTGAGATCTCAGGGGAAAGTGAAGGTCTGAACTTTCCTACATAGACAAGTTTCACCGCAGCAGCTCATCCTCGAATCTGCTTAGTGTCCCTCCCACCCAGAGTCCCGCTTCCCTTCCCAGAGAAGGAGGGTGGATAGGTAGGAAGTACTCAGTGGTACAGCAGAGCCAGGGAATGAGTCAGGAGCCGGAGTGGATGTCGTCAGGCATCTTGAGAAGCAGAGCTGACTATGGAGGTGAAAACAGACGTTTCTTGAAAGTGTATTTCATAAGCGTTTTGAAGTGGGTATGGTGGGGCAGGCCTGTAATCCCAACACTCATCAGAGGTGAGGCAGGATATAGATGTTCAAGGTTGGCTTCTATTGCACAGTGTTTGAGGCCAGCCTCGTACATGAGACACTGTCTACAAAAGCAAGCAAGCAAGAAAGAAAGAAAGAAAGCAAACAAGCAAGCATTTCCTTAAGTGATGGCTCCTCTGCCCAGCTCCCGTCGCCAGGCACCTGCTTACACTGTAGCAGACATTTGGAGACGCCAAGCATGCCTGAGGACAAGCTGTCACAGTGACACTTAACTCTACATCAGGAGCCTCAGCGTCTCAGACCTTCCATCTCTGCCTAAAACTCAACACTTGCTCAATCCACTTATCCTGCAGACAAAGGATAGGATATTCTCCTCTGGGGAACCCAGCTCTCTCAGAATGAATGGTGGGGAGGCGGTTCCTAAAGCACAGCAGTTGGGTCACTTTATAGTGAGTATTGAAGGTGATAATTGCCTCCTACCTGCAGGAATTTCCAGAAAGCAGCGGGAGGTGATGGGGATCGTTGTGGTGCAGGTCTTTATTCTTAGCAGGCAGAGGCAAGTGGGTCTCTGTGAATCTGAGGTCAGCCTCAACTACTTAGAGAGTTCCAAGCCTTCAGGAAGCTACATATAGAGTCCCTGCCCCCACTCCCGCTCCCCACCCCTAAAACCACAAAAAAAAAAAAAAAACCCAGAATTTTCAGAAAACATACAATAAAACAAACAAACACCAAGAGTTTAAGAGTTTAACTAGATGTTATGATTCAGGCCAGCAATCCCAGCACTTGGGAGGCTGAGGCAAGAGGCTCATTTAAGCCTGGGCTATATTGGGAGTCTGAGGCCAGGTTGGGTTACATAGTGAGACTTGTCTCAAAAAAAAAAAAAATACAGAAAACTAAACCACAACTTTTTTATTTAAAAACAAACAGAAAACTTCACAAAAACTATTGGTATCTCCAGAAAGATCAACCATTGTCCTGTGACATTGGAACAATGAGTCAATTTTAAAAAGGAATGAGAGAGAAGAGTTCTTAGAAATTAAAAATATGGGGCTTACAATATGGCATGGCAGATAAATGTACTTGCCTCCAAGGCTGACAACCTGAGTTTGATCTCCAGAACCCATCAAGTAGAAGGAAGAACCAACTCCTCCTGCAAGCTGTCCTCTGACTTTCACGCCTTGTGATGTGCATGTGTGCATTTATATATGCACATAATAAATGGTGGGGGGTTGTTTGTTTTCTAGACAGGGTCTCTCTATACAGTCCTGGGGGTCCTGAAACTCACTTTGTTGACCAGGCTGGTCTTGAACTCAGAGATTTGCTTGCTTCTGCTCTGGGGTGCTGGGGTTTAAGGTATGTGCCACCATGCCTGTGGCCTTCAGTGCTTTAAAAGAAATTGTTGGGCAGTGGTGGCGCACGCCTTTAATTCCAGCACTTGGGAGGCAGAGGCAGGTGGGTCTCTGTGAGTTTAAGGCTAGCCTGATCTACAAAGAGAGTTCCAGGACAGACATGACTGTTATACTGAGAAATCCTGTCTCGAAAACCAAAAGCCTAATAATAATAATGTAAAAGTATGATAAGAAAGCAAACATTTCATGAAGAGTTTTGGGGGTTATGTTCATGAGAGACAAGGGAGGACGAGAAGAGGAAGCTAGCAAAGACAAGGCAGGAAGCTTCCCTAGAATGGAAATTGTAGCTCATGCAGGCCCCGCTCAAGGATGGGGAAAGAAGAGTAAAGTGAGCTCAGGGCTCACAAGCCCTGGATGCACTTTTTAGAGCAGTTGTTCTCAACTAGAGGTTTGTAGTTCATTTGGGTGGAGCGACCCTTTCACAGCGGTCACCTAAGACCAATTGCATACCAGATATTTACATTACAATTCATAACAGTAGCAAAATTACAGTTATGAAGTAGCAATGAAAATAATTTTATGGTTGGGGGTCACCACAACATGAGGAACTGTATTAAAGGGTCACAGCATCAGGAAGGTTGAGAAACATCATTTTAGGGGATTAGCATTTGGTTCTTGCACCTACAAAGGGTGGCTCATAACTGGCTGGAACTCCAGCTCCAAGACACCTGCTACCCTGCTCGAAAAACAAAAAAGGAAGAGTGGGAAAAGCCCCCTTCCCCAAGATACGTTATAAAATTCAGAGCCTGTAACCTAGAGCAACCCTCCAAGCTTCAAAGAGAATATACTTGATGTTCCCGCAAAAGATGGGGCATCCAAAAGTCACTGGAAGCTAGAAGGGAATAGAGCAACAACTTTCAGAACTCTGAGCAACAAAGCAATCTTAAATCAAGAATTTCATTCCCAGCTACACTATGAAAGGGGGCACAGTAGATAGAAAAGATTTGTCTTCACAGTCCCATTTCACAAAGCTGACCAGACGGCAGAAAGATGTCTTGAAGGTAAAATGAGTAAAATATCTTTTTGTCTTAATATTTTTATTACATTTAGTCTCTGTGTGTGTGTGTGTGTGTGTAGTAGATGCATGTTCCACAGTGTGTATGTGTGTAGATGAATGTTTCACAGTGTGTGTGTGTGTGTGTGTATGTGTTTAGATGCATGTTCCACAGTGGCGGGGGGGGGGAATGCATGTTCCACAGTATATGTGTGTGTGTGTGGTAGATGCATGTTTCACAGTGTGTGTGTATATGCATGTTCTACAGTGTATGCATGCATGCATGCGTGCATTTATGTGTGTATGTGTGTGGTAGATTCATGTTCCACAGTGTGTGTGTGTATGCATGTTCTACAGTGTGTGCATGCATGCGTGCGTGCGTTTGTGTGTGTGTGTGTGGTAGATTCATGTTCCACAGTGTGCGTGTGTGTGTGTGTGTGTGTGTTAGATGCATGTTCCACAATGTGTGTGTAGAAGTTAGGGGACAGTTTCAGGAGTCGGTTTTCTCATGCAGGGAGCCACGTAGTTCCCTGTCAGTCAGACCTTGCCAGACTGAGCTACCTCACCGGCCCTTTTTGTTTGCTTTTCGATATCAATTCAAGATGGGCTTGAAGCCGGGCGATGGTGGCGCACGCCTTTAATCCCAGCACTCGGGAGGCAGAGGCAGGCGGATCTCTGTGAGTTCGAGACCAGCCTGGTCTACAGAGCAAGTTCCAGGACAGGCTCCAAAGCCACAGAGAAACCCTGTCTCGAAAAACCAAAAAAAAAAAAAAAAAAAAAAAAGATGGGCTTGAATTCTCTACACAGCTAAGAATGACCATCTTCCAAACTCCTGCGTCCCCTTCTTACGTGCTGGGACTATGGACCTGTACCACCACATTCAAATTATGAGATGCTAGGGATCAAACCCAGGCTGCATGCCCAGCATGCTAGGCAAGTGTCCTCCCCACTGGGTTTCATCCCCAGTCCTGATGCTTGGACAGCATAAGAGGATGTTTGAAGATGAGAAAATACAGGGCTGACTCATGGCAGGTGTGTTAATCATGTAACAGAACGCTGTGTGGGAAAGGAAATGTCACCTTAGAGTCTGCTTACGCAGCCAGTGCCCTCGGCAGTGAGTATTGAAGGGAGAGATCATCCTACGGCTTTTAGGGCGAAAAGGGTTGGAAGGTTTGGCTGTGCAGGGAGAGGTGAGAGTAGTAAATTTCAACACTTCACACCAAGAGAGCAACAGGCAACACCTTCCATTCAAAAATCAAGAAGCAACAAGTGCAGTGACAGCCTTGCATACTTCAAGGCACTGCCTTGCATGGTCAGGAATTAGGCCACGCAGACGAGCTTTGGCCAGGATCCCTGCTTTCACCAGCAGGTCTCCGCTGCTATTGAGATCATTGACCAAGTAAAACAAAAACAAGAAGACTGAGGAAGGAGAGACGGGAAGAGCCTCCCGCAGAAAACCTGGCTGCTGAAGAGGAGAATGTGGTATTAGATAAGCCGGACAAGCTGGGCATGGGGTTTTTCTACCGTGCCCGTGGGCCAGTTCCATAAGAAGGTGAAGAAGCAGCTGAGAGTTAGATGAGGTGCAAGCAGGTCTGAACCCAGAGTGATTGAAGCCTTAAGCCGAAGCTTTCCAATACAAATCCTTGCAAACCACAGCCCGAGCTGCTTGGATAGGTGAGCTCTCAGGTAGGTGTACTGAAAGAATACCCAGTTAAAATGCAGTTGGGAGTCTTCAGAAAGAGTCTTACAGTGTAGCTCAGACTAGCCTCCAACTCTCGATCCCCGAGCCTTAGCATCCACCTATAGTCATGTGCCATCATGATGGGCAGGTCTTCCTCTTTTATCACAACCTTTCCTCCCTCCCTCCCTCCCTCCCTCCCTCCCTCCCTTCCTTCCATCCATCCAAGAGTGCATACAGAATAAACAGGGGAATGATGGAGCTTGAGAGAACTTTCCAGACCCTAGACTCTTGACTCCTGGGGTCTGACAGGTGAACTGTCACTCTAGGGAAGGTAGGAGCCAAGGGATACATGGAGATGGTCTGTGCCTCAGTTTCCTGTCTCCGTTTAAAATATTTTAGCTGGAAAAAATATATAAAAAGAAAATACTTTAACTGGTCAGGCGGTGGTGGTGCACGCCTTTAATCCCAGCACTTGGGAGGCAGAGGCAGGTGGATTTCTATGAGTTCAAGGCTAGCCTGATCTACAAGAGCTAGTTCCAGGAAAAGTTCCAAAGCTATAGAGAAACCCTGTTTCAAAAAACCAAAAAATAAAAAAAGAAAGAAAAGGAAAGAAACCCTGTCTCAAAACAAAAACAAAATTAAAATATTCTAACTGCCATTGTAATTGAACACACAGGGCACAATGAGACCTTTCAATATGGGAAATAAAAATCATGACCAGATGCGGGTATAGGAAGCATTCCTACCACCTGAAAAAGTTTTTCAGCCAGGCATGGTGGTACAGATCTGCAATCCCAGCGCTTGGAGGCACAGGCAGAACTGCCACAAGTTCAAGGCTAGCCTGGGCTATGTGCTGAGTTCCAGATCAGCCAGCACCACATAGTGAGAACCTGTCTCAAAATGAAAAAGAATTTTTTTTTCTGTTTGAACATTGAAAACCTCCCACTCATCGTTTGAAGCAGCTCTTTGTCTGCTGTGATGGTCGCTTTGTGCTATAGACTCTCAAGGGTATACACTTCCCTTCCAGTGAAGACCTCTTCAAGTCTTAGCCTCACCACACTTGGGCCCGAGCACCCAGCATGAAAACCGGGACCACAGCCAGGTCTAAGCAGTAGCTACCCCCATGGCCAGCTTGTTATTTCAATAGTGCGATGGATGGTGGCTACGGATGCAATATTCTGCATGCTTTTCTTTCACTGAGACTTAAACTGTGTGTGTTTTGCACAGTGTTTCTTGGAATGTAAAAGGAAAGATGCAAGAAGGTGTCCAGAGCAGGTGTCTGTGGGCTAGGAAGGAAGGCTAGAAGTCTGGAGCGAAGGAACAGGGAGTAGTCCCTGTGTGTGGTAGGGAGGGCTTGGAATCTGAGGACAATGGACAGGGCCACTGGAAACAGTTCTGGTGGTTGTATGTCCCCCTTGTCTCCACCCCATTCCCTAAAGAAAGGGAGGCAGGATTCCCTTCTTGAAGCACCTCTACTTCTTCCACTAAGGAAGGAGCAAGGTGGGGCCTGGCGGTGGTGACACACACTTTTAATCCTAGCACTCGGGGAGGCAGAGGCTGGCTGAACTCAGTACATTCAAGGTCAGCTTGCTCTACAAAGTGAGTTCCAGAACAGCCAGAAGGAGTAAGGTCTCCATTGTCAATACAGAAAGTGTCTGTTCATCTAGGTCCCTGAGAGTATAGGGACCACTCTTAGCACCCCTGCTTCATACTCCTAGTCTTCACACCAAGGCCATAGCATCTGCTCTAGACAGCTCCCTACATCTCCCCTCCAGCATCCCCACACTGACCACTTGAAGCTTTCTGCACTGTATCCTAAACTCCCCTGGAAAGAGAATTAGCTGGGCCTCCATGGAGAAGAAAGCTCCCAGGCCCCTGAGGCCTTGGATCTGGCAGGGCAGACCCAGGTCACCAGAGAAAAGGTAGGGCCCACAAAGAGGAGTCTCGGGGGCTTCCTGGAGTAAGTGGGCTGCAACCCCCTGGTTGAGCTACCCCAGGCACTGACACAGGCTTGTGTGCTTGCCTCCTCAGGCCATCGCCAGTCACATGCACCTCAAATGCAAATGCCACGGACTATCAGGCAGCTGCGAAGTGAAGACCTGCTGGTGGTCGCAGCCGGACTTCCGCACTGTCGGGGATTTTCTCAAAGACAAATACGACAGCGCCTCAGAGATGGTGGTGGAGAAACACCGCGAGTCTCGTGGCTGGGTGGAGACCCTGAGACCGCGTTACACGTACTTCAAGGTGCCCACAGAGCGCGACCTTGTCTACTACGAGGCCTCGCCCAACTTCTGTGAGCCGAACCCTGAAACCGGCTCCTTCGGGACGCGCGACCGCACCTGCAACGTGAGCTCGCACGGCATAGACGGGTGTGACCTGTTGTGCTGCGGGCGCGGCCACAACGCGCGCACTGAGCGACGGAGGGAGAAGTGCCACTGTGTTTTCCACTGGTGCTGCTACGTCAGCTGCCAGGAGTGCACACGTGTCTATGATGTGCACACCTGCAAGTAGGAGGGTTCCTAACAGAGGGAGCAGGGCTCATACTTAGGGGCAGGGTACCTACCTGGGGGCGGGGTTCCTACTTGGAGGGGGTCTCATACCTGAGGATCTAGTTCCTACTTGAGGATAGGGCTCCTACCTGTGAGCGGCTCCTTCCTACGGATCCGGTTTCTACCTTTAGCTGGGGCTCCTACTTGGGGTCTGGGTTCCTTTTTAGTGGAGAGGCTCCTGCCTGGGATACGGGTTTCTACCTAGGGTGGGGCTCTACCTAGGGGTGGAATTCCAATCTGGGATGGCAGTCCTACCCCGTAAAGGGTTGGGCTCCTCTCTTGACCCAACGGCTCAAACCGGGACAAGTGAGCAACTCCCTCAACTAGGTGGGATTCGTGGATGGGCGGGGAGGATTGGGGTCCCTCCTCCCAGAGGCTGCTGCTCTGGATAGATTGAGAGGGTGCTTCAGGGTGGGCCCTACTTGGCTTGGGGATCCAGTGGGGGCGGGACTTCACCCTGAGTGGGTGGAACTTCTGAGAAAGAAGAAAGAGGAAGCAGACCCCCTTTCGTTGGGGTGAGGCTAGGCTTTGTTGAAGACTCATGGGACAGAACTCCAGGGAGGGAGGAGATCCCAAGTAATCCTAGGCTCTGAGCTGGCAATTCAGCTACCACATGGCTCCTTTTCAGTCCCCGTGTGCGGATCCACCTGCTTCATCTATGCTTAGCCATAAGAATGGCAGAATGAGCCATGGAGAACTCAGGGGTGATGCCAGATCCCATCCCCATACCTGGGAACCCCTTTCTAGGCACCACTTGTGCCTGGGCATTCCTACCCTCCTTACCAGATCTCTCCTGAGGAAGATTTGAAGTCTCCCAGAGTTCAAGCAGGCAAGCACTGAGTAGAGAGGGTATTTCAGGGATGGGCGCTGCTAAGAAGGATCTTGGGGCCTGGCATCTTCCCACCATAGCCTGTCTCTGCCCTGTACCCGACACTCAGATCTCCTCCCAGGAAACCTTCTCAGCTCATCTGGTCAGTGATGCCCAGGCCCCAACGGTGCTCAGAGATGTTGACCTCACTTTGAGTTGTATGAACTACAAGGGTATTAGGACACAGGCTACAGAGACAAGGTGTCTCCTGGAGCGCCCCAGGTTCAGGACTGATCCCCAGAGACTGCTATTGAGGCAATGGTCACCAGGTCTGTTGGCCACCAGCCTGTCCCCAAGCTTCTCTTGCGTCTGTCTGGCCTGAAAATGAGACACTGCAGGCCATCTGCCACAAGACCTTCCTGAATTGCTGCCACTGTGAATTGTCCCCACCTCCAGGCATGGGAGGGGATGTGGCCACATAGGAGTGTGCCCCAAGAGCTCGGAAGAGAAGCTACGCACGGTGACTGTCTTCTGCCTGGAACTTTGCATTTGGGGCTGTAATTTTATTTCCAATGCTGCTATATCCACCATCACTGGAATTAGACAAACGTGACTTTTTTCTTTTTTCTTTTCTTTCTATGAAAGAAATTATTTTAGTTTATAGTATGTTTGTTTCAAATAATGGGGAAAGTAAAAAAGAAAGAAAGAAAAAATACCCAAGTCTGTGGTTTGTACTAGATTTTCCCCTTTGTTAACGTGTTTTACCTGCACATACTGATGGAGTTTGTTATGTCATCCTGTGCTGATCCCCTGAGTGCAATTCGCATTTCCCTGTCCTTGTTATTTGTGGTACATCTGTACTGTGTTGGGGACCTGAAGATGCCAGCTCAGGGGCTGTGTTGGAGGAGGTCGCTAGTTAGTTCCCAGCCACTTAGCCCCGAAATAATCACCAGTAACTGTATTATTTAAATCACTGCTTGGCCCATTAGCTCTAGCTTCTTATTGGCTAACTCTTACATCTTAATTTGACCCATCTCCATTAATCTGTGCATCACTACGAGGTCGTGGCCTATACCAGCAAAGTTTCAGCACATCTGTCTCCAGCTGCGGCTCCTTGGCTTCTCTCTGACTCTGCCTCCTTTCTCCCAGCATTTCGTTTAGTTTTCCCTGCCTAGCTAAGTTCTGCCCTGCTATAGGTCCAAAGCAGTTTCTTTATTCATTAATGATAATCACAGCATACAGAGGGAAATCCCACATCAGGACTGGGTTTCAGAACCAAGTAGAGACCATCAACAAGCCTCCAGGGAAGTCTTTGGGCCCAGAATTCCAAGAAGAAAAAATAGAAAATAGCTAAGTCAGGAAACGAACTAGTCAGTTGCAGCAAAATCTGGTATAGAGCAAATTTGAGAGCTTGGATAGAGAGTGCGGGTGGAGTTTTAAGAAAGTAAGGGAGCTGGGGAGCCATACAGTAATTAGGATACTTTGGTAACCCCAGTGAACAGATGAGGAGCCTGGGTCACAAGAGAAGAAGCTTGCCCAAGACCACCTCACACATTGGTGATGCAGGAGAAACATGGAATAAACCATCTCCCCATGAATCCATAGTCACACAGCTGATACCCCAAGATCACTGTATTTAAGGTATGGCAGCCCTTGGGATATGAGGACAGTGGTCTAACTTGCTGTTGGTGGCCTTTAAGTGTAGAGTCAATTGGATCCTAGAAGCACACTCCAGTCCTTAGATGGGGCTGGACAGATTCCCACCCAAAGGAAGCTCCGGATGGGGGTGGTCTTTGTTCAGGAGCTGCCATACTCCCATCTGCCTTCACAAGGAGCCCAAAGCCTCAGCCAAGCCACGTAGGGCTGGTGACCTGAGTGGTTAGGGATGGGATGTGGGGCACCATGGAAGTGAGCTAGAGGTCTCTCTCAAAGCCATACTTCTCTCAAGACCACAACTCTGCCTAAGCATGCCCTACCATGTCTCTGCTCCTTTCTCTATGCTGTCCATCCTTTTCTGTCCCCACCTCTGGGTCCTGCCCTAATGTCCAGATAACTAGAGCAATGAATGTCCTGAGGAAGCTGAAAGCAGCAGATCTGACCTCTCAAAAACCTGAGTGCACACCTTTAATCCCAGCACTCAGGAGGCAGAGGCAGGTGGATCTCTGTGAGTTCAAAGTCACCCTGACCTACAAAGTGAATTTCAAGACAGCCAGGGTGGTTACACAGAGAAACCCTGTCGTCCCCCCCGAAAAAAAAATAAAAGACCTGGGAAAAGAGGCAATGGGGTGAGGGGAGACACAGGCAGGGCCTTCCAGGCCCATTTGACCCAGCATCATAGACAAATCTGTGAGATTAATCCATGCTGACTGCTAAAAGCCAAGGCTACTGTCCACATGTCACTTGCCCGTTGCCCTGGTAGCCCAACATTATGTCACACTGGCTGAAACTACACTCTGAAGGCCATTCATCGGAGTAGTCTGCCACTGGCTTTGTGGCAGGGCCACTTAAGAAGGTCCTTAACGCTTCAAAGCAGTCACAAGCAGTCCTAAGACCCCACTAGACTCCCTTGTATCCTTAAAAAGTGTACCAGGAAGGAGCCCACATGTCCTGGGCATAAAGACATGTTCCTGGTCTGTACATGGCTCCCACTGCACACCCCAGGGACATCATCTTTTGTCCACCTAACCTGCCAACTAAGCCTTGTGCTACTCTGTGCACTTACCCCTTCGAGGGCCCAGATTCAACCTATAGGTTGCTGATCCATGACCTGAGACAGCTCAGTCCACCACCCTGAATATACAGTCGTTGTCGTCCCCCCCCCCCCGCCACCCGGTCACATTGTCATACCAAACACCAAGGTATCCAGAGTCCCAGTAGGCTACAAAAGAATAGCTAGCCTGGCCTGCCGGTATAGACCTATAATCCCAGCTGCCACAGAAGCCAAGGCAGGAGGATCACAAATCCAGGACTGTCTGAAATACAGAACAAGGTCAAGACCTTAGTAAGTCCCTGTCTCAAATGAAGGGCTGGGATGTACCTAAGTGGCAGAATGCTTTCCTAACCTGTGTGAGGGAGGCTCTGGACTCTACCACAGCACTGGAAAAAGATCACAGGCTATGAGGGACACTGACAGCTGAGTGGTCTTGGGAAAGGAGGGCTGTGCTGGAGCTCTCTAGCCCTGGAGAACTAGCCAGGTCTGTTCATGGCTTCTGGAGGAGCAGAGTGTAGGCCCGGATTCTGAACTCTAAGTGCCCCTTCCTTGGCCTTCTGGTTCCCTGCATCTTAGCAGGTAGGCACCCTACACATAACTCCCTCTCCTCAGCCTCAGGGCTTGCTGTGCCCCTGCTGGTGCATTCCAGGCGGGCCACCCACTCAGGGCTGCAGGTGTACGTCAGGCCCTGACCTACTATTGGCAGGGACTACCTAGGAATTCACAGAAGGGCAAGGGTCAGTGGGGCCAGTCGGCTGCAAGTGAACACTTTACAAAGAGGATGCCCTGTTCAGGGCCAGCCAAGACAGAAGAACAGGCGCCCAGTCTCCCCTCAGGTGAATGAGTCACTAGCGGGTTAGGGGCAGGTTCCGGAAGAGTCCACTTAGCCTGCTGGGCCATCTTGGATGCTAACAATAATAAAGCCATCAGTCCCTAGGGCAGTGATGAGAGTCCTCAGTTAAGCCTGTCCGACAGATGAGTAGCTCCTCTGGTTGGCACCCTGGGCAGGAGCCACCCTAATTGGTACCTGCTGCCCCGGTGCCCAGATGAAAGGGACAGACTCGACTGGGAGGCGGCAGGGCAGTGGCACAACCAACAGGTCATGGGGACCTGAGAAGTCAGGGTCCAATGCTTATTGGGAGGACAGGCTGTCTCAAGACCCTAGTGGGGTCCAGGTGCCACACAGATTTTGGGGATACAGAGCCCATATGCCCAGGCAGAAGACAGGCCACTTTAGAGTGTTAAAGAGCCCACATACCTCAAGATATAAGTCTGGGAAGCTTGGAGTACCTAAGCCTAGAGAGGAAATCGCATTGGCCCGAGGGCATGCCAGGGATCCAGATGGGCTCTGTTGTCTGGGTGCAAGTTTCTGAGCAGCAGCCCCTACCGGCCCTGTATGAGAGACTACCATGATGATGGTCTTAGCTGTCCAGAGGTGACACACTAGGCTGTGGTCCTTATGGCTTAGTGTAAGAAGAAAGGGAGAGGGTCCACGAATGGAGCATCCACAGCCCATGGGAACACAAGATAGACCCCAGACAATGGCCTAGCCATGGGGAGCTAGGAGGTAAAACCCCACACTCATTGCCTGGCAAGAGCAAGCTCCACTCCTCTCTGGGTCTCAGTTTCCCTCCTTGCAAAAGGAAGTGGGATGAACTGCAACCCCCTGTCTTAGGGATGGGAAGCCCTAGGCCCCACTCAGCTTGCAGCTGTGGGCCTTAGAAGCTGCCTCTCTGGTGAATTTACAGCCCCTCCCGCTGCCCTGGAGAAGGAGGAAATGAGCTGGGGGCCTGTTCACAGGTAGTTGAGACAGCACCCGAATAACCATATAAAAGGGCCGGAGGCTGGGGGCCCCACCCAGCCAGGACAAGCTTGGCCATCCCCTTGCAAATCTCACACTCAGTAGCTTTGAAG
Source organism: Microtus oregoni (assembly GCF_018167655.1). Taxonomy (NCBI): domain Eukaryota; kingdom Metazoa; phylum Chordata; class Mammalia; order Rodentia; family Cricetidae; genus Microtus; species Microtus oregoni. The sequence continues at coordinate 38,982,864 of NW_024543074.1, forward strand.
TACTGGAAAGGGTGTGGCCAGCCCTCACCTTGGGCCCCCACTGGCCCTCCCTCTTTCTGTCACCCCCTCCCCTAGACGCCCACTTTCTGGGTCCTGGGGCTCAGTTTCCTCTCTTCAGAGACAGACTGGATGTTGTCACCATGGCCTGTCACCTCCAAGAAAACCTACTCTCAGGACAGTTGGGGTGCAACCAGCTATGGTTCCCACACCTGGCTTGGGACTGGGAAAGTGGGCCTGAGGACTAGCTTTCCATGAAGAATTGGTGAGGTGTAGGCAAGTGGATGGCAAGAAACTGGAGTCCTCAATCCAAGCAGTCTTGGCTGCAGGGTCTGGCATAGTCTCCTCCAGGGAATACCTGAGAACAAACAGGCAGTCAGGAGGAAATTTTGGGAAGACCCTAGAGCCTTCCTGAAAGTAGACCATCCACTGTTGGCATGAGAGAAAACTGAGATGTAGGGGTACCACAGCCCTAGAAACCCTTCACCTGACCTGGCATGTTGCACAGATGATGCCAAGCCTGGTTTGCTGTATGGGTCCTGGTTGACTTAATGTCTGTGACATTCTGATTCTGTGTGATTGAGGTGATGGGTTCTTATACCTGACCAACCTTAAGTCCTACCAAGCCTGCCCCAGCCATAAGGATCTACCCAGAAGCAACTTTAGGACCCGATACTGCCCTGGAGTCCAGTGAGTGGCCTGGAACAGATTCTTCTCCCTCTGGCTCTACCCTACAGCATGCCATAGGCCCCAGGTCCTGCCCCTCCCCCATCAGTCATTCACCTTCTCCCACAGCCTGGTCCCTTCAGGAGTCCCCCATTTTCCTTCCAGAAACACCTCCAAGAACAACACACTCTGAGATGATATCATTCTTGGTCATCATTTCTTCAATGACCTCCAATTTCCAGAGCCAGAGTAGAAACCAGGTACGTCACTGCCCCCGAAGCTCTAGGGGACCAGCAAACCATTCTACTAGAGCCCACTATTAGAGAGAGTCCTGCCCACATAGCCCAGTTGGCTAGTGTCTCTCTCTCGAACTGAGTTGGACCACACTTGATTGCTACTCCCGGGTTATGTAGGAAGGCTTTCAAGAGGAGGCCAGCAAGGTGCTGTTTCTGCCCCCTGATCTTTAATTCTGAGATGCCAAACAGATGCCAAAACAAGGAGTGGTGGTCAGGGCAGCAAGGAAGCCCTGGAAAGAGCCCTGACTCCAGGAGCCTGGGCACTGCCTACCCTTCCCACCCTGCCCTGCTCTGCTTGGCCAGGCAGCTGGGATGGAGCTGCAAGCTGTCAGAAGGTGCTAATTGTTGTTTAGCTCTGAGCCAGCTCCTTGCTCTGGTCTTTTTTTCCACCCTCTCTCACTTTTTTATTTGAGCGTCTAGAACTCCTGGTAAACAGTCATTTGGCTCTCAGAGCCCTGCAAATTGGTGTTTATGGTGTGAAGATGAGGAGGACCCAAGACTAGTCCACCCAAACACAGGCCAGTAAGGAGGGAGGAGAGAGTGAAGGAAGCATGGGCCCAGCAGGGACTGGGTACCCTCTATGCCCTATTCAGGTCCAGCTCTGCTGGTTGATCCAGGAGAATGTCCAGGAAGAGGCTCCCTAATCCTTAGCAGTGGGGAGACTGGAAGTTGCGGGAACTGGGGCAGAACCTGAGGCTCTGAGGGTTGAGGGAGGGAGGGATGAAGAAAGAGAAAGAGGGAAGACAAGAGAAAGAGAGAGGGAGGGAGGAAGGGAGAGAGAGAGAGGGAGAATTCATGTGCATAGGCCCTTCTTACCCAGTGGCCTCACAGATTTGAGACAGGAATGTATGGCTTCTGTGTGGTGCTTGTGGGGTGCAGGGTGTGGAAGGCAGGTGCCAGAGGAATTCCAAGCCTGAGCAGATGGCTGGGAGGGCTTCTTGGGAGAAGGGGACTTCCCCAGTTGTTGGCCTCTCACTGTGGAGAGCAGGCAGGCCTGTGCAGAACCCTCAGGCTCCTTGGCAATGGTGGCTCAGCAGGCTCCCTTCACCCCAAGCTCCTCAGCTCCCTCTGCTGCAGGAATTCCAAATGCTACTGCAGCTTCCCTCTGCCCCTTCTCCATGCCTGGCACAGACTGGAGACACTCTGCCACCCCACAGTGCCCGTCTTTCTAAAGCAAGTTGACTCTTGACCAGCACACCAGACACACTGCTTGGGAAGGGTGAGTCCTGAAACTCTAAGGAGACCATTTGACATCTGTAGTTTGGAGTAGACCCTGGGGATTACACAGGCTTCTCTTCCGACTGTTTTTATTGTCCAGGTCTGGGTTGGGGCAATAAAGTGAAGTGCCAGCTTGCACCTCGGGGACCAGGGACCAATCTTGTGGGCGTCATGACCCAGGCAACATTCCATATGCCATGGACCTGATCCCACGTGTCCTCTGCTCAAGGATATTCCATGGCTCCCTTGTGTCTACCAGACGAAATTAAACTCCTCAGCCTATGCACCTCACAGTCTGGTCCTTTAAATTTAGTCATTTCCCTATAGAGTGAGTGGCTGTCCCACCCAGGAGCCGTGACATACATCCCGCTTCTGACTGCAGTTGACTCCCAGTGTATCCTTCAATCCCCCAGATGCTCTTTGACCCCTGCACTGTTCTCAACACTTCTAAAAGAAGTCTCCGGTCTCTGAGCCTTTTCTCTCCTGAATCCTAAACTTTCAATGACTCCTGCTGACCCTGGAACTGATTCCAACCCCTTGACTTTCCCCTGCCCATCACTGTCCCTGGGGACATCTGAAGTACCAGCTTGACCTCAGGGAACTATGTGGAAATAAAGAAGGTAGGTGGATTCTGATGTTGCTGCAACCTTGCTCATTCCTAGGGGCTTCAAAACATACACAGGGTTGCATTTCCAAGTGACCCAGCTGCCAGAGGAACCCACATCCCTGATGGTAGGAAGGGGCTGCCCCAAAACGAAGGCCCTGTCAGGTCCTTCCTGTCATATCAAGGAAGGTTGCCTGACAGATATGATGGTGCACAATGCATGTGGCAAGCACGGAAGGGAGGAGTGTGAGGGTAGAAAAGGTGCGGGAGAGGACCTTGCAGGTGGGGTGAAGCAGGTGGAGAAGGTGCGGGAGAGGACCTTGCAGGTGGGGTGAAGCAGGTGGAGAAGGTGCGGGAGAGGACCTGGCAGGTGGGGTGAAGCAGGTGGAGAAGGTGCAAGAGAGGACCTTGCAGGTGGGGTGAAGCAGGTGGAGAAGGTGCGGGAGAGGACCTTGCAGGTGGGGTGAAGCAGGTGGAGAAGGTGCGGGAGAGGACCTTGCAGGTGGGGTGAAGCAGGTGGAGAAGGTGCGGGAGAGGACCTGGCAGGTGCAGATGAGGAGATGTAACTCCCGAAGGTGCAGGAGAGGACGGTGTAGTAGATGCTGAAAACCCCTCTCACAATAGAGACTATGGGTGTGGAGGCTCAGTTGAATCTGAAGGTGGAAGGCAGAGTAGTGATGACCCTAAGTCCTGTCTCGTGTCCCCAGAGCCTGATCTGTAAGCCACAGTGGGGGAAACCGAGGCAATTAGAACATCAGAGTATCTTAGGACAAGAATTTCCTCAAGACTCCCAACATGTGAGTATGATGTTGTTGTCAAGGGTACTGGACAGCTCCAGGCTCGGAGACCACCTGAGGAGACATGGGAAGGCCAGCCCCTGGGCACAGTCCAGACTTCACCACAGACCCAGCCTGGGGCACAGGTGTTAGGGGTGGGGCTCACGTTGGCGGGAGTGCTGGGTGCAGATGCCTCAGCTGGGCTTTTTAATTAACCTCTGCTGGCTGCTCAGAAGGGCCCCAATTAAGTACAGAATGCAATGGCAGAGTGGGGTCAAAGAGAGGAGCTGGTTTTAATTAAAGTGCAGTGGCCTGGGCAGGAGCGCCCCCGCCTGACCGCCTCCTCAACAGGTCCTACCCAGCTCAAAGGCAGTCACGTGACGGGTAGATGACAGAACTCTGCAGTCTCGTCTGGCTGAGATCCCACTAGATAACAACAGAACCAAGGGCTGCCTTGTCTAGCCTGTGTGGCCACTGCCAGGCAGCCCCTCTCTGAGCCACCTTGTCCCCTCTGACCTCTTCTCATTCGTCACCTGACCTGAAATAACCATCTGCTACCCATTCAATAAGCAGGTCCCTGGTATAATAAGCATCTGTGGTATGTCTACTTCAGGAGCAGCAGAAAGAATAAAACAAATAATCACATCCAATGTGCATGGGCAGTGGAATTGAGCCAGACGGGGAGGGGTGGAGGATAGCCTTGTAAAGGAGCAGAAAGCAGCAGGAAGAAGAGAGAGCTCCCCTGGAGAGGGCAGAGCCCAGTCAAATCCAAAGCAGTACCTGAGCAGGACTGAGTTGCTTGGGTATCAGCAAGGACAAAGTCTACGAACAAAAGTTAAAGGGAAAGCCAGACTTTTCTCCAAATGACCAGAAGCCTGCTGAGGACTCTCAACATAATCAGCTCCCCGGGAAATGTAAAGACAAACCACAAGAGAGTGTTGGTGAGATAGCTCAGCAAGTATAAAGGATGCTTTGCCATTAAGTCTGAAAACCTGGAACCCACACAGTGAGAGGAGAGAGCTGACTTCCACCAGTTATCCTCTGATTTTTGCACACAAAATGCTTGCACATGCTTATACACATGTGCATACATGCACACACACACAATCAACCAATGTAATAAAAGTTAAAAGTGAGGAGCTACCATCTCTTGCCTCCTAGGATGCCTGATATACCAGCAAAGCAACAGGGGATGGTTGCACACGCCTGTGATCCCAGCACTTGGAAGTGAAGGCAGGAGCATTAGAAGTTCAAAGACATCCTCAGCTACATACGGATTTGGGGCCTGCCTGAGCTATATGAGATCCTGTTTCAAAGCAACAGCAGCAAGAACAAAATTGGATGCTGAGGTGAAAGTAGAGTTCCAGCCTCCTTCCTTCTGCAAATTCCACGCAGTTGTTCCCTCACCTGTTACAATGGCCCTAATGAAGATCTGTCTTAGCATTCTTTCTGTGAAAAAAGCTGACGTAAGAAAATGCTATGGGTGTTTTACTACACACACACACACATATACGGGGGGGGGGGGGGAGGAAGGGAGGGGAGAGAAACACCAAGGGGGATAAGGGCTTTTGGGTTTCATGGGGTTTCTTGCAAGGAGAAACATTAGCTACGCATCTGACTCTCTACAAATCTCACTGGCTAGGAAGACAGGAAGTCCTCTAGTACCTTGGCCCAAGCGCAGGTCCTGAGCATCAGTACATCCTGATGAGACTGAGCCTAACCATGCCTCTGAGAACACTCTCAGGCCGGGAGCTGCCAGGCAGGTTTGCATGTCCTGCCCCCACAGCCTCACTTTGAGTAACCGCTTTGAGTAACTGCAGCTATGGGCCAACATTCTTCACGCCTGGCTTCCTCCAGACATGGGACTTTGGGGAGTAATGAATGAGGGATGAGGAATGGGGGGGGGGCACTTCTCCAGAGCCACTGTGAGCCCCTCTCACCTTCCTGAGAGATTCATGTTCCCCCAACTCAGCCCTGCCAAACCTGAATGCCCAAGTACCATTCAGGGACACAGGAAAGATACCCTTGTGGACAACAGATCCAGATTGAGGCTTGGAGGACAGGGTCCTGAGGTGCAGGGTAAAATTTAAGAAATGTTTTAAATATTTCTTGGGTCCAGTGGGTTACATCAATACACACACACACACTCACACATATATGTACATATAATGTGTGTATACATATTCTAAAGTTCAGTTTTGCACACTTGATATACAGTAACACATGTGTATGTGTACACACATGCATTTCCTTATGAGGAAATGAGCACATTGTCCCTCCCTTTTATAAAAGAAACCCCTCACAGGGACTCTCCTTACAGAGTCAGCTTCCTTTGTCCTCTTGTTTTCTTCTTTAGGTGATAGTTGGCCCTAGGACTCTAGAAGATTGACTGTCCCCAGTGGACAGGAATTAGGAGACTGTTAGCATAGAACTTCCCAGGGGCTGCACCCCTAGAGGCCTGGGCTAAGGTCAGTGGCTGAGCTACAGGTGAAGGCTACTCTCTATTAACAGAGCTGGCTATCCAAAGTGAAGCCCATGCTGCCTGAGCTGGGTACCAGTGAGCTCAGGCTCAGATGTTGAAGGGTACATCATGGTGTCTATCCTACTCCCTGAGTGTATACTGTAGGAGTATGGTGTAGCCTGTGTGTACACTCCCCAGGTCCACAGTTTCATTCCCCTTGGGTCCTCTCTGGTCAAACACTGGGGTCCTGGAATGCTAGGTTATAGATCTGAAAGACAGGTTGTCCACTAAGAATGTTCCCTGGAGTGGGCAACATCCTGATTAGCCCAGAATAGACAGAAACACAAGTTCTTGGATCTGATGAACAGGAAGCTCCAGGTTTGAGGCCCAGAGTGTCTGTAGCCTGGATATCTGGGTGCAGAGCAGCTCCAGACTGAAGCTGGAACACACACCACTGACCACCTGAAGAGTAGAATCACACTCCTGCAGGTAGCCCACTGCTGACCACTGTCGATATTCACAGCAGGGTTGAAGTTTGTTTGTCTGCACACAGCAGGAACCTCTCCAGCCAGCTGATGAGGTCGGTTAAGGACCTAAGACACATATACATCATGACAAAAGAAAACAGAGGCCTTTAATCCCAGAGCTCAGGAGGCAGAGTCAGGCTCATCTCTGTGAGGTCGAGGCCAGCCTGGTCTGCAGAACGAGTTCCAGGATAGCTAGGGCTGTTGAAAGAGAAACTGTGTCTGGAAAAACCCAAACCAAACCAAATCGAGGCCATTACCAAACACTTACATGCATCTTACACATTGTTTGTGGGGTGATAGGTATTTTATTATCCCAATGGAACCAACGAAGCTGGAATACCCAGATTCATTTTTCATTTTTGGTTTTTCGAGACAGGATTTTTCTGTGTAGGCCTGCCTGGTTTAGAACTCACTCTGTAGACCAGGCTGGCCTCTAACACAGCGATCCCCCTGCCTCTGCCTCTCAAGGGATGGGATTAAAGGCATGCATGGGGAGTGACAGGCGGTAGGAGGCTCTGAAGAAGGGTCTTAAACAGAAAAGACAAAGGCAGTTTCTCCTGCAGTCTCACATCACAGTCAGCACAGGAGACTTCTGGGATCCCGAAAAGTGTGAAGACTGTTGCTCACCAGAAAGCAGTTTGTTCTCAGTAGTGGACATCAGCAGGAATCTTCTGATTTAGTTCAGTCCTGGGGCTCTCTGCCTGGAGCATCAGATCCCAAGCTTGGGGGATTAGTCTCTGAGATATCCCCACTTCAGTGCTGAAGTAGGCCCAGGGTGCATCCCCTTTTCTTCTAATGACCAGTACTTATAAACCGGGCTCCCTCTACCCTTCCTTGGGTTGCACTGATCAAGCAGCTCAAAGAACTTGTGTTGGCTGGTTTACCATGAGAATAATTACCAAGGATACAGATGAAGATATGTAAAAGGTCAGGTATATGAAAGGAGTGGGACTTCCATGTCCTCCCTCGGCATCCCCTACCCCGGGATCCTCTGCACGTTCAGCTCCTAGGAAGCTCTGAGAGTCTCTAGGGGTTTTATCGATACTTCATTACATGGAGTGATTGGTTAAACCACTGGCTGTCAGTGATCCCCTCAACATTCAGCCCTTCTTCCTTCTCTGGGGGCTGAAATGAGGCTGAGGGTCCCCACCCTCTGATGTAGCCCTGGTCTCTCAGTGACCAGCCCCACCTGGAAGCTCTCCAGGGGTTGCTGGCCAGCAGAGGGCTCTTCAACACATGGAATATACTTCCCTTCCAGATTCCTCAGATTTTAGGAACTGTAGTCTAGAAAATAGAAGTTGTTTTCTCTCTCTTCCCCCCCCCCCTCAGTTTCTAAAGCCTGGAGAAAGAAGTGTGATAAAAATTAGAAAAAAAGCTGGGCATGAGGGGCTGGAGAGATGGCTCAGTGGTTAAGAGCATTGCCTGCTCTTCCAAAGGTCCCAAGTTCAATTCCCAGCAACCATATGGTGGTTCACAACCATCTGTAATGAGGTCTGGTGCCCTCTTCTGGCCTGCAGGTATACACACAGACAGAATATTGTATGCATAATAAATAAATAATTTTTTTTTTAAAAGCTGGGCACGATAGCCCATGCCTTTAATCCCAGCACTTGGGAGGCAGAAGAGGCTGGACCTCTGTGAGTTCAAGGCCAACCAGGTCTAAATCTCAAATTCCTGGACAGCCAGGGCTTACAAAAGAAACCCTGACTCACAAAAGCAAACAAACAAAGGATCTGGGAAGGAAGGGTTTTCCCTGTATCCCTACCTCTGGGGAAGTCATTAAGGATGTAAAGTTTCTCTTGCAACCAGGTACTCGATCCAGGGTTTTGATTGTATGAGGATGTTGAACATAAGACAGAATACCAAGTGCAGTTCAAGTGAGATTCAGTGCTGTTCAGAATTTCCCTAAAGGCTCTGTGAAGTTACTTTTTTCAGCCAGTTAGCCTGCTCAGAGACCCATGCTGAAAAGGGCTTTTAAGAGCTTGAGGGCAGGCAGAGTAGGTCAGGAAACCCTATGGTGCACTCCAATCTGCCCAGTGTATAAAACCTCCCAACAGGCCAGATTGCTGGTGCAGTGGTGAGCTCCCTGGGAATCCGTGATGGGAATCCCAGAGACCACTGTAGTCTGTAAAATAACCAAAGGACCCGAGTCCTAAGAGGCCAAGGAAAGAGCCATAGGGCTGGAAACAGTCAAATGTGGAGGTTAAACTCCTTATCACTGGGCTCAAACTCGCATCAGTAGCCTGACATGAATGCCACCCATCTTCCATACAGAGGCTGCATCAGCTGTCTGGGGGACTGGATGGGGTCCTCAAGACACAGAGTTCCTTTCACCTCCTGGGGGCATCCCTGTCTCTGGTCCTTACACTAGGTAAGGTTGTCTTTCTAGAAACCTGGAGAAGCCAGGCCACGTGGCATCCATGCCCCTGACTAGGTCCTCAGGATCAGGTTGCTCTAAAGGGAACGGTCTGGACTTTGCCTTGGTGTATGATCAGCTGAAAGGGAGGCGAGCCGCCATAGGCACTTCTAGCTTCCCAGTACAGGTAGCTGAGGATCCTGGACCTCTGGACGCACTCCTTTCAGTCAGCTCACTTCGCCCCCTCCTGGCCAGAGCTGGCCCATGCAGGGACCTCAGAGAGGAAACGCACTCCTGGTCTCGAAGCAATCTTGTTAGCCTCAGTTTACCCAAGCAACTGACATTCCCTGGTAGGGTCTGTCCTCAGACATGCCCACTCAGGGCTCCCACAGATATGTATGCCCGTTCTGCTCCCCCCGCTCGCCCACCGGGACAGGGCCTAAAACAGAAGCACAAAGAAGGAAGTACGTTTCTTAACTTGGGAGTGGGCCTACAGCAATCTGTTTTATCATTTTTAAAACTTCATCTTACATAAATCCCATCCTGTCTCTCCTTTTTTTTTATTTTGCTAAACTCTTCCCCCAAAATAAAGTTTCTTTGGTTTTCTATTTCTTTTAAAAATTTTGGAGGTTTTATTTTTTAAAAAGTAAAAATTTTATTTAAAATTTCTTCTTTGTTGTTGTTGGCTTTTGTTTTGTGAGACAGAGTGTCTCTGTGAAACACTCCTGGCTGTACTGGAACTCACTCGGTTGACCAGGCTGCCTTCAGAGATTCATCTGCCTCTGCCTCCCAAGTGCTAGGATTAAACGTGTGCGTTACCACCAGCAGCTTTTTTGTTTTGTTTTTATTTTATGAGCATTGGTGTTTTGCCTGTATGTATGTCTGTGTGAGAGTGTCAGATCTTAGAGTTACAGCCAGGTGTAAACTGCCATGTGGGTTGGGTGCTTGTGCTGGGAATTAAACCTGGGGCCTCTAGAAGAGCATTGCATGCTCTTCCAAAGGTCCTGAGTTCAATTCCCAGCAACCACATGGTGGCTCATAACCATCTGGCCTGCAGGCATACACACAGACAGAATATTGTATACATAATAAATAAATAAATATTTAAAAAAAATTTTAAATACCTTTTTAAATTGATTTTATTGAGTTATACATTTTTCTCTGCTCCCGTCCCCTCCCCTTCAACCTTCTCCCATGGTCCCCATGCTCCCAATTTACTCAGGAGATCTTGTCTTTTTCTACTTCCCATGTAGATTAGATCCATTTATGTCTTAGGGTCCTCATTGTTGGCTAGATTCTCTGGATCGTGATTTGTAGGTTGGTTTTCTTTGCCTTATGTTTAAAAACCACTTATGAGTGAGTACACACAATATCTGTCTTTTTGGGTCTGGGTTACCTCATTCAATATGAGTTTTCTAGATCCATTCATTTGCCTGCAAATTTCAAGATGTCATTATTTTTTCTGCTGTGTAGTACTCCATTCTGTAAATGTATCATATTTTCCTTATCCATTCTTCGGTCAAGGGGCATTTAGGTTGTTTTCAGGTTCTGGCTACAACAAATAATGCTACTATGAAAATAGTTGAGCACATGTCTTTGTGGTATGATTGAGCATCCTTTGGGTATATACCCAAAAGTGGTATTACTGGGTCTTGAGGAAGGTTGTTTCCTAATTTTCTGATACTGATATCCAAAAAGGCTGTACCAGCTTGCACTCCCACCAGCAACGGAGGAGTGTTCCCTTTACCCCACATCCTCTCCAACGTAAGTTGTCATCAGTGTTTTTGATCTTGGTCATTCTGACTAGTGTAAGATGGGATCTCAGAGTTGTTTTGATTTTCATTTCTCTGATGGCTAGGGATTTTGAGCATTTCCTTAAGTGTCTTTCAGCCATTTTAGATTCCTTTGTTGAGAGTTCTCTGTTTAGGTCTGTACTCCATTTTTTAAAAGATACCTTTTAATTGTATGTATGTACGTGTATGTGTAAGTACAGGTGCTTGTGGAACCCAGAACTGGAGTTATAGGCAGCTGGGAGCTGGGGACAGACCTTGGGTTCTCTGTGAGAGCAGTCTGTACTCTTAAGGGGTGAGTCATCTCCTCAGCTGTTGTCCATTTTTCTCTTTAATACACACTTGGGGCTGGAGAGATAGTTCTGTGCATCAGACTTCCTGATGCTCTCGTAGAAGCCCTAAGTTTGGTTCCCAGCACCTGCAAGGCAGCTCATAAACACCAATAACCCCAGTTCCAATGGATCTGACCCCTCTTCTGGCATCCTTGGGCACCAGGCACCCACATGGTATACATACATATTTGCAGGCACTCACATACAATAGTAAAATAAATAAATCTTGAAAAAGATATATACACTTAGTGAATATACAATTCAACAAAATTTATGTGCAATATGAAAGTTTCACTGGAGGTTTAACCTGACCTGATGAGGTAAGGAAAGCCTATCTAGGTTTTAGTAGTAGGGTCCACTTCAAATTTATCTACAATGGCTATTAAGTTTTTAACTGGCACAAATAATTAATTATGGGGTACATGATAAGTTTTTGGGCATGACTAGAATGTACAGTGGTCAAGTCAGGATAAATGGGGGGACTAGCACTCTGTCCCTATTTTGCCACAATTTTGTCTCTTTAGGAACAGAAAGAGAATTTGGTTCCTGGCTGGTAACTATTGTGTGATGTTTTACTCTTTTGACTTTTTGAGGGACCCACCACCCAGCTCCCAAGTAAATCACACACAGAGGCTTATTCTTAGTTATGAATGCCTGATTTTAGTTTGACTTGCTTCTTGCCAGCTTTTCTTATCTTATGTTAACCTGTTTACCTTTTTTCTCTGGACTTTTTTCTTTTCTTCTGTATACCTTTCTTTACTTCTTTCTCTGTGGCTTGCTGTATACCTTTCTTTACTTCTTTCTCTGTGGCTTGCTGTGTAGCTGGGTAGCTGGTCCCTGATGTCTTCCTTCTTCTCTTGTTTCTCTTCTTCTCTCCTCCCCGATTTCACTTCAGATTTTTTTAAAAAACATTTATTTATTTATTATGTATACACTATTCTGTCTGTGTGCATGTATGCAGCCAGAAGAGGGCACCAGACCTCTTTACAGATGGTTGTGAGCCACCATGTGGTTGCGGGAATTGAACTCAGGACCTTTGGAAGAGCAGGCAATGCTCTCAACCACTGAGCCATCTCTCCAGCCTCCCTCACTTTCTATTTATAATCTCTGCCTGCTAGCCCCACCTATCCTTGCTCCTGCCTCGCTATTGGCCTTTCGTTCCCCCACCCCCAGAAAAGGCTTCTCTGTGTCACAGCCCTAACTGTCCTAGAACTAGCTCTCCTAGACCAGGCTGGCCTTGAACTCACAGAGATCAGCCCGCCTCTGCCACCCGAGTTGTAGGATTAAAGATATGCGCCACTAGGGTGACAGGCTTATATGGCTGGGATCACAGGTCTCTGGGATATCCTGCAATTTCTCCAGGGCATGAAGAGCCAGCATCACCCAAGGCTTTATACATGAATACTTGTGTGTTGAGGGTAGGAAAGAACAGGCAGCTACCCCCATAGAAATTTACAGACGTGGCACTTAAAAGGGTAGCCCAAAACAGTGAGGATGCCCTGCACCTTGTGCCTGGACACAGGAGTGACTGATCTAGGCCCAGGTAACAGAACTGTCTCCTGCCAACTCAACAGATTAAAAAATAAATAATAATAATGATTTTTAAAAAAAGTCCTAGGTCCCTCAACATCTGTTGCCTGTGGGACTCTTCACAACAAATGGGGTGAAGAACTGGACAGAGCCTGCGTCTGAGTCCTGCAGAGATGGGGGAGGCGCAGAATGCTGCTGCTTCTGATCAGGTAGGAAAGGCTTCCCAGGGCGATGGAACAGGCTCTTCCTCACCTGCACCCTCCAGGAGTCCCCTCTCCACATCAGGGGCAACCTAGAGTACCCTCTCAGGCAGTGCTAACCCCACGCAAGTCTCTGGTTCTCTGGGTTAGCTCTGAGCGTGCACAAAGGTCCAAAGCCAGTGGAGAGACATGGCGAGTATCTGACACTTGGCCTGCGCCTCTTTCCGCTTTAGCACCCGTCAGTCACATCATTATCTTCAGTGCTCAGGGCCAGCTGAAACATCAGACTCTGGAGACCTCTGAGAGGGACATCACATCCCCTCAGCGCTGACACGACCTTCCCACGCTGACCTTGGCGTCCACAACAGAACGCTTACTGTCCTCAAACCCGCATCCGCGGAATGGGCTGGAATTGCGCAGGAAGACGCGCGTGCGCACGCGTCGCTGGACACGGAAATCCACATACCACACCCTTGTGCGTTCCAGTCCGGCGAGCCGGTGTGCTAATCCCGGCCGCGATCCGGAAGCAAAGCGACTTTGGCTCCGCCCCGTGAAGGCCACTCGGTGCGGACGCGCAAGCGCCATTTACCTCGGGGCGGGACTTCGGCAGTGCCCGCCCTTTTCCCCCGGCGTGCCCCGCGGCAGGCGCTGACGTGGCTGCCGTCAGCGCCGCCATCTTGTGGGAGCGAAACCAACGCCTGGCTGGGAGCAGCCGCCGCGGAGGTGAGGCGCTGGGAGCGCTGGGGCCGAGGCTGGGGAGGCCACGGGCTGACCATCGTGGGCGTCGAGGGGCGCTCAGTGCAGGCTGCTAAGGGCCGGGTCTGGTCAGGCGGGCCTGGATCTGTGTCCAGTGGACCTGGCGACAAGCCGGGCAGAGGATCGGGGCTCCCCCAGTCCCGCGTCGCCCACGGCCGCTCGGCCCTCCCCCACTCCGCGGCCCATACGCCTGGCCGCCCGCCGCGGGCCGCAGCCCGGAAGTCCGGCCTGGACGCCGGCTCCTCTCCAGGAAGCCAGGTTTCCTGCTGTTCCTCTCTGCGCCTCTCCTAGGTTCCGCGGCCCGGGAGCCTGGCTAAGGGGGTCTTCCTGCTAGAAGGGCTGATCGGCGGCGTCAGAGACGGCCCGGGCCTTGGGGCGGGGGAAACTGAGGCTTGGGTGGCCCTGAGACGGCGTCAAGGTCACTCAGGTACCGAGGTCTTCCTCCTCTGTTTCTCTAGTCCTGTTCCCGGAGGATCGGAGCTTTAGGAGGGGACGGGATGGGGCAGGTGGATAGGGGCCCGGGACTGCTGAACCCGGTGCTGGGATCTAGCAAGCGCATATGTGGATCTCAAGGGATCCCGGGGTGCCCACTCTGCCCCCTGTGAGCCGTGATTTGGGTCCCACACTTTACCGGCCAGATCTTCATTGAGGTTTGCACTCCGGGGCTTGGTGGCCTCTGGAGGAATTAAGCCTCGTTTCGCCTCTTGACGGACCCCCTTGCTGCTGTTTTGGGTGGGTTAGAAGGGCCCTTCTGAGTTGAGGAGTCTTTAGCCTGGCCGTGGGACAGTCTGCTTCCAGTCCCTGAGCAATCTGCAGCTAACAGAGGCCAGATCCAGTACCCCGGTCTGACTGTCCAGTCAGGGTGGTCATGCCATGCCGGACTGAATGGAGCTGATGGAGCTGAGCCGTTGTATGGTACCTAAGTGCCAGGGAACCAGCTCTTCTCGTCAAGGAGGAATTCACCATCCGACAAGTGGCTGTTTTGCGAGGCAAGGAAGGGGCAGCTGCTCTTGGTCCCAGAAGTCACCGGAGAGCCCAGTAGTTGATGCCACAGCCAATGTTGGAGTAGTCCATTGCTGTTCTTGTTTCACATCTAGTGGTCAGCAGTTTTCCCTGCAGGCTGATTCTGGTGTTTCCTGCAGTGTTGGTCAGAAAGAAGAAGGCTGGGATGCTGTGGTGCTTTGGTGCTGGTTCCATGTCCTTCCTCTGTAGTCAGTGTCGACAGCATCTACCATGGGTGACTGGCTGTAATGTCCTTACTTTTGAGCTTTCAGTAGCAGTGTCACTAATGGCCTAGACCGAGATTTGATGAACAGTGTTACTACCTGGTTTCTCTGTTTCTCCAGAGTTGAGTGTGGGAAGGGCCGGTCACAGATGTGTGAGCTACATTGTTGGAACTGCCTTGTCTCCTTGTCATAAAGGTTTCTCTTAGTGGACTGTCTATCACTTATCCTTAGGTATCTGTTGAACACGAGTCACTAGATCACCACCCTGCTCTCTTGTTTGTGAGGCAAATGTGCAGGATTGCTACTTTAAAAAGGTTTAAGAGCTAGGGGTAGAATGCTTTTCTTGACCTGCGTGAAGCCCTTGGTTTGAATCTCCAGCACAGCATACACAAGGTTTAACTGTGAATAACAGCTGACTCATACTCGGTCTACTCATCCTGAAAGGAAAGGAGCAGTAACTAGTTCTGTGCCCCTCACACACAGTTCTGATTGTAAGTCATGTAGCTGTGATGCCCACTATGCCTCTTGCACAATAGTGCCTTGTAGAAAGAGTGTTTAAAATCTTTGCTCCACTGGGTTGCTACCTCTGCCCAGGATCAGGCAGGCTTCAAACTACAACTTTTTTAAGGTAAAGGTAAATTAGGCCTGTAGCAACTATGGCGACCCAGTGTCAGGCAGCCTAACCAAGAGAAAAAACTTGTTGTGCAGGTTCATGCAATAGCTTGTTGAGGATGGTTTGAGAGTGTTGGGTCAATGTTTTTCAGATTCTTTGAATTAAATGTTACCTTGATGTGCAGGGTTTTTTTGAGACAAGGTTTCTCTGTGTAGTCCTGGCTGTCCTGGAACTCTCTCTCTCTCTCTCTCTGTGTAGACCAGGCTGGTCTCAAACTCAGAGATCTGGCTGCCTCTGTCTCCCGAGTGCTGGGATTAAAGGTGTGTGCCACCACTGCCCAGCTTGATGTGCAGGTTTAAATCTACTCTTAATCACAGGGCCTTTGTATGTCATTTGCACTGAGGAGCCCATCAGACCTCAGCCTGCTGTAGGTTGCATTGCATTCATGGTCTGTCCCTGTTGCCTCTTATGAATTTCTTTGACTTTTAATCTTCATGAAATTGTCAGAGATGGTGAGGAGCGAAATAGGAAAATTCCTTTGTGTTGAGATCTTACACTAAGAGTGCTTGTGTGTGTGTGTTGTATCTACTATTGAAAAGATTTGACACTGCCTGCTGAGAAGTACAGGATAGCTGGTGTGTGTGTGTGCACATTAGTGTTGTCACTACACACTGAGATTTGTGTCCAGTATTGAAGATTACAGGTAATAATTAAAGCTTGTGATGTTGCTTGTCAATGTCCTGAAAGGTAACTCAGCCTTCCTAAGTGGGTCAAATGGCCTGGCTGGAAAACTTGTTATTGTGGGCACATCCAAGCTCTTTATTTCCAGGAGGACCTTTAGATGTTCACCACCCGTCCTGCATCAGATATAAAGAAGTAGTAAGACTGTTTAGGGCCCGGCCTCCACTACATTCTTATTTGATTCTGTTTCCTGATTTTTTTTTTATTCAACATTGGTAATTAGGAAGAGCATCACTCCCTGCAGGCCCTGATAATAGGGAAAGTTTTAAGTGATAAGGGGAATTGACAGAAAATAGGATGCTAGGCCTATATTTTATTGGTACTGTTCATGGGGAAAAGTTTTAACAGTGTAGTAGAGTTTTGCTCTAAACTTGATGCTCCTGCCTCAGCCCCTGGAGATAAAAGCCTGCTGGGATTACAGGTGTATGCCCCCATGTTAGGCAGAATATTTTTACAGACAGCAGATGGGGTGATTAAGTTTATATGGCAAGCAGCTCACCATATTTCTGAGAATCTGGGAATTGCTGCTGTATAGAATGAGTAAAGTGGGACTTGGTTATTATCGCTGCACATTTCAGGAAGTGGGAAGTGTGTGATAGAAAACCGTTTTCTTAATATCTATCTATAAAGGTAAGTATACCTGTTAAAGGATGCTGGCAAGCTAGAGCTCTTTCCAAAAGGCTCTTTGTGCTTGATGACTGTGTGTTAAACAATAACTTTTTGTTAGTATCAGTTGTCGAAATATTTTTGTCTGCCTGGCAGTGGTGGCACACGCCTTTAATACCAGCACTTGGGAGGCAGAGGCAGGCAGATCTCTGTGAGTTTGAGGCTAGCCTGGTCTACAGAGTTAGTTCTAGGGCAGCTAGGCCTGTTATACAGAGAAACCGTGTCTTGAACTCCCCCATACTTTTTTTCTTTCTTTTTTTCAGTGTCATATACTGAAACAGGGAAGTTTGTGGCCCGGATCTGTAGGTGTCCTCTGACAAGTTTTTCTTTCTTTCTCTCCCCTCCTTCTAAGTTCTGTTGGTATGATTTAGGTGCTTGTGGCCAAGAAAAGGGTTTCTAGATTTTGGTGAGACTCATTGCTGAAGAAGGAAAGTGAAGAGTGCTAGATGGCCTGAACTGTGTTTTCCTCTGAAGCCTCCTGTTCTGTAGATAAGAATGCACTTTTTCTTTGTTTGAGTCCAACAGCTTGTATTTAAAATATTTCATCTTCTAATGACTTTGGTGGTGAAATTTTGCTTGGCATTATTTTCAGCTTTTAACAGTTGTCTTTTGTTAAGGTCATATCAGACTTTGGACAGACTAAGGTGATCAGCTGAAATGTGTGCTTAGAGCTAGCAATTCTTGGGGTAGGTTTGATACATACCTTGCTTCCTCTATAGTTTTGCCTTCAGCTCCCAGGTCTCTACACACCTGAGTCTCTAGATGTTACTGGTGTAGGGATTTTCACACAGATGCACAACTGAGTATAGTTTAAAATAGTGCAACATTGCTTGTTGACTGTGTAGTTTCCCTGACAGTCATTAGGATTATTCTCTCTGCTAGTGTGTGATCTTTATTTCAATTCCAGAGCCTTGATAAACTTTTTTTTTTTTTTTAAGGAAAAAAACAACAACATTGCTTTCTCTCTAATAAGGAATCACCTGTGAGGGGTCTAGTGGAGGAGGTGACCTTAGCATTGGACGGACACAAAGCTGCTTGTCATGCATGTTCTTGTGTTCATCCCACACTCCTACGAGTGACATGGCAGGCCCCTGGGGCTTATCCAAGGAGGCAGAAATGTCATCTCACAGGTGATATTTATGCAGAGGTGTGATAGAAAAAGTTTGGCAAGTTTGAGGCAGGAACTAGAGGCCTCTTAGTAGCCCAGGACAACTGACACAAGGGCTCTGAGCTGGGTAAATGTACTCTGAGTTTGGAAACCAGAGGGAGCATTGTGGGAGGGTAGGACTAGAGAGAGAGTGGTCCTGGTCTCTGGAGCAGCTTTGCAGTCCTCAGAAAGGATATTTTCAAATCTGTAGGAACCCTTTGGTTCTCTCAGGAGGAAGGCAACGCTCTCTGGCACTTAGCCACTTGTTTTCGTGTAGGTGGAAAATCCCTCTGTGATAGCCTAAGCTTGATCACAAGAAAGATAAAGCAGTTCTTTGGCATAATTTTAACAGATGTTCCAAGTCTTCCAGGAACCCCAGCTTTAACCACCTTGTAAGTCAAGGGCAGTGAATTTTGTTTTCTTCAGCGCCTCACAAAAAGTTGTTCTCCATTTAGGAAAAAAGTTAAGGTGGCATGTCCTTGAGATTACTGTGCTTGGCATTTAGTGCCTCAGTAGCTAGCCACCTCCCTTTGTCCTGTGTATAAGAATGGCTGAGCCTAGCATTAAAGCTGAGTTTCACTAGACATTAACTTCCCTTTGTATCCCTGTGATGTCATTGTTGGGGCAGACTTACGGGGATCTTCAGTCTCGTGCAAATGTCAGGTTGTCTATTGGCTTCTTTTCCAGATGACAAATTTAGTGGATTAAAGGGTGTGGTGGGAGCCAGGCGGTGGTGGTGCAGGCCTTTAATCCCAGCACTCGGGAGGCAAAGGCAGGCAAATCTCTGTGAGTTTGAGGCCAGCCTGGTCTACAAGAGCTAGTTCCAGGACAGGCTCCAAAGCTACAGAGAAACCCTGTCTTGAAAAACTCAAAAAAAAAAAAAGAAAGAAAGAAAGAAAGAAAGAAAGAAAGAAAAGAAAAGGATGGGGGTGTAGTGGGTACCAAACAGTCCCATGGCTACTGAATGTGAGGGATGAGGGTCCTAACATCACTGGTGTCACTTAGCACCTGATTAATTCAGTTGTTGAGTTAGTTCGGGGTAGTAGCAAGTATCCATGGTTTGAGTCTGAAGAACTGGGTGGAAATTTGGGGAGGAGGGAGATTTTGGTGGAAAAGCTGGATATGACAACATGGAGGATCCTTACCCAGAGAATGGGGCCAATTGTTAGAAAATGCGCTAGGTGCTGGTCACATGAGGGGAGGACTGAAAACTAAGGCAAGGAGGCATCAACAGATATGTGTTTCAGAGAAAAGCTTTTCTGACGTCGGGATAGTGGAGAAATAGAAGTTGAGTAGTGTGTGGTCAGCAGTGCCTGGCTAAGTGAGAACAGTGGACCTGGGGGATGTGGTCTTTGTCCTGTGTGTGTGCCTCACTCCAGCTGGGTGGGGCAAGACTGCAGTCAAGCTGAGGGAGCCTAGTGACAGCTCAGCCTTCCTGTACACTTCATTCTTTTGTTTCCTCCTGAAGAACAAGTGTTCAGAAGAAGGGCAGGGCACTCCCTACCCTCTGAATCAAAGTTCCCTGAAGGTAGAAATAAAGGTTTTTGTTTTAATAAAAAATACATTTTATTAATGTTTTTAATTTTTTAATTGTGTGTATGTGTGTGAAAGTGGAATATTGAAGCAGGTGGAGGTGTATCAGAAGCTTCTGGAGCTGTATTACAGACAGTTGTAAGCGGCCTGACATAAGTGCTGAGAATTGAACTCTGGCCTTCTGCAAGAGTAATATTTGACAGCTGAGCTATCTCTAGCCCCTCATTTTTGTTGTCATGAGACTATCTCAAGCTATAGCTCAGGCTATCCTTGAAACTCAGCACAGTCCTACCTCAGTTTCCAGAGTGCTAGGGTTACAGATTTGAGCCATCATGGCACCAAAAGTCAAGTTTTGAAGATTGACTTACTCAATACATTCCCCAGTAGCAATCAGCCTCTTTGTCTGAAGTAGGGATAGACAGAGCATTAAAGTTGAGTTTTAGTAGAAGGGTGCCCTGCCCACTGTAGCTGATTTGAGGAAGAGCTTGTTTTAAGAAAGCACCATAAACTAGCTTTTGGTTGTTCCAGTTCCCTTTTTCTTCAGTATGAAAAGAGCCTGGGGCGGGGGGGGGGGGGGGTAAGGGGGTGGAGAATGTGTGTTCCTTCGTTTGTTCCTTAGTATTGGGGGTAGGGAGCTCATAAAGAAAGAGGTAAGTTGGTAAGGTTGTTACATTATTTTGATTTGCCTTGCAACAGAAATTGGAGTCCTGGTTACCAGCTCTTCCGGGTCCTTCTGCTCCTCCTGAGCACAGGAGCGGTGATATTTAATTTGGGTGTGATACTTGTCTTGGCTTTGTGCCTATTCTGCCTCTGCGAGGAACAGAGGAGCAGGGTGCCATGGAGAAGCCACAGCCATCCTGAGACTCAGGCTCATTGCTTCAGCAGGAGCCCTCAGTGGTTTGAGAAAGTACATGTTGCCGGGCGGTGGTAAGGCAGGCGGATCTCTGGGAGTTCGAGGCCAGCCTGGTCTACAAGAGCGACTTCCAGGACAGGCACCAAAGCTACAGAGAAACCCTGTCTCGAAAAACCAAAAAAAAAAAAAAAAAAAAAAACCAAAAAGAAAGAAAGTGCATGTTAACAAATAAGTCCTCTGTGGATCTCAAGGTAGGAGATCAGGGTATGATCTTGGGTCATTTCCCCTCAGTTCCAGTCTACAGGTACTGTCTCCTGTAAACAAGTGCATGCTCCATCCATGTGCTCAAGAAGGTTGAGGCGTAAAGGGCTAGGGTCTGGACCTTACTAAGAGTCAGGGTGGGGTCTTCCCTGGAAACACCAGACTGATCCCAGGCTGGTAGTCTTGTGGCCATGTTGAGTAGGCTAAGGTATGAAGACTGCTAGTCAGAACAGTGGCTGCAGGGTCACTAGGGAGGGCTGGACTGAACCTTGTCTACTGACTTCAGTCATGCTGGTTTTTCACTTGCATTTTGTGTTGTCCTATTACTGTACTTTCTACCATTTTAGATGTGTTTCTGGGATGGTGCTTGTTTCTGTTTCTTGCTTTGTTTTGTCTAGAGTTTGGGGGAGCAAACCTAATGCTCTGCTGCTGAGCTGTTTCCAAGTCCAGATCTGTGGTTTTGGAGTTTTTCCAATGAGATAAATACCCCTGCCAAAGTAGAAATATGGTAGCAGTATATGTTAGGCAGTGGTTCTCAACCTTCCTAATGCTGGACCCTTTAATATTATACTGTTCCTCGTGTTGTGGTGATCCCCCAACCATAAAATTATTTTGTTGCTACTTCATAACTGTAATTTTGCTACTGTTTTGAATTATAAATATGTGATAAGCAAGATATCTGGTATAAGACCCCTAAAGGGGTCTTGACCTACAGGTTGAACTCCTGTGTTAGGGTATGGGTTCTGTTTCTCCTGAGTAGGTGCTTTGAGCATACAGTGCTGCAGGAAAGTCTAGAAAATGTGGATTTTATTCTGGAAGCCCCGACTCCTAGTTACAAGTCAGTATTAGTTGCTGAGAGGAAGACAAGACACAAAGAACAACAATCTGCTATAAGAACATGTGCACAGATACATAGCAAGATGTTTCCCCATTGGAGCCTTTACAAGTTCCAAAAATTGTATTTCATGAATTCCTTATTGTAGCTCTAGTTACAGGCCATGTGGTAGCCCAGTTGTTAGTATTTACTTAGAGCTGCTAATATATAGAGTTAATGTGGCTGTGAATGTTTGATGACATATTTTGAGGGTAGTTATGTTAAGAAATGGTAATGCTTAAAAGTAGAATAAAGGGAGAAGCGACATAAAGACAAGGTTTAGTGTCCTTGTTACTATAGTTCAAAAACTCAGCTCAGAGAGATTTGCATGAATGTGGATCTAACTTCATTTTCACTCCTCACCCCAACTATCCACATCAGACCAGGTAGGTTTCCCCTTCCCTTAACTCAGAAGACAAGAAGCTTCAGGGAGGCATTGTGCAGAACAGGCATTTGTTCCAGCTCCTGTCCTGGCACATGCTATTGAGTCACAGTTTTGCCCTTACAGGAGTGCCTGCCTGTCCTAGTATCAGCACATTCAGTTTTCCTCTTAAGCAAACTTTATGAAATAATGACAAAATGTAGAACAGTATTGAATTGTATGAACACACTAGACCTACATACAAGCCTGCCTGAAATGTTTTACTGAGGGGAACGGGAAGACCTGAGGCTTTAGGAACAGAAATACTCAATCCCCGTTGATGTACAGAAAGCACTATACACAGATGTTAACATGTGGCCGTATTGCATATGACACTAAAGAAGCCTGCTTTTTGTTACAGGCATCCAGTTTTGGAGATGGTTCAGGTTTTCATGTATCTGATTTTGTCATTGTTGGAATACTGGTATTCATTACTAAAAACTTTAGCTAAAAAGTGTTCTATAGTGTGGTCAGGTTCTTTCAAAATTTCAGATTTGGTAATTTTCTTCATATGACAGCTGAGTATACAATATTGATCTGTGTGGTTGAACATATGTAATTAATTAATTTTGAGACAGAATATCACTGTGTAGCATTGACTGCCCTGGAGCTCACTAAGTAAACCAGGCTAGCTAGCCTTGAGCTTACAGAGATCCTCCTGCCTCTTATTCCCAAGTGCTAAGATGAAAGATATATGCCACCATGCCTAGCTAAATATATGTAATTTATTCTGCAGTGAATTTGTCTTAAAGCAGGGAGAAACTAAGGAGTTGACTGAGTCAGGAAATACTTATTACCCAAGAACTTTGTGACTAAGCCATTCCAGCTGAATTAGTGTGCTCCAGGGTCAGTGAGAGATCTTGTCCTTTTTTTTTTTTTTAAATGTATGTTTTGCCTACATGTATCACACAGTGCCTGCAGAGGCCAGAAGAAGGTTCCACATCTGGAACTAGAGTTAAGGACAGTTGTAATCTGTCATGTGGGTGTTGGGAATGGAATTGGTGTCCTGCAACAGTGGTAAATGCTTTTACCCACTGAGTCTCTCTGGCTCCCTAAAAGGAACTGACTTTTAAAATGTCACCAACTTTTCATTCAGGTAGTATGAGTCCTTTTCAGGAAAGAACATTGTGCAGCCCAGAGAAATAGTGTCAACAGTTAGATAGAAACGGCAAAGCCTACACAGTCTGGTTTAGAGAAGATTGTCTGACTTGTGCTTGGGCCTCCCTAAGTCTGGTGAGGATGGTGGACCCTCCTGGCTGCCTAGCCAGTCAGGTTGCATTCATTCATCGTTGTGGAGTAGGTGTGGACTCACTCCTGTTTTCTCACCTGCATTCAAGAGGCCAGGAAGACCCTGCTACTGATAGAGTGGTGTGGGGAGTGTGGTTGCCACTGTCCTCTCCTCCCTAAAGAATAATGAACTTTCTTGATCCCATTCCAACTTGGTGGTTGTGGGTCTGCCTTCCTAAGACAGTCGCTTTGGTGACTTGGGAGGCAGAATAAACCAGCAAGAGCTCTCTGGGAAGTCTGTTTTCACTGCCTGCTAATGGAGTAATGCAGAGGAACTTGAAAAGCAGGTTTGGCTTGTTTGTGGGATTGTGGAGGGAAGGTGACAGGATCTTACCTGTGCACACGCAGTGAGGGCCTGTGCCCAGAGCCCCTTGTGGTGATTGGCCCATGTAGCCACTGTGCTTTTCTCTCTGTAGGGGCTTTCTTGATTTGGGGTTTGTTCTAAAAGCTGTAGATGTGGCATCACGAGAACACTAAAAATGCTGATGCATGCATAAGTGCTGATAAGGCTGCCGGGGGTGGGGGTGGGGATGGATCTACATGCTTGTTTGTTGAGTGTCTTAAATCAGGAGCTCATCTCATCATTGAATTGTGTGACTGCTTTTCCCTTTGGTGATTCTTGTTAGAAAGAAAAAAAGGAAAATGTTTGCTGTTGATTCCATAGCTCATCTGTAGAAAAGGCAGGTTAGGCAGAGCACACTCAGTCAGCTGTGGACCATGCCAGATCACGTGTAAGAAAGCAGCACTGGATTGCCAGTAGTCATGGACAATGAGGCAGTCATGCATCTGTGCAATCAAACTTGGCTGAGATCCCTGCCACTGGAATCAGTTATTCAGGGTGTCTGCCTGCTACTGTAGGGACTTAGAGTACGGGTACCCCTCCCCTCTGTATTCTTGTGGATTTTGTTGTTGTTTGGGGGAGGTGTTTCTTTTTGAGACAAGGTCTCATGTAGTTCAGCTTAGCCTTGACTAGCCATCCCACTATTTATTACCAAAGATTGATTATTCTTGAACTCTGCCTCAACCTTACATGTGCTGTGATCATAGGTGAGCACTATCACATATAGCAGATACTATTGGTTTCTACATAGCACCTGAACATAAAGAACTGTCTTATATACTCCCTCTGCCTCACCAGCCTCCCATGCACACCCTGGGCACCACTGTTTGTCCATTGATAATCACTTGTGATTTGGAAGGAAGGTGGAATTTTTTTGTGATTGTTGTTTGAGGTGGGGTTTCTCTTTCTAACAGTTCTGGTTGTCCTGGAACTCACTTTGTATACCAGGCTGGCCTTGAACTTACAGAGGTCTGCCTGTCTCAGCTGGAATTAGAGGCGTGCACCACCACCATCTGGCTAGAAGGTGGAAATTTTTTTAAGTTTTTTAAAAAAAAATATTTATTATGTATACAATATTCTTTCTGCATGTATGCCTGAAGGCCAGAAGAGGGCACCAGACCTCATTATAGATGGTTATGAGCCACCATATGGATGCTGGGAATTGAACTCAGGACCTTTGGAAGAGCAGGCAATACTCTTAACTGCTGAGCCATCTCTCCAGCCCGAAGGTGGAATTTTTTGCATGGACAAATAGATAGCCATCTGCTTCTGTAGGGCTTTTTTGCTTAAATTGTGTGTTGCCTCCTTAGATTTTTGCCTGTACTTGTTCGCTCTCCCAATTTCCCAACATCACCAGACCTCCTGATAGAAACAGCTAAGTGATGTGCTCCCTGCTCTATGACAACTAGTGACTCTCTTCTTAATTCATCTTGGGCTCATTTCCTTCTGCCTGGTTTGAATTCTCAGGGGACGCTTTGCCATGTTGAAATTAGTTATTCTTCCCTATCTGTAATTGATAGCAGTTAAAGGTCAAGAGCCATAATCTCAGAATTTTTAAAGAGTATTGCCTAAGAATTGTCCTCCCACCAATACTGCATTGCCAGAGTGTTTTGGCAGCAGGCCTCAGCTCTTAGGGCATGTGTTCCTCCTGCCTAGCTAAGAATCTTCTCTATGTAGTTTTGTCAATCTGTCCTGTCCATCTGTCTTTTCTTCTCATTTCCTTCCACTCTCCTCTCCCATCTTGTCTTCCTGTCCCCCCAAACCCTCTCTCTTCTTGGCCATCAGTTTCATTTTTTTAGTTTTTGTAAAGCAAGGTCTCACACTAGTTCAGGCGGGCATCAAACTTGAAATCTGCCAGCTTTTCAGCCTAGTGCTGGGATTACAGGCGTGACTCAACATGCCCAGATTTTTCTTCTTTTTTTTTCTTTGACAATCTCACTAGATGTTCTAGCCTCGTACTTTCTGTCCTCCTGCCTCTGCCTCCCAAGTATTTTAATTACAGCCATCTTCTTGTGTCTTATGTGTTTATATATTTTTTTAATTTTTTCTGGGAGCCTTTTTTTTCTCTTTTCTTTTTGGTTTTTCAAGACAGGGTTTTCTGTAGCTTTGGAACCTGTCCTGGAACTAGTTCTTGTAAACCAGGCTGGCCTCGAATTTACAGAGATCCACTTGCTTCTGCTTCCCGAGTGCTGGGATTAAAGGTGTGCACCATTACCACCCGGCGGAAGCCTTCATTTTTAATATACCCTGAAGTTCATATATAGGAAATTGAACCTCTCTGTTGGGCAGGTGTTTGGTTCTTAAAGTTCCATCCCCAAGAATGGATAAGGACTGTAATGAAATGGGCTTTGAAAATAGGTTCACATTCACTTTACCATATAAGACCCATGCCGTTCCTCTCTGGCGTATACAGCTGAAGGCTATATCTTAGAGCCAAACATTTAACTTGCCAGACCATGATTTAAGATGTCCAGCTCATAAGTTGTTACTAAGTTACTCAGCTTGTGGTGTTCTGTTATAGTAGCACAGAGGGACAATATATAGAGAAGTGTTGTCATCCTATCTTACACCATGCTTGTTCATTCTCTTGTGGTTAGCAGCCTTGGATAGTCCATAAACATATCTCTTTCTGAAGGCTCCTTGGCCTTCTATTTGCTTTTACTATTAGGAGCTAACAATCAGCGTTTAAGTAAGCAGTAAAATACATTTGAATGAAAAACAAGTGAAGAATAAAAGTGGCCACCAGATGATAAGATGATAAGCCCTGGAAGCCTTACTATCCTTTGCAAAAGCCCTTAACATCTGATAGGCTCTGGTAAATTGGTGCCAGCTTACTTGATTGGCACCCCTAGTGTTTATTTTTTGCCAGTGGGCCCTACTGAATGTATACATGCCCTTGCAGCAACACATTCTCACATTTGCCTGTCCTCATAGGAGCATCCTTTTGTATAGGTCTTCAAAGGAATGTTTTGCATCATTTTACTGTTTCAGTCTCTACCTTCTTCGGCTGTTTGAGATGGATAGAACATTGCCTTAATAACTGTCTCCCATGACCTGAATGACACCACAGTCTTTCTGGGCTTGTCCTGCTGTCACTAAGGGGTGATGAAATATACAGCCTGTAGTATTGAGCCTAGAATGTGACCAGCTCTCTAGTAATTTGTAGTACTTTTGACACTTTGAAGTAAGATAGAGATTTAAGGTGGTTCTTTCCGATCTTGTCAAGAACTCTGTTAGGCTGTAAGAGGCCTCGTGTGTCTCTCAAAACACTCTTTTTGGAGAGCAAGCATGCCAGCTCCCAAGTGTGAGTGTGCACAGCTCTAGTTAGATGTTCGGATAGGTGAACAGACTTGGGAAACAAGGGATTGTTCTGCTGTCTGTGCCTTCCTAGGCTAGTATATGGCCTTTAGATGACCTAGGACATCTATCTGGTGGACAAAGTTCTTTTTCTGCCACCTGAGATTGAATTGTCTCCCCTCCCCCATGAGATTTCTCAGGAGGGATGATGGGAGAAGCTGTGGGGTGTGGGACTCCTGGGTAGGTGTGTCTCTGTCCTGCCCCAGGGCCTAAACTGGCAGCACATAACAGGACTGTAACAACTTGCTTCCTCAGGTCTCTGGCCAGTATTGCTTCCACCTGTCCACAAGCATGGGGAATATCTTTGCAAACCTCTTCAAGGGCCTTTTTGGCAAAAAAGAAATGCGCATTCTCATGGTGGGCCTGGATGCTGCAGGGAAGACAACAATTCTATACAAACTGAAGCTGGGTGAAATTGTGACCACCATTCCTACCATTGGTGAGAAGTTGGGCCAGGACCAGGGTGGGGGTTGGGTTTGGGGTTCTGGAATACAGAGGGCACTCAGCTATAACCTTGCCCTCAGGTTTCAACGTGGAGACAGTTGAGTACAAGAATATCAGCTTCACTGTGTGGGATGTGGGCGGCCAGGACAAGATCCGGCCACTGTGGCGCCACTACTTCCAGAACACCCAAGGTGAGGGGCCATTTCTTTTCCTGGATTCCTCTTGTTTGCCTCAAAGGGATGCACTTGTTCACTGAGCCTCATGGCCTTGCCAGTCTCAGGGCATAGTGCCACACTAAGTATCATGGCCAGTGGGAAGACTGGATCCCTGGCCTGTGGGTGGATCAGGTGAGGGGGTGTTTGGTATGTGCAGTAATGTAGCTGTGTTGCAGGCTTGATCTTCGTAGTGGACAGCAATGACAGAGAGCGTGTGAATGAGGCCCGTGAAGAGCTCATGAGGATGCTAGCTGAAGATGAGCTCCGGGATGCCGTTCTCTTGGTGTTTGCCAATAAGCAGGTAGGCACCAGCAAGTTCCTTCCCTGATGGAGAGCCTGTGTCAGGGAAGAGAGAGGGTGGGTGAGAGGCTGCCCTGGGTGACTGGCTGTTGTGAGTCCCTGCCACTAATTCCTCCTTTCCCTCAGGACCTTCCCAATGCCATGAATGCGGCCGAAATCACAGACAAGCTGGGGCTGCACTCTCTACGCCACAGGAACTGGTACATTCAGGCCACCTGTGCCACCAGCGGGGACGGGCTCTATGAAGGACTAGACTGGCTGTCCAATCAGCTCCGGAACCAGAAGTGAACCAGACCCCTCCCTCCCCCTCACTTCCTCTTCTCCGCCCTCCGCTTTCCTCTCATGTGGCAAACGTGCGACTCTGTGGTCCTGAGTGCCAGAAGCTGTCTCCATGGGTTGGTCACAGTGTGCATCGCACCGTGCTGTACATGTGCAGACGCAGCCTGCAGCCAGGTTTTTATTTAATGTAAATAGTTTCTGTTTCCACTGAGGCAGTTTCTGGTACTCCTATGCAATATTACTTAGCTTTTTTATTGTAAAAAGAGAATCAACTCACTGTCAGTACTGAGAAGGGATTTGGGTGTAGGGGCACCTGGCCTCCGGGAGCCATTGGGCTGTAGACTGGTGTCAGTATCCATTTGGTGGTTGGTTTTTACCCAAACTCAGTGCATTTTTTAAAATAGTTTAAAAAAAAAATACAGGACAAGAACACTTGAACACACAGAACGGAGACTATGCCTAGTGTAGGTTTTGCAGTAATGGCCTGAATGCTAGTCCACTGGATCACCTGTTCCCCTGTGGAAACAGAAGAGAAGGTGGACAAACCACCATCCGCTGCATGGTCACAGTAGAGCCCCCGTGACTCGCCTGTCTTTGGGTCACCTGCATTCCATAGCATTGTGCTTGTACTTGTGCTCACGTGGTCACCTAGGGGTGGGCTGGGAGCCATTGTGGGGTGCAGGGCCCGGCTTGTATTTGGTGTGTGGCCGGGCCAGGTGGCAGTCTACATACCCAGCTTACTCTTGGGCCCACTTGGACGCGCTGGCAGGAGGCCTGGGTCTCACCAGCAGGAGCGCGTGCAAGCTGGGAGGGTCGATCCATTCCAGACCCACATCCTGGAGCACCCCCATCTCCATGTGTGAAGTAGCTTTCTCCCTCAGCCTGCAAGGGTCCGATTTGCCATCGAAAGACGACCTCTACTTTTTTCTTTTGTATTTTGATAAACACTGAAGAAGCTGGAGCTGTTAAATTTATCTTGGGGAAATCTCAGAACTGGTTTATTTGGTGTTGTGGAACCTCTTACTGCTTTCAATACACAATTAGTAATCAACTGTTTTGTATACTTGTTTTCAGTTTTCATTTCGACAAGCACTGTAATTATAGCTATTAGAATAAAGTCTCTTAACTATTTGATGGGCTTGTGTGTCAGTGTCACCACTGCCAGGCTGCCTCCTAAGAGAGCCCTTTTAATGCCAGAGAAAGCAGGTACTCTCTGAATCATGGTAGAAGTCAGTGAGACCTGGATGCCTTGGCTCCCCTCACATCTCAGGGTCACTACCAGCCTCCATGCTTGTGACAACTGAGGTGTGCCTCCTGTCCCTTTAGTAGGCAGCCAGTCTTGGTGTGGTACATATCTCTGGGTGGGTGTGGCTACTAGGAGATCCAAAGTCTACCATCATGAATGGGCCCTCTGCCTAAGTGGACAGACCTTCGCCCCCTTTGAGTGGTATTTTAGATAACTAATCTTCACTCGTGCTTAGGTGGCCACCTGCAGGATACAGGTCAACATACAAGCCACAGCTTGAGTCTCAGAACACTTTGAGGTCAGCCCAACAGTACACACACCCAGTATAGCTTTACAGTCAGAAAAGAACAACTTGCTATATAGATTCAGCCCAATTTCTACTGTCTGCCCATATGTTCACACAGGCTCTAAAATTGCTGTTATTTGTCTGCTGAACACTTTCTGCTTAGGTAGGAACCAAACTGTGTTGGGGGAGTTCCTGCAGAAATAAACTCTCAGACAAAATTTACATATTTCAGATGAAGGTACCAGAGACGAAAGGCAGATTAAAGCTAGGTGCTGATACTCTGGAATCAAACCTGCTGCAGGAACTCTCCCAGCAAGATTGTACTTGTTGGACAGACAGCAGATGCATTCATATCCACAAGTTTGTTCTTCTAACTTCTTGGCCATTTGTATGGTCTTAAGGCAGCCTCAAACATAGGATTCTGGTTCCTAGACCCAGTGTCCTCAGGTATACTGGATGGATACCCCATGCTGGGGCCACAGGCTCCCAGCCTAACCTGCCTGCCCTCAGTGAGATGATACACTCTACTTTTAAAATACATTTACTTATGTACAAAGTGGGTTGATACAAAAAGTAGAAGTAACCAGATGTACACACAGACACACCCCTAAACCTCAAGAGCCTGGACTGTGGCAGCAGAGACAGGAGTCTGACCTTAGTCTACTGGGCAATTATATCTTCCTTGGCATGAGGGCAAGCAAGGGCACTACCCTCAGAATCACTAGGCTCTGGTCACCCAGGACCTACTCCTCAGCAACCTGGAGTTGTTGCCACAAGCTGCCTCCAAAAGGCAAGATAGATATCCCAAGGTCCAGCAAGCTTGGCTCAGAATCCTACCAGGGAGTAGCCACCTGCCTTATCCCAGATAGGGATGTGACTTGGTTAGTTTGGGCAAGTAGGAAGGGGGCTGGTAGCCACTTAGCATCCAACGACTACTCTTTATAGACCCCACAGAGCTTGGTGATGGGCAGGGTCCCAGCTCAGGGCAACCAGGGCTCTGGTGTCCTTTGGTCTAGCCAATTCTCAGTCATCAGAGCCTCTGTCTTGTCGTCTGCGAGATGGGCTCCTTCCACTGTCCTGGCTATGTCCCCGCTTCCTCTTAGAGCAGGGGGAGATGTCAGAATCATGTCTCTGGTGTCTGGGCCTAGGAAGACAAGGACAACCAGACACTTGAAGCGTCTCTCACTCTGCCAAGGATCCCAACAGGCCTGGCCAGCTCTCTCCCCCCACTTCCTTAGTACCCCCCCCCCCCAATAGAGTTGGGCCTAGCCTACCGAGCAGGAGAGGGAGAAGATGAGCAGCTGTCAGTCTCCCTTTTGTGTTCTTTGTCTTTCTTCTTCTTGTGTTTCTTGTGTTTCTTCTTCTTTTTCTTTTTTTCTTTCTTGCTTTTCTTATGGCTCTCTGTACTGTAAGAAAGAACATAAAGGGTCTAAGTGTGAAGAACTGGAGTGTAGCAGCTGAAAGCTGAGGGCAGGGCAAGGCAAGGATAGGATAGCGCAGGGTCTGTACCATAGCACTGTACACTGATAATGTCTACATGTTCTGAGTTTATATTGGTAAGTGAGCCTAATATTAGGCTCCTCATCCAATCCACAAGGCTAAGCTTCCCTTTGGAATGTTGCCAACCTAGCCCACCCCCCCCCCTTGGGGAGAGCCAGCTTCTCACTATAAAGCCTTGTCTGATCTGGAACTCTCTATTTTACATAAGTACAAAGTTGAGTTGTCACAAAAGTAGAAGTAACCAGACAGTCACACACAGCTAAATCCCAAGGCCTGGAAGCCAGCTGGCGGGAACTCTCAGAGGTCAGCCTGCCTCTCCGTCCACCAAGTGCTAGGATTGAAGAAAAACACCACCACTCCTAGCATCACACTTTAACTGCTCCACCTTCCATCAAACTGGCTGGCATCAGGGCCCTGTCTAAGTGGCAGCTGCCTGTTGGGTCACCAATGGCAGCTACTGAAACTCCATCCCACTTTCAGGTTCCCGGGCATCTTAATGGACAGGCATATCCAGCCTGGAGGTGGAGGCCCAACAATTTCAGTAAAGCCAAAAGAACTAAGGCTGTGCTTGGCTCCTTCAAAAAAAGACCCAGTGCTCAGCCTCCCAGTACGACACCTATGGGTCTGGACATCATTCTCTTCTGTGAGTACGCTGTTTCTGAAGTGTCCCCATACCCACACTCGGCACAGCTCACATAGGATGCCAGCAAGAAATTCATCAGTGCATAACACAGGTAGGACAGGCACTCAGACTCACTCCAGTTGAGCCTTGTCCTCAGCACGAGGCTTCTTCCTGGCAGCAGATGGGGCGGTGCTTGGGCCTTCGCTGTCCACGCGGTGGTGCTATATGAGAAGCGCAGCTGTGGGGAGGGACACCCAGCACCCAGGGAGTCCCACCCCACACCTCCCCAGACACCCCAAAACCCAGGATCCTGAGCATTGGGATTTACAGGGTTTACCGTGAACACTGACAGCCCAAGCTTGGCAGCCTCTTTGTCTTCCCGGGATAGTGCCACACGGCCTGCGGAGCCACTGCAGAAGACAGAGCGGTGAGGACAGTTCTGGACCACCGCCCAGTCTTGCCCCCTTTTCCCCAACCCGCCGCACCTGGCACTGCCCAGACCCAGCAGCCGGTCCACGCCCTTCTCTTCAGGGTCACCTCCTTCCCGTTTGCAGATCTCCACGAAGTCCTGAGGAAACCAGGCGGAGGGGGTGGAGTTCTAGGCAGGTACAGATGGAGCCCCGCCCGCCCTGCGGACCCCGAACCCGCAGCCCAGACTCACCTCCTTGCTCAGGCCGGTGGGCTGTTTCCTCACGTTCTTGTAACCTCTGCGAGGGTCGAGGGTGCACGTCAAGGGGCAAGCGCCCCTGTGGCCTTCCGCCCCTGCCCTGCCCACATCTAGCCCCGCCCCGGGGCCTCCCAGATCCCTCCCCGGAGCTCGCAGTCGCCCCGCAGCCCAGGCACTCACAGTGCGGCTAGCAGCGCCTCGCGCTCCGCCTCACGCACAGCCGCCAGCTCTTCCTCACGGCTCGGGCCGGCACACGGCGCGCGGTCCTTCGCGTACCAGGTGAGGTCGCGGCCCTTCTGCCAGCGGCCCACTGGCGCCATCAGAGAGTTGCCTAGGTAGTTCTCCCTCTGCTTGTCGGTCTTCACATCCTCCCAGTTGAACTGGTCCTGCCCGCCACGCACGCCGCCGCGACTGGAGCCGAACATGGCGTCGGAGCCACTGCACAATCTCCAGTACCCGCAGCCCCGAGCTGCCGGACTCCCGCACCCCTCGGCCCCCGGATGCCCGCCGTGACGTCACACGTGCGCCTGCGCCTCTCACTAAGTCCGCGCGCCTGCGCACTGCTTGATTCGGACCGCCTGAGAGGAGGTCCGTCTTTCCACCCGGTGTTAGTACTTCACCCATAGGCACATCCTTTATCCCATTACGACGTGCAGCTGCGCACTAGCTTCTCGAAAAAAGGGCTGCTGTGCGACCTCACACGTCGATCTTCGGTGAATTGGGATGTCAACAAACCTTGGTGACACCAGGAGGGACCGGGGACGGGCGCCGCGGGTCTTGTGCTTGGAGCCTTTCCTCCTCCTGGAGAGCCAGGCGTACTAACCCTAAAGGACTGGGATCCCAGGTAAAATGAAAGTGGCAAGTGAAATAGTGGCAAAACTCCCGGGAACACTGAGGGACGGATAAAGTCGCCAAAGAAACACAAATCAACTCCTCTGTGGCATGAACAAGTTAAAGGCCATAAAGTCCAAGCAATCAGCCCTAAACCAGAGCAACCTGTGTTCTCTGATGGTGAGACTTTACTGAGAAGTACGAAGAACAGAGCTAATTGCATTATGTTTTGATGGGGCATGACCAAGACAAAAGTCAAGAGTAACTAAAGTTCGTTGAAGATAGATTTAGCTGTCATTTGACCCTAAATCATTAGTTGAAACTGGCAGACAATGAACGATCAAATCGATGTCTGGACTAAAGCTTAAATGATGAATTATTCTGTATTATAGTGTCAGCCCTAACTGCCCGTAATAGACTGTGTGGCAAACTACACCCTTACAAGTTGGTCTCGAAATCAGAGATCCACCTGCCTCTGCCTCCCTGGTGCTGGTATTAAAGGCGTGTGCCACCATCACCCAGCTCCCATTGTCATGTTTAAATCATCCACTAGGCTTGTTCCTGAAGGATAGGCCATTGAGGTAACGAGATAGAGCCTCACAGACTAGTGCTCATATGAAGGGAGCCCTGGAGAACTCTCTTGTTTTCTGTCACTCGAGTATAAAATGAGATGTCGACTGTCGAGAACCCAGAACAGATCCTTTGTCTGAACTCAATAGTGCTGGCATCTGGATGACTTAAGGGTGGTGAGGTTCTTTTGTTTGTGTTGGGGTTTTAATAAGGTTAAGTGAGGATACAATGAATTTGACATGAAGATGGAAACATCCCATGTTGTTATTTCTCAAAAAGGGAATTTGGAATGTCAACAAATGTGGAAAGGAACACAGAAATGCCTAGGCCCTTCCTCAGCTTCTACAGAACAAGGTAAATGATGTTCCTATACCTCGGATATTCTTCTGAAGACAATCATTGTTGTGATTTCGATAGCCTTGAACATACTGGCCTGTGAAGCAGGCTCCTCCAAGCTGCAAATTTGTAACTCTTGTTATCAAAGGAGGTGGGAAAAAAAGCAAGCCTTGCCCCCTGGTTTCCAGTTCTTCCAGTATTAATCAGGAGAGGCAACTTGGCTAATGTCTTCCAGTTTGTTTTTTTTTTTTTTTTTTTTTGGTTTTTTTCGAGTCAGGGTTTCTCTGTGGTTTTGGAGCCTGTCCTGGAACTAGCTCTTGTAGACCAGGCTGGTCTCGAACTCACAGAGATCCGCCTGCCTCTGCCTCCCAAGTGCTGGGATTAAAGGCGTGCGCCACCACCGCCCGGCTTTCCAGTTTGTTTTTGAGATAAGGTTTAACTGTGTATCCCTGCTGGCCTCACAGAGATCCACCTGCCTCTGCCTCCCAAGTGCTGGGATTAAAGGTGTGGCCACCACACTGCTCACCCTAGTATTTCTTTAGGGATCTATCTAGAGAGCAGTTGGATCAGTCCCTTGTGAGAACTCCTTTGTCACCGCTTTTGGAGAAACTTCACATATTCTACAAGACAACACATGTATAAAATCTGCAGCTGTGAGAATTACTATTTATAAAGTACCCAGGGCTGGTAAGATGGCTTAGAGGGTATGGGCCAAGCCTGGTGAACAAGTTTGATCCCCAGGATCCACATGGTGGAGAGAACCAACTCCCACAATTTGTCCTCTGAACACACACATACCATAGAGTGTATCCCACCCTGTTAATGAAAGTACCCCATCTGAGCTAGGCGTGGTGGTGAGAGTGTAATCCCAGTTCCCTAGAAAGGTAAAGCAGGAAGTCTGGAAGTTCAAGGGCTGCCTAAGCTTACAAAGAGATTTGAAAGGTAGTCTGGGCAATTTAGCAAGGCCCTGCCTCAACATAACCTGGTACTCTCTGGCATCCCAGAGAGACCTGGACAGCCCCATTTTTGCTCGTGTCTTTATTCTGAATACATGGTGAGTACCTACAAACAGTTTGTGAAGCAACTAGTACAAGCCCCGAGTTCATGTCCTGGCTTTGGAGGACACAATTGGAACCAGATCCCTCAGAACAGGATCACACAAGGACTGGATGGATGGCATGGATGGACCTAAGGGGAGCTGCACAATAAGGGAGCAGCTGACAGACATGTGGGCCACAGTGAAAGAAGAGGAAACCAGTCATCTCCCAGAGAAGCTCTTCAGAAAGCAAGATAGAAGCTTCTGAGGCCCTCACTGCTGACCAAGTATGCCAAGGACATAGAAGGCTGAGTTGCACTGTCTGAGCACAGAATGCATACTAGGTGAAGCTAAGAGGAACATGGCTATGGGACAAGTGTCCAGACCAGTTCCAAGCCTGTGCAGCCTTGAGTAACCACCTATTCCTGTGAGAACCGGAATCTGAAGCAACTGACTACAGCCGTGAAAGGCTGGATGGTCACAGGCCTGCTTTTCTTGAAGTTAGGTACTATGTGCACTCTTGCATCTGGAGGCAGCCAATGGAATTTTACATCATCATTAAGATGTACAAAGGTTCAAGCAGCTGTTTATAAACAGCTATAGGCTTTTTTTTATAAAAACCTATATTCTGCAGACTGGAGTAGACTAGGGGTTCAAGACACAGCCTGGCCAGTGGTGGTGGCACACTTTTTTTTTTTTTTAAAGATTTTATTTATTTATTTATTATGTATACAACATTCTGCCTCCATGTATGCCCGCATGCCAGAAGAGGGCGCCAGATCTCATTACAGATGGTTGTGAGCCACCATGTAGTTGCTGGGAATTGAACTCAGGACCTCTGGAAGAGCAGCCAGTGCTCTTAACCACTGAGCCATCTCTCCAGCCCCGGTGGCACACTTCTTTAATCCAGGAGGAAGAGGCAGATGGATCTCTGAGTGTGAGGCCAGCCTGGTCTACAGAGGAAGTTCCAAGACAGCCAGATACAAAGAGAAAGCCTGCCTCAGAAACAAAGACACACAGCTTGGCCACATTCCTGGGTACCCAAGGGCAGGAAAGTGTTTCTCCCTGGGAAGCCTTTCAGGGAAGGACCTATAAAGGCTGGGGCTGAGGATAATCACTGCAGACCACGTGTGATCTACGAGTTAAACTTGGAGGTTCCTAGGGGTAGGCAGGTAGAGCTTCCTGTCCACTGTCCATATACTTCACAGCTAACCTTTTAACCGTGTTTAAAACCCAGAGGTTTGAAGCTAAGTGTGATGGCATATACCTTTAATCCCAGTACTCAGGAGGCAGTGTCAGGCCTGGTCTACGTAGGAGTTATAGACCAATCAGGGTGAAACTTTGTCTTAAAAAAACAAAACCCAAAAACACAAATAAAAAATTCACAGGTCTGACAAAATGGATTCTAAACTGACTAATCCGTTCTAACTCCAGGGCCTTTCAATCTGGCTTTGAGCTGGCACATACTTTCCCAAAATGATGAACTTCAGGGCGGGACTTACACACAGAAGACAGTGACAGGAGGCTATGGTTTCAAGAAGGTATGATTTACAGACAGATGCCTCCCATCCTTACAAAATGTCTCTGATATAACGCCCTGACATAGTTACTTCTTGGTCTTGGTCCAAAACCGTTTGTATCGTTCAGTGTCAAAACTGTCAATCATCTCTGGCTCTTCTTCCTTCTTCT
This sequence comes from Microtus oregoni, assembly GCF_018167655.1. NCBI lineage: Eukaryota > Metazoa > Chordata > Mammalia > Rodentia > Cricetidae > Microtus > Microtus oregoni. The sequence goes on from NW_024543074.1 coordinate 39,019,713, forward strand.
GCAGGAGCTGAGCCTCACGTCTTCGGAACCGGGCCCGGCGCTCTTCTGGAGATAGGGCATCCAGGTCTAGGGGCATCTGCATGGGGAGAAGTGAAGGCATGTACTCGCTATTGGGGAGAGTCAGGAAAGTGACCGGGAAGACACCTGGACCTCTTTTACACGGCTGTGCCTTCTATCCTGTGCTGGCCTACTAATTGGTTAGTCAAATCTGTAACTCCTGTTTGGAAGGGAAATGTTTTTCTACTCCTTTCCCCTAGGTTTAGTGTATGTTTGTTTAAGACAGAGTTTTAATTTGTACAAAAGAGCATCAGACTCACAGCAACCATCCTCAGCCCCCAGAGTGCTGCAGCAGCTCTGTACCACCATGCCTGGTTTATGTGGTCCTGGAACCAAAGGCTTTATGCCTCTTAGGCAAGCACTCTACCAACTATGATACACTCCACTCCAGCCCCGATTTGGTGGGTTTTGTTGTTTGGCTTTTGTTTGTTTGTTTGTTTTTTAGATTTATTTATTATTTACACAGTGCTCTGTCTGCAGGCCAGAAGAGGGCACCAGATTTCATTAGAGATGGTTGTGAGCCACCATGTGGTTGCTAGGAATTGAACTCAGGATCTCTGGAGGAGCAGCCATGCTCTTAACCTCTGAGCTATCTTCTCCAACCCTGTTGATTGTTTTTTTTTTTTTTTTTTTTTTTTTTTTGATTTTCGAGACAGGGTTTCTCTGTAGCTTTTTGGTTCCTGTCCTGGAACTAGCTCTACCAGACCAGGCTGGCCTCGAACTCACAGAGATCCGCCTGCCTCTGCCTCCCGAGTGCTGGGATTAAAGGTGTGCGCCACCACCTACCGGCCAACAGGCCTATAATTTAAGCATTTAAAGAGGCAGGAAGATTGGAGGTCAAGGTCAGCCTCAGTATGTAAGTTCAAAGCCAACCTGGTTTTCATAAGACCCTGTACAAATAAAACAAGAACAAAACCCAAACAAGAAATGACTCATTTGTTTGTTCTAATTTTGATGATTGGAGTTTTTGGTGTAAATTCCTCCAACAACCTGTTCTCCTCCTCCTCCACTTTAGCTATGTATGCAACCTCAGTTCCAAGTTCGGGCACTGAGCCCCAACACTATGGCTCAGCAAACACCTACTGAAGGACGCTTACCGCTAGCATGCGCCGTGGCTCCCGGTATCGGATATGGATGGTGGAACCGTCCTGCTTGACCAGTAGCACAGGGTAGAGGCGAGCATAGGCCTGGCGGCGTAGTCGAGTGAGTGAGGCCCTGCTGCTGTCAGCTCTCCACGAGGAGGTGTGTAGGTGGCAGGGTGCAGGAGTGGCTGCCCTCACGGCACAGTGCCTCAGCAGGCTACAGACAAGACGTGCAAACATTGGTTGATGGGTGGTGCTGAGCCAGATGGCACCGAGTACCCAGCCAGCCAGCCACTGTCAGGATAGGACAGAGAACTGCCCAGCAATCAGTGAATATTGTAGATTCACATTGAGAGGGGCCTCTGCTGAGCAATTAGCATCATTGAAGCTGTCTACAGTGGGTGGCTCAGGGCACAAGCCTCCTAGCACCGAGGACAGGGACGTACCTGAGGGGACTGGAATTCCATGCTTTCCCAAGCAGGCTGCCCAAAGGCATTGTTTTTCCTTGGAGCTGTGGTGGCAGGAGGAAACAGTCACTGGCCCAGATATAGGATCTGTTAGGCAAGGGAAAAAAAAACCCTGATTTTTCCACTTGATTATTGTTCTAAAATCCTTGCCTGGAGCTACGTCAGAGCCAGGTGCACCTCTGGCAGCACATCTACTGTAGCTCCGCGTTCATTGGTCCCGGAGTTCCCTACAGATACACTGACGCACTGTCAGCACTTTGCTGTACAATGGCGCAGTATTTGCATATGACCTGTCACTGGTTCCCCTGTGCCTTAAATCACTTAGAATACCTAAAAGAATACAAAGCCAGGTGTGGACTACATGCATTTCCAACACTCTGGAGACAGAGGCAGGAGGATCAGGAGTTCAAGATTATCCTGTTACACAGGGAGTTAAAGGTCAGACTGTGTCGAGACTGTCTCAAAAAACTGAAGCAAGCAACCTGAGCATATACACAAACCATATAACAGTTATTAAGTGATTTTGTTTCCAGGGAAACCCTATGTTCAGTGGAGACTCTATTTAAAAAGTTATCTTCGATCCGTGGTTTGAGTTCTCCGCGAATGGTCAGGCGTGAGAGCACGGTGTCACTTGCCAGTCTATCCTACCAGCTCTCCGGCCTCAGATTAGAACAGCTTGTGGGGGCTTTTCATAAAAGTTGCTACCAGCGTCCTATCCTCCAAAGACTGAGTTCGTTTCAGGAAGACCAACGCCCACCCATTTCTGAAGGTTATGGAGTCAGAGCCTCACCCTGTGCGGTGTGTGTGTGGTGCTTGGTTCTTTCTTATTAACATCGTTTTAGTTTTCATAATAATACGGTTATGACAGGACGCTTATCAGATTATTATAAAGTCTGATTACAGACAGGAAAAGAAGTTCGTGCTAACTTTCTCCAATGCCAGAAACTCCCAAAGTAGTCTAGGCAGGTGGGAAGTCGAGTGTCCAACACTCAGCAAGATTAAACCAGTGGGAGAGTGCATAAAATTGGAGGTTCCCACTGCCTCGGAAGAAGCGATCCCGCTGGTCAGTGTCCCAAGTCCGGGACCGCCTGCTCTCCAGCCACGGCGACAAGGCTCAGGGCCATCTGTGGAGAAGCCCCTTTCTATTCGCCCCACACGACGGTGTATGTCCCCCTCCCTTTCAATCGTCAGTGATGGGGCCGGTTGCTGCCAGCGCCCAAGAGACTCCAACCTGCGGCCGCCACCTTAGCGTTGGAGGGACCTCGTAGACCCGCCCTGCAGAACTTTACTCAGAACGTGGGAAACCATGCGGTGTCTCTGTACACGATGATCGACCTTTGTCTGTGACCACCAGTTCTCCTGCAGGCGCCGCGGCGCGCAGCGATGATGTCACGTAGCGCGGGCTGACGTCCTCTGTTAAGGGCGGAGTAAGACCAGGTGGGCGTGGTTGAGACTGACTGAAGCCTGCCTGGTTAGTGATCCAGGTACGCCGGATGGGGCTTACCCTGCATTGCTATGTGTGGCAAAGCCGGTGTAGGTAAGGCTGGCGCTTTGCACTGGGCGGAAGGCGATCGGGACTCTGGGACTTTCTGGGGTGCAGGCTGCATGGCGCTGTGCAGTTCGTGAATGGAAGCAGGACAGCATTGCTGCTGTGCGTCTTTGACATCTAAGTTTTCACGCCTGGTTGTTTTCCAGGTTTGCTCCGGATCCGATGGTCGCACTTAGACCCCTTTCTCTCAGCAAGTATATGGCTTGTCTGGGGGTGCGTTGTGGACCCATGTCTGGAAGACCGACATTCAAGCGCCAAGTCGGGATGACCAAACAGCCAACGTGAAGGAGGATTATTAGAAAACAATCGGGGGCTGGAGAGATGGCTCATGAGTTCAATTCCCGGCAACCACGTGGTGGCTCACAACCATCTGTAATGAGGTCTGCTGCCCTCTTCTGGCCTGCAGTCATACACACAGACAGAATATTGTATACATAATGAATAAATAAATATTTAAAAAAAAAAAAAAGAAAAGAAAACAATCGGTTCTCCAGAGCCAAACTACACGACTTTCAAGTATCGAACTGGTATCTCCTGAGTAACTCAACACTAAGGGGTCCTGCAGCTCTCCATCGTCTTGAACTTGTGGCGGCAGTTATTGCGAGCCCTGGAGGTGTGCTGCAGTGCAGGCTGCAGGACTCTCCGTAGTTTCTCGGGAGGACTACAGAAGGTTGTCTGTTTTACTCCCTATGCTGCCTTTAGAGGCTTTTTGCCACATTGGGCCCCTGGTGTCAGTGTCCTAGAACTTTTTCCTTACCCTTTCTTGTTTCTTCCTGAGTTCCTTGTCTTTTATCATCCCTCTTTAGGTTGCACTGGTCAGTATTTCCCTGCCTCCTCCTGGGGCTGTCCTGCGTATAGGCAGAAGTCTGCCAAGGGACACAAAATGAGAAGTCGTGTTTTGTTTCGGTTTGGTTTTGAGGCCTGGCAGCCAAGTGTCGTTATCAGGTCCTAGGAAGCATGGGCCACAGAACTGCCCTCACTGCCAATCCATGCAACTGTAAGCTGGTGCCCATAGGATCCCCAACAGGAAGCTCCAGCCGCCTTACAAAGGCCAGGTGAGCCCTGTCAGTGGCCTAGGAGCCACATGGGCATTGTCTGAGGAAAGGGCTGTTAGGCTTTCCGGCTTCTCTAGCCAGCTGTTCCCAGTAGCCCTCTTGTTCTGTAGTCGTGCTGTCACAACAGCTGGCAAGGACTCCTGGGCGCTGCTGAAAGTGTCTAAAGTTATAGACCAGCGAGTGTACTAAGTGTTGGGTAACCTTTTTGTACACGGTGTCCTTCCTCTCTTGCCTAGGGCACGTTCTGATTGGTTAATAAAGAACCAACTGGCCAATAGCTTGGCAGGAGAGGATAGGCGGGACTTCCAGGGAGAGATAGGAACTCCTGGAAAGAATCTGAGGCATGGGACATTCACCAGCAAGGCTTGGAGGAAGTTATTTGTGCAGGATCGAGGAAAGGTAACTGAAGAACCAAAGTTCCTCCATTTTGTCCTCTGCCTCCATCTTGTATTGTGTAAGCTATTTTCTATAAAACATTCCAGTTCTCAGAAATGGCTAGGGACAAAAGTAGCAGGGTAGCCACCTGGAAAGCACAGATAACCACAGAATGTCCCCACCCAAAGGCCAGCCGATAAGAAAACTTGACAAGCAAGGGGTGATGGTGAGGTTTGAAACTAAAAATCTGTGAAAAGTCCCTACGCAGGAGCCAATCAGGATTCAACCCATCACCCCAAACCCTGCTAATATAACTTTACTGTCTTTTGCCTTTAAGTGATGCTCTCTAGAAGGGTGAGACACCTCCTCCCATTGCTCTGCTGATGAGGTCCAGGCCGGCCTACAATTGCAATAATAAACCTTGCTTCTTCATATCTGTGAGTCAGTCTCCTGGTGGTCTTTTGGGGTCCCCATGGACTGGGCACAATACTCACCATTGTACCTCGCCAAAATAAATTATTTCACCAAGCAGCAATGGTGCAGAAGCAGGGTTTCTCTACAGACTCTCTCTTTGGAGTCTGTCCTGTGTAGACCAGGCTGGCCTCAAACTCACCGAGATCCACCTGCCTCTGCCTTCCTAGTGCTGGGATTAAAAGCATGCGCCACCACCGCCTGGCAACAAGAGGAATTCTAAAGGATTTGGAAAGATAGGGAAAATTCTTGGTCTGAGCAAGGAAAGAACCGAGATAAGCATGGGTAAAAGGCACCGGAGAGCTGTGCGTCAGGATAATGGAGACCAAGGTTCAGGAGCTGCCCTCCAAGCTGCCTTATCTCAAGCAGCACAACTCTTCTTCCTTCCAAGTTTCAGGTCCCACAGACACTCAGGACAAAAGGTTACCTGTGGTGCCTATTGTCATACAAAATGCATTCTGGCATCACACTGTCTCAGTATTACAAGTACCTGTGACAGAATTCCCAGTGCTGGCACCCTGGCTCCTGCCTGCTCTCCTCACCCCTGTCCTCTCCAGCCCCGGGGCTCTCTTCTCTGTCCTATAAAAACCTCCCATTTTGGTCACAGTTTCTCTTGGTCTTCTGCTCTTGACTCTTTGTTTTCTCTCTTGCCCCTTTCTTTTCTCTTTCCCTCTTACTCCCCCACCCACCCCTCTCATGGCCTGATTCATTCTGCTGGTCATGTTTATAGTCTACTACTCCTTTCCCTGATCTGGACCCTTCCAGATGCCTCTGGTTTTACTCTCCCATGTGTATACAATAAAAACCATCTCCTTAATCATCTCTCTTGGTTCCTCTTGGTCTTCTGCTCTTGGCTTCTGGTCTTCTCTGATGCTTTCTCCGCTCTTTCCCTCTTGACACCCCACCACCACCCTTCTCATGGCCTGGTTCAGTCTGCTGATCGTGTTGAGTCTACTTCTTTCTCTCTCTGTTCTGGAATCTTCCAGATGCCTCTAGCTGTACTCTCCCTCATATCTATAATAAAACCCTTCTCTTCAACCATACAGTCATGTCATTTTTATTCACTGGGAAACTGAAATTTACACCCTGCCCCCCCTGGAAATCCCTTCTAAACTGTGATAAATTGTCCTTGAGCTTCTGTTTGAGGCCAGTTCTTTGTCTTTGCGCCTGTTTGTGCTAGTCTTCACCTTTTATTAATAAAAATAAGAATGTCAGTAGGATACTGATTTCCCAGGTACCACAAGATGGTTCTCCTAAGACTCCTCAGTATTTCTAGTAACACATCTTTCCAACTTTTAAATTCTTCTTAAAATTATGTATATATATGAGTGTTTTGTCTGCATGTGAGTCTGTGCACCATGGGTGTGCCTGGTGCCCTTGGATGTCCTGATACTGGGATAATACATGGTTCTGCAACACCGTATGGGTGCTAGGAATTGAACCTGGGTCCTCTGCCAGGCAACGCTCTTAACAACTAAGTCATTTTTCCAGGTCCCACCCCTGCCTTTTAGTTCTTTAATTGACAGAGAAAATTAACCTGTTCCTGAACTCCTAGATGGCCCCTAGAGGAGGGCCACAGCTAGGATGACAGAAAAGTAGAGCCAACATCAGCCTGTGTGATGCCAGCCATGGCCCCACATGGACTGCAACCAGTCACACTGTGTGCAGAGGAGAGCCTAGGGCCACCCCCACCCTGGTGAACACTTGATGCCACACCCAGAGGATTTAGCAGTTGCCCTGATGCTCCTCAGGCTGTCCTTAGGACAAAGCATTCTTCCTCCTGGTGTGGGATTGTTTGTCTTGTGCCTGCCTCGCCATTGTATAGAGGGGGGTATGTAACTTGTTTACAGGAGCCTTCAATCTAGGGGGAGAATTTGGACTTGGACTTTTTTTTAACAATGTCTTGCTTAGGGTTAGTATTACTATGATGAAACACCATGACCAAAACCAAGATGGGTTGGAAAGGGTTTATTTGGCCTACACTTCGACATTGTAGTCCATCACTAAAGGGACGAAGACAGGAACTCAAAACAGGGCCAGAACCTGGAGGCGGGAGCTAATGCAGAGATGGGGGTGGGAGAGTGGGAGGAGTGAGGGAGTGGTGCTGCCTACTGACTTGTTTCTCGAGACTTGCTAATTCTGCTTTCTAATAGAACCCAGAACCACCAGCCCAGGGATGGCTCCATTCCTCCCCCATCAATCACTAATTAAGAGAATACCCCATGAGCTTGCCTACAGCCTGAACTTATGGAGGCATTTCCTCAATTCCTTCCTTCCCTTCCTCCAGCCTGCATCAAGCTGACACGGAAACCAGCCAGCACAGCAACCCTCATTGGAACTCAGCACTGGTTAAAAACACGAGAAGCAAGTTTTCACACTGGAGGGCCTAAACCGAGTCCCTATCCTAGCACATCTTGTGACTTGGAATATTTGCTCTAGAACTTGCCAACCTCTCAGCACAAAGAACCTTGTGTGTCCCCTGTGGAAATGGGGCATGGTGGCAGGATGCTGTCTTTACAACTGTGCCCTTCTGAGTACTAATTTTGCTTGGGGGAAGGGCCCTGCCTCAGTTGTCTACCCACCAACAGGGGCCTTGGTTGTATGAGCATTCACTTGGAATTGGTGGCCCATTGTGTGATGACCTTTCCTAGTATCCACTTGCCTTTCTGTAGGCTACTTATTTGGAGACAGATATTCACCTTCTCCCTCCCTCCCTAATCCCCCTCTCAGTGTGTGAGTGGGCCCTCATACACCCATGTCTATGTTTATGTAAATGACAGATAGGGATCAAGCGAGTCTCCTCCATCAACCTCCTTTACTCATCTTTTGAGACAGAGTCACTGGACCTGACTTCAGGTCCTCTATGATACCTCAAGGCCATAAATATGCCTAGGTCCTGATAAAGGTGTTCAGGTTTTGTCCAGAGTGTGAAAGAGAAGTGACCCAGGTCCAAGCCACATTCATTCAATCCTCACATAAACTCCACATTCTGACTCCTCTCTCATGACACTATTCCTGTTGCTTGCTTGTGGTCTCTCTGGAAGCAAACAAACATTCCAGTGAGCTCCAGTAGGCTGGCTCGACCTGGAGCAGGTTTTGAAATTGCAGTTGACCAGTAAGGAAGCTCGGGTACGAGTATGGGGATTGGTTATGTCTACTGTGGCAAGGGGTTCAAGTTAGAGGCAAAATTACAGCTGCAAAGAGGCAATCTGTTCATTGCCAATGTGGAAAGACACCAGTCCATGAAAAGAAGGGTTTGGGTTTTATTTTTAAGTTGCATTGTATTTATTTATTCTCTGTGTGTGTCTGTGCGGGGTGCCCATGTACCATGATGCACACGTGACTATCAGAGGCTAGTCTGCAGGATGAGCTCTCTCCTTCCATCGCGTGGGTTTCTGGGAGCAAAAGCAGGTAGTCAAGCCTTGCAGCAGGCACCTATATGCCTTCCAGAAATATCCTTGGCTCCTCAATTTTTATATATTTATTTCAGTTTTTGCTGTTTTTTTTTTCTTTTTTCAGAGAGGGTCTCTCTATGTAGCCTTGGCTATTCTGGAACTTGCTACATAGACAAAGCTAGATTGGAACTCACTATGTAGCCTAGGCTGGCCTTGCCTTTTTTTTTATTTTCTGTTCAAATTTATTTTGGAAGAAACTATTACTTTTAAATTTGTTTCATATTCCTATTTCTCACTCCTGTTTCACATCCTCCAGTCTGAAATATCCTTTTCTTTTTTTAATTTATTTATTTATTAAAGATTTCTGCCTCCTCCCCGCCACCGCCTCCCATTTCCCTCCCCCTCCTCCAATCAAGTCCCCCTCCCTCAACAGCCCGAATAGCAATCAGGGTTCCCTGACCTGTGGGAAGTCCAAGGACCACTCACCTCCATCCAGGTCTAGTAAGGTGAGCATCCCAACTTCCGAGGCTCCCACAAAGCCAGTACGTGCAGTAGGATCAAAAACCCATTGCCATTGTTCTTGAGTTCTCAGTAGTCCTCATTGTCCGCTATGTTCAGCAAGTCCGGTTTTATCCCATGCTTTTTCAGACCCAGGCCAGCTGGCCTTGGTGAGTTCCCGATAGAACATCCCATTGTCTCAGTGTGTGGGTGCACCCCTCGCAGTCCTGAGTTCCTTGCTCGTGCTCTCTCTCCTTCTGCTCCTGATTTGGACCTTGAGATTTCAGTCTGGTGCTCCAATGTGGGTCTCTGTCTCTGTCTCCTTTCATCGCCTGATGAAGGTTAATATTCAGGAGGGTGCCTATATGTTTTTCTTTGGGTTCACCTTCTTATTTAGATTCTCTAGGATCCGAATTATAGGCTCAATGTCCTTTATTTATGGCTAGAAACCAAATATGAGTGAGTACATCCCATGTTCCTCTTTTTGGGTCTGGCTTACCTCACTCAGGATAGTGTTTTCTATTTCCATCCATTTGTATGCAAAATTCAAGAAGTCCTTGTTTTTTACTGCTGAGTAGTACTCTAACATGTATATATTCCATACTTTCTTCATCCATTCTTCCATTGAAGGGCATCTAGGTTGTTTCCAGGTTCTGGCTATTACAAACAATGCTGCTATGAACATAGTTGAGCATATACTTTTGTTGTATGATAGGGCCTCTCTTGGGTATATTCCCAAGAGTGGTATTGCTGGGTCCAGGGGTAGGTTGATCCCGAATTTCCTGAGAAACAGCCACAATGATTTCCAGAGTGGTTGCACAAGTTTGCATTCCCACCAGCAATGGATGAGTGTGCCCCTTTCTCCACATCCTCTCCAGCAAAGGCTATCATTGGTGCTTTTTATTTTAGCCATTCTGACAGGTGAAAGATGGTATCTTAAAGTTGTCTTGATTTGCATTTCCCTGATCGCTAAGGAAGTTGAGCATGACCTTAAGTGTCTTTTGGCCATTTGAACTTCTTCTGTTGAGAATTCTCTGTTCAGCTCAGTGCCCCATTTTATAATTGGGTTGATTAGCCTTTTACGATTTAGTTTCTTGAGTTCTTTATATATTTTGGAGATCAGACCTTTGTCAGTTGCGGGGTTGGTAAAGATCTTCTCCCAGTCAGTGGGTTGCCTTTGTGTCTTAGTGACAGTGTCCTTTGCTTTACAGAAGCTTCTCAGTTTCAGGAGGTCCCATTTATTCAATGAGGTCCTTAATGTCTGTGCTGCTGGGGTTATATGTAGGAAGTGGTCTCCTGTGCCCATGTGTTGTAGAGTACTTCCCACTTTCTCTTCTATCAGGTTCAGTGTGTTCAGACTGATATTGAGGTCTTTAATCCATTTGGACTTGAGTTTTGTGCATGGTGATAGATATGGATCTATTTTCATTTTTCTACAGATTGACATCCAGTTTTGCCAGCACAATTTGTTGAATGAAGATGCTCTCTTTTTTCCATTGTATACTTTTAGCTCCTCTATCGAAAATCAGGTGTTCATATGTTTGTGGGTTAATGTCAGGGTCTTCTATTCGATTCCATTGGTCGACTTCTCTGTTTTTATGCCAATACCAAGCTGTTTTCAATATTGTAGCTCTGTAATAGAGTTTGAAGTCAGGGATGGTAATGCCTCCAGACAATCCTTTATTGTATAAGATTGTTTTGGCTATCCTGGGTTTTTTGTTTTTCCATATAAAGTTGATTATTGTCTTCTCCAGATCTGTGAAGAATTTTGATGGGGATTGCATTGAATCTATAGATTGCTTTTGGTAGAATTGCCATTTTTACTATGTTGATCCTCCCAATCCAAGAGCAAGGAAGATCCTTCCATTTTCTGGTGTCCTCTTCAATTTCTTTCTTTAAAGACTTAAAGTTCTTGTCAAATAGATCTTTCACTTCCTTGGTCAGAGTTACCCCCAAGATATTTTATGTTATTTATGGCTATCGTGAAAGGTGATGCTTCTCTGATTTCCCTCTCTGCTTCCTTATCCTTAGTGTATAGGAAGGCAACTGATTTTTTGGAGTTGATCTTGTATCCTGCCACATTACTAAAGGTGTTTATCAGCTGTAGGAGTTCTTTGGTAGAGTTTTTGGGGTTGCTTATGTATTCTGTCATATCATCTGCAAATAACGAAAGCTTAACTTCTTCCTTTCCAATACGAATCCCCTTGATCCCCTTATGTTGTCTTATTGCTATTGCTAGAACTTCAAGCACTATATTGAAGAGGTATGGAGAGAGTAGACATCCTTGTCGTGTTCCTGATTTTAGTGGGATGGCTTTGAGTTTTTCTCCGTTTAACTTAATGTTAGCTGTCGGCTTGCCGTAAATAGCTTTTATTTTATTTAGGTATGACCCTGTATCCCTAATCTCTTCAAGACCTTTATCATAAAGGGGTGTTGAATTTTGACGAATGCTTTTTCAGCATCTAATGAAATGATCATATGGTTTTTTCTTTCAGTTTATTTATATGGTGGATTACATTGATAACTTTGCGTATGTTGAACCAGCCCTGCATCTCTGGGATGAAGCCTACTTGATCATAATGGATAATTTTTCTAATGTGTTCTTGGATTCGGTTTGCCAGTATTTTATTGAGAATTTTTGCATCAATGTTCATGAGTGAGATAGGCCTGTAATTCTCTTTCTTGGTTGGGTCTTTGTGTGGTTTTGGTATCAGGGTAACTGTAGCTTCATAAAAGGAATTTGGCAGTGACTCTTCTGTTTCTATATTGTGAAATACATTTAGGAGTATAGGTATTAGCTCTTCTTGGAAGTTCTGGTAGAATTCTACATTGAAACCATCTGGTCCTGGGCTTTTTTTGGAAGGGAGATTTTTGATAACAGTTGCTAATTCTTCACGACTAACAGGTCTATTTAGATTGTTCACCTGGTCTTGGTTTAGCTTTGGTATATGGTATTTATCTAAAAAAAATGTCCATTTCTTTTGCATTTTCCAGTTTTGCGGCATACAGGCTTTTGTAGTAAGATCTAATGAGTCTCTAAATTTCCTCTGTGTCTGTGGTTATGTCCCCCTTTTCATTTCTGATCTTATTTATTTGCGTGTTCTCTCTGTCGTTTAATTAGTTTGGATAGGGGTTTGTCGATCTTGTTGATTTTCTCCAAGAACCAACTTTTTGTTTCATTGATTCTTTGGACTGTTTTCTCTGTTTCTATTTTGTCGATTTCCGCCCTTAGTTTGATTATTTCCAGTATTCTACTCCTCCTGGGCGTGTCTGCTTCTTTTTTTTTCTAGAGCTTTCAGGTGTGCTGTTAAGTCCCCAATGTATGCTTTCTCCGTTTTCTTTAAGTGGGCACTTAGTGCTATGAACTTTTCTCTTAGCACTGCTTTCATCGTGTCCCATAGGTTTGAGTATGTTGTCTCTTTATTTTCATTAAATTCAAGGAAGACTTTAATTTCTTTCTTAATTTCTTCCTTGACCCAGGTGTGATTCAGTAGTTGACTGTTCAGTTTCCATGAGTTTGTCAGCTTTCTGGGGGTAGCATTGTTGTTGCCTTCTAACTTTAGTCCGTGGTGATCTGATAAGACACAGGTGGACATTGATATTTTTTTATCTGTGGAGGTTTCCTTTGTTTCCGAGTATGTGGTCAATTTTCGAGAAGATTCCATGAGCTGCAGAGAAGAAGGTATATTCTTTCCTATTTGGGTGGAATGTTCTATAGATGTCTGTTAAGTCCATTTGCTTCATTATCTCCAACAATTCTCTTACTTCTCTATTAGGTTTCTGTCTGATTGACCTGTCCATTGGTGAGAGAGGTGTGTTGAAGTCTCCTACTACTAGTATGTGTGGTTTGATGTCTGCCTTGAGTTTTAGTAATATTTCTTTTACATAAGTGGGTGCTTTTGTATTAGGGGCGTAGATATTCAGGATTGAGACTTTATCCTGATGAAATGTTCCTGTTATGAGTATAAAGTGTCCATCTCGATCTCTTCTGATTGATTTTAGTTTGAAGTCAGTTTTGTTAGAAATTAGTATGGCCACACCTGCTTTTTTCTTAGGACCGTTTGCTTGAAAAACCTTTTCCCAACCCTTTACTCTGAGTAGATGCCTGTCTTTGTGGTTGAGATGTGTTTCTTGCAAACAGCAGAATGTTGGATCCTGTTTTCGTATCCAATCTCTTAGCCTGTGCCTTTTTATAGGTGAATTGAGACCATTAATATTAATTGATATTAATGACCAGTGGTTGTTTACTCCGGTTATTCTTATTGTTTTCGATAGTAGAGTTTTTGTGTCTCCCTTCTTTGAGTTGTGCTGTTGAAGGGTCGCTAGTTGCCTGTGTTATTGTAGGCAGTGTTGGCTATGTTGGATTCTTTGGGTTGTGATTTTCCTTCTATTACTTTCTGTAGTGCTGGATTTGTGGCTACGTATTGTTTAAATTTGTTCTTATCCTGGAATGTCTTGTTTTCTCCATTGATAGTGAATGATAGCTTGGCTGGGTATAGTAGTTTGGGTTTGCATCCATGGTCTCTTAGTTTCTGCAGTACCTCTATCCAGTACCTTCTGGCTTTCGTGGTTTCCATGGAGAAGTCAGGTGTAAGTCTGATTGGTTTACCTTTATAAGTTACTTGCCCTTTTTTCTTTGCAGCTCTTAATATTCTTTCTTTAATCTGTGTATTGTGTTTTGATTATTATATGGCGAGGGGATGTTTTTCTTTGATCCAGTCTGTTTGGTATTCTGTATGCTTCTTGAATATTCAAAGGAATATGTTTCTTTATGTTGGGAAAGTTTTCTTCCATAATTTTGTTAAAAATATTTTCTGGGGGCTGGAGAGATGGCTCAGTGGTTAAGGGCACTGCCTGCTCTTCCAAGGGTCCTGAGTTCAATTCCCGGTAACCACATGTGAAGAGGTCTGGTTCCCTCTTCTGGCCTGCAGACATGCACATAGACAGAATATTGTATACATAATAAATAAATAAATATTTAAAAAAATATTTTCTGGGCCTTTGAGCTGTGACTCTTCTTCTTCTATCCCTATTATTCTTAGGTTTGGTCTTTTTATTGTGTCCCATATTTCCTGAATGTTTTGTGATGAGAATTTGTTGACTTTGCTGTTTTCTTTGATCAGTGTGTTTATTTTCTCTATGGTGTCTTCAGCATCTGAGATTCCTTCTTCTATCTCTTCTATTCTATTGATTATGCTTGTTTCTGTAGTCTCTGCTCGTTGACCTAGATTTTCCATATCCAGCTGTTCCTCATTTTGTGTTTTCTTCCTTGCTTCCATTTCAGTTTTCAATTCTTGAACTATTTCCATTACCTGTTTGATTGTTTTTTCTTGGCTTCCCAGGGTATCATTTACGCATTTACTCATTTCTTCAAACTTTTTGTTATACTTCTCATCCATTTCTATAAGGGCATTTTTTACATGTTGTTTAAGGGACTCTATTGCTTTCATAAAGTCAATTTTTTCCACTTCTTCTGTGTTAGGGTGTTCAAGTCCTTCTGTTGTATGATCATTGGGTTCTGGTGTTTTCATGTTGTTTTTCAGATTGCTGGGTGAATTCTTGCCTTGGCGCCTGCCCATCTCCTCCTATCGATGCTATCTAATGGGACTTTTAAAACAGGAACAGGTTTTCCTGCTGGCCAGTGGCCCCACTTACAAAATGCCTTCTCTCTGTTTTCTGGGTCCTGTGGCTGGCCAAGATCTCTTTCACCACTCAGAAGGGTCTTCAGGACCAGGACCAGGCTCTCTGTTTGCCAGGGACCTCGCCAACAGAAGGCCTACCCCTCTGCAGGCCAGCCACCAAAACAGACGAACTCCCACTGCCCTCTGCCCCGAGCTCCCTATCCAGCGCCCCAACAGGCTAAACTGGGTGATCCCCCGGCCCTGCGGAAGGGAGGGGGAGTGAAAGAGTTCCCTGGGCACAAGCTGGGATATGCCAGGGAGAGAGAGGTCACAGCAGAGAAGGAGCAGCCCCAGTAGAGGGTACCAGCTCTCACAGGCTAACCGGGAGGGTCAAGGGGGTCGGGGAATGCCCCCGCTCCGTTTCCTGTGTCCCGCGCGGGCCAAGAATACTCTCCCCACTCAGGGTGGTCTTCAGGGACAGGACCAGGTTCCCCGTTCGCCCGTGGACCTCGCCAATAAAAGGTCTACCACTCTGCAGGCCAGGCCCCCCAAAACCTACTTGATTTAGTTGTAGTGTGGCGATCTGCTCTCAGTGTGGGCTTCACTGTTTCATGCTGGGACTATCCCGCATCTGCCGCGTCTGCGCGCTGGTGTCCACCGCGTCTGCCCCTGGCCTTGCCTTTCTGACAATATTCCTGCCTCAGATTCCTGAGTGCTGGGATTATAGGTGTGAGCCACCAAGTCTTGTTACTTCTTGGCTGGTTCTTTTGAAAAGCAGGCTGTGGCCGGGGTCGTGATGGGTGAAGTTCAGCACAAAAAGAGTGAAGAGCAGAGGACGCCCCCCCTCCTTCTTTTCTGGTTTAAAGCTGTGAGTTTTTTTTTTAAATAGTCTTGCTGGGTGGTGGCAGTGCACACCTTTAATCCCAGCACTTGGGAGGCAGAGGCATGGAGATCTCTGTGAGTTCGAGGCCAGCCTGGTCTACAGAGTGAGTTCCAGGATTGGCTTTATAGCTACTGGGAAACCCTATCTAAAAAAAAAAAAACAACAACAACACAAAAACAAATTGTCTTATAGGGGCTGGAGAGATGGCTCAGAAGTTAAGAGCACTGGCAGCTCTTCCAGAAGTTCTGAGTTCAATTCCCACTAACAAGGTGGCTCACAACATCTATAATGGGATCTGGTTCCCTCTTCTCATATGCAAGCATACACACAGGCAGAACACTGTATACTAAATAAATAAATAAATAAATAAATAAATAAATAATTTTTTTTAAAAAAATGGCCGTATATGCTGGACTTGGTGGTTCACCCCTGAAATCCCAGAGGCAGGCAGATTTCTGTGAGTTCAAGGTCAGCTTGGTCAGCTTGGTCTACCTTGTCACAAAAATAGATAAGTAAATAGATAGATAAATAAATAGCCCTATCCTTTTTCCCCTCCACTCTCCAGCCTGTAACAAAGTTAAGACATTTAAGACATATCCAAAAATCTCTTTTTTGTCATTGTATGTAAAGCAATTTTTGATTCCCAAATTGAGACAGCAGACAGAAGCTCAGATGGTGGAAATGAGTCTCAGGATTTAGTGATAGGTTCAGTGGAGAGTGGAAGACACAGCTAAGTTCCCAGAGCCTCATAAACTCAAGGTCAACCTGCCAGCAGATGTGTGGTGCCCTCACCGCCTGCCCCCCCCCCCAGACTCAGCTGTAATCAAGCTTTCCTTGGTGTTCCAGCTCCCGAATAATGACACTGAGACTTCTTATTAATTACGAAAGTTTTGGCCTTAGCTTAGGCTTGTTCCCAAGTAACTCTTGAAACTTAAATTAACCTGTTGATATTAATCTACATTTTACCACATAGCTTGTTACTGTTGTGCCCAGTCTGTGGGGACCCCAAAAGACCACCAGGAAGACCAACTCGCTGAAATGCATAAGCAACATTTATTATCACAATTGCAGGCCGACCTGGATCTCATCAGCACAGCAATGGGAAGAGGTGTCCCACCCTTCTAGAGAGCATCATTTAAAGGCAAAAGCCAGGAAAGTTACATTAGCAGGGTTTGGGGTGATTGGCTCGTGCGTAGGGACTTTTCACAAATTTTTATTTTCGAACCTCCCCCTCCCCCGGTGCTTGTCAAGTTTTCTTATCGGCTGGCCTTTGGGTGGGGACATTCTGTGGTTATCTGTACTTTCCAGGTGGCTACCCTGCTTCTTTTGTCCCTAGCCATTTCTGAGAACTGGAATGTTTTATGGAAAATAGCTTACACGAGACGTTAGGCAGGGGAGGAGGACAAAACAGAGGAACTGTGGTTCTTCAGTGAGTACCTTTTTTGTTGTTGTTTTTTGAGACAGGGTTTCTCTGTGTAGCTTTGGAGCCTGTCTTGGAACTCGCTCAGTAGACCAAGCTAGCCTAGAACTCAGAGATCCTCCTGCCTCTCCCGCTTGAGTGCTGGGATTAAAGATGTGAGCCATCACTGCTCAGCTGGTGCACACCTTTTAAATTAATTAATTAGCTTCTTTCAAGACAAGGTTTGCCCTGGTTATTCTGGAACTCACGTTGTAGACCAGGCCGGCCTTCTTGAACTTGCCTTTTGCCTGTCTGGAGTGCTGGGATTAAAGACATTTATTTATTTATTTACTTTTTATCTTTTTGGTTTTTAGAGACTGGTTTCCTCTGTAGCTTTGGAGCCTGTCCCACGGAACTAGTTCTTGTAGACCAGGCTGGTCTCGAACTCAGAGATCCACCTGCCTCTGCCTCCCGGTGCTGCGATTAAAGGTGTGTGCCGCCACCACCACCGAGCAAAAAGCATGTTTTCTAATCTACCATTTGGTATGGTAGAGGCAGGTGGCTCTCTGGGAGCCTGTCAGGACTACATACTACATGGGCCTGAGTGAGGGGCAGGTGCCTGAGGAGGCCAGGTGAGATCATACACGGTTTGAGTCTGGGAACTGAACCGCACCTGGTTCCTAAAGGGTAACCGGATAATGCAAAGACGTGACTCAACGGACTCGATGCTGATTTCACTTTTTTTTTTTTTAAATTTAATGTGCATTGGTGCTTTGCCTGGATGTTTTTCTATGTAACTCCTAAAACCGGAATTACAGACAGTTGTCACCCGCCATGTGAGAACTGGGAATTGAACCTAGGCCCTCTCTGGAAGAGCGTCAGTGCTCTTAAACGCTGAGTCATCTCTCCCGGCCACTTGATTTTTAAAGTGCTCCTCTTCGGGTCTTCTCTGTGAGCAGGCGGGGTCTGAACCTAGAAAAAAAAAAAAGTGAACATGGAATAAAACCACGCCTGAAGACGCGAGGACTAAGGGTAATATGGGCGTGGTCTTCGGGGAGTATCACGCAATACGCCTGCGCAGCAGTGCGGCGCTCCCCTTCCCGCTGGCCCTCGCAGACCGACGCGCTGCTGTGACGTAGCCCTGCGGCCGTGACGAGCTAGGTGATTCGGAGTGAGCGGAGCCAGAGAGGGTGACGTAATGTCGGCGGACGGTAGAGGGAGGGCACCCGCACTGGCGATTTTGCGCAGTCCGTGTGCGCAGTCGTGCCGCGCTCCGGTATGCCCTTATGGGCCGGCGCACCGCTGTGACGTAGTCCTGCGGGCGGTCCCTGATGCTGCGGCGCCCGCTGGTCGGGCTGGCAGTGGCCGCTCTGACTCGCGTCCCTGCGGACGGTGAGTGCGCTTTGCTGCTGACGACTGACTGCCTCAGGAGCGGGCCTTGGCCGCGTGCGTCCCTTGCGCGCTGCCTCCAATGACCCCTGTTTTTGTGAGGACGCCTGGTGAACGTGTTTTCCGGGTCCTCAGAACGACAGGGACAGGCACGCGGAGTCGCAGCCACCCGCAAGCCCGCGCAGCCTGAGCCTAGCTGACGCTCTTCCTCGGCGCCCTGCCCACCCGGCATCCTGGACAGGCTCAAGCACCTGGCTTTCCCCCTTCGCCATTGCAGGACTTCGGTGTCTGCAGGTGGTGCAGGCCCCCCCTGACGCCTGGGTGTGGGTATTGGGATTCGGCCTGACCCAGGTTGAGGTTTCTGGTGCCGCCTTTGGGCTTAATATTCCCAGGCATCATTTTATCTAACGTAGAAGTGGGCAGGGAAGCGGTGAGTGAGAAGGTTCCTTTAGGTGGCAGCTGGAGGAGGAGCAGGTGACATTAGCTACCTGAAGAGATTGGGAGAAAGCGAATAAATGGCTGGTCAGCCTTGGATAGGGTCCAAGGAGAGGAAGATTTGTTTCTGTGGGTACTCCTCCAGTTTACTTTTTGGGGATCATAGGTTAGTTATGAGAGCTACCATTAAGGAGGTTTCCAATTTGGCACTAAGGAGCAGAATTTCCTGCTACTTTAGCCTGTCTGCCCACGTTACCCCTGCCTCCACGTATTAGGCTTTTATGTTCCCGTAGATGCTAAATCAACCATTGCTGCTGTTTGCTGGCCTTCCTTGGTTCAGCGCTGGGATCTCTGTCTAGGAGGGGCAGCAGGGAGACTAGTAATTTTCTGGAGTAGTAAATTTGAGGCAGTATACTTCTGTTCAGCCACACTTAAACTTTCTTTTTGTCTTGACACATACAAAATATCCAGGAAACATGTTGAGGTAATTTGAAGGAAGAGGCAGAAGGAGGTGTGGGAGGAGATAGCCCAGGCATCAAAGGAGAGGTAAAATGAGGGTGAGCTCTTGGTAGGCAGCTGTAGATAGAGGCAGGCTGCTTGCAGCATCCCTGGTCTTCCCTGCCCCACCCTGTCCCCATTCTCTCTGATCCAGAATGTGGTGGTCCTCGGTTTCCACCGGCCTTGCCTGCAGTAGACCTCAGTCTCCCCTGTCCTGTCTCCCATCCTCCCTGACTCTGCTTGTACTGGTCCCCAGTCTCTGCCCTGCCCTATCCATTCCTTGCCTGCATGTATTGGGCCTTAGTGTCCTTTGGCATACCTGCCCCTCATTCTCCCTGGTCCTGCTGGGTGGGCCTCATCCACCCCTCAGTCTTGCCTGACCCTGTTTCCTTACTTTCCTTTCTACACAAGTGAGCAGTTGACAAGCCCTGCAACATCCTGGGTCTTTCTATTTTGCTCTCCTTGGATTCTGAACCCTTTTTTTCTTTTGTGTTCGTTTTGCCTCATGATTGTGGCATCCAGGACTCCATTCAAGATTCAGCCTGTTCTTTTTTGTCCTTGATGGGAAGCGTCACAAACAGAGATGGGTAGCACCAGGAAGGTCCAGCAGCAGCCTGTTCGTGGTTGGCTGCTACTCCACCCTTCCTTCCGTGGGAGGCTGTGGTATGTCCGTCTGGTTCAGGTAGAGGAATGAGCATGAAAATGCTTTGGCTACTCTTGGTGCTGCCGTTGGAAGAGGCTCCTCAATTCTGGGGACTTCAGGGCTGGAATGTGTCACTCATATCTGCCTAGTGCTGCTTGTAGCTTCAGTGGACAGGAGGGATGTGGTGGTTGTGACAGATTTCTAGTCCTAGGGGCCCTAAGGTAAAGACAGGAAGAGGTTGTGCAGGAAGTTGTGTCTAGGGAGCGTTCCAGGAGAGCATGTTCTCTCCCAATGCTCCTGTGGAAATCACTTGTATCTTAGCTCGTCTTAGAGTTAAGGCCTTGGGGCTCTTTGTCAGGCAGTTGAAGTCTGGGGCTAGAAGAGCTGAAGAGATTGGGGTCCAGAGTTTCTCCAGTGGTCTCCCCAAAGGAAGTTGCCTTTGAGTAACACACATGTCTGTAAATGCTAGAGCAGAGACTAGATCTGTAGTTTCTGCCGTTAGCTGTGGCTCTGTGGAGATGTAGCGAACGCCTGGTCACCTAGCTGCTGACTAGAGTCCTCCGTACTCCCCTTGCCAGGCCCCAGTGCTACTGTACCACACAGCTAGGTAGTCAGGGTCATCTGGTAGGGTCTGTGTAGATCCAAGCAAGTGTAGTGTCATCGAGGCTCACCAAGAACTGTCAAAGGTCCATGGGCTGCACGTGCCGGTGCCGGGTGGCACCTACTGGCACTCTTCAGAGCCAAGGTGCCAACAGATGGAGCTGGTGCCCTGTGTCTTCCTGTCCCTTGTGATTCAGCCCCAGGAAGACAGAAGTTACACACTGTGACTCCTGAAAGGCTGGCTTTGAGTGAGAGAGGCTAAGCGGCTCAGCAGGGGTGCTTTAGGGAGTGCAGAGCTGGGTTGGATTCAGCTGTCGCATATGTCCACATGTGCACGCCAGTGTCCTTCCTCCCCCTGTCTGGTCATGGCCTGCAAGGTACAGGGTTAGGGTCAAGAGGGCTCCCACAATGCCAGAAATGAGGATTTGAGACTGGAATCTGGGTGATACCAGCTCATCATTACTTAAAGTTGGAAGCAGGGAACAGAGTGGGGGATGGGTATAGGCTGCTCCATTGTCTGATGGGATTACAGATCATGTGTTTCACCCATGCCTGTCCCTGATGCATGCCCTCTTGACTATCCGACCTGAGATCCTTTTCTCAGAAGCTTCTTACCTCATGCACTTTGGAGCATCTCTCTTAGCTGTGGTTCTCCTCTGTTGTACTTGTTCTTCTTTGGGTGTCAGATCCTGTGTTCTCAGTCTGGAATACAGCTGTGCAGTGAGTTACGCAGCCCCACGGTGAGCGCTGCCTTAAGCTCCTTTTAAGCTCAAGGGAACCAAGAGCTCCAGAAATGGGTCATTTGGAATGTGCAAATGTAGAACCCATATTGGCAGCTGCAGATCACAGCCTGTAGCCATCAAGGGAATTTGGAGCCAGTGCAGCACCTTGAGGAACTCTCATCTGGAGTGCCTGATACAGCAGGCAGAAGGAAGGCAGCTTTGTAGGAGCTGGGTTGGGTGGTTTGTAGCATACACTCTTAGGGCCAGGCCATGGTGGAAGCAGCAGGGCTCAGTGACTAGGGAAGAGGATACCTGTGAAAAGGTGGTGATGAGATGTGGGTCAGGGGAAGCCTGGAGCCCAGACAGGAAATTAGCATACAGTAGTCAGTGTGATTGGGGAGAGCCAGAAGGGAGCAGTGTCATTGAGAGGCACCACTGGTGACACTGAGTGAGTTTCTCTAGGACCCCTTAACTATGTCTTTTTGATAGGTGGTCCTGTATGCTTCTCAGGGACATGTGCATGTGTGTGTTTTGAGTATGCATGTGTGATGTGCATGTGCATGCACATGTACCATACTCACAGTGCTTGTGCTCCTGTGGGTGATAGAATACCAACACCAGTGCTTTTGTAAGATTACCTCATGGCCTACATCAGGGATTAAGAACACAAGACTTCCCTAAGCTGACGCCCTTCCTGCAGCCTATGCCTTTTGGACCAAAAGCTGTGTGGGCCTCACCCTTAAAGGCCAAAGGTGCTTGGGTTGGCAGACAGCCCCTCCAGCTCCCAAATACCCTCCCTGATCTCCCTTTTCCTCAACCTCAGTAGAGAGCAGCAGCTCATGTCTCTCAGCCCCTGTGATGGCTCTTCCCCATCTGTCAGTGTGTCAGATGCAGCCCTGGTTATTTGGACAGGTGTAGTCTCAGGAGAAGGACAAGTAATTCCTTTTCCTTCTTGCACAGTGGAAGAACGGGGCTGATCTCTTTGCAGCCAGTGCAGGCAGGGCTGGGTGCCCCAGGGATTTATTGAAGGGCGGGGTATGGGCTTGGCAGAGATTAGTCCCCTGTCCCTAGGTGTAGAGCAGCCATTGACTCTTCCCAGGTTAACCACGGAGGCTGCAGCACATCAAGTAGGTGATTTCCATCCTGGGGAGGCAGGAAGGCCTTCATAAACAGGGTCCTGGTTGTGTAAATGATGACCTGCTCAGAGGCCAGGCTGGAGGGAGGATTAGGGCTGAGGGTGAGGTGGAGCTGGGTGCTTAGGCATGAGTTTGGGAACCAGTGAGATAAGATGGTCCTAGGGTAAGGGAAGGAGGCTCAGGTCCTAGATCAGATTGTGATGGAGGAGGTTTCTGTGCTTTCATGCCTACCACAGCAGTTGCTCCTCTGTTGGCAGCCCCTACCTGCGGCAGATCCGGATGCCTGAGCTGAGCTTCATTCACTTTCCCCTTGGGAGGCTAGGGGTGCTATTCTAACTCTTGGCCGGCCAGCTACAGATTGCCTTTCTCAGAGAAGTTAGGGATGGTTGCATGTCTAGTGGGACGTTTCCCAAACAGGTTTGAACTGAATAGACTTGAGGATGCCATGTTTGTAGTGCCAGGGAATTTCTGTTTTCAGACTTGGACCTCCCAGTGGGCAGTGCCATTTATGGGCACTGCAGTGTGAGGTCAGGTTCTGGAGGGCAGCCTATATGGGGTGGGACCAGTGAATGCTGCATTGTCTGTTTCTGGGTCACATGCCTGTGGACATCCTGTTGGGTGTGTGTGAAGCTGGATGTTGGAATCCTGTTGGCCTTCCTGCCTGTGTTTACTATCTTACCAGTTGACTACTGTTGAGAGGAGGGTTCGCATTATAGGGGGATGTTGCCCTTGGGAGTTACTCATACCCCTGCCTCTTAGAAAAATGCCAGGGTACCAGCAAGGGCAAAACCTCTCATGTTTGTGATGCCCCTCCTCTCACAGGCATGGCAGGACCTAGGCCAGTGGTGCTGAGTGGGCCGTCAGGAGCAGGGAAGAGCACCCTGCTCAAGAAGTTGTTCCAGGAACATGGCAGCATCTTTGGCTTCAGTGTGTCCCGTGAGTGCCCCAGGACCCTGAAGGGCAAGGAGCTCAGAGGCTATCCCAGCACTGGACTACTAGAGTTCCAAATATACACCCCCAGCCTAGGAGATGCTATCCTTACCCCCTCAACCCTATTACCCTCTCCCTCCCTTCATCTAGAGTAAGCATCTTGGACCCAGTGACCTCTTGAGATCTGGTCTGGGCTTTCCACTGGCTGTGAGCACCACCTGCTGCTATACAACCAGAGAACTGAGCAGGCCTGCAAGGGAAGACCCTGGGTAGGGTGGAAGGGTTATACACCCATCTCTTCAGTGTGTGATAGGTCTTTTTTCTAGATACTACAAGGAATCCACGACCTGGTGAGGAAAATGGCAAAGGTGAGCTGACCTGCTAATCCAAGGGTCTCAGGCATGACTTACTGTGGAGGGAAGGGGACAGTGGGAGGGCATGAGGGTTTGCTCTGTCCCTTAGCTATAACAGAACTCAGTCCCCAGCAGTAGAGTATCTCTTGCCTTTGGGTTAGTAGCTTGATTAGAGTCTGTGCATCATCAGAGTGAGGGCAGGGGTATCCCTCTCTTCTGTGGAACTTGACTATTTCTAGTCCCCCAGCAAGGACAGTAAGAACAGTGGTGTCTGTTCCAGTCTGGATCTATCTATAACAGTCCTGTGTAGGATGGAGAGGGGCCAGGCCAGGCAGGTCTGGGTTTTGGGTATCCTCTGAAAAGCCCTCTTTCTCTCCAGATTACTACTTTGTGACCAGGGAGATGATGCAGCGTGATATTGCAGCAGGGGACTTCATTGAGCATGCTGAGTTCTCGGGGAACCTGTATGGGACAAGGTGGGCTGAGTTTGATGTGGATCAAGGTGACCCCAGAATTGGCAGAAGGAAACTCTTCCACCTCTCCCCTCTGTCATATGATGTCCTCCCAGTCTCCCGCCTAGGCTGGGATGGCTTAGCTGATAGACTCCAGGGAGCAGGCAGGCCCAGTCATGCCCCAGGCTCATCTGTCTTAATATATCCTGTGTGGCAGGAGCCACATGAGTACCTCACACAGGAAGAGGTAGGCAGTGGCAGGCAGCTCAGGCCCGACCAAAAGCCCAAACTTTTTTGGCATTTGGCTGCAGGACAAAAAGGACTGTGCTTTCAGAGGACTTGACAAGGCCGAGGGTATGCTTGGATGTTCTGGGAAGTACGGATGGTGCTGGGTTCAGTGAGCCTCTTCTTTTCCATGCTAGGCCTACCTAGGATGGGCCTTGGGGAGGAAGGAGCTGAGTTTCTCTGAAGCTCTTGGAAGCTTTAAGAGACTACCAAGGTTGAAGTTTAGCAGCCAATGTGTTTATTCCTGAGAGGGTGGCCAGCAGGCAAGCACTCTTGTGGGCTTAAGGGCTAGGGTCTTGCCTTGGGTCCCATTGAATGTCTGCTCACTGCCCTTCCCTGCTCCCAGCAAGGCGGCTGTCCGGGCTGTGCAGGCCATGAACCGCATCTGCGTGCTAGACATTGACCTCCAGGGTGTGCGCAACATCAAGAAGACTGATCTGCACCCTATCTACATCTCTGTGCAGCCCCCGTCGCTGGCTGTGCTGGTAGGTACCTGGTGTGGGAGGCCCGCAGGGCAGTCCCTGAGACCTGGAGAGCGCTGACTCAACAAAGGCCTGCATTTCAGGAGCAGCGACTGCGGCTGCGCAACACTGAGACTGAGGAGAGCTTGGCAAAGCGGCTGGCAGCTGCACAGGCTGACATGGAGAGCAGTGAGTGTGGTCAGGTCATTTATACCTTATGAGCATGTGGCCAGCCCATTCACCAGGAGACAGGGAGGACCAAGGGCAAAGATGGAGGAGTTCGAGACTGTCTGCAGAGCCTTTGAGGGGCCACACTTCTCTTACGGACTTGAGTGTGTCATAGACATCTTCTTGCAAGCTGTGCTCTTGTTTCTGGGTCTGAGTTTGGCCCACATTCAGACACTGTCACTGCGACCTTTTGCTGTTTCTCTATGTGCATATGGGAGCCCGTCACAGGTAGTGCCAGTTCTAAATAGAGGCCTGGGAAGGGGTCAGTGGTCCATACTCTAGTACTCAACTTGAGGTTCTCTAGAGGGGAAGGCAGAGTTCCATCTAGCCCTGACTGTCCTATTACGGTGACAGGCAAGAGTAGTCGTAGAGGTTGTTGCAGTGGGAAGGGGCCAGATTCCCTGTATTCCTGACTTTTGTCTTGTCTCATTCCCAGGCAGGGAGCCTGGCTTGTTTGACCTGGTGATCATCAATGACAACTTGGATAAAGCCTATGCAACATTGAAGCAGGCACTGTCTGAGGTGGGCCCCTCCCCACCTACCCTGTCCTGGCACAGTCCCCTGCTCAAACCACCCTGTGAGTCCAGCAAACCCTGATGAGGCCAGGGCTCACACCCTTGCTGCACTGTAAGCAGCTGAGGCTCTGCCAACTGCCAGCTGATCAAGTCCAAGCGCAAAGTCCAAGAGTCCCTGGGGGCCAGGGGAGGATCTGAGACCCATCCCTCCCTGTTCCCTGCCTCTCCTAACTTTCTGTTTTCCTTTTTCCTTGGCAGGAAATCAAGAAAGCTCAGGGAACTGGCCATGCCTGAGGGTCTGCTTCATTCCACAGAGTGATGCCTGTGCCCCAAATATATCTGGGTTATGAGGTGGGGTGGTCTTTGCCAGGGCACCAAGGACTTGTATAGACTTCTACTGTGGAGTAGGAGGAGCTGCCCCTTGTCTGGCCACATGGTGGCTCTTCACCCTGTGCTGGCTTGCTGAGGCTGAAGGACTCGGAAATGTACTCACTTCTATTCTCCCTGGGCTGTCCCTGTTCCTCCTGCTGGAGCAGGACTGACATCCTAATAAAGTAACTATTGGGTTAGAGTGTCACAGCCATCCACACTGGGCCTATGACCCCTGGTTGCCTACCTCTACCTGGTCAACCCGTATGAAAGCTGCCAAGGGGGTTCCAGGGTCCACCAGTCATCAGAATGCTAGCTGGGTTGATTGTGATCACTTCTTCCCCTTGGAACCAGTCAACTGGGACAGCCAGCATGGGTTGGAATGGGGCTCAGTCCTGGAGAACCTGGTACTGCTGCCTTTTTGAGCTGTTTCTGAGCCATTTAGGGATACATAGTGACAAGAATAACTGGCCAGGAAGGAAAGTGCCCAGCCACCAGGAAAGAGCGTGAAAATGAGGACATAGTGCTGGCCCTGGGACCTGTGGGTACTATGTTCTCTTGCCTTTATGTAGAGCCTTCCAAGCCCCAAGGCAGGGCAGTGAAGCTTTCTGGGGTAGAAGAGGGGTAGAGCCTTGGGCTTTTGTAGAGATTCCAGATTCTGAGCCCTAGAGCTTGTAGCGGGTGCAGCATTCCTGAGAGAGATGTCTGTAAATTGAGGGAGGCTGTCCCTCCCCTTCTGCCCAAGATGAGACATTCTGATTGTCTGGGTCCTGCTGTCCTCCCTTCTTCCTCTGGGCTCTCAGCCCAGGCTGCCTGACTCCGCCCAGGAGAGCAGTCCCTGCGGTGAGGGCAGTGGCTGTTGCCAGCTACCCCCACCCGGTGGTCAGCTACAGCTCTCCCTTGTGCATCTCCAGGTGAGGCCGCTCCTGGGACAGGACTTGGGCAGATTCGATGGATGTGGGTGTGAAGAGGGCAGGCAGGTACCCAGGCAGAAGGAGCCAGAAAGACCGGGGAGCCCTGGGATGCCTCCAAAAGTACAGATGTTCCTCAAGAACGGTGAGCCAGAACTTCCTGGACCTCAAGTGGAGGCTGGGGAAGAGAGGGCCAGGACCTGCCTGGGCCCCTAGCAGGCCTGTCTAGCTCCTAGCTGCTCCACCCCCAGGGACAATCATGGATTCAGACCCTGGGGGGAACAATGGAGCCCTTGAGGGCCCCTCCTCCACCCCCCATTGTGCTTGGTGGTGAGAGGTGGCCCTAGCCCTAGCCGGCAGTATGCCCTTAGAGAGGACCAGCATCCCTCCGGCAGGTGGAAGGGCTCAGCCAGAGGCTTGCATTCCCAGCTTGGAGAAGGTAGGGAGGGCACCGATGGGGCTGCAGACAGGCAGGGTCTTGGTTGGTCTGTACTCATGGCTAATGTGGAGTTTTCCAAGCTCCTGTATCCTCACTGGCAGTTCACAGGCACAGGCAGTTCCAGTCTGGAAGACTCACTGGAGCTCTGGCCAGACCTTGTCTTGTTGCATTAAGGGACCCTCGGGGTGTCCATCAGCTTGGGTCCAGCTGACTTCTCGGCTCTTCTTGGGTAACTAGACCCATGGTGGGGAAGATGGGAACTAACTGGTGAGCTGAGGGTGTACTCAGTACCTCCCCCAGCAGCTGAGGCCCTTCAGGCTGTTCTAAGATGGGCCAGTCCACCCCAGCTAGTTGCAGTGTGTCCAGGGGATCAGTATGGGCCCCAGGCCCAGTGTACTCAAACTAAACAAACTTTCTTTATCCACTTGCCTTCTGCCAAGCAGAACCTCTCAGCAGCTGGACCTGCACAACTGCTGATGGTTTAGTGTGACCCTGTAATTGGCACAGAAGTTCCTTCTAAGTGTTTTCCCACCTGCCTGCTATGTCCAGGGACTGCAGAGGGAGATGTGAGGGTGGGTAACTAAGTCCAAGGATGAAGGGGAGCTCTTGCCCAGGAAGGCCTGCTGCCTGCTGGCTGGAGTTGTTGTTGTATGGGGAAAGCCTCAATAGACCCTGCTGGGAATTAAGTTCTAGAGGTGGGCAGGGGAACCTGGCCCAGCTGTGGGAGGGACTGGTGGGTGAGGCAGGAGGACTGAAGGACAAGGATCAGGGTGAGTGTGGACTTTCTACAAGTAGTTGGGCACAGGTGTACTCCCTGGGCAATTCCAAAGTAAGGCATGTAGATTTTGGTGGTGCCTATCCAGGCCAGCATCTCTGTTTCTGGAATGCAGTTTAGCTGAAGGCAGCTATTAACCTGTAAGATTTATCCAGACTCAGAGTTGTGACTCTCATACTAGGCCCATGCTGGCCCTTGTATTTTTCTGGATATCATCCCCCCTGCCCCCAGTAGTTCTGTCTGCTTGAGCTCCTAGGAGGGTGTCTTGGATGCCAGTGAGGAAAGGTGGCAGGTGAGACCCCATAGGTCATAGGGGGAGGTGGGTAGTTTATACTAGATACCCAGGGCTTGAAACCTGGTATGCCAGGTCCTAATGCTTGTTAGCCACAGTAATTATCACTGTACTCACCCCTCATTTGCATCTCCTGATAGTCCTAGGGTACAATCGAGGACCTCTCCCCAACACACATACACCAAATTACTGGCCATATGTTTAATAACACCCTGGGCCACATACCATGCTAGCTTCAGGGCTTTGGTCAGTTCAGGACCCCTTAAGGGCTGGATGTGTGAAAGGACTGCTTACAGTGGAGGATACCACTTATATTCTAGAGAGACTTCCCAAGAGAGACGGGCTGAATGAGCTATGTACTGTGTATATGGCGGGGGGCACCCCCTGCTCAAGGTGAAGCACATCACCACCACCACCACCACAGAGTCTAATTCTGGATCAAGATGTAGGAGCTGCTTTGGAGCAGGAGTTGCTTGAATGAACCCCTTCAACAAACTGTGAGTGCTGGAGATGGCTCCACACCTCTGTTGAAGCCTCGTGTCTTCATGTTTAAATTCACAACAGAGAGGATAACAGTACAGAAACGTTCCCAGAGGACCTCGTATCCCAGGCCCCATTAATATGAAGCATGTCACCATAATAAACTGGTGCTGCCTCTGTGCTAGCCGCAGACCACAGGCCAGGTGTTTGCTACAGTCGCTTGGCCCTTCCCAACAGTGGGCCACCTCTTGGAAGACAGCCTCCTTGTCTTAGCTGCCCACGGCTACTTGAATACCACCTGGGTATTTTGTAGGGTGCCCCTCTTGGAAGTTGCTCAGTGTTTTCTCTTGTTCTTGTTGGGTTATGGGTTTTGGGAAGAACATTGAGAGTGATGGGCTGTCTTTCTAGATGGTATCAACAGGACTCACACGCCATGATGCCCTCAGGTGTCACTGCAAAGGCGCAGGTCTCTCTTTCATGCTGTCATCTGATACAAGGCTGCAACCCCTGGAGTGGGGTGTGCGCTTCCTACTCCTGTGGAGACTCTGAGAGTGGTTGGCAGTTCCTCTGCACAGAAGCAGGGGATGTTTCTCCTCTCCTCAGCCTGATGGTTGTGTTGGATGCATGGATGCAGTTGCTGTCATCCAGGGTATCTATAACCACAATCCTACTTAGTCTATTGGTTAAATTGATGCAGTTGCTGTCATCCAGGGTATCTATAACCACAATCCACTTACCAATGTTCATGAGTGTGTAAGCATGTTCTTCCTCTTTGAGCTTGCCCCACAGTCTTCATCCCCTTACCTAGCCATCTGATCAGCCACTTTCCCAGGGATTCCCACTTCCTCTTATTGGATGAGAAGTTAGAGCCTGGGACCTAGATACGTTCTTTGTTTATTTTATGACTGCGGTTTGAGAAAGGGTTTCAGTGTAGTCTAGGCTGGCATCAAACTCACCATGTAGCAGAGGGTAACCTTGAAATCCTGGTCTTCCTACCTATGCTTCCCAAGTACTAGAATTATAGGCAGCATGATCATACCCATCTAAGAAAGTGCTTTACTCAGGTGTTTCTGCAGTCAGGGCCCATCAGAGGACCAACCAGAGCACGTACGCACATCACAGCTTTTCATGGTGTATCTGTAAGTATTCGCTGTGAGAGCCCGCATTCACCAAGCTAAACACAGATGCATCCTGGAGTCCCCAGCACATAGATATATCAGAAAATTAACCCCTATAGTGACTGGGAAACCTCTGATAGGCAGACTGGAGTAATGAGTGTGCATAGGTGCAAATGTGTGTGTGTGTGTGTGTGTGTGTGTGTGTGTTTATAAAACTTGTATGGCCAGGTGATTGTACAATCAGGGAAAGGCAGCAGGTATGGGCACTAGCACAGGAGAGAGTATAGCAGGAGCCAACTGAGGAAAGGGCAGGGCACTTGGCACAGTGGCTAAGTGAGACGCTGATAAGTGCCCTAGCCAGTAGTTACTGAAGGAGCTGAGCCTTGTACACGCCTAAAAATCCCAACACGTTGCAGGCAGATAGAGGAGGCTGAAGAGTTCAAGGTCATCTTAACTCTTACAAGTCAATGAATAAGGAGTCTGTGCCACATGAAACATTGTCTTAAAAAAAAAAAAAAGCCATTGAGGGCTGGCGAGATGGCTCAGCAGTTAAGAGCACTGACTGCTCTTCCAGCAACCTTATATGGTGGCTCACAACCATCCATAATGAGATCTGGTGCCCTCTTCTGGCTTGCAGGCACACATGCAGGCAGAACACTGTATACATAATGAATAAATCTAGGCTGGGCGGTGGTGGCGCACGCCTTTAATCCCAGCAATGGGGAGGCAGAGGTAGGTGAATCTCTGTGAGTTTGAGGCCAGCCTGGTCTACAAGAGTGAGTTCCAGTACAGGCTCCAAAGCTACAGAGAAACCCTGTCTTGAAAAACCAAAAATAAATAAATTGCCATTGTGCGTGCATTTAATCCCAGCACTTGGGAGGCAGAGGCAGGCGGATGTTGGTGAGTTCCAGGCCAGCCTGGTCTACAGGGCGAGTTTCACGACAGGCTCCAAAGCCATTGAAGGGCAGCAGGGACAATCTGTTCAGTGTGCATTCTAAGGTACTCAGTGGGCATGGAGCCAGGTTTATAAGGAAGAGTGAAGCAGCTGGGACCAGAGAGACGGTGGCCACCTGGTGCAGGTGGCAAGTGTGGGTGGTTCAGGGTTTACTGCTAAACCCAAGATGTGCAGGAGACAGCAACTCAGATAAAGTAATCCAAGGGTGGAGAGGTCACACTGGGGGAGAGATTGACATATAGGTCTGACCCTCTGTAGTTTGAGGTGCCTGCTGTGTTCCAGCGCCAGGGCTAGGCAGGAAAATTACAGGCTAGAGGTTCAAGTTTAGAAGTTGTCTGCCTCCCCCCCCCCCCCCCGCCTGAGCACAGGGTCCTGGTTTTTCCAGGTCAGCTCTTCAACCATAGCACTTAGTGCTGTGCCTGAGAGTGAATAGATGTGCTAGTATGCATGCAGCAAGTGATAGGTCATTCCAAAGCAAAGTCCCACTGTCTGTCCAGGGCCAAAGTCAGCCCAGGGTTAAACTACAGTGTCTTTGTTGTTGCCTGTACACATCTTACAATGACAGGAGTAGGTATACCAGAGAAATGGCAAGTTGCCAACCAAAGCTTTACCACAGATCTGTTATTAAATACCACATACTGCTAAGCAGCTCTACTGGGGAACTCCTGGTTCCAGATCCTGCCTTAGGCTCCTATGATTGAGGTTTCAAGTAGGGGCTAAGATTGCAGTTGAGGTAAGAGAGTTGAATCCACGCCTGAGAAGGCACCAGGTAGCCCAACTGTGTGTCCATGTCTGAGGCAGAGAAGTAGGAGTGGCCCCTGAGGTGTAGCAGCCTGTGAATATGCTTGTGTGGATGTGTTCGTTCTTGACGTGGGAGTGTGCATGTGTAAGGGATCACTTGTGCTTGAGCTCTTCTGTCTATGTCTTGATTCTTTGCATGTGTGGTTGAGTTGGTAAATAAGTGTATATGAGTGTTAGTATATATGAATATATGTGTGCCAGCATGTGTGTGCACGTATTCATGAGTGTACACATCATTGTATATACATTTGTATCTAAATGCATGTGTATGCATATGGGTATAAAAATGTCTATGAATGTACACCTGTGTGCATATGCATATGAGGGTATATTGTATGTGCAAGTGAATGTTTGCATATATAACACACATAGACATGTGTGCATGCGTGTATGCACATGAGGGTGTGTGTCTCTGATTGCATACATGTAGTCCCAAGAGGGAATTCACAGATGTGAGGATGTGGGGACATTTCCTCAGGAACCCCTCTTGTCCTGCTGGCTGCCCCTTCTTCCTGCCCTGAGGGCAGAGGCCCTCGCTACATAAAGAGGCCTGGAGCCGCCACTCCTGATGGTGGTCCATGCCTGCTGCTGCTACCTCCTAGGCCCTAGTCTGGAGTGTCAGTGCTGAATGCTTGGGGGACTCCTGCCTCAAAGCTTCCCAGGAGCAGGTACTAACTCTGTGGTAGCTGTGAGGAGGGAGGGTGGGCATCAGTGAACTACAGGGCCCTTCTCTGTCACGTATCTGTTCTAGTCTGAGGTGGTCAGGATGTTGCCATCCCTGAGGCTCACAGGTGCCCAAGTGTGGCTGTGTATCATCTGTAGCCTCACCAGACATGGTCCTGCCTGGACAGATCTGGGACTGTCCAGGGGTTTAGGACTGGGACTGGATAAAGAGCCCTGGCTGGTCTCTGAGCAGTGGGTGTGGTAGCTGGCTGGCTAAGTGCTGCAGGACTAGCAGGGTCTTGGGGAGGATGAGGGTCCTTTATGGAAGGGACTTCGAGAACTGCTTGCAGATTGTGGAAGGAGAAAGGTTGAGGCTGCTGAATGGTTGGAAGCTAAAGTATTGGGGAGGGCTGGGACCCAAAAGGTGTGTATGGTTTAGGTGTTTGGGGCTGGGGGATGATGGAGCCTCAGGACTATGGAGGCTGTTCTGACCACAAGAGCTGGGGAGTAGGTTGTGAAGGTCTGAGTGGCTGGTAGGCTTCAGGTAAGCCCTACGAGAGTGGCATCCAATCTGGGGCTGAGCTGGGCTGGCACTGCCCTGTTTTTCCCCTCTGCCAATAAAGGCAGCACACAGGCTCTATGGCTCTAGGGTCCTGGGACAGAGGTGCACATTCCACAAGTTGGTACTTTCTTCGGGAGCTTTGGGAAAGAGAAGACAGGAAGGGCTGGAGCAGTTGTCAGTGGGAGATGCTCTGTCCCCATCTTTAGCACGTAAGGTGAGGATGCAGATGAGGAAGAACTTTTCTGCAAAGCAGTGAGTTCAAAGTCATCTGGGGTGTATAAGTAGAACCCAATTGTTGGACGAGCCTGCTAGCACAACTCTGCTGCCCCATCCCGCAGTTCCCAGTTACCCCCTGCTGACCACCAATCATACGTGCCTGTAGGTCCCACCTGCTCGCTCCCATGACCAACATGAGCTGGAGCTTCCTGACGCGGCTGCTGGAGGAGATCCACAATCATTCCACCTTCGTGGGCAAAGTGTGGCTCACTGTGCTAGTGGTCTTCCGAATTGTGCTAACGGCTGTGGGTGGCGAGTCCATCTATTCGGATGAGCAATCCAAGTTCACCTGCAACACGCGGCAGCCGGGCTGTGACAATGTATGCTACGATGCCTTCGCGCCCCTGTCACACGTGCGCTTCTGGGTCTTCCAAATCGTGGTCATCTCCACCCCTTCTGTCATGTACCTGGGCTATGCAGTCCACCGCCTGGCGCGCGCCTCAGAGCAGGAGCGCAGACGCGCCCTCCGTCGTCGCCCCGGCCCTCGGCGCGTGCCCCGGGCTCAGCTGCCACCGCCGCCTCCTGGCTGGCCGGATGCCACCGATCTGGGCGAGGCGGAGCCCATGCTGGCGCTGGAGGACGAGGAGGACGAGGAACCGGGGGTGCACGAGGGTCCGGGGGAAGACACGGAGGAGGAGCGCGCAGAGGATGTGGCTGCCAAGGGGGGTGGAGGTGATAGCAAAACGGTGGTCACTCCCGGACCGGCCGGGCAGCACGATGGGCGAAGGCGCATCCAGAGGGAGGGCTTGATGCGCGTGTACGTGGCCCAGCTGGTGGTAAGGGCGGCCTTCGAGGTGGCCTTTCTGGTGGGCCAGTACCTGCTGTACGGCTTCGAGGTACCGCCCTTCTTTGCCTGCAGCCGCCAGCCTTGCCCGCACGTGGTGGACTGTTTCGTGTCGCGGCCAACCGAGAAGACGGTCTTCCTGCTGGTCATGTATGTGGTTAGCTGCCTATGCCTGCTGCTCAACCTTTGTGAGATGGCGCACCTGGGCCTCGGCAGTGCGCAGGACGCTGTACGCGGTCGTCGGGGAACCTCAGCACCGGGTCCTGGCCCGGTGCCGCGCCCGCCTCCCTGCGCTTTCCCGTCTGCGGCTGCCGGCCTGGCTTGCCCTCCCGAATACAGTCTGGTGGTGCGCGCGGCTGAGCGGGCGCGCGCACACGACCAGAATTTGGCTAATCTGGCCCTGCAGGCACTGCGCGATGGGGCGGCGGCGGCGGTGGCCGCAGATCGGGACAGCCCTCCATGTTCAGGGCTCAATGCAACCTCTCGGGGGGCACCCAGGGCGGGTGGCCCAGCTTCCGGAACCGGTAGTGCCACGTCGGGGGGCACCGTTGGGGAGCATGGCCGACCCGGGGCTCAGGAACAACTGGTCACTAAGCCTAGGGCGGGCTCTGAGAAGGGCAGTACAGGCAGCAGGGATGGCAAGGCCACTGTGTGGATCTGAGGACACTGGGGAGAGCTCAGGGAGGGCCTAGCATAAGGGTTCAATGGAAATCTTTGTTCTCAACCAGTGGCCACTGACAGATCCCCTTAGGAGTCTTTAGAAGAGGAAGCTGAAGACCCCTGAGAGGTGCTGGCTCAGGTACCTCCCTGCAGGATGTGAAGAGGAATCACCAGGGACTTGTCTGTGGCCCCTGGGTGGGGGGAGGCGAGCTGTGTCCCAGTAACTGACTGCCCCTCCAGGCTATTAAACGGGATGACCCCTCCTCTGGGCCCCTCAGCGCTTTCTTTTAGGCTCTCCTGCAGCTTCCCCGTAGAACAGAGGTAACTGGCAAGAACCTTTTGGGGACTGTGTTTATCCTCACTGCAGCAGCAGGTGGGTTCCTCTACAGCCCCCTCAGCCCTGAGAAGTCAGAGAACTCTCAGGTCAAGGACAAGCAGGTAGCCTTGGGTCTACTTGCAGCTCTTGGCTCCCTGTGTGGGGCGACTAAGACCTGAAGGAGACCTGGGCTGAGTACAGCCTCCTCTCCCTGAGCTCAGGTAGCCAGGCATGGGCCGTTTCTAGGACATCCTGGAAATTCTGTCATGCCTTGCAGCTTAGATCCATAAGGCTGTGGTCCAGAGCCGTGTTTTTGGCCATGCTGGAAAATTAGAGCTCTGGAGAGCCTAGACCCATCTTTTGTGCCCTCCTCCCTGTTTTAAAGCCAACTTCTGGAACAAACGAAGTAAAATAAAACTAACTTTTGTTTATATCCAAGTGTGTATGTGTGCTTATATGTCTGAGCCCACATCGCACACGGGTCGCTGTGCACGTGTGTGTGCAACCGTGTGTGGTGGGTCTGTGTCTGAGCATTCAGAAATGCATTCACTGCAATTCATTGTGGGGAGACGGCTTAGCTGCAGGGAGGCTGGGAGAGAAGACCCCTCCTCAGGGACAAGCTTGGGAATAAAGCTGGAGCCCAAACCCTGGAAGTCATCAGACCTATGATGGTGCCACTTGGTACCAGGCAGCATGCCAGGGTCGGGTGTGGGGCTTGTTGGAGCACACAGATGTCAGAAACAAAGAACAGTCAGGCAGAAGGTCGGCCTGCAGCTCCAGGCATGGAGGTAGTCCATCTTGTGTTGGAGGTGTGTAGTGCTGGCCAGGATGGTGGTGTTGCCTTTGGAGCCCTCTCAGAGCAGACTCCAGCTGCCTCCTATGAGGGCCAGGACAGCTCTGCACTTCCCAGCTGCACATCCCTTCCCGGAGTCCCTGACCAGGCTCAGTTCAGCCCCCTTCTCACCTCAGCGTGACTGAGTCAGAGCAGGCTGAGTCTCTTTCCTTCTGGAGCCCACATACCTGGTCCCAAGTCTCAAGAGAGCCCTTACTCCAGCTGAGCCCCACAGCCAGTGACCCCTGCCTTCAGGTGAACCCCACTAGTCCTCACCTGGCAACCAGGAGAACCTTGTTTCAGGAAACTCCGACTAGTCTAGGCTGAGCTTCAGCTGAACTTCACCTCTAGGTTAGTTTCTGCTTTAAGCTGAGTGAGCTTCCTCCCTAGGAAATCGCAGGCCATGCTGGGAGTGGAGCCTCAGGAAGGAAGGTAAATCCAACCCAAAGCAGCGTCTCCAAGTGGGGTCTGGAGGGTCCAGTGGAGTCCGGCTGATAGCATCTCTGCTGAGAAAGCATCCCTGTCACAAGCCATTGTGAATTTGGGGCTGTGTTGTTGGGGTGTCATAGAGTTGGGGCAGGGACTCCATGCTGGGGGAGGAGCATAGAGTTAAACATGCCTGTTAACCAAGTCAGCCCTCAACCCTCCTCCTGCCTGTTCTAGTTAGATCTTCACCGGACTGGACAAGCCCTACCTGGTTTTTCTCAGTCTGCTGATTCAAATGCCATTTATCTCACAGAGAAACACTCTCCCAGACACACCCCAAGACATCATTTTTAATCACTCTTAACTGACAGTGGTAACTGTAGCGTCTGATAACTGGGTAGGCGTCTAGAGCGTGTAACGGTCGGAGCAGGCTATTGGTGTGTCTGTCTCTGAAGTGTCATCACTTTTAAGTGCTTTTTAGTGTTGGAGAATTCAGGCCCTTCTCTGCACTTTTTCAACTAAGTATGTGAACAATTGTAAATTACAGCCTAACAGGTGGCCAGGTGTCTAGGCCCCATTCTCCAGCCTGGTGAGAGAGACAGAGTTAGGCAGTTTCCTTTTTAGACAGAGGAAAGAGGCCCCTGAGAAGAAAAACCTTTACAGACAGGCAAAGCCAGTTTCTCAGTGAGCTCTATGCGAGGTTCCCAAGGAGAGGTGTACCAAGGCTGCAGGGACAGTGAATGTGAAAGCTGAATCCAGAAAACACATACACACACACACACAACTCAATTGAAATTAATTAAAAGTTGAAAATTTAGCCGGGCGGTGGTGGCACACGCCTTTAATCCCAGCACTCGGGAGGCAGAGGCAGGCGGATGTCTGTGAGTTCGAGGCCAGCCTGGTCTACAAGAGCTAGTTCCAGGACAGGAACCAAAAGCTACGGAGAAACCCTGTCTCGAAAAATCAAAAAAAAAAAAAAAGTTGAAAATTTAGCTCCAAAGGCCTCTTCCCATGAATACTGGACTGGGCCTTGTGAGCATAATGCCTCTGTAACCAAGTTCCTTCCCTGTGAAGTGTAGCTTGGGACTCGTTTTCAAAGATGGTTGACCACAGGCTCTTCCTCTCCTCACTTCCTGTTCTTCCTTTCCCTCAAATCCTCCTGGTGGGCTTTTCCCGAGGCCTCATGTGTCTGCCTTATCTTCCACCTAAACAAAGTTCCCACATTTATCCAATTCAGATAGACAGAAACCTCTCAATCCAGTCCCCGGTTTACATGGAGGCCTGAGCCAAGCAGACTCAAGCAGTAGGCATGAGAAATGGCCCCGCCAAGTCCAGGTCAACTGGAAACTCCCTTTTGAGTTCCCTTCCTTGTAGGGAGCCGCTTCTTTACTTCAATAAGGCTTTGGTTGTCCTTCTGCTGTCCTCGAGATTATTTATTTACTTGTTTATTGTGATCAGTTTTGAGACAATGAACCTAGGAGTTACTAGCTCAGAATGACTTAGGTGGCCATAGAATTTCTGGAGCCTCAGCTTAAGCACACTCAAGCCAAGAAATAGGCTTTGTCACATTTAAAGACTCCCATGAGCCTAGTAGACACATAGAGTTCCCACTGTGGAGGATCTAGAGGTAGCCTAGCTTCTGCTTGGGGGAACCTCAGTTTACTCAGCTAGACAGGGAACCCAGTATGCAGAAGGTAACCATAGCACCTGTGTAGTCTGTTTCTCTGGAGACTCCTGGCTAAGAGCCGCTGTCTAGAGACATACAAGCTCTATTGTGCAAGTGGGTCAGTTTGCTCCACCGCCCTTTATGATTGCTCCACAATGGGTGCCTTGTGTATAGAATTTTGGTCTCCCACAGACATGGGTGCTACAAGCTGAGGACCAGAGTTGCTGTAGGAATGGCTGCTCTTGAGGCCCCTCTTCTTGGCTTATAGACATCATCTTCCCACTGTATCCCC
This sequence comes from Microtus oregoni, assembly GCF_018167655.1. Lineage (NCBI taxonomy): Eukaryota > Metazoa > Chordata > Mammalia > Rodentia > Cricetidae > Microtus > Microtus oregoni. Next base: position 39,057,829 of record NW_024543074.1, read on the forward strand.
ACAGTGGCTGGATTAAGGCCACCCACGTAACCTCATTTACCTTACGCACATCTTTGGTGGGTGAAACTTTTTGAGCCAGAGTTTCACTGTAGCTCAGGCTACCCTCAAACTCTTGAGCCTCCTGCCTTAGTTTCCCAGTGTGCACCACCACACCCAGTTCCTTAATAATGTTTTTTTTTTCTTTTCAAAACAGGGTTTCTTTGTATAGCCTTAACTGTGCTAGACCTCATAGAGATCCACCTGCCTCCACTTCCCAAGTGTTGAGATTAAAGGCCACTACTGCCTGGCCCTTAATAATTTTTGAGGCCATCTTTCCAAATGCAAACACATTCTGAGTTCATGGAGTTTAGGATGTCAGCATATGATTTTTCCCATATCAAGAAGTACTTGTACTTGCTCAGCTGAATGTTCTGTGTCCATGGAAGGAGAGACCCTTGACAGTAATGACTTAGGTATTGTTGTTCCACCCTCATCGAGTGTCCTTGGCTGTCCCTGGAACTGTGCTGGTTAAGTCCTGACCTCCGTACCATCCGCCAATCCCACCTCTAAGACCATCTCCTTGACAATGTGGACATCACCACAATCGCATGTGTGACTTTAGATAGAGAGAGTAGCAACCAACTAGAGAATGGGGTCTGCAGGTCCAGCTTGGTGAAACAGTTGGGTTTATTAGGGCCATTTTAGGAACATGGGTAACTCCATAGGAAGTCACCTGGGCAATTCATGGACATTTACACTGGAGAATCCTACATGCAATGTGGATGGCTCGTGAAAAAGCTGCCCCACGGGAGAATCCCCTGGATGACTTGCAAGTAGCTATGCTATTGAAGAGTCTCCTCCTTGAACTCCCCAGGAGTCTTCCAGCTCCTGTATAACTTTGGGAAAGGGTGGACCAAGTGAGGAGCTCTTGAAAACCCTGGGAGCCCCAAGAGCCTCCTTGCACCCCCCATAAGGGAACATTAATGACTTGATCTCATGAGTGACCAGGCGGGCACAGTTGCTCCAGATCAAGACAGCATTCTCATGTTCTACTTTGAGGAAACAGCTACACAACATGCGTGAGCTCTGAACCTCAAGCTGGGCATGAAGTCTAAGATGCTCAACTCTCTTTAATTTCCTGAGGCTGAAGTCACCTAACTACTAACATGGCGCTTCCTAGCCACTTAACTTCATGCCTTGGATTCCCCATCTCCCTAGGATAAGCACAGGCCTCACAGGACATTCCTGACCAATACCCCTCGCTACCCCCCTCCCTCCTCCCCTTCTGGCCCCTGAGCAGGCCTGTGGCCTGGCTGGAGGGCCCACCCTTGTCCACACTGTATGGCAGCCATGCCTTGCTGGCACAGGATCAATTGGGAGCTGCCTCTGTCTCCTGGCCATCCGTTTCCATAGCCTCAGCCAACTGGCTGCTGCTCATGAGAGTTCATGGAGGGCCAGGGTGGAGAGGGGCATGTTCAGAGACACCCCTAGAATAGGGCAGTTCACTTCTTCCTCTGGGAAGGGAGGAAGCCTAAGGAGAGAAAAACAGGAAACTACCTCCATTCTGGGAAGGGGGACCTGGAACCCCACCTGGCCAATTTTCCATTTCTCCCACCCCTCCTGATGGCAACAGGACCTGGGCCTAAGAGGTGTTGGTGATGACACCAGTCACTGCTGGGCTCTGAGGCCCAAATAGGCCCCTCAGTTCCCTGGAGCTTTCAGGGACCAGTCCATTGTGCCCTCCTCTTGGAATCGGGGCAGCAGTCTGGGTGCCAGTCTTGCGGAGGTTTCTGGGTATGGAGCTGGAGTTCTGAGACAGAGTCCTGAAGGTTTCCTGGACAGAGGCTGTGGCCATCACCAACACACCTCAGCAGAAAGTTCCATTTGGTTCCACTGGAGTCATTTACATGGCGCCGACCATGGCTGCTAGTCAGAGCAGGCCTGGAGGGAGTTCTCTGATGTATTCTGAGTGACTCTAGCTAGGGCGCTGGGGTGCTGGCTAGATTTCTTACTTGCCCTTCCTGCCCTCCCTGCATGGGTGGAAGCCCATTCCTCCCATTTTGGCTAGGGACAAAGTGATGTGAGGCCTGAGGAATGTAACCCCCGATCCTGTGGGTGTCGCCCCCAGTCAGTGTTGTCCTGTTCCTATTTCTCTGATGTCCTCCCCTAGGCTGGCAGGGGTTGCTAGGTCACCCTCAGGCCCAGGGAAGAGGAAGCTGTGATCTTCCAGGGGCACGCATTCCAGCCGCTGGGAGGGTAAATCAGGAAGCCTGCAGCTTGAGGGGAACTGAGGGCGGGAAGACATTAATGGGGGTCTGCCTGGACCTCAGTCAGGAAATATTACTCATGGTAGTTAAGGGGATGGTTGATGTTAAGGTGGGTGTTCCAACACAGGCTGGGGCACCAGTGATCCAGGGCCTTACAGGATCTGAGGTAGACAGGAAGGCCTTGAAGTTCAAGAACAGGACCTGAGCCCTGCTCTTAGCTAGGGGATGCATGTTTAGCCCCTGCCCATCCTTTCTTTCTGAGAGGTTGGCTTGATCTTTCTATATAGATGAGGATGCCTTTGAACTCTGGACCTTTCTGCTTGGGCCTGTCAAGTGCTGGGACTAGAGGCAGGCACACCATCCCCTGCTTGTTCAGGCCCTTTGATAGAGACCTACGTGGACTCATGATTTTTTGTTTTTATCCATTAATGACTGAGCTGCCCTTCCTAGATTTAGGGGTCTGGCCATGAGCTGCATGAAGATTTCTCTGCTTGGCTAGATTGTAGTCTCTGTCTGTGCTCAGCCTTAAAAATCAAGCTTTAGCAAGAGCTCTGCCACAATAGTTTAGTGGGAATCCCCACCCTGAACACTCAGTGGTACTGTTCTGTGACCAGCTCCTTATTCCCCAGTCCAAGGTGCTGTGTGCACACCTGGTGCACCTCCAGCAGGAACCTGTTAGGTCTAGGGTAGAGTCCCCTTTACTAGAAGTCTCCTCCTGGTTCCTCTCCAGTCGCCAACTGCCCTGTTTCTGTAGGCTCCCACTGCCAGATTGTTTTTGAGGTGGAGCCTGACCACTCTCCGACCACAAGGCCCTGCTGTTGTGCTTCGGGCACCTAGAAGCACAACCCTCACTGACCCATCAGCATGGTCTCAATTATAGCTTAAAAAAAAAAAGACTCGTGTGTATACACGTGTGCAAATGCATGCATATGTGCGTGTGCATTCAGAGCACAGACGAGAGTGTCAGATCCCTCCAGGCTGGAGTTACAGGTGTTTGCAAAATGCCTGGCTTGTTACCTGGGTGCTGGGATCCAAATTCTGGTCCTCATGATTATGCAGCAAGCACTCTAGATCACGGAGCCAGCTGTCCAGCCCCAATTACAGTTTTTAACATCACCTTAGCAACTACCATTAGGAGGATTTTCTTTAAGCTGGACTTGATGACACTCACCTTTAATCTTGACACTTGGGAGGCACAGACAGGTCTCTGTGACCTTGAGGCCAGCTTGTCCTGGGCGTGGAGTTTCAGGCAACCCCGAGTGACACAGTAAAACCCTGTCAAAAATTTGTTTTTCCTTTTAACAGCTACACAAAACTACCACTTGCCTGGAGCTCAGAGATGTAAATAAGTACATTTGCAAGTCTTTGATGTGTTGTGTGAGGTGCAGAACCCTGGAGAGAAACCAGCTAGGCACCTGGAGGCTGACAGCAGGGGACTGACTAGAGCAGGTTTCTTTTAGGAGACAATTGGAGCTACCCAGAAGATTTTCCCACAGCGGGGAAAGTGGTTCCTTCCAGCAGAGAGGTCACTTGTTCAAGGTGCAGCTCTAGCCAGGGCGCCCGGTGCGGGGCTCGGGGTGCAGGGCTCTCACTCTTTGGAGAAGTATACAGTACAGTGGTTACAGCTCCATGAACTGCACTTCCCGCCACCTTCATCCACTTGAGTTCAGCCATGGGGAGATGGCACAGCAACTTCTAGGAGGACACAGAATCATGTCTAGGCTTGTAACAATGATGGAATAGAAGAATGACACCTGTGCTTGACCCCAGGGGACTCTTTTTTTCCTTTTCTTTATTTATTAGAGATTTCTGCCTCCTCCCCGCCACCGCCTCCCATTTCCCTCCCCCTCCCCCATCAAGTCTCTCTCCCTCTAGAGCTGCTGGTGTTCCCATGGTTCAGCAGAGAAGATCATCAGCACCAGCAATACAACTGGCAGAGCTGGATGGATGAGGCAAAGCGGCGGCGTGTGAACAGTTGGCAGATGGAGCTGATCAGCCACTTGCTTATAATCCCAGCACTATCTCTGCAGGCTGATAGGTTACTGTGACACACATTCTATGGGCTGAATGTTCCTACACCATCCGGAGTAACAGCCTAGGCATCCTTGGTGTCCAGGGGCTTGTGGTGAACTGTTAGCCCTTTGGTGCTAATCCAAGCTGATACAGGATAACCAGGTTTTCCAGTGTACTGGGAAAGACACATTACTTTCCAAAACTTGATATTTATCTTAAATGGAGTCTGCTATTAATACAGAAATTACTGACACAGCACCATAGATCTGTCTGTCTTTATTTATTTTAGGGCAAGGGTCTCACTATGTAGCCCTGGCCTGCCTGGAACTTTTCTATGTAGAAGATGAGGCTGACTTGGATCACAGTGATCCTCCTGCCTCTGTCTCCTGAATGTTGATTAAAGGTATATACCACTACCCTCCATCTGCTTTTTCTTTCTTAATAAACTGTCTCTAGAAGAGGGATGGAGAGTTGACCCGGAGGTTAAGAACACCTGTTGCTCTTGCAAAGGATCTGAGTTCAGTTCCAACACCTATGTGGCGGCTCACAACCATCTGTTAATGCCAAACATAGGAGATCCAACACTCTTTTCTGACCTCAGTGGGCACTAGACATGAATTTGGTGCACAAACAAACATACAACATAACAAAATAAATCTTAAAAATTGTATAAATGGTCTATTTCTCACCATATGTCTTGAATGCAATCCTTTGCTCTGGTGTGGTAGGGGCCTCTGAGAGCCATGGAAAAGAAAAAGAGAAAATAGCCACCTGGGCTGAGCAATGCCCATGAATATATATATAAAAAGATTACATCTCCTTCTCACCCCTATCTTTGCTTAGTGTTCCCAGAGACCTTGAAGGAAAGGCAGGGCAGCTACCACATGGTTTAGTTTCTGCCAAGCTGAGACCTTGCTACATTCTGAGGGGCTCCCCTCCCCTCGATATCTAGGCCACCTTCAGAATCCCACCATAGGGTTTTAAAATATCCAACAAAATGGTAAGTTGCCGTGTATGGCAGACAAGGAATCAAAGCCCATATAAAAAAGTACTGTTGTCACTTTCTTTTTTAAAGCAAAAGTTTCACAGAGCTGGAGTAACAAAAGCTGTTTCCCTGAAGAGTCTTGGTGTCCTGCCTCTTTGCTCATAATCCACAGCACTAGGACCCAAGGGCCCTCTGAACTCAGTCCCGAGCTGTTGACACACTGAACCTAGATAGGGGCCCAACACTAAGCATATTTCCCCCGTCCTGGGTTCTGGACAAAAGCCTAATAAGCACGTTTTCCCTTTCCCTACCACTCTGGGCTTTCTGTTTCAGTGACCTTCATTTAAACGCAAAAGGCTCTCTTCTCCAAGCAGCTGTAGGATTTCCAGCTTACCCACTGACTCTCTATTTCTGTCAGCGTTTCTATCGCCGTGCCGAAACACCAGGACCAAAATGCAAGTTGGGGAAGAAAGGGTTTATTTGGCTTACACTCTGCATTGTAGCCCATCACCGAAGGAAGTCAGGACAGGAGCTCAACCAAGTGGGAGGCTGGAGGCAGGAGCTGATGCAGAGGCCATGGAGGGGTGCTGCTTACTGGCTAGCACATAGCCTGCTCAGCCTGCTTTCTATAGAACCCAGGACCACCAGCCCTGGGATGGCACCACCCACAATGGGGTGGCCCTCCCCATCAATCACTAGCTGAGAAAATGCCTCACGGCGGGATCTTATGGAGGCATTTTCTTGAGGCTCCCTCCTCTCAGATGCCTTTAGATTGTGTCAAGTTGACGTAAAACTACCCAGCACACCTACTCCATTGTTTCTCTCTCAACGGCTCATGAAATTGCTCTCAAGTTTCCCTCCAAGGCCATTTCTAAAATCTTTTGTTAACAAGACTACCAACCTGCAATAGGGAACTCCAGAACCAAGAAGAGGGTCTCTAAGAGACATCCGTATGGTCTTTTTCTCAGCCGCATCACTCCCAGCATTCAGAAAGCAGACACCTCCCCAGTGCCCGCTGACAGCTGGATGCACGGGAAGCATGGGCAGTCATGTAATCAAACACAGTTTTTAAAAATGGATGGGGATTCTAACACATGGAGCGTGGATGGACGCTGCATGGAAGAAGGCACAAGAGGACGGGCACTGAAGCTTCAAACCCATGAGGACAGAAGGTAAACTGTGGGAGCCAGGGCCTGGATGTGTGTTTCGGGGGGAGTCAGTGCGGAGATGAGAAAGTTCTGGAGTGGGATGGTGTTGAGGGCTGTGAAGCAGTATGAAGAATGTGCTCAAAGTGGCCTTGCTGGCCAGCTTTCATCAGCTTGACACAAACCTAGACGTGTCTGGGAGAGGGAATCTTGAGAAATGCCGCCATAAGATTGGCCAGTAGGCAAGTCTCTGGAGTTATTGTCTTGATTAAAGACTGATGTGAGAGGGCCCAGTTTACTGTGGATATGTGCTCCCGACTTGTATCAGAAAGCAGGCTGAACAAGTCCCATAAAGAAGAAAGCCAGTAAGTGGCTTCCCCTATGTCTTCTGCTTCGGTTTTTGCCCCTGAGCTCTTACAGCAATGGATGTGACCGAGAGTTTTCAGATGAAATAAACCCTTTCCTCCCCAAGTTGTTTTTGGTCATGTTTATTATAGCAATAAAAAGACAGCGGCAAATGTCTTTTTATTGCTATAATAAAAGATGGTAATTTTTTTTGTTTTCCAAGACAGGGTTTTTCTGTGTAGTTTGGAGCCTATCCTAGACCAGGCTGGCCTCAAACTCACAGAGATCTACCTGTCTGCCTCCCAAAGGCTGGGATTAAAGGCGTGTGCCACCATCGCCCAGCAAAGACGGTAACTGTCTATATTCAACCACAACAAACAAGAAAATGCCCTAGTAATTTTTTTTTTCTTCTGGGCAGTACCGGGAAAGGACACCAAAGTTTTTTGCCTGCTAGAAAGTGCTCTACCACGAACTATCCATATCCAGCCCTCTTCTTGCTTTTTATTAGAGGTAGGATTTTAATTGCCCAAGCAGGTTTTGAACCGGCATCTTCCTGCCTCTGCCTCCAGAGAGACTGGCTGGGATTGCATACCAGGCCCAGCATAAAATGGCAAATTTCACGTTTATGTATTTGACCACAACCACAAGCGGCTTGAACAGGAGCCAACTGGGGGAAAGGGCGTCGGGCGGCTCTAGCCTAATCTGGGCTTGCGCACCCATCCACCGGCCGAGGCCCCGCCCACTTCTCCCCCCACGCACGCGCGCTACCAGCCGCCGCCAGGGGCCGCTGTGGCGCCCGCCCTCACTCGCGCCCAAGATGGCAGCTGTGGCGCTGCTCCGGGGCGCGGCTGCGGGGCGCGGCAGCCCGGCCTGGCACTGGCGGCCGAGCTGGATCCCAAGGCGCTGCTTGGCCCGTCGCTCCGGTCTTCTCGGCGACAACCCTGAGGACGATGTGGCCTGGACCTGCTTCCGGCTAGACGAGCGTGCCTTAATGCGCGTGCGCGGCCCGGACGCTGCACCCTTCCTGTTGGGACTATTGACCAATGAGCTGCCGCTTTCGGGTCCTCCAACCGGCGCGGCTCAGCCCTCTGCGCGTGCGGCGTACGCCCACTTCCTGAATGTGCAGGGACGTACGTTGTATGACGTCATCTTGTATGGGTGAGCGAGGGCAGCCGGGCGGGGCAGCGGGAGCGAGAGCGTGCTGGGGGAGCTGGCTGAGGAGGAGCACTCCTAGGAGGAGCGGCTGGGCGCTCCAAGGGAGGATGTCCAGGATAAGATTTCCAGGGGATGGGGACACCATTGAGAAGAGGCCCAATTAGATGTCTCTGAAAAAGACTTCCAAAGGAGGATGATCTAGACTTAGGGAAGGGGTCACCTAGAGGCGAATATTCTGTGCAGGGCACCCAGGTTGGGCCAGTTACTTGTGCCTCTGCTCCCAACCAGCCAAGTCAGAAGCTGCTGTTCAGTGGCTTCTGGAGTTACGCATTTTCAAGGCATTTTCAAGAAGAGACTTAACTGGTTGTCACTCCTTCCTAACTGCATGGAAAGAGAGACTTCAGTGGCCCTTGGGGCTTTATTCAGAGAGCCACTCTGCCCAGCCACTCTCTCCACTTCTGGTTTCCCTTTGTAGGGCCAGCTGCTTGCCTGTGTGGTCTCATCACCCACGCAGACCTGACGGATTGTAAATAGCGTTTGCTGGCCAGTCTGGGCAGGGCCTGTGTGTGTAGCATTGAGTTCCCAGTTGCTCACCTTTCCAGGACCTAAGCCCTGAAATTTAGCAGGCCTGTGTGTTACAGAGCTGAAGACCCACACTCTCTGGCCTGTCTAAGCTGCCTGATTGTCTTTCTAAGACGAGTTCTCAGAGTAAAAATATGTGGAGACCCCTCATGTCTGGAGGGTCTTTCCTGAACCCTTGAGGGTGGCCATTCCAGGATGAAAGTGGTCACAGAGTATTGGCAGCCATGACATCATTCTCCAGTAGCTGTCAGCATTCTGTGGGAGACCTAGAGCACCCATCTCCCAGTTCTGAAAGGCCACCATGATGAGCCTTCTAGAGATCTTTTTTTGTGTAATACATCACTTAGTGGACTCTCTGAATCTAAAACGGAGTCAGCAAATGTTGGACCAGACCCAGTATGATGCTTTGGTGTATAGCGTTCCCTGAGAATCCTGGCACGCCCATTTCCTCCCCTCAGTCTGCCACAGTGTCTTCCAGGCAGTGTTAGGGCTGTGATGGCTCAGGCCCTCAAACTTAAACCAGTCACTCTCTTTTGTAGAAAACATGCATGGGCCGTACTCTGGAGGCTTGGATCTTACTACATGTCCAGGATGTTTTGTCTCAGTGTGTTCCCAATAGGCTGCTGGGTGACCTGGGCCAGGAAGGAGAAGCTATTCAAGCGCTAGTTTTTGGTGGCTTTCATTTCTCATGGTGGTTGGCTCTGTAGTGGCAGTTCCTATGGAGGCAGGAGCACATGGGTGCCCTCTAGTGTTGAAGACCACGAGCATCTGCAGCCTTGGTCCTACAAGGGTTTGCTTGTGGGATCGTGTGGATCCCGGATAGGGATTCCTCTACTCTCGGCAGCAATCAGTGTTTCAGCTCTTGTGTGGATCCAGGAAGTTGGGATTCCTTAGCTGTTAACACCAGCCATTGTCACAGCTCTTCTGACCAGGGTCTTAGACCCTTGGCTGTAAAGGCTTGATTATCAGCTCTCTGCAACTTCAGTGACCCAGGCCTACAGTTTCCCTTCTCTGGCTCTCTGCAACCTTTTCTCCTTTTCCAGTCTCAGTGCGCCACCCCCTTGCTGCCTCTCTGCTTCTGCTGCCCTTCTTCCTGCCCTGGCTGTTGTTGAACTCCCAGCTGTTGCTCCAGCTGGTAGCCAGCTGGCAGTCTTAACCTTCTCTGCAACTTGTCAACTGCTCAACTGCGGCCGCCTCTGTTGTTCCGCTGCCTCTGCTGACCTCTGCTGTCACTGCTGCTCCTTCCTCTGTTACAGCCCAGCCTACACTACTGAAAGTCAGCAGGAAAAGAGGACAGAGAGAAGCCTTTTATCAGGCCTGGTACTCTCCCACTAGGGGTGAAGTTCAGGATAGACTTGCCTCCACAGCCCGTTTCTATAGCCCCAGAGGGGTGTTGGGAGCAGTCACAGCCTTGCTTATTGGCACCTTCACAATGACAGGGGATTGTGTGTTGGACAGTCATAACCCCGTGTCTTTAGCAATAGTTAACGGTAGTCCCTCTTTAGGTACCAGGAGATACTGTCCCTCTGGCCTAGGTTAGAAGTAGTTGCAATGTCATCTAGAGTTCACTGAGACTTGTGATAGCAAAAAGTCTGATAAAAACTGTTTTAAACAACCCTGGGGGAAGTTGTGCTGTTAGCAGGGGTTGCTGGCATAGGGTAGCCAGGTTCCCTATTTGATAGTCTCTTTGCTCAGGGAAGCAACAGAGAGTCCCACAGCTGCCGATTAGTAAATTGCCCATACTAACATTTTTACTTATTCATAGAAAATAAGAGTTGCATGCAAGGAGAAGTTTAACTTCCTTGGTAGGACCTAGAAGTGCCTAGGAAACAAATATTTAGGCATGTCTGTGAGGGAGGTTCTAGATTTGAGTAACTGAGGTGAGAAGGCCTACCCCCGGTAATGTTATCTTGGGTCCCATTGCCTTCCTTAACGTTGCTGTCCCCTTTTGTCTTTCCGTGGATCCTCTCCCTCAGTAAATCAGCCGTCCTGTGAAGGACTTTGGTTTGATTTCTTTGGTCTTTTTCTTCTATTCATGTTTTCCTACCTGACAGAGTTATACCACCAGTTCTCATTAGTGAGCTGTTCTTTCCATCTTTCTGCCAGAGGGGACTTGTCCCCACCAGGGCACCAGTGCTATAGGGGACTTGTCCCCACCAGGGCACCAGTGCTATAGGGGACTTGTCCCCACCAGGGCACCAGTGCTATAGGGGACTTGTCTCCACCAGGGCACTAGTGCCAGAGGGGACTTGTCCCCACCAGGGCACCAGTGCTATAGGGGACTTGTCCCCCCCAGGGCACCAGTGCCAGAGGGGACTTGCCCCCCCCCCCCCAGGGCACCAGTGCAATAGGGGATTTGTGCTCACCAGGGCACCTTGTTTTTGCAGTCTTAGTACTCGGGCTGTGACTTTCTGTTCTGTATGCTGAGGACACTGCCCTCTTTTTTTCCTCCTTTTTTTTTAAATTAAAAGGTTTATGTATGTGTCTGATTGTTTTGTCTACATGTTTGCCTGTGCACCTTGTACATGCCTGTGGATGGTTGTGAGCCACCATGTGGTACCGGGAATGGAACTGGGTCCTCTGCAGGATCAAGTGCTTTTAACTGCTGAGCTGTCCCTCCAGCCCCTGGTCTCATGGATGAGTCTTCGCTCTGTTCACATGCCAGGGAGTATCTGGAAGGGGCTACAGGAGGGGTGGATTGGGTGGGAATCCAGGTTGTCCAGTTTTGTGAACCACCCTCTTTGACTGAGGTAGTTGAAGGCGCTAGCTCTCCTCAGCAGTGAGAAGAGCTGTTTGCCTGGCTATGGCCATTCTCTACCTTTTCTGCAGTTTTTCTTCTTTTCTGTCTTTGTCCCTCTGTATCTCTTTGTGTCTTTTCCCTCTGTGTCTCTATTGAAATCTCTGTCTTTTCGTCTCTATTTCTGAAATTAAATATCATTTAAAGTTCATTTAAATATTTATTTATTTGTATGTGTATGTACCTGCTTCTCTGTGTGTACACCATGTCTGCACAGTGCCTGTGGAAACCAGAAGAAGGTATCAGACACCCTGTAACTGGAATCACAGACAGTTGTGAGCTGCTGAATGTGGTGCTGGGAGCCAAACCAGGGACCTCTGTACGAGCAGCAAATGCTCTTAACTGCTGAACCATATCTCCAGCTTCTATTTTATTATTATTGTATGTGTATGTAATGTTGTCTGTGTGGTCATGTGTACATGCCATTGACATATATGGAGACCAGAGGACAACTTTGTAGAGTTATCTCCATTCACCTTTATGTGGGTTCTGGGAATCAAATTCAAATCATACATCAAACTTTCCCAGCAAACACCCTTATCCGTTGAGCCATCTCACCAGCTCTGATATCGGAAATTAAAAAGCATTTTTTTTTAATGTCTGTGTGTGGGTACATTGAAAGCCAGAGAGACACTGTGGTGTCTCTATCAATTCTACATTGTTAATTTTTTAAAACGTTTATTCTTTATTTTTTTTTTGTGCCATGTACACATGCCATGGTGAGTATTCGGAGGTCAGAGGGCATCTTTTTGGGAGTTTGGGAGTTCTTTCTACTACGCTGTTCCCAGGGGTCAAACTCTGGCTGTCAGTCTTGGCAAGTATCTTTACTGAACATCTATGTCATCAGCCTTGCTGGTGCCCTTTCCATCAGTAAGTTTAGTCTGTCTTCACCATGGAGCCAGAGAGGCAGTGAGGTCATGTCCTGTGTTGGACTGTGCAGGAGCCTGGCTGTGAGCCTCCTCGTGCAGTCTCAGTCTCTGTCTGGGCAGTGTGTCCCCTTAGTGTAGCTGCTTTACCCTGGTATATGTGTGGTACCCCAGACTTGGGTCTGCCTCCTCTCTCCAACTCCTGCAGAGCATCAGGCTGCTGGTGCATCTGCCTGTGCTCAGGTCAGCTTGGGTCTCTGTGGTCTCAGGCTACAGCTGCTTCCAGATACCCTATGATTGGCACTGAGGAACAGGAAGGCCCAAGGAGGAGGCTGAGGCAGGTGCCTGGGCACCCAGTCACCTTCACAGGAACTGTTTCCCACGTGGTGCCTGCACACTCTTGGTCTGACAGTCCATTTGTGGCCCTTGGGTAGTCTTGGCACCTCCTGGTGTATTCAGTCCATCCTTTGTAGGATGTCTGGGATCCAGGTCTTCACCTCCTTCTTGTCCTTTAACCGCACAGCTTCTAAGAACCCAGAGCTCTGCCACTTACCCTCCCCCATCCAGTGGGGTAAGATTCTCCACCACAGATCCTCTGCATCGGTCACTGTGGGGTCTCAGCTACTCAGGGTAGTCCTCATTTACCTCCGTCACAGCTGTCATACATGGCAGCTGGGGGCTGCCTGCCTTGCTGAGCAGCCATGGTGCTCTGTGATTCTCAGCTGTGGTGAGTTCTGCTTCCACGTGAGTTGTGCGGGTACGTGCCTGTATGGATCTGAGCACACTCTCTGTGCGTAGGTCCCATCAGTACTTTTATAAGCTCAGCCATGTGTGGACAGACATAGTTGTCTTCCGTTGGTTTCCTCAGTGCATTTAATTGCCTGTATGGTCATTTTGTCTGGAGGTGTCATGTGGCTGAGGGCAAGGCTTTGTGTACCCGTCTGTCTGTCTGTCTATTTCTGTCTTTTTCATTTTTGTTTTTTGAGACAGGGTTTCTCTGTGTAGCCTTGGCTACCTTGGAACTCTCTCTGTAGACCAGGCTGGTCTCAGACTCACAGAGATCCACCTGCCTTGCCTTCCGAGTGCTGGTATTAAAGTCATGCGCCACTACCCAGCCTGCCCGTGTTTCTTGATAAGACTGAGGTTTGCCTGCTCCTGATGTGGCGGAGCAGGCCTGTACCCGCAAGGCCATGGCTTTGTACACTGACCATCTCCATTTGCCTGTCTGCCTGTGTGGAGGCAACTCTTGAGGTAGTCTCATGTTATTGTGGGTATAGCTCAAGGGACACAGACTACACACTGGAAGGGCAGCCCCCTGCAGCCCAGGGTACTCTCCTCTGTGTTTTGGTCTTCCCAAGCTTGGTGAGCTGGCAGTGGGCAGGAACTCCGGCCAGCACTAAGCCCATGTCTATCTCCTACAGACTCCCTGAGAGCACCGAGGAGGCACCAGGCTTTCTCCTGGAGTGTGACAGCTCTGTGCTGGGCACCCTGCAGAAGCACCTGTCCATGTATAAGATCCGGCGGAAGGTCACTGTGGAGCCACGGCCAGAGCTCCACGTGTGGGCTGTGCTGCCCTGTGCCCCCCACATCCCTGAGGCTGTACCACTAGAAGAGAGGGTGGAAGCCACCACCATCCTCACCCGTGACCCCCGGACTGTACGAATGGGGTGGCGGCTTCTCACTCAGGATGATGGCCCTGCCCTGGTGCCCAAGGCCCAGCTTGGGGACCTCCAAGATTATCACATGCACCGGTACCAGCAAGGTATGAGTAGGGTGATATGCGAGGCTGGTGTTGGGCAGGGGTGGGTAGATGTAGAGGAACCCAGAAGGGCAGAGATGTTGGGTGGCGTTGGCCTTCAGGGCTGGACTTCACATACTGCAAGCCTGCACTTGTTGCTGGACATGCTATGCTCATTTTCTTTGTTTTTGAACCCCACAGGCATCCCTGAGGGGGTCTGTGACCTGCCCCCAGGGGTGGCCCTACCCCTGGAGTCCAACCTGGTCTTCATGAATGGTGTGAGCTTCACCAAGGGCTGCTACATTGGGCAGGAGCTGACGGCCCGCACCCACCACACGGGCGTCATCCGCAAGCGCCTTTTCCCTGTGAGGCTTGAAGGCCCCCTGCCTGCCAGTGGTGTCACTCCTGGCACCTTAGTGACAGTGACTGCAACAGGACAGGCAGCGGGCAAGTTCAGGGCCGGCCAGGGACATGTGGGACTGGCTTTGCTGCGGTCAGAGACGATCAAGGGTCCTCTCCACATCAAGACCTCCGAGAGCCAACAGGTGGCTGTAACTGCCTTGGTGCCGGACTGGTGGCCCACAGCTGCCAAGTAGTGGATGCCCTGGCACTTCACTGGCCTTAGAGTTACCAGGTGCCTCTGAGCCTCTGCCCAAGGTCTTCAGGTCTGTATGCTGAGCCCTGCTGGGTGTGAGTTCCTTTTCCTGTGGTGGCTTTGTGGAAACACAACCACTGGGAAAGTCCCATGTGTTCCCGGCTATGGATTGGCTGATGCTTCTTGCAGAGGGTCCTACTCTTGTGGGCTGCCCTCTCCCAAGAAGTCTGTGATTGAGATCAGAGTAGCCATCCTGATTCTGGAAGAGGGAAGGGTCTGAGCCCCCTTTTTGAACCAGATTCTGAATGAGATTTGATACCGGCTATGGCCCAAGGCAGGGTGAGGCCTATGTCCAGCCCAGGTCACTAATCATGTTTACCCTTGGAAGAAGGTACTCTGTGTGCCTGCAAAGTTGCTGGGTCAGCAATGCAGGCTTTCTGTTCTCTTGAGACACATCTCAGGGTAGCAATTGTTCGAGTTGTGTGCAGGGTGGGGAGGTTGGATTCCTTGGACTGGGACCTGTGTTCTGTGAGCCACAGAGACTGTGTGTCCACTGTCCCAAGCATTCTTCTCTCTTCTCAAAGTGAGCTGCTGTCTTTTCACACTCCCCAGGAAGCTCAGGAGGAGTGGAGCCCAGGGCTCATGTCCCCCTGGGAGGATCTTCTGCGTGGCTAGCCTTTTTGCTGGTTTGGGATATCACTGTGTGCATTTAGTAGAGAATGACTTGCTGGCGGGGTGCACACCTCCCTCTGAACCACTTTTGCTAAGCTTTGTAATGTGAACTGGGGGTCTCGCCACAAGGCCTAACTAGTAAAGTGTGGTCTACAAAAAGCCCCTTTGGAACTCTTGCTTCATTTCAGGAAGGTCTGGTAGAACAGACCCATGGGACAGCTGCCCCTGGAGATCAGTGAGCACACCAGATAAAGGCATCCCACGATTGTAGCTCTCTAGCCTGGTTGGTCTTACACTTGAGATCCTCCTGCCTCAGCTCCATAAGTGCTAGCTAGATTGACAGGCATGCACCACTGAGTTCCACAAGATACACCCATGTCTGTCTCTTTGGAAAGATGTATTTTGTTCTTATGTCTGTATGTATGCATACAGATGTATGTCAGGTGTCTATGACAAAAGAGGATGTCAGATACCCTGGTTTTGAGCTGCTGGACATGCATGATGGGAACTGAACTTGGATCCCCTGCAAGTGTTCTTAACTGCTGAGCCATCTCTTCAGACCCAATATATTTATTTCAGCAGAGTTCTATGGGCCATACTGGGCTGGCAGGAAGTGGGGAGGCACAGGGAGTGGGTGCACAGGCTTCAGGATTAGAGTGGATAACTCTGAACTGTTTTCTTCAGTGCCCTCAAGGTGAGACCATGGAGAGCTGGGGTGAGGGTAGCCTGGGTAGTTATTCTAGAGCCAGAGGCAGCAGGGACTCCTAAGAACTGTGACTTTGGAGACTATCTAGGCTGGGGTTCTAGGCTCACTCTGTTCTGAAGTGCAGTTTGCAGCAGCTTAGATGGAGGCATGGGGGTTGGTGTTCCCTGAGTAGACTGGTGAGTTGGAGGTGGCCTCCCACTTAGGCAGGATGTGATGGGGCACCCTGAATGGTACTGAATGGGTGGTCAGTGCTGGGGACAGGGACAGGGACCAGGCAGAGACAAATTAAAGGATGAGTTACTTTGGCTCACAGTTTCAGGGGTTGCAGTTCATAGTGGAGTTTGTGGCAGTGGGAGTGTGGCTGAGTCCCTCACATGGTAGGGCACCAGGACGCAAAGACAGGGCATCCAGAGGCAGGTATACCCTTCAGAACAGGACAGACATCACACTCCACAGCTTCTACAGCCTCCCAAGCAGCGCCACCAGCTGAGGACCACCTTGAGGCCAGATATGAGCCTGTGGAGGACATTTTACATTCAAACCATGACACTTGGGGTACATACCTAATCTGTGCAGGTCCCAGAGTGACTGAAAGGCCCTACCTGTCCTGCTCAGATGGGTCGGCCGGCCTGGTCTATGACTGCCTTTGTCTCTGGCTTTGTCTCCGGCTGCCTCTCCACTCAGGAGCAACACTGCAGTTGTGTTGGATGTTGAGGTAAAACATGGAAGCCTGTGACTACTGGGCTCCTGCAGACCCCACCTAACAGCTTTTTAAATTGACATGAGGACCTCTCTGGATTCCAGGCAGCATCCTTTGGGGTTGCAGTCATGGGACTGCTCTCTCAAACCTGATGGGGAAGTGCCACCCAGGGGTTGGTGCCTCTGGGCCTTGTCCCTCACACATTCCAGCTTTCAGGAGACCAGAAGGTTTTAAGGCAGCCCCATTAGGTAAGGAAATCCCAAAAGAGGCAGGATGCTGCTTTGGGCCAAGGCACTGTCTCCTGAGTGCAGTTGCCTGCTGCCCGCTGTTGGGCTCTTACGATCTGTCTCAGAAGTTCAGCTGCTCTGTGCTGGGCTGATCTGCAGGGACCTCAGGGCTACTCCTAGTAGTCCTGGCATGCATTTGGTCTTCACATTCTCACCAGTGTCTGCCAACCCCAGTGTAGACCCCTGAAAACTCTTTAACTGCCTTTCCGTGTGTTCTGTAAAAAATACAAAGCTGTGAAAAATAAACTGATTTGGGGCAAAAAAGGTGTAGCTGTTATTCTGGAGGTTTTTAAAATTTGTTTGTTTGCTTTTTCGAGACAAGGTCTTACTGTGTAGCTCTGGCTGTCCTGGAACTTACTCTGTAAACCAGGCTGGCTTCCAACTCACAGAGATTCCTGAATGCTGGGATTAAAGGCATGTACCATGAAGCCTGGCTTGTTTTGGGGAATGCATTCCTAGTTTATAGGGTCCCAGAACTTCTGACACCACATTCAACTAGCTGTCTGTTCTGCTCTCTGCTAAGCAGAGGTCAGGAGTGGCTTTGGGAAAGGCCCCTGGGACCTGTGAGGCCAGAAGGCAGGACAGAGCAGGGGTAAATTTACCTGCATCAGGGTCGCCCAGGGTAAGGGTACAGGTGATGTAAATGACTTTACTGGGCACCTGGCTCCCAGCCAGCAAGTCTAACCAGCCAGGGATGTTTCAGATGCCAGAGCCTCAGAGGATACTGGAAAAATACCACACATGCTTAATAGAATCCTATGAGAGAGAGCCAAACAAGTCCACAGGTTTTAGGATAGAGTCACCAGGCATATTGTGTAAGATAAACATGTGGAAGATATTATAGGTAAAGGATTTGCGTTTGAGTAAGAACAGGGAGGGACTAGCGATTAGCAGAGAAGGAGGAGGGAGGGAGATCGGTTAACAGGTACAAGGTCACAGCAGCTGAGACAAAGACATTCTCTTCTACCCAGAAGGGCGACCAGACAATGACAGTGCTCATATCCTTCAAAATAGCTGGAAGAACGTTGTGAATGTTCTCATCACAGAGAAATAGTAACTGTGTGTGAGGGTGAAACTCAGCCATCCTGGAGCTGATCATCTCGAGGCAAATATGCGCACCAGCCATCACACTGGGGCCCCAGAGACACGTGATAATTAGCATCCAGGTTAAAAATACAATGTGAGGCCTGGCAGGGGTGGCGCACGCCTTTAATCCCAGCACTCGGGAGGCAGAGGCAGGCAGATACCTGTGAGTCTGAGGCCAGACTGGTCTACAGAGTGAGTTCCAGGATAGGCTCCAAAGCTACACAGAGAAATCCTGTGTGGAAAGCAACACAAAACAAAACAAAACAAAAAAAAAAAAGAAAGAAAGAAAAAAAATAAAAATAAAATGTGAGAAAGTGAGTGAGGGTTCCTGAACAGATCAAGCCCACTTGTAAAAAGAGAGGTTCTTTTTTTTTAATTTTTTTATATTTATTTATTTATTATGTATACAATATTCTTCCTGCGTGTTTGCCTTCAGGCCAGAAGAGGGCACCAGACCTCATTACAGATGGTTGTGAGCCACCATGTGGTTGCTGGGAATTGAACTCAGGACCTCTGGAAGAGCAGGCAATGCTCTTAATCTCTGAGCCATCTCTCCAGCCCCAAAAAGAGAGGTTCTAAAGTAAAAGTGGGCTATGCCCAGCACATGCCCGTGACTCTGGTACATTGGAGGCTGAGGCAGGAGGATCAGAATTCAAGGCCAGTAACGACTACCCAGATCCTGACTGGGAAAAAAATGCTCGCCCTATAAGGAAGTCCTTGAGCATGGTTTCTGGAGAATTGGGAGCTGGGCACCACTGAGCCTCAAAAATGATTGTTAGGGCACAGAGAAGACAGAAGGATGCGAGTTAGGGTAACAGATAGGAGAGTCAGTGTAATACATCATTCAGAGACTTGAGGGCGGTTCCAGAGGACAGGAAGAACGCCGGCAGGGGTGGAGTGTAAATTGGCAAGTGCTATATGCTGTTGAAGCTTGTTGAAAGTGAGTTCTTGGAGTCAGGAGGGCCCCCCATCCTAGACTCCAATATTTTTGTCTCAAGTCTCCCACCCCCAGCTCCTTGTCCTGAGTTGGGTTGGCTCCATGGCTCTGTAAATGAGGAGAAAGGAAAACAATACAGCTAGGTTATTAGAAACATCATACTTGAAGAAAAGCTGGAAGGCCAACCCTTTCCGTCACTATTGTTTATGCTCTGAGAGGTCAGAGGTCCTTGCATCCTCTCCCCTGGGTGTCCTGTTGTTACCTCAGCTCCTACTCACAAAGAGATGTGGTGTAAGCAGCCTCCCCATGGGTTCTTTGCCACATCCCTCCGTGGGGAAGAGGACCCCGTGAATGGGGAAACGGAGCAGAACCAACCAGGTGGTATCACGTAGGTACAGCTTTCTCTTGGGTCCTTTTAGCCCTGTCTGGCCACACTCTCCAAGCTCAGTTTCAGGTGCCCCATCACCTGGTTTGCTTCAGGGCTAGAACATCCTGTATGGGTACCAACCTGGTGTCATGTAGGCACTGTGAGGACGCCTGTCAGCTGCCTTGTATGTGACAGGGACAGGCCACACTCCTCCCTGACGAGGAAGCCAGTGGAGCAAGCGCACATAGGGCTCCATTCCTTTGTTCTTTCTTTCTTGCTTTTTTTTTTTTAAAAGTTACTTTATTCAGTGTACATTGATGTGAGGGTGTTAGATCCCCAGGAACTGGAGTTACAGACAGTCGTGAACCGCCATGTGGGTGCTGGGAATTGAACCTGGGTCCTCAGGAAGAACAGTCAGTGCTCTTAACCCCTGAACCTTTTCTCTAGCCCTCTTGCTTGCCTTTTTAAAAAACAGTCTTATATATCCAGTACTAACCTTGAAGTCAATGTATAGCTGAAGATGACCTTGAACTTCTGAAACCTCAGAACCCACTCCTAAGTGCTGGGCTGACAGGTGTGGACCATACACTTGGTTTATGTGGTGCTTTGTGCTTGCTAGACAAACACTCCTGGGTTTCTGATTTGACCCCTGCAGGCTGACAGTTTGAGAGCATATGGGTGGCCTAGCACCCAGCACCAGACAGACAGGCGTGGCTGCAGAGTGGGTGTGGTTCACAGTGAACCCTGAGCTCTGAATCCCCCATCTCCAAGCAGTATGTGATGAACTGTTTGTCTGGTTATTTGTGATTATGGCTCCAAGTCTCCACCACAGCCCCCCCCCCCCAGTCAACCCTGAGCAAGGGGGTTGCAGTCTCCACTTGCTCAGACCGTTGCTTTAAGACATGCCAGTCTTAAAGTGTTTTGTCTCCATGTTTGTCTGTGAGCTGCCCATGGAGGTCAGAAGAGGGCATCAGATGCCCTGGGACGTGAGTTACAGATGATGGTGAGCTGCTCTGTGGGCACTGGGACTCGAACCAGGGTCCTCTGCAAGAGCAGCCAGTGCTCTTAACTGATGAGCCATCTCTCCAGCCCTCTGCTCTGTGTTTAATCAGCTTGAGCTTTGTCTGTGATATTAAATTAGGGTCCTGTGACTTTTAAAATAAGCGATCACAATTTGGGTGAAAGCTCTAAGATCCCAAAGCAAGGGAGGTCCCAGGGAGTAGTCTTGCCACTCTCTCCCACCTGGCCCTGGTGTGTAGCTCCTGCTGCCGCCGAATCACCCAGCCTCTGTCTTCTGAGTGACTTCCTATCGGTGTCTCTGTGTGTCTGTAACTGTCTCTATGTCTACAGTTCCCCTGCTTATATGAACACCATTTAATGGCCCGGACCCCCCCTACTGACCTTGTCTTGACTGGATTGCTGCTGCCAAGACACTCTTTCTAAATAAGCTTCTATCTCAGGTTCTGGAGTGAGACCTCAGCATAGCCTTTTATTTATGTGTGTATTTTAAATACACAGTTTTGTCTGCACATTAGAACAGAGCATCATATTCCCTCGGGCTACAGTTAGAGATGGTTGTGTGCCACCACAGGGCTGCTGGAAACTGAACTCTTGACCTCTGGTAGAGCAACCAGTGCTCTTAACCGCTGAGCCCTCTCTCCAGCTCTTAGGGTAGCCCCTTTGAGCAGATACCCTCCATCCCATAATATGTTGGAAGCAGCAGCTCAGCTGCTTCGTTTCTGAGAGAGCTGGTTGTCTAGAGCATCCTCCCCTCTCCTTCACAGGGACACTTAGATCTGGACGTGTGAAGGACAGTCCCCATGCTCCACACAGCCATCAGTGTGTTAATCTGCCCATGAACACCACTGAGCAGTGCCAGAGCCTCCAGAATCAAAGGAGAGTGGCTCCCATCTGTCCTAACGGAGCAACTCAAGCACATAGTCCCTGCCAGGGCCACAGCCCTGCTTCTAGGCCACTGATGCCTCACACAGTGGATACTACAGGGGTGCCTCCCACCACTGTGGCTCAACCTCAGTGGACCCCACCTCTGTTTCTGATCCTCATGGCCAAGGGTCCTAATTTCAGAGTATCTGATGTGATCCTCCTCAGTTCACCTTTTGGAACATCCTTTCTTCTCTGCCTCCTGAATCTGCCCATTTACTGTGACTTTCCTGTTCCTGTGTTGTGCTCTCCACTTCCTGAGAAGCTTGGTTATCAGGAGCCCTCTGAGTTTCTGTGGTTGTTAGGTTGGCGTTAGTTAGCAGAGGCTAGGGGCTCTGGCCTCTTCATGCTTGAACATACAGGTGTAGACCAGTGCACACGCACACACACACACATGCACACACACACACACACACACACACAGACTAGCACGTGTGGGCAGCTTTTCTTACACTCTGTGCTCTCTACTCTCCGACTGTGCTGGCCTTCGCCCTGCCTGCTGGAGAGTGAGCTAGTGATTGCCCCATGTAGGTCCTGGGCACCTCGATAGTGTGTCTACAGTTGATTTTGAGGCACCCCTCCGCCTAGCTAAGGATGAGAAGACAAGCACAGGATGCAGAATGACCCGATGATGGCTAGAACCTGATGTCCGGAACATTAAGCTCTTCTGAGAGATCAGAGACCCAGGTTGTTCTGAGTCCCTTGGTAGGGCATGGGAGTAGGAAGTGCCACTCTCTAACTGTGATGGAATTGAAAGGTTGCCACGTTAAGTCACCCAGTTAATTGTGGCTGTCAGTCTCTCTCCTAGGAATCTGTGCAGCCCTAGCCTTGGCTGCTGTTGGGGTGGGAGGCGGCACCCTCTTCCATGACAGCTCATAGTTCCATTGACTCCACTTTTAAATTATGACTGGGGAGCAGTGACTGGCGCTGATGTGGCTGGCGCTGATGCGGCTGGTGCTGATGTGATTGGCGCTGATGCGGCTGGTGCTGATGTGATTGGCGCTGATGCGGCTGGTGCTGATGCTGCTGGTGCTGATGCTGCTGGTGCTGATGCTGCTGGTGCTGATGTGATTGGCGCTGATGCGGCTGGCGCGGCTGCTGCTGATGTGGCTGGTGTGGCTGGTGCTGATGTGGCTGGTGTGGCTGGCGCTGGCGCGGCTGGTGCTGATGTGGCTGGTGTGGCTGGCGCTGGCGCGGCTGCTGCTGATGCGGCTGGTGTTGATGTGACTGGCTCTGGCGCTGGTGTGGCTGGTGCGGCTGGTGCTGATGTGGCTGGTGCGGCTGGTGCTGAGGCGGCTGGCGCCGATGTGGCTGGTGCTGATGTGACTGGCGCTGGCGCTGGTGCGGCTGGCGCGGCTGGCGCTGATGCGGCCCACGCTGGTTCAAGGCCTCCTGTGGTTTGTCTCCCTTGGACATGTCAGAAAGGTTTTCACAAACCCGTTCAAAGCCTTGCTACATCCTTTTGCCCAAAGTAGTTTTTTTTTTTCTTGACATTTGTTTTAGCCAACATAAGATGGATTCTTAATGTTCTGTGTTTCCTTAAAGTTGTTTAAATTCTTTTTTTTTTTTTTTTTGGTTTTATGAGACAGGGTTTCTCTGTGGCTTTGGAGCCTGTCCTGGAACTAGCTCTGTAGACCAGGCTGCTCTTGAACTCACAGAAATCCGCCTGCCTCTGCCTCCCGAGTGCTGGGATTAAAGGCGTGCGCCACCATCGCCCGGCTAGTTGTTTAAATTCTTAAACAAGCTTTTCTTATGGAACGTTTTACCAAGTTGGTCATTTTCAGATTTTGCACTTGGTGTCCACAACAGAATTCCTCCTGGATATCACAAGAAAACAGATCTGGGAGGAAATGTGCAGAATTCACCCAAGAACCAAGAACCTCAGACTCCCTACCAGTGGGACGCTAGTTAAAGTGTCTCTCAGGATCGTCATAATTTTATGCAAATTGCCTTTATTTGAATGCTGCGATTTAGCATTTTTCAAAGATTTCTGTTTTTTGTTCTGTTGTGTGGATATTTCCATTTAATTGGAAGATTTCCTCCTGGAAGGAGGAGGGATTCTTAAATCAGGAAGCTAAGACATCTTATGAGGCTCCCAAGTCCCCTCCCCAATTAGAGACATATATAAAACTTCTATGTACAGTTACTGGAACAGGGAGCTCCAAGGGGGCAGTTTTGAGACTCGTTACCCATAGTTCAATGGGCTTTTCAGTGCTGCAGTCTTCTGTGAGTCTTTCATGCTTCTGTAAATAACCCCAATGAACTCATTGTTTCGCCAAGATACAATTGTGTGAATGGTTGTTTGCTCTGTCATGGGTGCCCTATATGGGGTGAATGGACAATTGTTCTCATCTCCCGGGAAAAGTCACACAGCAGGCCGCTGCAAAGAGGACTAGGATGACTTGTCCTTTTCCCATGAAAACCATAGCTCGCTGCTCCTGTCATGGTTAGGGTATGACAGGTTAGGCAGTTACACACACACAGAGACAAAGGGACTCTAGATGATCTATCACATTTAATTCTGTTTTGATAAAAAAGTTTAAGAACTAAAAAAAATAAAGTGTGTGTGTGTGTGTGTGTGTAAAATGTAAAGCTCAGAGGGCAACGTCGAGGAGTTTGTGTCTCCTTTCCACCGTGTGGGTCCTGGGAGTCAAACTCAAACTTTTCACCTTGCAGCTGGCACTTTTACCTGCTGAGCTGTTTGCCAGCCCAAGAGAAGAAATGATTCCTATTCTGTTTTAAATGTGTTATTACTTTAATTACACAAACGTGTGTGGTCTAGTGTGGTGATTTGACTCATGAAGACAGTGTGTACTGATCAGACTGGGTGGTTAGCACTCCCATGTCTTCCTTGTCTGTCTCCTGGCTGCTAGCCTCCTTCAGCTTTCCTTGTCTCTGGTGACTTGTTTTGTTGCATGTGTGTTGATGTGTTTAATGGTGTCTTCCATTGTACTAAGTCTCAATGTACTTTCCTTGTTTAGGTTGCATACTTTCAGGCTATCTACAGTGTCACCAATTCTTTTTTTTTTTTTCGAGACAGGGTTTCTCTGTGGCTTTGGAGCCTGTCCTGGAACTAGCTCTTGTAGACCAGGCTGGTCTTGAACTCACAGAGGTCCACCTGCGTCACCGATTCTTTCAGTACATAAAATCTCCACTGAACCCTTCAGTGAATGTGTCATTTTAGCTGTCGGGCATTTCACCTCCAGAATTGACATCTGCTTTGTTTCTTTTTTATTTCTTTGCTCATTTTGAGGCAGGGTCTCTCTGTGTAGTTCTGGCTGTTTTGGAACTTCCTTTGTAGACCAGGCTGGCCTCGAATTCACCTTTAATTCTTCCTGATTAAAGGTGTACAACAACAACATCACACCCAGCTTTTATTTTTTTCTGAGACAGGGTTTCTGTGTAGCCTTGCTGTCCTAGAACTAGCTTTGTAGACCAGTCTGTTCTTTTTTTTTTTTTTTGGTTTTTCGAGACAGGGTTTCTCTGTGGTTTTGGTTCCTGTCCTGTCCTGGAACTAGCTCTTGTAGACCAGGCTGGCCTCGAACTCACAGAGATCCACCTGCCTCTGCCTCCCGAGTGCTGGGATTAAAGGCGTGCGCCACCACCGCCCGGCTGACCAGTCTGTTCTTAAACTCACAGAGATCCACCTGCCTCTGCCTCCTGAGTGCTAGGATTAAAAGTGTGTGCCATGCCGTCACGGCAACTGTAGTTCTCTGAGTGAGGGACGTCAGGATTAACACACAGCACACTTCAGGTTCTGTAGACAAGCCTTTATTCCACTTTCTCACACAGTATATATAGCCCTCAGCAATGGAGGCTGAGCCAGCAAAAGCAAGAAGCTCCCACTGCAGGGGGTAAACATCTTTAGAAACATTGCTGAAAACAACAGATTGTTCTTGTTTTCAGAATAACCAACCACAACAGTGCAAAACAGATCAAGTAGGGGTGTGAAGGCTTGTCTTCAAGGGACCCAACAGTGTGCACCACCACCACTGCCACCCCGTGGTGCTGTTTTTTTTCTCTCTCTCTCTCCTTCCTTCCTTCCTTCCTTCCTTCCTTCCTTTCTTCCTCCTCTCTCTCTCTCTCTCTCTCTCTCTCTCTCTCTCTCTCTCTCTGATCTCACCATCTAGTCTTGAATGGTCTGATACTTGATAAGTAGACCAAACTGGCTTCCAGTTCACAGAGATCCGCCTTGCTTCTGTCTCCCAAGTGCTGGGATTAAAGGCCTGCATCACCACCATCCGGCTTTTTTTCTTACTTCAAGGTTTATTTGTATCTTGTGCCTTTCCCCACTAATAGGATTTTCTGAGCCAGGACCCCATCCAGGGGTGACAAGGCATCGAGTGCACCTGTCCCTTGGCCCCAGGGCTGGTCCTCATTTTTCACTCAGGAGAAACTGCTTTAGCCTTGGTCTGTTGTAGGCAGGAAGGCACCGTTCCTTGGGAACATATGCTAAGAGCCTGACCCGGAAGGGCACTGGAAGGTGAGTGTGTGACTGTGGGCCTTGCTTCCTACGTTGGGAACATGTATTTGCCAGATGCCTGACATCCATGAGGCAACCAAGCCCTGGAGATGCTTCCCAAATAAAGTACCCAGGATGGAATTAAACATGGGCTTCTCCAGAGTACACAGCTTATGCAGAGACACCCCACCCTCTCAACGCAATCATATTAGACGCACATGTAGGAAAGGGCTCCAGAAGCCATGGAGATCAAATTTTGTTGGTTTCTGCCTAAATTTATTTTCTTAGACCCCAACATCTTTTCTGGGGTGTAACTCATGAAGATCACGTGCCTTTTAGAAGTGAAATGGGATGATCTGGTGTGTGTGCACACTAGAGAAGAATTCGTGGCCAAGCTAATGAGCGTAGTCATCACCATCCCTCTCTGCACACATGTGAGGGCACTGCAGCTGGATCCTCGGGAACTGAAGGAGACACATGGTACAGCTTTGCTAACATGGACACAGGGCTGTGTAAGAGTCACAGAATGTGCTCATCCGTTATCTTTTGTACATTTTGGTCTGTATCTCTTCTGGTTCTTAAAAGGTTAGAACTATGTCCATCACTAGTCCAGCAGTGCCTATCCTGGGGATATAGCCAAACAAAAAGAAGTTAGCCCGAGAGGCCTCTACACTCCTGCGTGGGCTGCAGCATACTCACAGCAGCCAAGGAATGGAAACAGCCCTGTGTTCATCAACTGATCAGTGAAAAACAAACAAACAAACAAAAAAACCAGTGTGTACTGTTGTCATTTGATATCCTTAGGGAATTTGCTCCAGGAGCTCTTCCCCAACCCCGCTGTTGCCAAAATCCACAAATGTTCAAGTCCTTAATTCAGAATGGCTTAGGGGTTGCAGAAGAAATTCCACATAACCTCCTCTCTTGTTCCCTCCCTCACTCCCCCTTCTTCCTTTGGCTTTTTGACACAGGGTCTTACATCACAGCCTGGGCTAGCCTCACACCCAGTCCTGCTTCAGCTTTCTAGTGCTGGGGCGATATAGCTTTGTGTCAATGGTATCCAGCTGCTCCCCTGTATTTAGTTTATCTCTAGCTATCTGGGAATGCCCAACAGAATGTAAAAGCTGTGTAAATAGCTGTCTGTTTTGCTTGGAAATTAGTGACAAGAATAGTTCATATCTGTTCAAGACAGACAATTATTTGTTTTGGTTTGCTTTTGAGACAGAGTATCATTGGCTGTCCTGGAATTCACTATGTAGCCCAGGCTAGCCTCAAATTCATAGCGATCCAACTGCCTTTGCCTCTGTGGGCTGAGATTAAAGGTGCGTACCATCACTGCGAGTTTTTTTTTTGAATATTTTCTATCTGAGTGTGTCTGAATCTGAGTATAACAAATCCAAATATTAAATAAGGATTAAACGTACCCACAGAGTGGAGCGCCGTTCTACCTAATGCAAAATTCCGTTATTATCAAGTGCATGGATGGAAGAGGATACAGAGTGACAGGTGCCAGATTTCTCACTCAAATGTAATTAGATAGAAATTCCAGAGAGGCAGAGTAATTGCTAGGGTCTGGCAAAGGGGCAATACGGAGAGTTGCTGGGGGAGGATGAATTTGGGTTTTGCGTGTGTTTTTCAGACTCAGCATTAGTGTGACTGTCCCCGCTGGGGTAGGGAAGTGGCCAGGCTCCCGACTAGACAGAAGCACAAATGCACACACAGACAGAGAGGTGACCCACATCCTGAGGACACGGGTACAAGCCACTCCAAGTGCTAGCTCCCAGGCAGGAAAGGGGAAGGGCAGTTCCTCTTTCAAACAGACTGTCCAGAAGGGGAGCTTTGAGGAGCCAGTGTTGGAGAAGGGCAGCTGTGAAGGGGAGGGGTTACAGAAAGAGGAGCACAGAGTGGGGGGACACGGTCAGAGAGGAGGAGGAGCTGTAGAACAGGAGGCGTCCAGGCCTTGTAGAAACCTGGATTGATTCACTTTGGGCTGTGACAGCTTGGCAACGGACCTGTTTGTCTCCAGCCTCTGTCTCATAGTGTGTATGGCCGGCCGTTCTCCTTTAACACGTCTCAGCTGCGAAAATCCCTGGACATGCATTCCTGTGGGAACCGGTGTCTCTCCGTGGGTCTGGAGTCAAAAGAATCCGCTTCTCTATTATATCCCATGATGATGAGAGAGGCTCAGGAAACAACTGTTTTGCCAAAGGATGCAAGCAAGAAATGGGGCAGATCCTGGGCTGAGCACTGAGTCCTGTGGACTTTGATGGGTGGGAGATGCACAGGGACCACTGCAGCTTCAGGAAGTTTTGGTGCAAGCATCACTCAGACCCAGGTGGGAGGCAGAAAACCCAGCCAGAATGGTACTTCATGGATGAGCCAGTGATGTAAGGGTGAAGACCAACAGAACCTAGGGCCAACCCTGGAGTTAGGAGGAGCTGGGCCTGGTACCATGTACTTGAAATACCAGCACTCAGGAGACTGAGGCAGGAGGACCATGAGTGAGTTTAAGGCCAACCCAGGCTACGAAACAAAACCCTGAACTGTATCACTCAAGCAAAAGAAGATCCCACTTTGCCAGCAGGCCCTGGAGGTAGTCAGGGAGCTCGATAGTTTCCTGTGTCCTTCCACACATGCCCTGGGTGGGCGTGGGCATGCATGCCTCCGCATAAGCTGATGTCTCCATACCCAACACACACGTGAACTGACAGCTGCGCAGACATTTACACTCACACACCACACACTCACACCCATAAGAGCCCATGTGCGTGCATCAGCCATAGCTTTTCAGGGTCTTGCTCCTGGACCTGGTGTCTTTCCTTTCTCTTTCCTCATGGAGATGAAATTCAAATGCTAAAGCCCCTCCCCTGTGGCACTCGTGTTAGCGGTGGGGCTTTTGGGGGTCTGGAAACCATGAAAAGGGAAACTTGTGAGAAGAATGAATGTAACTACACAGGACCCCCAAGAGTCCTCTTGCCCTCTCTGTCAGGTGAGGATTGGGGATACTATCAGAAGAGAACCCTTACCACAGGCTCGGAGTGCAGGCAAGGACACAGAACACTGGCCTTGGCTCCAGAATAGGGGCCAGAGTGGAGGGGTGAAGTAGCTCCCAGCCTGGGTCCCACAGAACTGGCAAGTGGGGGTGCAGCTATAGAGTGTGTGGGCCACAGAAGACAAGCCTTGGCATTTCGCCTGATTCCCCATGTCCTTAAGTGGGGCTGGCAGGAAGAACTTATGCCTTCCTCAATACTGTCTCCTAAGGGTTCGGAAAGACCAAGGATCCCACCAGCTACCCCCAACCCTAGGCTGCCAGCTCATCTTCTTCCTGGGCAGAATCGACTCCAAATTTGGGGGAATGGGCAGTCCTGCTTGGGACACGAAGCAGCAGATACTGCCAAAGTCCACAGTGGAAGAATGAAGAGCCCCACCCGGGCATAAGGCAGTGCTCAGCTCAATCCAAGCTTCAGATCCCATGGCCCTGGCTAGGTTGGTTCTTATTAGGGTTCCACTCTCATTCAAGGCCACCACAGACCCAAGCCAGCCCGAGAATGGCATGGGGACCAAGGTTGCCTGGGTTCTAGGTGTGGACAGGGCAGAGTAGGTGAGTCAGGGTCCAGTGTATGGCTAATGGCCATCCCCTTACACTACTGGGTCCTAGATAGGCCAGGTGGGGAGGAAAGCAGACTGTCCTAGTTCCCTTGGGGTAAATCTGATCCCTGATCCTTCTTAGGGCAGTCGTGGGTTTTCTTGGGTGCCCATGGGTTCCTTTAAAGTGCTTGGCGGGGGAGAGGAGCTGGAGAAATGGCTCCGCAGCTAAGAAGAGCACTGCTGACTGCTCTTGCAGAGGACCCGGGTTCAATTCCCAGCACCCACATGGCAGCTCACAGCTGTCTGTTACTCCAAGATCAGACAAGCTCACACAGACATACATGCTGGCAAAACACCAATGTACACACAGTAAAAGGAAATAAACTGCTCCTGGGTCTTTGGGTTGATTTGTGTCCCCTTGGGCCGATTCTAGACCCCTGTGTAGTCTTGTGACCCCTTAAATGTTGACCTGGTTCTGTGTGGTGGGCCTGGGCCCCCTTCATGGTCAGTGTCAAGTTTTGTCCTCAGGACTGCTTACTGGACCCTCTTGACACCATTCTGGGACCCTATGCTCTGTCCCCCACCACACTCCAGGATGCTGGTCTGAGGAAAGCTAGACCAACTCCTTGCTGCCCACATCACAGTGGGAGGACACAGGCATCTTCCTGCCCCTGACCACCTGCCCTTTGCCTCCTTGGGACTGAGGGTGAAACTGAATCCTGGACTGTGACACCAGGGGCTATTTTGGAGCGAGGCTGGGCTGGGCTGACCAGAAATGGGGGTGGGGCAGGGGCGGGCCCAGCCTTCTTCAGCTGACAGCATTTGCCCGTCCTTTCGTCCCTGTCCAGTCTGAGGACCGGCTGGAGTGTGGGCTGCTGGGTGGGAACCACGTCGGCCTGGGCCCCAGGAAGGAGGCAAGACCCAGCAGCCCCTAACTCACCATCTGTGCCCCTTGCCTGGGCGCTGCCCCAACCCCTGGACGCTGCCCCCAGCCCAGGCACACACAGGTGAGGAGGCAGAGCTGCTTGGAGGGCCCACTCTTGCTCCTGGAGGTCAGATGGACTGAAGGTCATGGTGGTTTGTGGAACATGGGGATCTTAGGGGCTTGGTCAACCTGGGCCACTCCCTGAGATGACAGTGGGCTGAATGCCAGAGCTGGGTCCTTCTGTGACTCTGCGTTGAGACCTCAGAATGGGAAGGGACAATTTGCCCTCTGGGATTTGGGAAGGTTGGGGCTGGTACTGTGCAACCACTGGCCGGGTTACCCCCAGTCTTCCTGCTGCCTGGGGGTCTGGTGGCCCTGCCCCCAGCTCTTCCGAGATGGATGCCCGCTGACAGCTGGGGCTATTTTGGGCCTGTTGGCTCAGTGGAGGGGACAGCCAGAGGGGCACTGACACCTGACTCCGGGAAAGAATTTCCCGGGGAGCGGGGGAAGCCACAGTCGCGGGGTCTAAGGTGAGGCTGAGCTCAGGGGCTGCCCTTGGAAATCTGCTATAGAAGGGCACGGGGGCCACAGGCCTGCTGGTTCTGTTCTCAGAGTGCTGTAGAGGAGAGAGAGGGCCGGCAAGGTGGAGTTCCAGGAAGGGGATAGCCTCTGCTTCTGGCCAGTGTCTGTGTGTCACCACCCACTGGGTTCATCCAGAAAACTGGTCCACTCTGCAAGAATCAAAGTAGCCAAGTTCTGTTAAAGTTGTGGAGGGTGTGGGTGGTGTGGCCAGTTGTATGAGCCAGTGGCAGGGGCTCCTGCAATCCACCCTGGGCAGTAGTGGGGTCCACGGCACCTGCTGGGTTGGAGAAGTCCTCTAGGTGTTGAGGAAGAGCTGACTTCGGAGAAGGAAGAGGCATCTTTGAGAGGATGGGGCTGGTCACCTGGACAGTGCCCTGCTTAGCACACATGCCCAGAGCCTCTAGCCCAAATCAGGCAAGAGGAGGGGCCTGTCAGGGATAGATTTCCTGAAGTTTTTGTTACAGTCTCGGTTTCTTCATCTGTAGGAAAGAAAAGAACAGATTCCCCAGTCTCGGGAGCCTCTCTCTGGCCTTAGACCGGCTTGTCAGGGTGGCTGAGTGGCTCTGAGGCTGTCATTCTGACCCCATGATAGTAGCCAGTGCCTTGGTGTGCGACTGACTGACTGGTAACATAGTTGCGGAGGGAACCAGGCCTTGAGCAGACAAGGAGACCCAGGGGCACCATGTGTGGGGGGCTAGGAGAACTCCAATTACTCTTGCCCCTCCAGGGCCTGTGCACCTGTTGAGGCTGGGCCCAGCTCCCCTGAAACAAGTGTGTGCCAGGCTGCTTGCATATGCTGGTTTATGTGTCCCAGGCTGGGTCACCCCAGGCCATGTATAGGATGGTTGGTAGACTCAGAAGGTGCCCTGCCGTGCTCCAGGGGAACTCGTAGACTGAGTATGGAGGCCAGAAAGACCTCTGATGCCAGGCCCCTGATACTGATGTGAAGGCAGACCCTCCACGGAACAGATGCCGGAAAGTGGGTTCAGGGGCTGCTCACAGACCGCAGTAGGTGCTGCCCGATGGCTAATCCTAACCCTAAGAGAAGAGGCCTGTTTGTGGGTGGGGGACAGAGGTGCTGACTGGACAGTGAGTCAGCAAACAGGCCAGTGCAGCTCAGTCCTAGTCCAGAGTCAGCCTCCTGGAAGAGGATTAGGGGGATTAGCTACCTGAATCACAGGACTGGAAACTGGAGGGTCGGGGGAACATAAACCCATCCACTGGCCAGCCCCATAGCAGGCAGCCCAGGAAGCTCTGGTAAAGCGGGGCAGATGTAGAGGCGGTGGTTAAGGGGTGCTCATGTCTGCCAGGGGTGGAGGAGGTGAGCCTGTTGAGCCAGCCCCGTGCCCACTGTTCTTATATAAGACCCGGTGCAGGCAGATAGTCTCACCTACTCACTGGATCAGAGGCTGGCTGGCAGGGGCCTCGATCGGGCAGAGGTCAATGTTATCTGGGTGCCGATGATTCCTAGGAGGGCTGAGGCGTGCAATCTCATTCTTGCAGAGGGTCCAAGTTGGCAGGACCGTGCTAAGGACTGAATAGTGTGACCTGGCCATCAGGCCCCAAGTTAAGCTAGGCCCAGCTGGGCCCCAGCTCTCGTAGAGAGAAGCTGTCTGTACTGACCCCAGACTATAGGGACCCTCTTGCTAGCCTTTGTAGCCATTGGCTGCACTTTCCCATACCCGCTCTTACCTGGGGCCAGGCTTTCCCTGAAGACTTGAGGGCAGACAGGTGCTAGTGATTAGAGGGCCACCTGCAGCCCAGTGGGAGAGGGCACTTCCGTTAGGACGAGCTTCATTTCAGGAGAAGTGAGGGTTCCTTTTCTTTCCCGCTGTTTGAAGAACATGTCCCCTTGGCAGTCAAGAGGACTTGCTGGTTTGGGTAGTGAGGCTGGAGTAGGGGGTAGACCGGAAGTACATCAAGTAATTGAAGATGCTAGACTTCCAAGTCACAAAAAGGGGCTAATCAGAACCGATGGATTTTGGAGCTTCTAGGCTGGCTTGGGAGTGGAGGAGAAAATGAGGCTTACTGAGGAGGCAGCCCACTGAGTTTTCCTGCTAACCCTGGATAGGGAAGAGGGCCGAATGTGGCACAGGCAACTGGCTCATCTTAATAGCATCACGACCTTCATCTTTGCCCTTTGTAGACCCCCGGCCCTGTTGGTATCATGGACCACTCCTTCAGCGGAGCGCCCCGTTTCCTGACACGGCCAAAGGCTTTTGTGGTATCTGTGGGCAAGGATGCCACGCTGAGCTGCCAGATCGTGGGTAACCCCACGCCACATGTGAGCTGGGAGAAGGACCGGCAGCCAGTGGAGGCAGGAGCACGCTTCCGCCTGGCCCAGGACGGGGATGTATACCGCCTCACCATCTTGGATCTGGCACTCGGTGACAGTGGGCAGTATGTATGTCGCGCGAGGAACGCTATAGGGGAGGCCTTTGCAGCCGTAGGCCTGCGCGTAGACTCGGAGGGCACGTGCGCTGAGCAGGCGCCCCACTTTCTGCTGCGGCCCACCTCCATTCGCGTGCGCGAGGGCGCAGACGCTACCTTCCGATGTCGCGTGGGCGGCTCACCACAACCTGCCGTGAGCTGGTCCAAAGATGGACGGCGCCTGGGACCACCCGATGCCCCCCATGTGCGCGTGGAAGATCACGGAGAGGCCAGCGCGCTTCGCATCCGATCGGCGCGGCCTCGCGACGGTGGCACCTATGAAGTCCGAGCAGAGAACCCACTGGGTTCCGCCAGCGCTGCCGCCGCGCTCGTGGTGGACTCGGACGCCGAGGCTGCCGGACCACCCGGAACCTCCACCGCCTCGCTCCTGGCGCATCTGCAGCAGCGGCGCGAGGCCATGCGCGCAGAGGGCGTCCCTCCCTCCCCACCCGGCGCCGGCACACGCACCTGCACGGTGACCGAAGGCAAACACGCTCGCCTCAGTTGCTTTGTGACCGGCGAGCCCAAGCCCGAGACAGTGTGGAAGAAAGACGGGCAGCTGGTGACCGAGGGGCGGCGACACGTGGTGTATGAGGATGAGCAAGAGAACTTCGTCCTTAAGATTCTTTTCTGCAAGCAGTCGGACCGCGGCCTCTACACCTGCACAGCCTCCAACCTCGTGGGCCAGACCTACAGCTCGGTGCTGGTGGTCGTGCGAGGTGAGCAAACTGGCTTCTCCACACATGCGCAGGGGTGAGGCTCTTAACAAAAGTTCGGCTAGGGTCTGGTGGCTGCATTCTGAGTGGGAGGTCTGGGCGACTCTGGTTCTTCAAAATGAACAGGCGAGGATGGTTCCTGGCGTGAACCACCGTAGGGAACCCAGTCACCATCCCTACATCCCTTCCTGCACAGCCCTACCTCACACCTCACCCTGCCGTTGTCTCTTCCGTGCTCCACTTTCCCCTTTTCTTACTCTCCACTCTATTTCTTCAACTTATCTTTCCGACCTTGCACCCTCTCCATTTTTGATCCCTTGGTCCGCCGTGTTACTCCCCTCCCCCCCCACAATAAACCCGTCGACCTCTCTCCCGCAGAACCGGCGGTGCCCTTCAAGAAGCGACTGCAGGACCTGGAGGTGAGAGAGAAAGAGTCTGCCACATTCCAGTGTGAGGTGGCGCTGCCGGCCACCGAGGCGGCGTGGTTCAAGGAGGAGACGCGGCTGTGGGCCAGCGCCAAGTACCGCATCGAGGAGGAGGGCACCGAGCGCCGGCTGACCGTGCGCGACGTCTCTGCAGACGACGATGCGGTGTACATCTGTGAGACCACAGAGGGCAGCCGCACCGTGGCAGAGCTCTCGGTCCAAGGCAGGCGGGGAGAAACTGGGCGGACTGGGCGGCACTGGGCGGGACAGACAGGGAAGAGCGAGCAAGTGCGCAAGAAGTGAGTCAGTAGGTGGAGAGGGTCTAGGGCGTAGAGGTGTGCAGTGACCTGGGGCTGGGGACAGATGAGGTTGGCAGCGGTCAGAGGGAGGCTAGGGTTAGGGTTAAGTCTGGCTCTGGAAAGACAAGGGACCAGAAGGTAGGATTGGGCAGAAGGTGTGTGTGTGCGTGTGTTTGTGTGTGTGTGTGTGTGTGTGTGTGTGTGTGTGTGTGAGAGAGAGAGAGAGAGAGAGAGAGAGAGAGAGAGAGAGAGAGAGAGAAAGTGAAACAGGTGCGAGGATGGGGCAGGATGGGTAGAGAGATGAGATGGAAGTCACACTTTCATTAGGCGTGTGTGCAAAAGGAGTATGGGATACACAGGGAAGGGGCTTGTCTTACCATCTTGGCAATCTTCCCACTCCAGGGAACTTGACCAGAAAGCTGCCTCGGAAGACTGTAGTGCGCACTGGAGACACAGCCATCTTCTGGGTGGAGCTAGATGTCCCCGAGGGTCCTGTCCGGTGGCTAAGGAACCAGGAGGAGATGGTGGCAGGGGGCCGGGTAGCCATCACCGCAGAAGGCACGTGCCACACACTGACCATCTTCCAGTGCACCTTGGAGGATATGGGTGAGGTGGCCTTTGTGGCTGGTGGCTGCCGAACGACCACCCAGTTCTGCGTATCAGGTAAGCGTTGGAAGAATGGTCTTTGGGTGGCCCTCCTGGCAGGGACACAGTTGCGCCCCATCCTCCCTCAGTGCTGCGGGCTCCCCTTGCCAGTGGAGGTCCGAGGGTGGCAGAAAATTGTGGTTGTGGGTCCTCTACTCTAAGCTCTTTTCTTGAGGAGGGGCCTTCCCACTGCAACTGTATGACAGCTGGTCTGGAGAGGGGCTTCTGAGCCCACGGATGGTGGGCGATACCATCACTTCCAGCAGAGCAGTGCCAGGGAAAGACTCAAGTTCTGACATTCCCTTTCTGAGTGACCCGAAGCGGGGGGAGGGAGTTCTCAGTTGGTGAGCTCAACCTATCTTTCACACAGCACCCAGGAGGCCTCCCCTGTACCCCCCTGCTGATCCTGTGGTAAAGGCCAAGACAGAGAGTTCTGTGACCCTCAGCTGGTCCCCACCACCCCGTGGGGAGCGCCCTGTCACCATTGATGGTTATGTGGTGGAGAAAAGGAAGCTTGGTGCTTATGCCTGGAGCCGGTGTCATGAAGTGGAATGGCTGGTCACAGCTGAGTTTACTGTCTCTGGTGTGGCTGAGGAAGGGGACTTCCAGTTCCGTGTGTCAGCTGTCAATCACTTTGGCCAGAGTCCTTACCTTGAGTTTCCAGGGACGATCCACTTGGGTGAGTGAGACCATCCAGTAACATCACAGGGGGCTGCCACCCGCCCTTTAGTTACCCGACCCCAAAGCATGATTCTGCCTACTCTCTATGTGGGTTGGGGATGTTGAGGCCTCCCCATACAGGACGGGGTATCCTAAGACAGGACCCAGCAGCTGCAGGGAGTCAGGCTTCAGCCACTCCATCTGTGTGGGGGCAGGGCAGAGGAGGGAGAGCCAGAACCCGTGCTCTTATCCGTCTCCAACTCTTACCATGTTTCTACCCTCCCTTCAGTCCCCGGGCTGGCAGTAAAGACACCTCTGAAGGCGGTGGAGGCAGTGGAGGGAGGTGAGGTCACCTTCTCTGTGGATCTCACGGTGGCCTCTGAGGGCGAGTGGTTCCTGGATGGGGAGCCCTTGAAAGCCAGCAGTGTATACGTGATCCGCTGTGACCGTACCCGGCATACACTCACCATCAGAGAGGTGCCCGCCAGATTGCATGGGGCACAGCTAAAGTTTGTGGCTGATGGCATTGAAACCAGCATCCAGATGGTGGTCCGAGGTAGGTCCGAGTCCCTGAGTCCTGTTTTCTCTGCAGTGTGGTAGTAGGCAGGAGAGGTAGTCTCTTGGAGAAGATTTGTCTGAGGGCAATGCGATGAAGTGGGTAGGACAGTTGGGGACTTGAGGCTGCTCACCTCAGGCTGGCAGTTGAGGCTGGTGTGTGTGTGTGTTCGCATGTGCATGCATGCATGTGTTCGGGATGCCCCAGGGCTGGATGGCATCTCTGACTGCCTTTTTTCTCATTCTCTTGTCTGTCTATTCCTATGCCACCTCTCTGCCTGCCTGTTCCCTTCTCACTTCTGCCTCACTCCCCCTACATCTGGCTTTCCAACATGGTCTCCCTCTCTGCTCCCCCTACCTCCTCTTCATACCCTCCCTCTTCTTGCCTTTCACTAACTTGCTTTCCTTCCAATCCCCCCTTTTTCCTGAGTTTCTCTTTTTCCTTTAATCTCTCTTTCTCCATCCTCATATCCTCCCCCCTCTCCCTCACTGCCTGTGACTTCTGTTGCCCGCTCTCTTGTGGTCTTTTTGTTCCCACCATCTGTCTGACCACCCCTGACCTGTAGCAGCTCTGGGGCTAGCCAGCAACAAGCTTCCTGCTGTGGCTGCCCGGGAGGTGCTGGCCCGGTTGCACGAGGAGGCACAGCTGCTGGCTGAGCTGTCGGATCAGGCTGCGGCTGTGACATGGCTGAAGGATGGCCGAGAGCTGCCCCTAGGACCCAAGTACGAGATGCAGGTGTTGGATGGGAGGCGAGCCCTGCTGGTGCGGGATGTGGTGCAGGATGATGCTGGCCTCTATGAGTGTGTTAGTCGTGGGAGCCGCATTACCTACCAGCTGTTGGTGCAAGGTAAGCACAGGTTTGCAGTGGGGCTGGCATTGTGTCCTGGGGCTGCACTGTCTTCTGGATGTGTATCCTCTGTTCCCTAGCTCCAGGCATGCTCTGAGGGGTTCTAGGCAGTAGGTAACTGTTTCCCAGTGTGTGTGTGTCTTAATGGTGGTGGATAGCTCAGCTCTGTAGGGAGAAGACCTTCCTAGCTGGGGATAGAACCTCTCTGGTATGGGTGAGAGTCAAAGTCATGTGTTTAGTCTAAGTCTGGGCATCTTCATCCATACCCTGTAGGCCTCACAGCTTTTTGTTCACAGACGTAGCAGGTGACTGTGAATGCTGTGGTTGGGAGCCAAGCTGGACCCCAGAGGCACATGTATAAGAGTACTGGGGCAAAAACAGCAAGATGCTTGGGTCCTTCTTGCCAGTGCTTCTTGCAGTAGGACATGGGGATATGGCATTGGCTGAGGGCAGCTTCGGACACCAGACAGGGCAAGGGTATCTCCTCCTGTTCCCTGCATGAAGATGCTGTAGACTTACAGTTCTGGCATAGGTGCATACCACCCTTGAGAGGTCTGGGGTTCCCCACACTGGACCATTGGGTGGGGTCCATGTATGTCTCCACAGCTAAAATCTCTTTGCTGCCTCCCAAAGGCATGCGTTCCTCACACGGGCTCTAAAAGCCTACACATGTATAAATTCTGTGCAACAGAATTCTTAGTAATATGGCTTTTTAAGTTTGACTGTTTCCAACAGTAAAAATCACGGCACAGTCAGTTTCCAGGTGGTGGAGAAAACTGGGGATGTGTTTATGAATGGGGCCTTCCTCTGCTCTGTGAAAAGTGTTTCGGTAGGTTAGGGAATAGGAGAACGCTGTCTTGGCCTGGAAGGGCTGGCCTGGGTATTTCCTTTCGCCATGCTCTGCTAATCGGATCTGGCATCACACACTGACTGGACACTGCACACGCACTGCCAAGCAAGGGGCTTTGGGAGTTTCCTGGATTCCAGAGTTTATTAACCAGAATCCAGGACTTAGGGGCTTGGAAGGAACCACTGAACAAGTGTCTTTGTCTGCCTGTTCCCAGAGGCCAAGGTCGTGTTTGCCAAGAAGCAGCAGGCTCGCAGCGAGGTGAAGGCAGAGGCAGGCGCCAGTGCCACACTGAGCTGCACGGTGGACCAGGCCCAGACTGAGGTGACCTGGTTCAAGGATGGGAAGAAGCTGAGCTCCAGCTCGAAGGTTCGAGTGGAGACCTCTGGCTGCGAGAGGAGGCTGGTGGTGCAGCAGGCAGGCAAGGCAGATGCTGGGGAGTACAGCTGCGAGGCCGGGGGACAGAAGGTCTCCTTCCGTCTGGATGTCACAGGTGGGTGCCAGGGTTGTGCTCAGTGGGCTATTCCAGGACATTTCAGGTATCTTGGGCTGGTGTTCTCCCTGTCCTTAGACCTCAGATTTTGTGTGTCTTCAGCTCTGTCCAGTGACTTATAGGTCTGATCAACTTAGGCTGATGGTGAGCCAATCTTGGGGGAGTTTCCCTGGAAACACCAACCTGGGGTGATGAGCTTGAAAAGTGAACTTAAGTATGGTTGGGGTCTAGGCTGTTGGCTGTGGGGGAATCCCATGGCTGCAGAGCAAGTCCCGCAGATGGCAGGAGATGCTTCTGTCTGTCCATTCCTACTTGCTGGTCCCCAGGGTTCTGGGAGCCCTCCTTGGCCATGTCATAATTCCCATGAGACCATGAATGTGTGACCAACCCTCTCCACCCTGTCCTTGAGTCTGGGAAAAGGCCATACACCATGTGGTCACTCTTTCCTGCTTGATTTTATTGCATTTTGCTGTCTTGCACTTCCTCTCCTCTGTGGTCCAGAAAGATGTGGGTTTCTGGTTTGGGATTGAGGTGCCCATTTCTTCAAACTGTGCCTCTTCTTGCTGTTTGTGGTCTCAGAATGTAAGAGGGCTAGACAGCCATGGATGGTCTGAAGTTTCTGGGGGTTCCAAGACAGGGAAGAGTCAGAGTTCTGTCCTTAAATGTCAGGATAGGTATTGTTAAGGGACACTAGCAGTGATGGCCTTAAGGGCTACAGTAGCTCACCTGCCAGCAAGCATCAGAGTGGTCTTGCAGGTTCTTAGGGCAGTGACAAGATCCTGCATGCCCAGACTTTCCACACATGAAGATTCAGCAATGCAGCTTGGGTCCCATGTGACACAGAACCTTGTTTATGATCACATGATGATTTGTCAATTATGGGAAGTGTTGCCTTGGCCATGCCTGGGCTCTGATGAGCCCCAGGCCCTGAAGAAGGGTTATGTATAGTCTGCGGTCTCTGACCTTGTGCATTCCTATCTGTCCCCAGAGCCCAAGGTGGTGTTCGCTAAGGAGCAGCAGGCTCACAGTGAGGTGAAAACAGAGGTAGGGGCCAATGCTACACTAAGCTGCAAAGTGGCCCAGGCCCAGACTGAGGTGACCTGGTTCAAGGACGGGAAGAAGCTGAGCTCTGGCTCGAAGGTTCGAGTGGAGGCCTCGGGCTGCGAGAGGAGGCTTGTGGTGCAGCAGGCGGGCCAGGCGGATGCTGGGGAGTACAGCTGCGAGGCTGGGGGACAGAAGGTCTCCTTCCGTCTGGACGTCACAGGTGGGTCCTTTGGGACAGTCCACATGTGTATTTATAATTATTATATCTTCTTTATTTTTTTGAAAATGTTTTACTATGTAACCTTCCCTGGAACTTGCTACATAGAACAGGCTAGCCTCAAACTCACAGGGGTCTGCTTTTCTCTGCCTCCCGAATGTAAGATTGTAGCTGTGCCAAGCACACCTGGCTTATGAGTCTCTTACTAAGCCTAATTTGTTAACTAAACTTTCTCAGGAAATACATACACAGTATTTGATGCTATCTGCATCTGAGGCACCTCCTGCGGGTTTGATATGTATTCTGGATGAGGCAGCATGATTTTCCCTGTGTTTCGAGGCTCTGGTTTTTGTCCTGAGACAGAGAGTGCAGGGCCTGGATGACATCTGCTGTCCAGCTGACCCCCCGAGGCTCTTTCCCACTGTGACCTTGCTGATCTAGATAGTGCTCTGACCTTGTGCATCCCTGTCTGCCCACAGAGCCCAAGGTGGTGTTCGCCAAGGAGCAGCAGGCTCACAGCGAGGTGAAGGCAGAGGCAGGGGTCAGTACCACACTGAGCTGCAAAGTGGCCCAGGCCCAGACTGAGGTGACCTGGTTCAAGGACGGGAAGAAGCTGAGCTCTGGCTCGAAGGTTCGAGTGGAGGCCTCGGGCTGCGAGAGGAGGCTGGTGGTGCAGCAGGCAGGCCAGGCAGATGCTGGGGAGTACAGCTGCGAGGCCGGGGGACAGAAGGTCTCCTTCCGTCTGGATGTCACAGGTCAGTTGGTTAGACATTTGACTCTGTTATGGGACAACCCCGGGGGAAGCGGTCCAGTGTGGGCCAGGTGCTGGGTGTGTTGCACAGGCTGCACAAGAGTGTGTATTGGATAATTCTCTACAAGTAATCAGCAACCCCAAGTTCAGAGGCGTGAACAAGAAGTATGCTTTTGTCTCTCTAGTTCATGGGGTAGGAGACACCATGCGGTCTGTGCTCATGGCTCATTTCTGTCCAGTGTGGTGTTCCTGGGGCTGGGAATCCAAGCTGTGTGTGTGTTTGCATCTGACGTCCTCATTGAGATGGCCCTGAAGGAGGGGGCTGTAGCGGACGAGAGGCCCCTTTTCTAGCAATGGAGCTGTCCTCAGTGCTGCTTTGGAAGCCCTCTGCCTCCCTTTGTGGTCTCTCTTGCCTGGCAATAGCTTGTCCCTAGACTGGTGGTCTCCATGTGGGCCATGTGGGCCTCTTCTTGAGGTTTCCCTCAGCGTGCAGGATCTCTTGAAAACTCTGCTCTGGGAGACCTTAGTGTTACCTCTGTTGTTTGGCCACAGTTAAGAAAAAAATCCCTCCTTGTCCCCAGAGCATAGAGAAGGAGACCTTTCTGTGGGCACCACGGTGGCGTGTCCCATTGCACAGGGGTCTGGTCACAGTGGGACTGAACCCTGGGTTACCCTTTCTGACCTTTTATCAAGAGTCACAAGCTTCCATTCTGTGTCATCTTCTTTCAAATTCTTTCTGCCTCATGGTCACACATGGCTCTGACCGTCACCTTCAACTTTCCAAAGAGGAAGGATATGGAAGGATTAGTGCTCTCTCCCTCTGAGTGTGTGTGTGTGTGGGCATGCATGTGTACATGCACATGCTAAATTAGTTTTTATTTCTTTGGTTTTGGGGTCCTAGCCCAAACCCATTATCTGCATCAATACACTGACTGAGATGTGTTCCCCACACTCCCCTCTAGTTGTCTCACCGCGTCTGGTTTTGTGTTCAGGTCTCTGATAAATTTGAGTTCATGCTTGAATAAGGAGAGAGTTAGGACCTTGCTTAACTGGTCACTGTGAACTTTTTTCTGTTTTTGGCGGGTGGGGAGGTAGTCAGACCATATAGTCTTAGCTGGCTTGGAACTTGATACATAGGACAGACTAGTCTCAAATTTATGGAAATGTATCCATTTCTGCCTCCAAAGTGATGAGATTCAAGGCATGTGCCAGTATGCCTGGCAAATCACTGTAAGCAAAAAAGATGCCCGCATGTCTGTAAACTTACCATATGTGTGCAGTACCCAAGGAGAAACACATAGGGCGGAAGACTCCTGGCGCTGGAGTCACAGGTAGCTGTGCGCTGTTGTGTGTGCTGGAAACGGAACTCCAGTCCTCTGAAGGAGCTGTGCATGCTCGTAACTGCTGAGCCGTGTCTCTACCCCAGGTGAACTGTGACGGTTCAGTAAGTTTTAAAACTGGAGATGGAACTCCACTAATTTTGTTCCTTTTTTTCTTTTAAAATTGGTTTGTTTTCTTAAAACTTTATTATTTTACATGTATAGGTGTTTTGCCTGAGTGTATGTCTGTGACCCACACTTGTGCCAGGTGCCCATGAAGACCAGAACAGGGCATCAGATCCCCAGAACTGGAGTTATGAACACTTGTGAGCTGCAGTGTGGTGCTGAGAACAGAACCCAGGCCTCTGGAAGAGCAGCCAGTGCTTGACCGCTAAGCTACCTCTTCGACTCCTCTTTCTTTTAGAAAAGATTATATTGGTCTTCCAAGTTACTCTGAATTTCTGTTAACTTTAATGTCCCTTCTCAAATTTACCAAGTAAGGATGCATAGTTTACATGGCCACACAGATCAGCTTCAGGAGTACTACCTTTTTAAGATTAGGACTTCAGATCTGTGACTATGGCATGCCTTTCCATTTGTATATTTATCTGAATATTTTCAGTGATGTTTTCAGCAAATAGGGCTTGCATTTGTTTGAGAACTTATCACTAAGTTGTGTATTTTTCAATGTCACCACTGTGATGGAATTCTTTCCTTAATTCTACCTTAAGAATGTATTTTTTTTTAAATTTCATATATGTATATATCTTTTTTTTTTTGAGACAGGGTTTCTCTGTGTAACAGCCTTGGCTGTCTGGAGCTAGCTCTGTAGACTAGGCCGGCCTCGAACTCACAGAGATCCACCTGCCTCTGCCTCCCGAATGCTGGGATTAAAGGCGTGCGCCACCACTGGAGGGCTGTTATCTAATTTGCTGACACACAGTCATTCACAATGTGTTTTGAGAGCCTTTGTAATTGTGGGAAGTCTGTCTTGATGTTTTCACTTTTATTTTGGATTTTATTTTATTTTATTTTTTTTTGGTTTTTTGAGATAGGGTTTCTCTGTGGCTTTGGAGCCT
Source organism: Microtus oregoni (assembly GCF_018167655.1). Lineage (NCBI taxonomy): Eukaryota > Metazoa > Chordata > Mammalia > Rodentia > Cricetidae > Microtus > Microtus oregoni. The sequence continues at coordinate 39,100,874 of NW_024543074.1, forward strand.
GTCCTGGAACTAGCTCTATAGACCAGGCTGGTCTCGAACTCACAGAGATCCGCCTACCTCTGCCTCCCGAGTGCTGGGATTAAAGGCGTGCGCCACCATCGCCCGGCCTATTTTGGATTTTATTAAATCAAGCTATTTCTTTTTTCTTAGTTGAGACAGTGGTTAGTCTGTTCTATTGATCTTTTTCAAAGAACTAACTTTTTATTTATTCCAATATACTCTTTTCTTTCAAAGAAAAGGTTTATTTAAAATTGTTACTGACATTTGTTGCTGGTAGTGTCTGCGTGTTTGTGACATCTCTGAGCTGGGCCATAGAGGAGATATTCATCACCATGTGACTGGACAGGGCAGGTCTGTGGCTGTTGTCCATGGATGCAACTTTTCCTGAGCAGGACCTGTACACTGAACTCAGCATTACCTCAGGCCTTCACTGAGCTTGCCCAGGTGTGCAGGCCTTTCTGAGCATGGCCACTGTGCTAGGAGATACCAACACACTCCAAAGCCCTCTGTGGAATTTCATTCCTTAGCTTTTGGTTAGACTTGTTTGCTACAGTCTGTTCTTCACTGTCCATGGAAGCCTGGAATTCGGCAAAGACTTCCAGTTGCCCTATGATCCTTCTTGGGAGCAGTGCTCTGCACTGAGAACTCAGAACTAATGGAGACAACCCGTGAGTGAAGCTCAGAGACTAAATCCATACATACATCAGATGATGCTGGTTGTCTGGGGTCCTGGTCTGCCCTGCTCTGTCTGCAGCTGCAGACACACCCCTGGGTTCAAAAGCACACTGAAGTAGAGAGGGCGAGGAACAGTGATATAAAATTTCTCACTTGGCTGTCTGTGACCCAGATTCAGAGGTTTTTCTGAACCATGTCTGTTCATCCTCAGATTACTCTAAGCCATTGGCCAATTTCTTTCTTTCTTTCTTTCTTTCTTTCTTTTCCTTCCTTCCTTCCTTCCTTCCTTCCTTTCCTCCTTCTTTTTCTTCTTCCTCTTTTTTGGTGACACAGGACTAGGGCTAATGCTTCAGTTTCTCTTATCATAGAAATGGAAAATGAACATCAAATTTGTATTGGAAATGCATTCAAAAGCACACACTTATTCTGTTGGGCTATCCCACACACCTGGGAGCATTTGAAGACACACGGAGGTGTCCACTAAGGGGAGCGGTCCTCTGTTCTTTAGATTTCTGGAGATAGGAACATGGAGATGATACATTTAGCTTCTAAGAGGCTAAATGGAGAATTGATTTGGATGAGGGGAGATCAAAGTCAAGGAGAGCAGGTGTGAGGCTCTTCCTTACTCCAGGAGGTGGTGAGGTTAGGAGAGACAGTGACTCTGAGCACAGAGAGGAGGCCGAGGTTACTCCAGGAGGTGGTGAGGTGAGGAGAGACAGTGACTCTGAGCTCAGAGAGGAGGCCGAGGTTTGAGAACTGTTGTAGGGGTGAGTGGAGCAACACTAAGAGGCATGAAAAATAAGGAAGAGGGAGTTGTGAGGTATAGTGTAGACTTGGGCGACAAGAAACAGAAAAAAACGGTGGTCACAGAGGTGCACATGCGCAGTCTGTCGGGAAACACTGACAGGGACAGGTCCAAGTAGACAGGGTGCAGGATGGATGAGGATGTGCTGACCACTCTGAAGATCCTGATCATCGGCGAGCGTGGGGTGGGCAAGGCCAGCCTGCTCCTGAGGTTCCCAGATGACACCTTTAATCCAGAACTTGCAGCAACAATAGGTGTCGACTTTAAGGTGAAGTGATTTCAGTGGATGGGGATGAGGCTCAACTTGCTGTGTGGGATCCGGCTGGTCCAGAGCGGTTCAGAGCATTAACTCCCAGCTATTACAGAGGTGCACAGGGAGTTATATTAGTTTTATGATGTTCCCAGAAGAGACACCTTTGCTGAACTGGATAATTGGCTAAATGGATTGGAAACATTCGGTACAAGAGATCACATAGTAAACATGCTAGTTGGAAATAAAATTGGTAAGGAAAATCATGACGTTGGTAGAAATGAAGGCCTGAAATTTGTACGCAAGCATTCCGTGTTGTTCATAGAGGCAAGTGCAAAAACCTGTGATGGTGTTCAGTGTACCTTTGAGAGACTTGTTGAAAAGATCGTTCAGACTCCTGGGCTGTGGGAAAGTGAGGACTAGATGAAGGAGTCAAGCTGTCATACAGGGAAGCGCTGTGGAGGGGAGCCGGTGGTGGCTACTGTTCTGTGCTGTGACCTCTGGTGTTTCTTTCTCTTGCATATTTGATCAGATAGTGACATCTTTCTGCATATAAACTCTCAGCTGCTATTAGGGACCTTGCAGTTTGCACATAATTGTTTTTACCACGGCAGTGAGTACTTGCAGGAAACCCCCTCATGGGCTTTCCCAGACGAGATGTTATGGTAAGCATGCACAGTTGGCAGTCTCTAGGGTTTTTAAATATAATGTAAAATAGGTGTCCTTTCATGAGTGCATTTGATTTTATGATTTACATTTATCTTGTCATTTTTTTTCTTTTTTTAAATTGATTTTTATTGAGCTCTACATTTTCTCTGCTCCCCTCCCTACCTCTCCCCTCCCATTCAACTCTCTCCCCATGCTCCCAATTTACTCAGGAGATCTTGTCTTTTTCTACTTCCCATGTAGATTAGATCCATCTTTGTCTCTCTTAGGGTCCTCATTGTTGTCCAAATTCTCTGGGATTGTGATTTGTAGGCTGGCTTTCTTTGCTTTATGTTTAAAAACCACCTATGAGTGAGTACATGTGATAATTGTCTTTCTGGGTCTGGGTTACCTCACTCAAAATGATGTTTTCTAGCTTCATTCGTTTGCCTGCAAATTTCAGGAGGTTATTTTTTTTCTGCTGCGTAATGCTCCTTATCTTGACATTAAAAAAAAATGTCATCTGTCTAGGATGTGTTGCTGCAAGTCTGCTTTTGTTTTCATTTTTGCTTAAATACTCTGATCAATTACTGAATTACTTGGTAGCAGAACTAGAACCATGGGGAGGTAAGCAGAAGTCATCAAGCCTATCCAATTTCCCTCGAGGAGGAACAAAGCTCGATTCACAGCTTTTCTCGGATGCTCGAGAGTCTTAGTACTAAGTAAAATTCTCAGTTCAGAATGGAGCCCAGGCTGATCCATCACTAAAACTCTGTTCTGGTGATGCTTCCAAAATAGTATTGATAAGGGAGCTTTAATCCATTGTCCATTTTGGGTACCGGATCCTTGGAGTGATGTTTTAGTTACCATGGCGTCTGGCAGGACGGCAGCGAGGCTTTCTCTCATTTGGGATTCAGAAGGCATGAACTGTATATTCTAACTCCTTTAATACTTCTGCTTCTAAAACCTAACATCTTTCCCCACGCCTGTTGGCAGGGTTTGGCCAGTGCCTCGACTGTGGCTTGTGTAATGACTATCTGTATCCTGTGGCTTCTGTAAATGGCTAATTGCTATTCAAAAACCCATTTCTGTGTTTTGAAGGTGGGGGAGAAAATACTAAGTGATAATTTGAGAAAGGCGGATTGCTTCCAGATTCTGAATGGTAGGGAAATGCTATTGCAATGAGATGGCTGACAATTTACTGTAACAAGAAGCCAATAGTTTATTAAAAACCTACTTGTACAGAATAATAAACCTTTTCCACAAAAAAAAAAGAAAAGAAAAAAGAAACAGAAAAATAGTGATGGCATGGTGCCCAAAGTATTGAGGGAAATAACTGTCAGCTGCAAATTCCATGGCCCGCTAAGCTGTCATTCAGGAGTGAGGGTGAAATAGCACATGTTCAGGAAGTATCTTTAGAGAGTTTACCATTCACGAAAACTTCCTGAAAGAATTGGCAATGGATATGCTGCTCAGAGTTAAAAACCTTAATCAAAAGCTAACAGAATGGGACCCTTGAGTCACCAGAGTTTGGGAACCAAGGTGGATTTTAACTTAGTTATAGCAACTGTGTGTCCCTGTTTATCTCCAGAGCCCAAGGTGGTGTTTGCCAAAGAGCAGCAGGTTCGCAGCGAGGTGAAGGCAGAGGCGGGGGCCAGTGCTACACTGAGCTGCATGGTGGCCCAGGCCCAGACTGAGGTGACCTGGTTCAAGGACGGGAAGAAGCTGAGCTCTGGCTCGAAGGTTCGAGTGGAGGCCTCGGGCTGCGAGAGGAGGCTGGTGGTGCAGCAGGCGGGCAAGGCAGATGCTGGGGAGTACAGCTGCGAGGCTGGGGGACAGAAGGTCTCCTTCCGTCTGGACGTCACAGGTGGGTGCTGAGACACTAAATTAGTTTGCAGATGTTATGAGCCTGGTTATGGCCAGGCAGGCCCTGGTGTCTTTCCACCGAGTATCATCTTTGCCTCTCTCATATCCTTTGCCAATCACATCCCTGCATCTGGTCTAGGTGGCCTGGTCCAGGTGCATTTGGCGCATATGTGTTCAGGTTAGTCAGGGCCTCTTGTGTGCCTCAGGAGGTGTCTTAATGCTATCATGTTCTGTTTTATGTTCTCAGCACCTTCTTAGGTTTCACCAGTGTTGCTCGGGGCCATGGACTCTGGTCCTACTTGTGTGTAGGTCTGAGGCAGCCAGTGTCTGTTTGAGGTCCCTCCCACAGCTCTCTGTAGTCTCACCCTGTCCAGCAAGAGCTGTCTTTTAAAGAGAATTTTTATTTCATGTTCAGCCAGGGTAAGGAGGAATTTCAGTCACATAATCATATTTGAAACTATATCAACACTGAACCTGGGGCTGCCAGGGTTCAGTTAGGTGTTTTGGAATATTCCCCCGCTGTCCCTGGGACTAATGCAAGATTGAGAACAAGACCTTTCTCAGTTCAAAGACCTTTCTGTGCTTGACCCAGAGACGTAAGGCACCAGAAACTCAATGACCACCAAAAGTCAGCCTGAGCCAATGGTCCTTAGTTTGTTTCTTTATGCCAGAGAACATAAGAGATTCAGAGATTCGGATAAGTTATGGGAGCAGCGAAGTAGAGCAGGTTTTGTTAAGAGAAATTAGGGAAAAGTGAAAGACCTCCCTCCCCACCCCCAAGAGTGAGCGGGGGATCCCAGAGAGGAAAAGACATCGAACTTCTTTTGTCTGGAAGGTCTTTTTGTTTGTTTTAAAAGATTTATTTATTTTGTATACAGCATCCTATCTGCAAGTCTGCCTGCAGGCCAGAAGAGGACACCAGATCTCATTACAGATAGTTGTAAGCCATGTCGTGGTTGCTGGGAATTGAACTCAGGACCTCTGAAAGAGCAGCCAGTGCTCTTAACTGAACCATCTCTCCAGCCCTGTCTGGAGGTTTTTTTATAGGACTCCTGGCAGAAACTGGGCAGAGACCGAGGCAATTAATTACATTTTAGTCAGCCAATTAGAGAGCCCCATATCCTGATGCCAGATTTCCTGGCCCAATCAGAGAGATCGCCTGCAGTGCCAGTCCAATTAGGGGACAGAAGCCCCTCCTCTTTCATCTCTGACTCCAGCTTGTACTTATTGACCTATAACTCAGAGCTGGCGACGCTGTCCTCTGACCTTGCAGGTACCTCAAGTCCAGTTAATCACTATGTGAGTTCTCTGTTCTCACAGCTACCAAGAGGTAACTGAAGTTGTTGTTTTTGCTTATTTTTGGTTTTTCAAGACAGGGTTTCTTTGTGTAGCCCTGACTGTCCTGGAACTCGCTCTGTAGAGTAGGCTGGCCTCGAACTCACAGAGATCCGCGTGCCTCTGCCTCCCAAGTGCTGGGATTAAAGGTGTAGGGTACCACTGCCTGGCACTGCAGTTGTTCTTAGTTAACTTCCAGTCTCTGGATGGTCAGGAGTGACTTTAGCTTTCCCCATGGACTTTTTCTCCTTACAAACCACACAGCTAGCTCCTGCAATATTAGTTCAGGATTCCTGGATTCCTTGTGGAACACATGAGGACCTGTGGAGTGGCAGACAGATGCCATGTGTGTGTGTGTGTCCCTGTCCTCGTGCGCACACGTGTGTATGTGTGTGTGCGCGCGTGTGTCCGCATGCGCACGCGTGTCTATGTGTACGCGTGCGCATGCGTGTGCTCATCCTGCTGGTGCCCGCTAGGCAAGTGCTTTACCACTGTGCTTCCCCCTAGTTCAGGCTGAACTCTTCGATGTGAGAATGTCCCCTTGAATCTGATTTATGCTTGCAGATGAGGACTGAGCAGCTCTTGGGGCGGTGGCTCACTTGTCAGCACTGAGTTACTGTTATAAAGTAGTGTCTAGTCCATAGTCCTTCACCAGTGACTCTGCCCTGCCTTAACTGCCCCTGAAGCGGCGGGCGGGATGTGTGGATGAACTGTGGTTTAATGCTGAGAGGTTTGAGGGAGTTCATCCCTCCCCCTTTCCGGTAGCCTCATCCAGGCCTTGTCTCCATGTGACTTTCATAACTCAAATGGTTTCTGATGTTGTCTGTTCTCAGAGCCCAAGGTGGTGTTCGCCAAGGAGCAGCAGACACGCAGCGAGGTGAAGGCAGAGGCAGGCGCCAGTGCTACACTGAGCTGCAAAGTGGCCCAGGCCCAGACTGAGGTGACCTGGTTCAAGGACGGGAAGAAGTTGAGCTCTGGCTCAAAGGTCCGAGTGGAGGCCTCGGGCTGCGAGAGGAGGCTGGTGGTGCAGCAGGCGGGCAAGGCGGATGCTGGGGAATACAGCTGCGAGGCCGGGGGACAGAAAGTCTCCTTCCGTCTGGATGTCACAGGTAGGTTTTTCCTCCCTCCCTCCTTTTTTCGTGTTCTGTAGTGTGCATATCAGGCATTAGGGGGAGATACTGCCTTGTGACCTATTTTCCCAGCTTCACCTATAGTCACTGCTTGCAATTGCTGGTCTCTTTCGGGTGCCTTGGTTTTGTGAAGTGTGTCATATTTGTCAAAGGTTTTGAACTTCTCAGCAATTCTACGAGAAAGAATCCTGACTATTCCCATTTTAAGGTGGGCACAGAGGAGCTTTGACTTGCTAAGCCAGATTGTTACAGAGCCAAGGTTTGGGTCAATGTTGGTTTCCCCCATCTCTGCTCCTTGGTTTCTGCTACAGTGGGTCTCCTGGTGTGTGGCTTCTCGAAACTTCTGTTTGAAAATACTGATTTTTGGCAGTTGTGCCGGTTGGTTTTATGTCAGCTTGACATAAGCTGGAGTCATTTGGGAGGAAGGATTGTAAGTTGAGAAAATGTCTCCATAAGACTGGCTTCTAGGCAGGTTTGTGGTCCTTTTCTTAAACAGTGACCTCCCAGCCCACTGTGTGCAGTGCCACTCCTGGGCAAATGGCTTTGGGTGTGTAAGAAAGCAGGTTGGCATGGGAAGCAGGTGCACAAATAAATCCTCTTCTGCAACCCAGAGCTGATTGTCCAGTATGAGCTTTGGTAGCCAAGGCGGCTCAACAGGGATGCCTGTGGATGAAGTTTGAACATGAGGCTGGAGTGGAAGATCCCTTGGATGGATGCTTGTTTCAGTGTAGTGCTGGCATATGCTGCACACAGATTAGCATTCTGAGCAGTTAGGGAGGAACATGGCATGAACTCATTCTTGAGAGAAAAGGGGCGTCAGCAAGTGAGAGCAGACCTGCTTTAGGAGGATTCCTAAGGTACATTGTTTGAAGGAATTGCCAGAGACCCTCTGGTGGAGAACTTCAGAGTTGTCCTAGGTATGTGTTTGATTCAAAGAGAGATGAGAGAATAGAAGAATCATAACTGGAGTAAAGACCTTTCTTTGAGAACTGGTTAGTTCAGAAACCTTAAACTTGAGTGACCTCAATGGACAGTGAAGGGATCACAGGTGAAATCCCCCAAAATAATTTTGTCTAGTTTTATACATTAAAAGAAAACTCTTTACACAGTTGAAGAAAAGAAAGAAGGAAAGAGAAAGAAAGGAAGGAAGAAAGGGAGGAAAAGGGAGAAAGGAAGGAAACAGGCTGAGCGGACCTTGAGGAGCACTTCTCCATGGCCTCTGCATCAGCTCCTGCCTCAGGTTCCTGACCTACGTTTTTGCCCAGAGTTCCTTCATGGTGGACTGTGCTTGGGATGTATAAGCTGAAATAAACTCTTTCCTTCCCAAATTGCTTTTGGTCATGGTGTCTTACAGCACCCAACACCCTGATTAAGACAGAAGTGTTCCAGTCAGGACCTTGTATGGTTTGCTTCATATTGGGGGCTGGATCATCTTGAGCCTGGAGGTTTATGTCTTTCTGTTGTGGGGATTCTTGGTCTTGGCTGTTTTGTCCCATCTCCCATCTGTCCTTGGAAGGGCTCCTGTGACTCTGGCCGACCCTTTCATATTCTTACACCCGTTGTCACACATATGCTTCTCTCTGCCTAGTTATGATCCTCTGTGCTTCCGACTAACTAATCTTATGTTGTAGTACACATAAGGACTGCCAGTACCACCGGAAGTAGGTGTGCTTTTAACTGTTGCATTTTCCAGCGTTATCATTTCTGTTTGATAACAGATTCTATGGATTCTTGTGCACACATGCGTGCGTGCACACACACACACACACACAATACACACATACACATTCTGGTGTTGAATCCAAGGCCTTTTACAACCTACTTACATCCTCCACCATTGAGCTCTATCCTCACCACGTCACCACGTTTGGTTTTATTCCTTCTATGACTGCACTCTTGTCTGTCAGCTTTATTGAATGCTGTTGCTGCTCCTGAAAGGGCAGCCCCATGACCCACCCATGTCCCACTAGACCCCACCATTTTTGCAGTTGGGGGCTTTTCTCATATCCATTCCTGTCCTGGTGTGACAGAGAATTTTTTTTATTGACTTAGACACATTTGATGCTCCGACTGCTGATTGTGCTGATGTCCTCTAGTCCCTCTATTTGCTGGGTGCTCCAGGCTTTGTCTTTGAGGCCACCAACCAGCTCCCAATACATGACACAGAGTCTTCTTATTAGTTTGAATGCTCAGCCTAGCTCAGGCTTGTTTCTGGCTGGCTCTTTTAACTTAAATTAATCCGTGTCTCTTTATGTCCTTTTGCCTCGGGGATTGTTACCCTTTCCCCTGTATGTCTTACTTTTCTTGCTTCTGTCTGGTGACTGGCTCCGGAAGTCTCCCTTTCTCCCTATCTTCTCTCCCCTTTTATTCTCTAGATTCCTCCTCATATTTATTCCCTCTGCCTACCCCACCCCACCTAGCCTTTCTCCTGCCTAGCTGTTGGCTGTTCAGCTCTTTATTGGGCCAATCAGGTGCCTTAGGCAGACAAGGTGCAACAGATCTTTACATAACTAAACAAATGGAGCACAAGCAAATGTAACACTTTTTTCTTTTCTTTTCCCTTTTTCTGTCTTTCTTTTTTCTTTCTTTCCAGACAGGGTTTCTCTGTGTAGCCCTGGCTGTCCTGGAACTATCACTGTAGACCAGGCTGGCCTTGAATTCACAGAGATCTGCCTGCCTCTGCCTCCCAAGTGCTGGTATTAAAGGCCTGCACCACCTCCAGGATCATCTTTACTTTGTTAACAAAGGCAGCATAGACAAATATAACACATCCTTATATAGTTAAATATTCCACAGTTGCTGGGTAGGTGGGGAGCACTCAGTATTGGAGCTTTTCCAGGGGCCTGGTGCAGCTTGCTCATGGTTGCCTATCTCTCATCTATCCTGAGTCCTGGGCAGACTCCTCCTAGGACTTCTGCAGCCAGCCACCCTCCCCCCTCCAGCATCTTTACTGCTCTCTGCTTGGGTTTGGGTGGCTGGCTTCTCATATGGGCATGCGTGCTGGCATTTGATTCCCCATGTGTTGAGATGGGAGACATTTACAGGGTTTGCCTCATGGGAGGTGCAGGCCATGGAACTTCTAGCTTCATGAGTAGCTAATGCAGTGGGCCAGGTCTTGTGGGACTGGTGTGGATGGGTTCTCCCGAGTGTCTGTCACCTCTCAGGTCCCTTTCCTGTAGGCAGAGCTTTCATTGGTACCACCAGCCAGATCTGTGCCATCAGCTGGCTCCCAAATCACCACAGAGACTTAATATTAATTACAAAGCTCAGCCGACAGCTTAGGCTTGTTTTTGGCTATTAACCCATTTCTATTGATCTGTGTGCTACCCTGAGACCCGTTTACCTCATCTACAGACTTCCCATCCTGTTTGCTCTGCATCTCCTTAGACTCCTTAGCCCTCTTCCCACATCCCAGACTCTCCCACCCAGTCTCTTCCTGCCGAGCTATAGGCCAGGCAGCTCTGTATTGACCAATGAGAGTGATGCATCTTTACAGTGCACAGAGACTGCTCCACAGCTCCCTCTTAGTCTCCCCCCACTGCTGCTCTCCTCTGTGCGTCCTCATTAGAGCCAAGCCAGTCCCAGGGCTGTTTCCTTGAACCTTTGGAAGAATGAACTGAACAAACCGGTTTAGTTATTCGTTTATTTTAGTGAAGTAGCAGCCTCAGGCTTTTTGTTCTAGCAACACAAATTGACTCAGGTAGCTTTGTAACCTCTTAGGCAGCTTCACAACTCACCCACCATGGAAGGAAAGTTCTAGAGTGTGGACTCTCACCCTACACTATTCATTGGGGGTTTGTCCTCATAAATTTGAGTTCTGTCTATAGGAGATGTCAGCCACCTCATTGATTGCTTTCCTATTTGTTTGTTTACTTTGTGGTCCCTCCCACCTTCTGTTTCTTGTAGAACCCTGTGCCTAGACTCAGGTCTGGTTTCACTGTCACACTCTAGCTAGCATAGAAAGGCAGGGCTGGGAGTAACCAGGTGTGATAGACATTTTTCCCCAGCACTCTGTGCCACAACTCAGATACCCAACCCCTCCCCCCCCTCCCTCCCTCCCTCCCTCCCTCTCTCCCTCTCTTCCTTCTTCCACCTCTCTCTTCCTCCTTCCCTCCCTCCCTCCCTCCCTCCCTCCCTCCCTCCCTCCCTCCTCCCTTCCTCAAGACAGGATTTCTCTGTGTGTCTCTGGTTGTCTTGGAACTAACTCTGTAGACCAGGCTGGCTTCGAGCTCACAGAGATCCATCTGTCTCTGCCTCCCTGAGTGCTGGGCACCTACTTTCTTGCTCACAGTTCCTACCAATGGTGTAGATCTTTTGTATGTCAATGTTCTACTTGTCTCCCTGTGTGTCCCTTAAATACTACTGCACACCAAGGTCCCTGGCTGTGCGTGCCTTAGATACCACTCACCACCAAGTCTAGGTCACCTGCTTCCTTTACTGTGCCAGCTCTGATAACAACCTTGTTTCATGGATGTGTGCACCTTCATCTTCATGGTATAAGTTTGTGCCCCGCCCATGAGACAGTGAAGTGTGAGCCTCTGTGGTTCACTGCCTTCCTAGCTCTGGTTGCCCCTCAGGAGGCCCTCTGCTGACCTTGCCTGTGGAGATAGTTGAATAAATCAGCGAGGTGCTTCCCCAGCCTGGGATTGCATTTTCTCTTCACCTGCATTTTTTTCTACATAACATGTGCCTTTGAAGATTTTATGCTAATGAAAAAATTACAGCATTTCCTATGTAAATTGTCTTAATAAAATATTCATTTATAATTTAATGTAATTAAATTGCCTTTGCAATTCATGGACAAATCATTTTAATTTTAAATGAAAGCATCTTACAGATGCAGAAGTGAGCAGAATCATGGAAACCGGTGCTATATGACTATGACATAGGCTCTGATTAGAGACAGATGAAGCATGCACAGGTTAAGAACATGGATGACAGCAGGCATGGGGTGGGAGATGGAGGACCTGTTAATAGAGCAGTGTCCCTTAAAGCTGGAGAGCCCTTTGTGCTGATTCCATCACCAAAGATGTAGCCAAGGATGGTCTTAAGACACTCATATTTTTATTTATGTGATGTATATGCCTTGTACGGGTATGTGCGTATGAGTGCAGAGAGGGTGTTGGATCCCCTGCAGCTGGAGTCACGGGCAGTTGTGAGCCACTCAACATGGGTAATTAGTTACTTTTCTACCTCTATGACAAAACACCGCAAGACATACTCATAAAGAAAGCATTTAATTGGACCATCGTGGTGGGGCAGTGTGGCAGCAAGCAGCAGGCGTGTTGGCTGGAGCAGCTGAGAACTTACCTTGATCTTCAAGCAGGAGGCAAACCGAGGGAGACATGCAGGGAAGGGTTGGAGACTTTTGTAACCTCAAAGTCTGCCAGCAACACACTTTCTCCAAGACCAAATCTCCTAATCCTTCCCCAAAAGACCTTCCACCAATTGGGGACCAAGTATTCAATCCGGGGGGGGGGGTGCATTCTCCGTCAAACCACCTCAGTGGGTGTAAGAGCAGTTTGAGTTCCTCACCACTGAGCCATCTCCATGGACACTAAGTATGTTTATAGCAGCTTTATTGGTTGTATCTCCAGGTGAATGGCCCAAATGAGCCATAAGAAGGAATGTGAAAGTCGTTCAGTTACAGTTTTTATGTGGTACAACCCATGGACTGGTACATAACTCCTATGCTGGTGCATGTAGCAGCGTAAAGGAACAAGCTTCCTGTTTTAAAGACAGACTCTCACTATGTAGCCCTGACTGACCTGGAACTCACTGTGTAGTCCAGGCTACTTCTGTCTCCCCAGTTAAAGTCGTGTACCACAATCCCTCACCTAATGAAGAAATGATAGGTAGCATGGATGGGTCCTTCAGACAAGCCAAACCAAAACACACAAACCCGCCAGAATATAACAAAATAAACATGATGAAGAATTTGTTGTTGGGTGATTTCCCATCACGTGGGTACCACAGAATACAGTCACACAAATGGAGACAGCTTTAATGTTGCTGGGTAAAACTACCTTAAGGGACCATCATCGTAATTTTGGGGTCTGCCACTGAGTGGAGCAACACTATAGAGCATGTAACTGGCCCAACAGATGTGAACTCAGAGCCCAGGCAGAAGGCTCTGTGTGTGTGTGTGTGTGTGTGTGTGTGTGTGTGTGTGTGTGCGTGCCTACACCTGTGTATGTATCTGAGTGTGTGTATGTGTTTGTGTGTATGTTGTGTGTGAGCCTGTGTGTATGTGTGTGATTTTGTACTTCTCTCTCTCTCTCTCTCTCTCTCTCTCTCTCTCTCTCTGCCTGCCTGCCTATGTAGTGACAGTTTGTGGATGGGGAGCTGAAAAGCTCTGTTTGTTCATAGGTTCTGTGCGGAGAGAGAGGTGCATATGAGGAGGTTCACTGAGCTGAATAGATGCTTGTGCATACTTTATGTATGGATAAAACCAGCAGAGAATGAGGCTATAGTCCGCAGAGCACACAGTGTGCCAGCTCTGGGATGTATCACAGAGCAATGGGATCTGCCGCAAACATTGCAGAGACACAAAGGTAGAGAGCTGGAATAGCACAGCCACTTTCTTCTGGATCTTGAGTTAGGATAACTTCCAAATGCATATCTGAGCCACCGAGACAAGACACTGTATCTGTGAAGACAGTCTAACATCTCACTGGACACCTGATGTCCATGACTTCAAGGACACAATTTATGGAACCTTGCAGAATTGGTGTCTGTGAAGTAGGTAACATTGTCTCTCTCCCTGTGTGCCTGTCCTTGTCTCCAGAGCCCAAGTTGGTGTTTGCCAAGGAGCAGCAGGCTCGCAGCGAGGTGAAGACAGAAGCAGGGGCCAGTGCCACTCTGAGCTGCACAGTGGACCAGGCCCATACTGAGGTGACCTGGTTCAAGGACGGGAAGAAGCTGAGCTCCGGCTCGAAGGTTCAAGTGGAGGCCTCGGGCTGCGAGAGGAGGCTGGTGGTGCAGCAGGCAGGCAAGGTGGATGCTGGGGAGTACAGCTGTGAGGCTGGGGGACAGAAGGTCTCCTTCCGTCTGGATGTCACAGGTGGGTGCCAGGGTTGTGCTCAGTGGGCTATTCCAGGACATTTCAGGTATCTTGGGGTGGTGTTCTCCCTGTCCTTAGACCTCAGTGTTTGTTTGTCTCCGGGTTCTGGAAGCCCTCGTTGGCCATATCATAATTCCCATGAGACCATGAATGTGTGACCAACCCTCTCCACCCTGTCCTTGAGTCTGGGAAAAGGCCATACACCATGTGGTCACTCTTTCCTGCTTGATTTTATTGCATTTTGCTGTCTTGCACTTCCTCTCCGCTGTGGTTCAGAAAGATGTGGGTTTCTGGTTTGGGATTGAGGTGGCTGTTCCTCCCAACTGTGCCTCCTCCTGCTGTTTGTGGTCTCTGAATGTAAGAGGGCTGGGAAGCCATGGATGGCCTGAAGTTTCTGGGAGTTCCAAGACAGGGAAGAGTCAGAGTTCTGTCCTTAAATGTCAGGATAGGTATTGTTAAGGGACACTAGCAGTGATGGCCTTAAGGGCTACAGTAGCTCACCTGCCAGCTAGCATCAGAGTGGTCTTGCAGGTTCTTAGGGCAGTGACAAGATCCTGCATGCCCAGGCCTTCCACACATGAAGCTTCAGCAATGCAGCTTGGGTCCCATGTGACACAGAACCTTGTTTATAATCACACGATGATCTTTCAATTATGGGAAGTGTTGCCTTGGCCAGGCCTGGGCTCTGATGAGCCCCAGGCCCTGGAGAAGGGTTATGTATAATCTGCGGTCTCTGACCTTGTGCATCCCTATCTGTCCCCAGAGCCCAAGGTAGTGTTTGCCAAAGAGCAGCAGACACGCAGCGAGGTGAAGGCAGAGGCAGGCGCTAGTGCTACACTAAGCTGCAAAGTGGCCCAGGCCCAGACTGAGGTGACCTGGTTCAAGGACGGGAAGAAGCTGAGCTCCAGCTCGAAGGTTCGAGTGGAGGCCTCGGGCTGCGAGAGGAGGCTGGTGGTACAGCAGGCGGGCAAGGCGGATGCTGGGGAGTACAGCTGCGAGGCCGGGGGACAGAAGGTCTCCTTCCGTCTGGACGTCACAGGTCAGTGCTTATGTGTCAAGGTGGCTTGTTTGCAGGTGGTGGGAAATTCCCTGATGACCCCAGTGGTCCTAGTGTTTTTCTCCTTAGAAAAACTCTCTCTGCATATGGCTTCCTTTCCAGTTGAACTACCTGCTTTATGCTGGAATGTGTGTGAGAGAGAGCAAGATGCATGGGTCCCACAGTCCCTTTGGAGGGTACAATCCCAGTGACCTAGTATCCCACAAGACCCCTAAATACTAGATTTTCCACCACCTCCCAGCGGCACAGTCTGGGAACCAAGCCTCTAACAGGTGGGCCTTTAAGGAGCATTTCTGATTTAAACAGTAGATCCAAAGAAGAAAACAGGGATCCTTTGCTGCACCATGGGTCAGCCTATGCTAAAAACATGTAAAGAAGACATGGGTGTCTCAGTGCAGGGATTGGCAACTAGACTGAAGGAGCAGACGGCAGAGCTCAGGGTGGATTCCTGAGCAATGGATTCCCCACCCCTACCCCACCTACATTTCTCCTCTCCCCTATGGGACTCATGGAACAGCTGCAGACAGTATGATTGTTTCATGAGAGATTATGAGAGATTATTCAACCATACTGAGGAAACACTGGACCAGTGATCACCACATACAAACCCAACTATAGTTGGGTTCTAGACTTAGAATAGAAAGAGAAGCACAGAATCCTCAAAGTGACATGCATATATTCCTGTGACTTCACTTATGGACTGAATTTATCATTGTGAACATACTTAACATATAACGATCTACAGAGTGACAGTGAGGTGCAGCGTGGGATCTGATAACATGTCAATGATGCGCACTGGTCAAACTTGGGCAGTCTGTGTTTCCAGTTCCTTTGATGCTTATCGTGTTTTTGCTGGAAACATTCAATGTCTTGTCATGTAGTTATCATTGAAGTACTTAGGTTGTTCTGTACTGTACAGGTGAACACCAGAATTATGGGATGACTGTATGTGCCAATAGAATAAATGTACACTCTGGAACACACTTACACACACACACTTACACACACATACTCTTACACACACACACACACACACACACACACACACACACACGCTGGGCATGGAATACAGAGCTCTGTGCATGCAAGGCACAGCTCTACTGCTGAGCAACCTCAGTGCCCAGGAACAAGAGAACAAACACAGTGACCACCATAAAACACACATGAATATTTTGAAACTGAAAACTGAGTTAGGTCTTGTGAGATGGTCCAGCAGGTTTGGATGAGCTGGGTGAGCAAGCCTCGGACCCAGGTTCAATCCACGTAAGCTTGGAAGAAGAGAACATACCTACAATGTCGTCTGGCCTCCACCCGAGAGCTGTGTGTGACCCTCCTGGCCATGTCACATACAGCAGTGATACTAACTGAAAAATTAGAGCCAGAGACTAGGCAGAGCCTACCAGAAGCGGCGAGAAGACAGGTAGCAGAAGGGAAGTGTCTGGAGTGTATGCTGTTGTCAGTCCGCTACGTTGAGACTAGGAAATATGGACAGAGATCCTACGGTGGCTGCCTAGAAGAAAGGGTGCTATTGGAAGTTAGGCAGAAAATTGGCAGGGAAAAAACTGCCTAGTGACACCAGTAAGGAGTGATGGGGTGTGTGTCAAATTTTGATAGCCACTCTTTTCACTCTGAGTAACACTCCATGGGTTTTGCTACCCCCTGTCATCCATGGTTCTAAAATATATGGAAAATTCCAGAAATAAGCAGTTCACCAGGTGGAGGCCAAGGTGTCGCTTCACTTCTGTTCTCTTGGTCCATATTTTACTTGATAATGGTCTAGAGCATGGGCTTCTGTTACACTATGTTTCTTTAATTTTTCTATTTTATTACTAGTTGTTATGATTTTTTTGGGAGGAGGGGTTGAGTCAGACTCTTTCTACATTGCCCTGGCTGTCCTGGAACTCACTATGTAGAACCAGGTCAGCCTCGAACTCACAGAGATCCGCCTGCCTCTGCCTCCCAGGTGCTGGGATTAAAGGCGAGTGCTACAGCACCCAGATTTTTTTATTTTTTTTTATTTTTTGAGACAAGGTCTTACTATGCAGTCTTGAATGGCCTTGGTAGGAACTTGCTATGTAGACCAGCCTAGCAGCAAACTCACAGACATCTGCCTTTCTCTTTTTATTGAGTGCTGCGATTAAAGCCGTGCATCACCGTGTCTGGTTAACGAGTTTCTTACCAAGCCTAATTTGTTAACTAAACTTTTTCAGGGCCCTCCGGGAAAAACATCCGCAGTATCTGGTGCTATCTGCATCTGAGGCACCGTCTGCAGGTCTTGGGATGTATTCTGGATGGATGAGGGAGCTTGACTTTCCCTGTGTTTCGAGGCCCTGGGGTTTGTCCTGAGCACAGAGAGTGCAGGGCCTGGATGACATCTGCTGTCCGGCTGACCCTCCCAGGGTCTTTCCCACTGTGACCTTGCTGATCTAGATAGTGCTCTGACTTTGTGTTCCCATTTGTCCCCAGAGCCCAAGGTGGTGTTTTCTAAAGAACAGCAAACTCGCAGTGAGGTGAAGGCAGAGGCAGGCGCCAGTGCCACACTGAGCTGCAAAGTGGCCCAGGCCCAGACTGAGGTGACCTGGTTCAAGGATGGGAAGCAGCTGAGCTCTGGCTCGAAGGTTCAAGTGGAGGCCTCGGGCTGCGAGAGGAGGCTGGTGGTGCAGCAGGCAGGCCAGGCGGATGCTGGGGAGTACAGCTGCGAGGCTGGGGGACAGAAGGTCTCCTTCCATCTGGACGTCACAGGTGGGTGTTGAGATATCAGTTTGTTTGTGTAGAGATGATGACTGGATCAGGTGCATCGCTGACCACTGGGTTCTTCCTGTTACACTTTGTCTATTACCATCCTCTGCCCTCCCACCTGCTCTCTCGTATCCGTGAGGAAAACAGGCAGGTGTAGGCCTTCTTACATACCTTGAGTGGTGTCCACATGGTGTAGCTAGCTGTGTGTTCCAAGAGCCAGGCCAGCATATTTTGGTTGGTTCTGTTGGAATTAGTTGGTTCTTGGTTGTAAGGTGACCTTGTAACCTTTATCCGCGAGAGTGATCGTTCTTGGATTGAGGGCACTGGAAACTTCCAGGGTCTCTTCCAGAGCCATGTGTGCTTCTCCATAGCCAGAGCTGCCGCTTACTCAGGGTAAGGACAACTCACAGGCCAGGTACTCAGTCACACCTGTAACTGTCTCAAGGCTTTCTTGCTATTCTCAGTTTTTTGTTTCCTGGGCTCCCCTTCACTCCCTTTCCGGGGATTTGGAAGCCAGTCTCCCGCACACCTGTCTGTAGGAACCTACCTGCTGGTGGACGGTTGCACAGCTTCTGTGAAGTGCACAGAGCGGGGAGTGGTCACGTGCTTTGATAGACACATGTCAGGGCAGAATGGGCTTTTTGATCATGTCCTGGGCTCCTGGTGTTTTTCACTAGAACATTCTCATCATCAGCCCTTGGAAGATGATGCACAGAGTTAGTGTGGAGAAGCACTGATGTGGTGTGCGGCCATGTTGCTGGGAGAGCTGCCACTGACCGGAGTGCTAGGAAAAGCCTCAGTATGTCCCTGGTGGCTGGGTGCCACTGGGCCTCTGACTGGTTGCATAAAGATGGTGGAAACCTCATGTATTTTCCTTTTGTTAGGACGCTTAATGCTAAGTCATTGTAGGCTGAACTTCTGCTCTTACCCTGCAGGTTTGTGTTGTGTTCTTGGTGTCCTTAAGAGTTAGTTCCAGGACCCCCACCGCAGATGCAGGATCCTCGGATGTCCCAGCCCTTTATATAAAATGTTGGTGCATTTACGTATAACCAACACACATGTTCTGCACATGTTCTTCTAAGATATATTTCATTTTTTCAAATGATGTGTGTGTGCATGTGCGTGTCTCTGTGGGTATGTGTATGCGAGTGCAGGCACCTGCAGAAACCAGAAGAGGGCCTCAGATCCTCTGGAGCTGGAGTTACAGGTGGTTGTGAGCTGCCCAAACTCAGGTAGTTTGAAATAGAAGGAAGCATTTTTAACTGCCGAGTCATCTCCCCAGGCCCGTCTGTACACTAAAAAAACAAAACAAAACAACATCCTGCCATCCCCAAACAAACCAGATTTATTGAGTTCATGTATATGAATGTTTTCCTGCACGTATATACATGTGCCATGTGCATGCCTGGTGCCCATGGAGTTCAGAAGAGAGCCTCAGATACCCTGGAGCTGGTAGCTGTGAGTCACCGTGTGGCTGCTGGAACCAAACCCGAGTCGTCTGCAAGAGCAGCCTGTGCTCTTAACTGCACAGCCATGGGAACCTGTTCTCTCTGGACATCTCAGCTCCTGTCCTGGCTGACGGTATCCATCAGTGTCAGGGCCACCAGCTGCCGTCTATTATCCGGGGACTAATGACAAGAACAAGCCTGTGCTTCTTGTAGATGCCTTTCTGTCCCACCTCCGCATTTTCTGTTTGGTGTCGCTGAATCCGTGATGCAGAGGGCCAACCATACAGTTGTGAATACAACATACAGTTGTGAACACGGACAACTGTTAAAAAAGCCTGCTGTTTCATTGTTTGAAGAGACTATGACAGCTGATTTCATGGTTTAAAAAACTGGCGAGTTGTGACAGTTTGGCTGATTCCTGGAGAACCATGCCAAAGCTGACAGAAAAAGAAACTGAAAACTCAGACAATGCTGTAAGCCTTAACTAAATGGAAGCAGGAGTCTAAGAACTGTTTCAGGGGCAGGGTGTGCAGCCAGCAGGGATATCATTCCAGAAGTTCTGGAGACAAATCGTCCTTTACTTACAGAAGCTCGCTTGGGATACAGGAGGAATGCAAGATGGATCATTTTATGCAAACAATGTGACATGCAAACCAAACATGACAGGGAAAAGATGCAGAACTCAAGGCCACATCCACGCCAGGGCTGGATACTGAATGCCTGGTAGAAAATTGCTCTGCAGGAGTTGAAGGCTGTGTGGAAAGGGAGGCCAGGCACGAGGCATTGGCTCAACACAAGGCACAGGTCGGGCTCTGAGGGAAATGCACAGAGATCCAGATAGTGCAAGTGGCAGGATTTCATAACATTTACTCTCTTGGGACTGGTGAGGTGGCTGAGGAGGAAGGTGTTTGCTGCCAAGCCTGAGGATCTGATTCCCGGGACCCACATGGTGGGAAGAGAGAACCAACTCTTGCAGGTTGCTCTCTGATCACACTCATGGTGTGGCACACACATGCCTACATACACATACACAAAAATCACCATCTCATCCTGAAAACTCTTCAGTAAAATTCATCATGAATTCTTTACAGAAATCAACACCCATCCCCTCAACTGTGAAAGACAGAACTGCAGGAAACAGCAGCTAACATCCCACTTCGGGTGAGAGCTTTACCTTTGAAATAGCAACAAGACAATGCAGGGCAGGCCAGTAGGGGTAGAGTTGACTGCCACCAGTTAAGACCGTTCCTGAGGCCAACAGTGTAGTGAGAGCCTTGGGAAGGATGCCTCGCGCAGAAACCCAGCTTGCAGGAGACATCGCTCCCTCCAAACTCTGCAGCAAAGCCTTGGAAAGCGAAATTCTACAGAACACACAGGAACTGAAGGTGCACCGTTTTCTTACCTGATGCCCAACAAACGACATTGGAAGCCCAGTGAGGAAAAGGTCGGATATTTCTGAAGGACTGTGATCAACACCTGAAGAAGCTACTAGAAGCCACAAAAGACTTGATTTCATCCCTAGATCAGGATCTAAACGTATTTGTTTGAGTGTGACAATGACTGACAAACCGATGGCAAAGGTTCTGTGCTCTCTTGAAGATGAACGTCTGAGAGCGTTTCCTTCCAGAGATCAGCCCTCATCATAAGGCCAGACTAATAGGACAGCGGAACCAGATGTGGCCATAGGAGAGTAGAGCAGGATGAAAGTGGCTTCTGGACCAGCTCTTGACTGACAGCTGTCATAGGCCCGCCCCTCCTTTCCTGTGGACTAGTGTGAAGCATAGAGCTAGGACCACCTTCCCCTAAGGGCAGTGCACATTTGTTATTAGCCCTGGAAGTCTCCCTGCAAAGCATACGCTGTCGTCAACAGTGAGCTGGGTGACAACCTCAGAGAAAACCGATATGAATGATAGCTGAGTGGGCCACGGCGTTACCGTGTGAACCATTTCAGAGCCAGTATGTGAGAACATGGCTTACAGAGAACCAGATGTGTTGCTTCATGAAAATTCTTGATTTAACCAGAACACACACACACACACACACACACACACACACACACACACAGATGGGAGAATACTGACAATGAATAAATGTAGCTGGTGAGAGACTCTGGTACTCAAATACATACAGAACCCCTAGGATCTGAAGACAATGCAGGTATAAATGGGGTCAGCCTGGAACAACGGACCACTGAAGGGGCTGAAAACATCAGGTCTCCACCACAGAGCCTGTGGAGTAGCCATTGAAGAATAGCTCCTGCAGCAGAGGCAGGGTCTGTGCCTGGTCTGGGTCTGTGCTCAGAGGCACCCGGGCTTTTAGGCACAGTGGCTGTGGAGTCTGGGTGATGTTCTGCCCTCCAGTGGTACCACTACCATCAGACTTTCCCCCAGGTGGCCTTCCTGACTTAGTGTCTCTGACTCACTGTATCCCTATCTATTTACAGAGACCAAAGTGGTGTTCGCCAAGGAGCAGCAGGCTCACAGTGAAGTGAAGGCAGAGGCAGGCGCCAGTGCTACGCTGAGTTGCAAAGTGGCCCAGGCCCAGACTGAGGTGACCTGGTTCAAGGACGGGAAGAAGCTGAGCTCTGGCTCGAAGGTTCGAGTGGAGGCCTCGGGCTGCGAGAGGAAGCTGGTGGTGCAGCAGGCGGGCAAGGCGGACGCTGGGGAGTACAGCTGCGAGGCCGGGGGACAGAAGGTCTCCTTCCATCTGGATGTGCCAGGTACCTATTTGGCCTTATGAGACAGTGGGCAGGGGCCTGATTTATCGCTTTGACCTTCATCTTTCACAGTTCCCGCCCTTCCTCCTCCCTTGCAACTAGGCAGATAATGAATACATAGGAGGAAGAGGGCTCCATGTTGTGAGCCTTGAGGGCGTTACTGTGGGGCAATCCAGAGTTTCATGTTCCCAGAGCATCTTTGCTGTTCTGTACGGCATCTGGAACTCTGGCTGGGCCTTGTGCATGGTCTCAATCCTCTGTCCTCTCTTACACAAAGAGTATAATCTAAAGCAAATACCACTTAGCCTCTGCTTTTGGTTTGGATAGTGTACTAGGGATCCCCACAGGGTTCCTGCCCTGAACTCAGGGATGGTAAAGGGTGAGTGTCTCACGCCTCACATTGCTGCTGCTGCTGGCGCCTGGATCCAGGTCCTCAGAGGGACAAGTCTGAGACGGACAGACATTTGCCTGTGTGCAGGTAGAGCCTTGGGGACTTAGAGGGTGGGCTGCAATCTCAGCTGGCGTCTGGCACTGCCACACTGCAGGACTCTATTAGATGCCCACATAACTGCTGTCCATGTTTAGATATTGAGAAACAAGCTAGTGTCTTCATGGAAATATCATCATCATCATCATCATCATCATCATCATCATCACCATCATTAGTTTTTCTAGACAATTTTTCTTTGTGTAACAGCTCTTGCGGTCTTGGAACTTGCTTTGTAGACCAGGCTGGTTTTGAACTCACAGAGATCCACCTACCTATGCCTCCTGAGTGCTGAGATTAAAGGCATGAGCCACCACCGCCCAGCAGAAATGTTATTTTAAGAGGCTACCATAAGACGTTTTATGGTAATAAATCTGAAAAGTTGTGACAGTTTGGCCGGTTACTAGCAAACTGTGGAAATGGACATAAAAATTCAATAAATCCCATGTGTTTTTAAATAAGTGGAATAGCAGCCAAATCTTCAAGTAATTTTGTTGGGAAAACCTCAAACAGTCCTGGAAAGAGTTATTCCATGATCATGGAGACTTTTTCAGAGACCGGAGAAAGGAAGTGAATCCATAGGTCATTTCATGCAGTCAGCATAGCACTGACATCCAGATCTGACTGGGAGGGTGGGAAGAGCAGGGACCAAAGATCCATCTGCCGTGAGCGCCACAGTTGAAGTCTACAGACATGGTTGGGGGAGTGAACTCAGCAGAGAGAGGAGGCCTTACACTGTGATGAGGGTCGTAGTCTTCACATCAAGGCCGAGAAAGTTCTGTCCTCCATTGTCAAAGCCGGCTCTTTTCCCCGTGGCCTTTCTGACCCAGACAGTGTCTCTGACCCTGTGTGCCTGTGTCTGTTCTCAGAGCCCAAGGTGGTGTTTGCCAAGGAGCAGCAGGCACGCAGCGAGGTGAAGGCAGAGGCAGGGGCCAGTGCCACACTGAGCTGCACGCTGGACCATGCCCAGACTGAGGTGACCTGGTTCAAGGACGGGAAGAAGCTGAGCTCCAGCTCGAAGGTTCGAGTGGAGGCCTCGGGCTGCGAAAGGAGGCTTGTGGTACAGCAGGCCGGCAAGGCAGATGCTGGGGAGTACAGCTGTGAGGCCGGGGGACAGAAGGTCTCCTTCCATCTGGATGTCACAGGTGGGTGTTGCCGTATAAAGTTAGCCTTGTGTGGAGGTGGTGGAGGCTGGCTATGGCTTGGACAGATCCTGGTACTATTCCCTTAGAGAGTGACTTCATTATTACTTTTTAATTATGTATATATGTAGGTGGTATATGCACACGAGTGTAGGTACAAATCAGTCCAGAAGAGGGCAGCATTGGCTCCCCTGGGGCTGGAGGTACAGGCAGCTGTGAGTAGCCCAATTTAGATGCTGGGAACCAAACTCAGGTCCTCTCCAAGAGGATTATGTATTTAACTGTCAAGCATCTTCCAAGCTCTTGCTAGTTCCTCTTTCTACTTCGTCCTTAAGCCCCTCCTTCTGCTTCTGATTTTCCTTCTTTAAGCTGAGCTCAGGGCAGCTTGGAGAGAAGAGAGAGGGCCTCCTGCAGCTTGAATACTGTTTCCATCACTGCATTAGGAATACTCTTCATGTTGTGGGCAGTGTGTCCTGAACAATCCTCCTCAGATCCCCTGGGGACCTCTGCTGAGATGCAGCCAGGTCCTTGGCATCCACCACAGAAGAGAGTCCAGGTTCAGTCAGACTAAAGCAGGATTAGTCAGCTGATTGATGCCGGTAAGAGCAGTAAGACAAGACACATGGAGAGTCAAGTGCAGGCAGAGGAACACAGTTCCTGTTGCTGTGTATGTGATTTGGGGCTCTTGAATTTACTTCATCTGCAATGAAGTTTAAATATTAGCCAAAGAATGTGCTGGTGTATTCCTCTTTTTTTCAAACCCACAGATTTTTGTTTTTGACATCAGAGACTGTCCTAAGTGGACTGAGCAGGCTTCCAACTGGGAGGAAATGCTGGTTAAACTCAAACATTCAGCCAAAGGACTCTCTAGGGACTCACGGGTCACAAGCAGGTAGACTTGAGGCATAGGTCATTGGCTGTTTTCAGAATCTTGTTCTCCATGTTTCTCAGAAAGGCAGTATAGGGCCGGGCGGTGGTGGCGCACATCTTTAATCCCAGCACTTGGGAGGCAGAGGCAGGCGGAGCTCTGTGAGTTCGAGACCAGCCTGGTCTACAAGAGCTAGTTCCAGGACAGGCTCCAAAACCACAGAGAAACCCTGTCTTGAAAAAGCAAAAAAAAAAAAATGCCTTTTTTTATAGGGTTTTGTTTGTTTGTTTGCATTTGATCTGATCAGTTTTATCAGAATTTATAGCTGTCAGCCAGTGAGACTCCGGCCTCAGAACCAGAACACTGACGGACCTTAATTGTCTCTTTCCTCACTTCTACAAAGCTGGGCTTAACCATTCATTTCATAACACCTGCAGCCCAGGGCCCTGATGTCTCTTGAGGGTCACTCAGACCACCTGCACTCTGTATCTGGCTGAGAGCTCTGCAGGGGAAGGTTACACACCTGAAGTATTTTAATCACCGTTATTGTTATTGCTTATCTGCGCATGTGCGGGCACGCATGCTACATTATGCGTCAGAGATGAATTTCATGGCATCTGTCCTCTCCTCCTACCTTTCTTTGGGCTCCAGGGATCAAATTTGGTTGTCTGGTTTGCAGGGCAAACACTTTACTCACTGAGCCAGCCCAGCATCCTATACTCTTAAAGAAAGCACGAGCATTTTCCTTTAGTCTTGTCTGGGATTACTCTACAGCATAGCAACCGGATCCGGGGCCCTCACTGCAGAGCTAGCAATAGATGGAAAGAGCAGAGCCTTGGGCTCTGAGATGCATCCATGTGTAAACCCATTCCTCCTTCCTGCCCTGGCTTCTAGACCCAGCAAGGAAGGGAGAAGGAACTTTTCATGAGAGTTTTGGGGCATTAAAACACATGGAAAGGAAGAGTTGTCTGCTAGTTCACATCCCAGAGGTCAATTCCAGGTGAACTGGAGACACCAGGGTCCCAGGTAAACTGTAGTCCTGGTGTGTGTTGCTTCAGGTTTTCAGGATAAGGAGAGATTTGTAGGAAACAAGCGCACTAGCCCCAGTGGAGCAACGATGATCCATTTAGCCACATTATGTTAAAAACCAGAGCGAGTAGATGGGGCCGCTGTGTGCAGCTATTGCAAAATAACAGAGGCCGTGCAACTTACAAATTAGTGACTAATGAAGGTTCGGATGGCATGGTACTGGTGTCCTCATGAGGGATATAATTCCACAAAATGGCAGAGAAGTAGAAAGGAGCCAGGTTAGGAACAGGAGGGGCCAAACACAGGAATATTTGAAGCTCTGCTCTTGTGGGCGGCCATTTGTTCTGTAGACTCAGCCTGTGTCACTGGATCAGTGTTAACTCATAAGAGAGTGGGGTTCCAATGGTCCAGACCTTCCACTAATTTCTACCTTGTCAAAAATTCTCCACCTCAGCGTCACCACATGGGGATCCAGCTTTGCGACCTGTAAACATCTAACCATCTGTAACTGGGATCAGACCCACAGGTTAGACAACAAGAGAGGATAAGTCTGTAATATGTAAACAGACTCTTGAAATAAATGTGAAGAAGCAGTCTTATTGAGAGTAGGGGCTACTTGAGCATCAGCTATGCTGAGGACATGCACACACAGATGGCCAATGACATCACTATGACAGACAGCAGAGGGCCACCGATGGCCCAGGCTCTCCCTTGCAAGGGCTACAACTGACAATACACAGATAGGGAAGGGCGTGGAGCCTTGGGGATTCTCACCTCTGTGAGGCATGTCCTACCAAGTCCCGGGAGACTCTCCATTGTCACTGTGGGACACGTGGTTGTCTTGATTCGCAGCCTGGCCATGGAGGAGTGTAACCATGTCTCCCCTTGAGTGACCCTGCAACAGCAACAGGATATGGAGATAAACCGGGGTTTTGTGTTGAGAGGCCCTGGGCTTCCCTGGACACTGTGTGTCTTTCCCCATGTGGCCTTCTTGATCTAGACAGTGTTTCTGACCCTGTTTATGTGTCCTTGTCTATCCTCAGAGCCCAAGGTGGTGTTTGCCAAGGAGCAGCAGACACACAGCGAGGTGAAGACAGAGGCAGGGGCCAGTGCCACACTGAGCTGCACAGTGGACCAGGCCCAGACCGAGGTGACCTGGTTCAAGGACGGGAAGAAGCTGAGCTCCGGCTCGAAGGTCCGAGTGGAGGCCTCGGGCCGCGAGAGGAGGCTGGTGGTGCAGCAGGCGGGCCAGGCAGATGCTGGGGAGTACAGCTGCGAGGCCGGGGGACAGAAGGTCTCCTTCCGTCTGGACATCACAGGTGGGTCCTTTGGGACTGTCCACATGTGTATTCATAATTCTTATATCTTTGTCTTCCATTTTGGGTTTTTGAGACAGATTTTTTTTCAGTAATTATGGAACTTGTCCTGGAACCTGCTCTGTAGACCAGAGATCCACCTGCCTCTGCCTCCTGAGTGCTGGGATTAAAGGCGTGTGCCACCACTTCCTGGCAAGACATCTTCTTGATGAACTACTCCCTTGACTAAGCTGTAGTGAACTTCTTTGTCCCTCGAGCTAACTTTAGCTTGGAATCTGCTTTGTGAAATGCAAACCTCGCTCCCCTCTCGCCTCCATTTGTTTGACTCCTTCACTCCTAAGTCTGTATTTTCTGGTGAAGCGTGTTTTTTGAACACTACAAATAGTTCCATATTAAGCCAATTATTGACATACTTAAAAATAGCTTTAGATTTATTTATTTTATTTTACATGTGTGAGCATTTTGCTTGAATGTGTATCTGTGCACTGTGTGGATGTCTGGTTGTAACTCATATCGAGTTCCAGATGGTTATGAGCCACTGTGTAGATGCTGGAAATTGAGCCTGGGTCCTCTGCAATAGCATCAAGTGCTCTTAGCCACTGAGTCATCTCTTTAGTCCCTGGATCTTATTTTTAACCCATTGCTCTGTTGGGGAGTTAAGATCATTTATATTTAGGATTATTATTGAGAGGTCTTTTCTGAAGGGAGCATAAAAACCACAGGGCCTTTGATATTAGGCAAAACACTGGAGGGGCAGCGTGGAGGAGCAAACACCAATGACCCAAGACTTGAGGTTCCCACTCTCAGGACCAGGCAATAAGGGCCACAGGTAGTCCAAGTTGTCCTCTGAATAGAACAGCTGAGGATGTTTGGAGCGGGCAAGGGAGCGGAGCTTGGGAGACTCTATGAGGATATGTTCTGCACCGTCCTGAGGGAGACTTTCCACTGTCACTGTTGATCAGGTGCGCCCGTGTTCTGAGCCACAGTTCTTCCTCCTCGGAGCCTTGCTCAGACTCTGTTACAGAGGGCCCACTGGAGCAGCCCCTGAATAGGTGGCAAGATGTGTGGGTGAACTTGTTTTGTTCTAAGAGACTCTGGGGCTTCTCCTGGGTATAGCTAGTGAGAGCATGGGGGAGGTTTTGCCTTTCGGACACCTATTCAGACTCTCACTGTGGCCTTCCTGACCTACACAACGTCTTTGACCCTGTGTGCCTTGTCCATTCCTAGAACCCAAGGTGGTGTTCGCCAAGGAACAGCAAACTCGCAGCGAGGTGAAGGCAGAGGCAGGGGCCAGGGCCACTCTGAGCTGCACAGTGGACCAGGCCCAGACTGAGGTGACCTGGTTCAAGGATGGGAAGAAGCTGAGCTCCAGCTCGAAGGTTCGAGTGGAGGCCTCGGGCTGCGAGAGGAGGCTGGTGGTGCAGCAGGCGGGCAGGGCAGATGCTGGGGAGTACAGCTGCGAGGCCGGGGGACAGAAGGTCTCCTTCCATCTGGATGTCACAGGTGGGTGTTGGAGGGTACTAACCTTACTCATTTGGATGAAATGCTAAGACTAATAACCTGAAGGACCCTGGCACTTTGGCAGGGAGCTTGCCCTCTGTTTCCACACACAAGGCTTTCTTATGAGAGCAGAAATGAAAGTGATTAAGTCAAGGCAGCTGTCCTTATTTCCATGTGGTAGCATTTATTTCTCCAAAGCATCCCAGGGGTTCCCTGTGTTGCTTCTTGGTTCCCAGGGACATTCGTTCCTCTTCCTCGTGTTTAGGATTAGGATAAGCTAAGGATTAGGCTCTGTAAGTGTTCAAGTGTCTGAGGTCCTCCATGCCATAACCCTGCTGAGACAGCCATGTCTAGGGGGCTGACATCTGAACACTAGTTGCCACCTGCTATAACTCTTATGGTCCCTGAAAGTTTTCACAAGAAGCACTTCCATTCAATTTAAATAAAGCTAAGAAAATTTGGATTCCCTAACCATAATTGGATTTTCATGCAACAGAAGCTGACTTATTGTGAGTTCAAGTACCTGGCTACTCTGGGTGTCACTGCATAACATTTTAAGTGTTTCATTACTAGGAAATGGTTTACAAATAAACATACCAACAAAATAAAACAAGACAACAAAAAGAAAAAAATCTTGTACCTCTACTGCATTTTAGAGAATATGAAACTAGAAAAATAAAGCCATTTGGCTATTTTCTAGAAATTTGTATAAAAAGTGACACAAAACGAAGTAGAAATCTTGAGTAGTCCTAATGTCTTTTTGAAACAGAATCATAAAGACTAATTCATCATAGGAAAGGGCGTTAATACAGGAGCTTGTGTATAAATCATATCATACGTTCCAGAAGGTAATTATTAGTTCCCGTGCTTTATTGCACAGTAAGATGATGATAGTTCATAATAATGTGCAATGCATTTCCAAACAGCTAAGAGGACTTAAAATGTTCTCACCACAAGGAAATGATGAACAGTTGGTGCAGTAGATATGTTAATTACCATGTTTGATTACAATGTAGACAGGTTATTGGAACATTGCATTGCATCCAATAGTTTATTATTTATTGATTAAAAATAAAAAGAGGAACCAGTCAGATGGGTCAGAGGTTCTTTCTTATTTTTTAAAGATTTGTTTATTTATTTAATGCATATATATATATATATATATGCATGCAGAAGGAGGTGTTTTAGTTACTCTTCTGTTGCTGTGAAGAAACACCATGACCAAGGCAACCTCGAAAAGAAATCATTTAATCTGGGGGACACAGAGGATTAGAGTCCATGGCCATCATCATGGGGAGTGTGGCAGCAGGCAGGTGTGGCGCTGGAACAGTAGTTGAGAGTTTATATGTTATATGCAAGTTGGAGACAGAGAGATTGAAACTTGCCCTGGTGTGGGCTTTTGAAACCTCAAAGACACTTCCCGTGACACAGATGCCCCCAACAAGGCCACACCCCCCTAATCCTTCTCAAACAGTTCCACCAACTGGGAACCAGACATTCCAGTATATCAGCCTCTGGGGCCAGCCTCACAGAGAGCATCACAGAGAGCAGTGTCCATCTGCCACCCCCTTAGCTCTCTACATTGGTGTGGAGTTTGTAGAAAGAGACAGCATCTGCACAAACAGCACGTGGACCATCCTACTGCACGTGGGAAAGACTGTATGGTTAGCATAGCACAAACAGCACGTGGACCATCCTCCTGTGTGTGGGAAAGACTGTATGGTTAGCATAGCACAAACAGCATGTGGACCATCCTCCTGTGCGTGAGAAAGACTATTGGGTTAGCATCTGCACAAACAGCACGTGGACCATCCTCCTGTGCGTGGGAAAGACTGTATGGTTAGCATAGTACAAACAGCACGTGGACCATCCTACTGTGCGTGAGAAAGACTGTTGGGTTAGCATAGCACAAACAGCACATGGACCATCCTACTGTGCGTGAGAAAGACTGTTGGGTTAGCATCTGCACAAATAGCACGTGGACCATCCTCCTGTGCGTGGGAAAGTCTGTACAGTTAGCATAGCAGACCCCATGATCGAATCCAGATGGGCCACAAGAAAAGACAGAAAGTGACAGTGTGAAAGCTGAAGGTGATGTCATGGTTGCTCTAGGGCAGGCACGGGGAGCGTTCCAGGAACGCAGGTGTTCTCATCAAAACCCACGCTGGGTTCTCGGGAGCACGTGGAAACTGAGCATGCTGACTTAGAAGGACCTTTAGCAGAGCCGTGGAGACACTGAGGAAAGCCGAGGGCAGCCCTCTCCCACAGTTAGCCAAATTAATAACATGTCACCATCCAGTGAACCGAGGCGTGAGCAAGAACCTTGAGTTAGGACAGCACAGTTGCACCTGCATATGTGGCCAGAAAGATCAGAGGCTTGCCACCATCGGGACCCGGCAGTAAGGGTCGCGTGTGGTCCAGGCTCCCCTGGAGATGCAGGGTCTGGTGATGGTTGAAGCGGGACAGGGCATGTCCTTGTGAGACTCAGACCTTGTGAGAACACACCCTTACACGACCTATGGGAGACCCTTCATTGTCAGGGAGGAGCAAGGGGACAAATGTCGTGACACTCAGACTTTCCAGGATGAGCCTAGGAACGGGCACAACAACTCTCCCAGAACAGCCTATGTAGCAGTGGCAAGCTGTGTGTATCTATTTTGGTTCTGTTCTGAGAGGGACTGTGGTTTCCTCTTGGTTCAGCCAGTGACAAGCCCGGACAATGCTCTGTCCTCCACCTGTCCCATCCAGTACTTTCACCCCTGCGGCCTTCCTCCTGGATTACATCTCTGACCCTGTGCATCCTTGTCTTTCTCCAGAGCCCAAGGTGGTGTTCGCGAAGGAGCAGCAGGCTCGCAGCGAGGTGAAGGCAGAGGCAGGTGCCAGTGCCACACTGAGCTGCGCGGTGGCCCAGGCCCAGACTGAGGTGACCTGGTTCAAGGATGGGAAGAAGCTGAGCTCCAGCTCGAAGGTTCGAGTGGAGGCCTCGGGCTGCGAGAGGAGGCTGGTGGTGCAGCAGGCGGGCAGGGCAGATGCTGGGGAGTACAGCTGCGAGGCCGGGGGACAGAAGGTCTCCTTCCATCTGGATGTCACAGGTGGGTGTTGGAGGGTACTAACCTTACTCATTTGGATGAAATGCTAAGACTAATAACCTGAAGGACCCTGGCACTTTGGCAGGGAGCTTGCCCTCTGTTTCCACACACAAGGCTTTCTTATGAGAGCAGAAATGAAAGTGATTAAGTCAAGGCAGCTGTCCTTATTTCCATGTGGTAGCATTTATTTCTCCAAAGCATCCCAGGGGTTCCCTGTGTTGCTTCTTGGTTCCCAGGGACATTCGTTCCTCTTCCTCGTGTTTAGGATTAGGATAAGCTAAGGATTAGGCTCTGTAAGTGTTCAAGTGTCTGAGGTCCTCCATGCCATAACCCTGCTGAGACAGCCATGTCTAGGGGGCTGACATCTGAACACTAGTTGCCACCTGCTATAACTCTTATGGTCCCTGAAAGTTTTCACAAGAAGCACTTCCATTCAATTTAAATAAAGCTAAGAAAATTTGGATTCCCTAACCATAATTGGATTTTCATGCAACAGAAGCTGACTTATTGTGAGTTCAAGTACCTGGCTACTCTGGGTGTCACTGCATAACATTTTAAGTGTTTCATTACTAGGAAATGGTTTACAAATAAACATACCAACAAAATAAAACAAGACAACAAAAAGAAAAAAATCTTGTACCTCTACTGCATTTTAGAGAATATGAAACTAGAAAAATAAAGCCATTTGGCTATTTTCTAGAAATTTGTATAAAAAGTGACACAAAACGAAGTAGAAATCTTGAGTAGTCCTAATGTCTTTTTGAAACAGAATCATAAAGACTAATTCATCATAGGAAAGGGCGTTAATACAGGAGCTTGTGTATAAATCATATCATACGTTCCAGAAGGTAATTATTAGTTCCCGTGCTTTATTGCACAGTAAGATGATGATAGTTCATAATAATGTGCAATGCATTTCCAAACAGCTAAGAGGACTTAAAATGTTCTCACCACAAGGAAATGATGAACAGTTGGTGCAGTAGATATGTTAATTACCATGTTTGATTACAATGTAGACAGGTTATTGGAACATTGCATTGCATCCAATAGTTTATTATTTATTGATTAAAAATAAAAAGAGGAACCAGTCAGATGGGTCAGAGGTTCTTTCTTATTTTTTAAAGATTTGTTTATTTATTTAATGCATATATATATATATATATATGCATGCAGAAGGAGGTGTTTTAGTTACTCTTCTGTTGCTGTGAAGAAACACCATGACCAAGGCAACCTCGAAAAGAAATCATTTAATCTGGGGGACACAGAGGATTAGAGTCCATGGCCATCATCATGGGGAGTGTGGCAGCAGGCAGGTGTGGCGCTGGAACAGTAGTTGAGAGTTTATATGTTATATGCAAGTTGGAGACAGAGAGATTGAAACTTGCCCTGGTGTGGGCTTTTGAAACCTCAAAGACACTTCCCGTGACACAGATGCCCCCAACAAGGCCACACCCCCCTAATCCTTCTCAAACAGTTCCACCAACTGGGAACCAGACATTCCAGTATATCAGCCTCTGGGGCCAGCCTCACAGAGAGCATCACAGAGAGCAGTGTCCATCTGCCACCCCCTTAGCTCTCTACATTGGTGTGGAGTTTGTAGAAAGAGACAGCATCTGCACAAACAGCACGTGGACCATCCTACTGCACGTGGGAAAGACTGTATGGTTAGCATAGCACAAACAGCACGTGGACCATCCTCCTGTGTGTGGGAAAGACTGTATGGTTAGCATAGCACAAACAGCATGTGGACCATCCTCCTGTGCGTGAGAAAGACTATTGGGTTAGCATCTGCACAAACAGCACGTGGACCATCCTCCTGTGCGTGGGAAAGACTGTATGGTTAGCATAGTACAAACAGCACGTGGACCATCCTACTGTGCGTGAGAAAGACTGTTGGGTTAGCATAGCACAAACAGCACATGGACCATCCTACTGTGCGTGAGAAAGACTGTTGGGTTAGCATCTGCACAAATAGCACGTGGACCATCCTCCTGTGCGTGGGAAAGTCTGTACAGTTAGCATAGCAGACCCCATGATCGAATCCAGATGGGCCACAAGAAAAGACAGAAAGTGACAGTGTGAAAGCTGAAGGTGATGTCATGGTTGCTCTAGGGCAGGCACGGGGAGCGTTCCAGGAACGCAGGTGTTCTCATCAAAACCCACGCTGGGTTCTCGGGAGCACGTGGAAACTGAGCATGCTGACTTAGAAGGACCTTTAGCAGAGCCGTGGAGACACTGAGGAAAGCCGAGGGCAGCCCTCTCCCACAGTTAGCCAAATTAATAACATGTCACCATCCAGTGAACCGAGGCGTGAGCAAGAACCTTGAGTTAGGACAGCACAGTTGCACCTGCATATGTGGCCAGAAAGATCAGAGGCTTGCCACCATCGGGACCCGGCAGTAAGGGTCGCGTGTGGTCCAGGCTCCCCTGGAGATGCAGGGTCTGGTGATGGTTGAAGCGGGACAGGGCATGTCCTTGTGAGACTCAGACCTTGTGAGAACACACCCTTACACGACCTATGGGAGACCCTTCATTGTCAGGGAGGAGCAAGGGGACAAATGTCGTGACACTCAGACTTTCCAGGATGAGCCTAGGAACGGGCACAACAACTCTCCCAGAACAGCCTATGTAGCAGTGGCAAGCTGTGTGTATCTATTTTGGTTCTGTTCTGAGAGGGACTGTGGTTTCCTCTTGGTTCAGCCAGTGACAAGCCCGGACAATGCTCTGTCCTCCACCTGTCCCATCCAGTACTTTCACCCCTGCGGCCTTCCTCCTGGATTACATCTCTGACCCTGTGCATCCTTGTCTTTCTCCAGAGCCCAAGGTGGTGTTCGCGAAGGAGCAGCAGGCTCGCAGCGAGGTGAAGGCAGAGGCAGGTGCCAGTGCCACACTGAGCTGCGCGGTGGCCCAGGCCCAGACTGAGGTGACCTGGTTCAAGGATGGGAAGAAGCTGAGCTCCAGCTCGAAGGTTCGAGTGGAGGCCTCGGGCTGCGAGAGGAGGCTGGTGGTGCAGCAGGCGGGCAAGGCGGATGCTGGGGAGTACAGCTGCGAGGCTGGGAGACAGAAGGTCTCCTTCCGTCTGGACGTCACAGGTGGGTGTTGTGATACTAAGTTGGCCTTTTGGGGGTTCAGTGCCTCGCTCACGCCCAGAGCTGGCTCTGTGTCCTTGTGTCACACACTGTCTCTTCACATCCCCCCTTTCTCATCTGCATGTTTAGTGCAGCATCGAGCAGGACACTGACCAGCAAGGGTGTCCCAGGAATGTCCTCTCCTCCCTGGCTACCTGGAGAGATGTTCCCAGGTTGGGGAGTTTCATCTTTGTCATGTTTCTGTTCCTTCCTGGAGTTCCTGATGTTGCTTGGGTCCATCTTTTTGACCAGAGTGAGGCCAGGTGGCCTCACTTGGGGTCTGAGTCCAGGCTGCATTGTGATGTGTAGTGTGGAGGAACTGTGGTTTCATGCTGGGAGGTGCTCAGACTTCTACTGGGCACAGTGAGCGCTGTGTCTGGAGGGTGTTCTGCTCTCCTGCTGCCCCGTTCAGATTTCTGTGTGACTGTCCTGACCTGGATCGTGTCTCTGACCCCATGCATCCCTGTCTGTCCCCAGAGCCCAAGGTCGTGTTCGCCAAGGAGCAGCAGACACGCAGCGAGGTGAAGGCAGAGGCAGGGGCCAATGCTACACTGAGCTGCACGGTGGCCCAGGCCCAGACTGAGGTGACCTGGTTCAAGGACGGGAAGAAGCTGAGCTCCAGCTCGAAGGTTCAAGTGGAGGCCTTGGGCTGTGAGAGGAGGCTGGTGGTGCAGCAGGCGGGCAAGGCGGATGCTGGGGAGTACAGCTGCGAGGCCGGGGGACAGAAGGTCTCCTTCCGTCTGGACGTCACAGGTGGGTGTTGTGATACTAAGTTGGCCTTTTGGGGGTTCAGTGCCTGGCTCATGCCCAGGGGCTCCTTCTGTTTGGCTCTGTCTGTTATACATTGTCTCTTAGTGTCTCTCGTCTCCCTTGTGCTGAGCCTGTCCCGGAATGGGACGGACGTCACCCATGTGCCACTTTCTGCATGCAGTGTCTGTGTAGAACCAAGAACACAAGGTGAATGGATAAGGAAGGGCCAGTGACCCATGTCTCTGAGCTGTGGGGGTCTTTCTGAAGCAACCATTATTTTTCTAAACAGAATTTTCTGTTTAATATCTTTGAATGAGTTTAATGGGTGTGTTTAGGTTTGGGAATGGCTGCGACACTCATGCCACATCTACAAGCTGTGGAAGACGAGGTGTCTGTCGCAGGAGCAGCTCCACTGGGAAAGCCGAATGCTTCCACAGCATCTTCTTATCAGCTCAAGTAACGTGACATTCCCGGCCCGCCCACTGCATGCCTGTGAGCTGACAAGGCTCAAGTGTTGTGGGCAGTGGTGTGGCTCCACGCACTCTGAGGTTTGTTAGTGTAGTGTAGAAAAGGGATGAATGGAAGACCCACCGTGATTTTTTTTTTGAAAAATTATTTGAAAGGACTGTGACATCATTTAATGTAGGTAAGTTCCCACAATTTCAATAAACTCTTGGCCAATTCCTGAAAAATGACTATAAAGCTTAAGAAAAAAAAAGTCCTAAACCCCCCAAAACTCAAAAAAAAAAAAAAACCAACCCAACAACAACCAACTGAATGGTGATAGCACACACCTTTAATCCCAGCCTTCGGGAGGCAGAGGCAGAGGCAGCTGGAACTCTGTGAATTTGAGGCCAGCTTCGTCTACAGAGTGAGTTTCAGGACAGCCAAGGGTGTTACACAGAGAAAACCCTGTCTCAAAAAAACAAAACAAAGACGGGCGATGGTGGCGCACGCCTTTAATCCCAGCACTTGGGAGGCAGAGGCAGGCGGATCTCTGTGAGTTCAAGACCAGCCTCGCCTACAGAGCTAGTTCCAGGACAGGCTCCAAAGCCACAGAGAAACCCTGTCTCAAAAAACCAAAAAAAAAAAAAACCCCCCAAAAAAACAAAAAACCAAAAAACAAACAAAACAAAACAAATCCTAGGGATTCGAATAGTTCTGTAATCTCTTATTTTATATTTATTTTATTTTATGATTTTAATATATGATATATCTATATTTATATACATATTCACACACATATTGATTTTGCGGGACAGGGCTTCTCTGTATTTCTCTGGCTGTACTAGAACTCACTCTGTAGACCAGGCTGGCCTTGAACTCAGAGATCCTCCTGCCTCTGTCTCCTGAATGCTGGGATTAAAGGTGTGTGCCACCACCACCCGGCTAATATATTATATGTTGTGTTTGTGTGATATGTATATGTATAGCAAGTGTGTGTGCATGTTCATGTGTGTGAATGTGGGCATGCGTGTGCCATAGTGCATGTATGGAGGTCAGAGGCCATCCCTGGGTTAAATCCTCTTTAAGGCATAGTCTTTTGTAGTTCACCACGGTGTAGCCAGGCTAGCTGACCCGCAACTTTCTGAGATCCACCTGTCTCCCCGTAGGAGCCCTGGGGTTACAGATGTGTGCCACTGTATTCGGCTTGTGTGTGGGTCCTGGGGAATCCCAGCTTTGGTCCTCGTGTGTGCTTGACAAGGACTTTATCTGCAGTCACCTACCCTAGTGTGCTCCTATAGCCTTTTAAAGAATGCAGCCCTTCTTCAGAGCTTATTCTTATCACAGTGATTCTACCAGAGACTATAAAGGGAATGCGCACTGCCGTGGGCTGCATGCTGACGGGACAGTGTTGACACCGAATGGCAGGCATTCTCTTGTGTGCACTGGAGACGACGTCTGTGCAAACGTTTGACAAGGTGAACCGAGCTAAGAGTTAGTGTGCAGGGATGGAGGTTGTCACCCAGGAGTGCAAGGTCGGTGAAACACAAAAGTGTGAAAGGGAAGAGAACAATAAGACTTTTTTAAAGAAAGAGAGAAGACTCTTGTGCATTTAATAAAAACAGAGCAAAGTGTTTGCTAAAATTTTAGATCATATATCACAAAGTTTAATGTGCCCTCCTGTTTATTTATTTATTTATTTTAATTTTATGGGTGCATGGGTATTTTGCCTGCATGAATGACTTGTGCTCTACATGGGTGCAATGCCCACTGAAGCCAGAAGAGGGCATCAGATTCTCTGGAACTGGAGTTATAGACAGTTGTTAGATGCCTGTGGGTGCTAGGAATCGAACCTGGGTCCTCTGGATGAACAGCCAGTACTCTTAACTGCTGAGCCATTTCTCCAGCTCAAGAGAGATATTTGTTCCTGATGGCTACCAAAGTGCAGATCTTTTGGTGTTGTCAAAATTGACGTGATGCTTCCAAGGCTCAAATAGAGCCAAAGGAGTCATGAAGACAGAATACTTCATCTACTAGATGTCCAAGGTTATTTTGATGCTGTTGTGCTGGAGACAGCTGAACGTCAGTGTAGGTACAGGCAGCAGAGCCAGAAATGGAGTAGGGAACCTGAAAACAGACCCGGCACCAGTCAGGACTCCTTCCTTTGTGTGTGTTTTGACCATGGCCCTGGTTGGAGGCATGAAAAAAAAGTGCCACAGGCAAATGGTGGTGTGACCACGCAGCCATCCACATCAGAACAGAAAGTGCAGTAGTGACGGATGTGCTCCCCACACCAGAAAGACACTGGCCCCCAGCTGCAGCAGACCCAGTGAACACTATGGGCTGTGTAAGACTCTGGGAGAATATGACTGGAACAGAACATAGATGCCCTCAGCATGAAGGACAACAGCGCTTTTCCTTTGCCTGAAGCATTGCATCCATGTGACCTATGAGATGTCTTTCCATCATCAGAAGATAGCACTCGAGAAGAAAAAGAAAGGCCCGTGGCTGATGGGAAGACACTAGCTCACAGTACTCAGAGCCTTAGCATGTGAAAATATGCCGTCTGCATAAAAGGGCTGTGAGAAAAGCCTGGCAACACTATTGGTCACTAAATAAACATTACACTAAGGGGGACCAAGCACTAACAGCCAAGACCAGACTGGGCTCTTTCTGGAGAGGCATCGGGATAAGGTCTAACCATAGACAGCCAGCCCCTTCCTGATGTAGCAGCTGACATCGCTCCTAGCAGGCAAGGGCGTGGGGCCTCAGGGACCCTCAGCCCTGGTGATGTTCTCTGGGCAATGCTGTTGGTGGAGTTCTGCTGTCATGGAGGGGTTGAGGCACCAATGCTATGGGCCTGCGGTCCTTCCCTCAAGGAGGCTTGTCACAGACACACTGTCAATGCCCTCCTGCAGTGTTAGTGTCCTATGTGGACGATCTGATTTTTGTTTGTTTGTTTTTTGAGACAGGGTTTCTCTGTGTAAAAGCCCTAGCTATCCTGGAACTAGCTCTTGTAGACAAGGCTGGCCTCAGACTCACAGAAATCTGCCTGCTTCTGCCTCCGGAGTGCTGGGCTTAAAGGCATGTGCCACCACCGCCTGGAAGGATAATCTGATTTTGTACTGAGAGGCCCTGGAGTTTCTGTCCTGGGCATAGGCAGTGCTGAACATGGAGGAATTGTCCTCTAGATGACCCAGCAAAGCTGTTTTCCCACGTGGCCTCTGACTCCATGCATCTGTTTGTCCACAGAGCCCAAGGTCGTGTTTGCCAAGGAGCAGCAGGCTCGCAGCGAGGTGAAGGCAGAGGCAGGCGCCAGTGCCACACTGAGCTGCACAGTGGACCAGGCCCGGACCGAGGTGACCTGGTTCAAGGACGGGAAGAAGCTGAGCTCCAGCTCGAAGGTTCGAGTGGAGGCCTCGGGCTGCGAGAGGAGGCTGGTGGTGCAACAGGCGGGCAAGGCAGATGCTGGGGAGTACAGCTGCGAGGCCGGGGGACAGAAGGTCTCCTTCTGTCTGGACATCACAGGTAGGTGTTGTGATAGTAAGCCTTGTGTGGAAGGGATGACTGGCTCATGTCCATGACTGATCCTCTGTGCCTTCTGTTAAGTCTGGTCCCTTAGCTCCTTTGTGCATTAGTCCGTGGTTGACCGTGGCTGACCATGGCTGATCGTGGCTGGTCGTAACTGACCGTGGCTGACCCTATGTTCTCCTGTTACGTATTCTCTTCATGTCTCCTCTCTTCCCATTCCCGTGTTTAGTCCAGTGTTGAGCAAGACACAGAATGGGAAGGGTGTCCCAGGAAGGTCCTTTCCTTCTTGAGTACCAGGGAAATTCATCTTGGGCATGCTTTTGTTCCTGCCTGTGAGCACTGCAGGCACCTTAGCATGCAACTACATAAAGAGTATCTAGAACTGCCTGCCAATAGGGCAGAAGCAGGTTAGCCATGGATAAGTGTCACATCCTGGAAGACTACCCCTTAGTGGCCAGAACCAGGAATGGCCCTCCACCTGTGAGGCATCAGGAACTGTAGAGAACCCTCCTGTAGCATGGTGGGATGTGTGCATGAACTGTGGTTTTGTGTCAAGAGGTACTAGGACTTCCTAACCCCTCAAGTATGGAGCCTGGAGGGTGCTCTGTCCTATGGCCACCATATCCAACCCTTCTTTTCCCTGTGTGATCTTCCTGACCTGGACGGTGTCTCTGATCCTGTGTGTTCCCATCTGTTCCTAGACACCAAGGTGGTGTTTGCCAAGGAGCAGCAGGCTCGCAGCGAGGTGAAGGCAGAGGCAGGGGCCAGTGCCACACTGAGCTGCATGGTAGACCAGGCCCAGACCGAGGTGACCTGGTTCAAGGATGGGAAGAAGCTGAGCTCCAGCTCGAAGGTTCGAGTGGAGGCCTCAGGCTGCGAGAGGAGGCTGGTGGTGCAGCAGGCGGGCAAGGCGGATGCTGGGGAGTACAGCTGCGAAGCCGGGGGACAGAGGGTCTCCTTCCATCTGGATGTCACAGGTGGGTGTCATTGTGTTCAGGGTAGAGATGCAGCTGACCCCTTCGAGACACGAGGGTTCCTTGTCTGGTTCTCACAGCCCTGTCTCTGACTGTTTTCTTTCACTACTTTCTCCTGCCTTCTACTCTGAGGGCAGAGCCTCTTTCTCATGTATTCCTGATGTCCCCTGTACCAGTCTGAGCCCCGTCCACCTCCTTCCTCATCACTAGTTCTATTGGGCTGGCCTCCTCCTCGTCTTCCTCCTCTTCCTCTTCTTGAGACAGGATTTTTCTGTAGCTTTGGAGCCTGTCCTGAAACTCGCTCTGTAGACCAGGCTGGCCCAGAACTCACAGAGATTCACCTCTTTCTGCCTCCTGAGGGCTGGGATTAAAGGTGTGCGCACCACCACCCGGCATGGGCTGGCTTCAGGTGCAAGAGCTGTTGAACCTCAGGTTCTGGGGAAAGGGCCTTGTTTAGGTGGGGCCCAATTGGACCTTCCTGCAGTTCTGAGTCCTTGTGAGCTATCAGGGTTTTGGTCTGAGGTTTAGGAACCTGCTCTTCCCATTGCGGGCCCATGGGCCTTATTTTGGCCTTCGAGTCCTGGTGGTTCAACTGTAGCATGTTGCCACGGTGTTTGTCTGCAGTTGGCTTCTACTGTACCCGCATAGCTGTGCTTGTCCTTAGCGGTGGCCCTGGACAAACCTGCACATCTCCAGCACATGGTTTGTCTAAGTGCAGTTGCTGGCCGAGGCAACTAGGTCTCCTGCACACCCACCCTACTTTTGCCAGTAGTGTTTTGGCTCCCAGGCTATCTTTTCAGGCAGCTTCTATGACTTCCAGTCTCATCCCAGGTCAGGCCAATCATACCCTGGGCTGTGAGTTGTCTACCCTTCTATGCCATTCTGCCCTGTGGGGTGAAGTCTCCCTGGAGGCGGGACTCCTGGGATCTTGGTTGGGACAGTACTGGTGATGATGGCCCTTAGGAGGCATTATGTTCTTGCTGGACACAGAGGGGCAGCAGCTAGCACGCATTACTGTTGGAGAGTCGTGTGTGTTGGTCCTTTCTTACATGGCTACTTTACTTCTCAGAACCAGAGCCCGAGTCCCAGATTCCAGAGAGACCCAGCCGCAGGGAGCCTCTGGTGGTCAAGGAGCATGAGAACATCGTCCTGACCGCCACTCTGGCCGCACCCTCTGTGGCTGCTGTGACCTGGCTCAAAGACGGTGTGGAGATTCACCGCAGTAAGCGCCATGAGATCACCAGCCAGGGTGACACCCACACCCTGACCGTGAGAGGTGCACAGGTGCTGGACAGTGCCATCTACAGCTGCCGTGTTGGCAAGGAAGGCCAGGACTTTCCGGTTCAGGTGGAAGGTAAGGAGTCTGGATCTCTTCCAGGGTCCCTGCATCTGCCCCAGAGACGAGTAGGTAGTATCCCAGAGCAGCCCCAGAGTGGAGCTCAGGACATGTGGCCATCTACCCAGATCACTGGCTGACACCCTTTTCTACCCTCAGAGGTGGCCACCAAGTTCTCCAAACCCCTGGAGCCCGTTGAAGGGGAATTGGGTGGCACTGTGAAGCTGGTCTGTGAGCTGACCCCAGAGCAGGCAGAGGTCGTGTGGCGCTGTGGGAGCACACAGCTGCGGCAGGGCAAGCGCTTCCAGATGACATCGGAGGGGCCTAGGCACACCCTGACCGTGTCTGGCCTCCGAGAGGATGATGCAGGGGAGTACGTGTGTGAGAGCCGTGATGACCGAACCAGCGCACGGCTCACTGTCAAAGGTACCCGTGGGTGAGCTCAAGTGGCTTCCTAGGGGAGGGGTCCTTCCGCATGTCTGTCTCGGGTGCGTCTCTGCGGAGCTTCTCCCATGGCCCCTGAAGAAGACTTTCCCTCTGCAGTTCCCCGAGTGGTCAAGTTTACATCTGGATTGAGCACCGTGGTTGCAGAGGAGGGCCAAGAGGCCACCTTTCAGTGTGTCGTGTCCCCCAGCGATGCAGCAGTCGTGTGGTATAAGGATGGCACCCAGCTGCTGCCCAGCGAGAAGTTTGTTATGGCACAGAGTGCGGCCACCTGTAGTTTGACCATCTTGGGCCTGACCCTGGAGGACGCTGGCCATGTCACAGTGGAGGCTGAGGGTGCCTCATCTTCTGCCACTCTCCGGGTCCGAGGTGAGCTGGGAGCCAGAAGGACTGTCAGGATAGCCAGGGGGTCCTTGCAAAGGGGCCTCTCCCTCCGCGTGAACCGATAAGGCAGCCCCATAGTGCTCACGTGTGTTGGGATGATCTGGTTGGCCTTGGAGGACATGGACTCTGTCTGTTGTCAACAGAGGTGATTTGGTGTGTGTGAGACACTAGGTATTGTCTCTTCAAGTGTGCCTGGTAGGAGCAGGGATAAGGCTGAGACATCTGCAATGGCAAATCAGATGGGAGGCTGCGCTCAAAAGCTCAAAGGCAGAAGGGATGGGTGCGCTTCGAGAGCCAGGACTTTATTTGAAGATGTGGCAGGCTCTTGAGTATGGGAGTAAGGAAGATGGGTGGACCTCCCGGAGGAGGGGGGGATGATGGGTCAGCGAGACCCACACTGGAGCCTTTGTCCTCCCCATATGTCTTAACATGAGCAGGTGTCCTGGGGCATCGTTAGGGCAGACAACAGGACAGTGGCTGAGGGGTTGTGGAGTGGCCCTACTCAGAAGCCGAAGGCTGGCCGTTGTGGTATCTGCCCATAGTTAGGAGTTCAGCACAGTTGATCATAGACAGGCAGCAGGGCTTGGGATGGGGGGCAGGGGGGATGGGATTGAAGAAACAGCCTTAGCTTCCCCCATAAAATGTACCTATGTAAGGTGTGCAGTTGGAGCCTACCCTGATTGAAGCAGGACTGCTTGCATGCTGGGGTTCTCTGGCCTAGGGTGGGGCCTCAGTAGGCCCCCAGTGACCAAGATGACCCCTGCCCTTCTTTATCTCAGAGGCACCGGTCCTTTTCAAAAAGAAACTCGAGCCACAGACGGTGGAGGAGAAGAGCTCCGTGACGCTGGAGGTGGAGCTGACGCGGCCCTGGCCTGAGGTGAAGTGGACACGGAACGCTGCCGTCCTGGCGCCCAGCGAGAACGTGGAAATCCATGCTCAGGGAGCTCAGCACCGCCTGGTGCTGCTCAGTGTGAGCTTCACTGACCGCGGCTTCTATGGCTGTGAGACACCAGATGACAAGAGCCAGGCCAAGCTCAACGTAGAAAGTAAGCCCAGGGTCGGGACCTCAGAGGAAGAGAGGGGTTCTTCCAGAAGTGGGGGCATGGCTTTGTGTTGGCTGTGAGGATGGGTGGGATTGTCTTTTGGGGAGGCAGGCAGTCCACCCTGGTTCCTGCAAGTGAATCCAAGGAAGGAAGAGATGGAGGAGGAAGTAGAGGGTCAGGCCTGGGGGTCAGCTGGGGTTGAGGTAGAGCTGGGTGGGTAAGGGCTGGGGGTTAACTCCTGGGGCCTCACTCTGCTCTGTGGCCTCTGGGTGGTCGGCTGAATCCACATCTGTGTCTGAGTCCTGGCTGGTTGGAGGGTCTCAGTTTACTAGCTCACTGGAGTCCCTCTGACAGTGCGGCAGGTCCGGCTGGTTCGAGGTTTGCAGCCCGTGGAGGCTAAGGAACAGGGCACGGCTTCCATGGATGTGGAGTTGTCTCATGCTGATGTGGAGGGCAGCTGGACTCGAGATGGCCTGCGGCTTCAGCCTGGGCCCGCATGCCACCTGGCCGTACAAGGCCCTGTCCACATCCTCACACTCTCAGCACTGAGGCCACAGGACAGTGGGTTGGTGGCCTTCAGGGCTGAGGGTGTACACACGTCTGCACAGCTGATAGTCACGGGTGAGTAGTGAAGGCTGGCAGCCCCCCTCCCGAGCACGCCTATTTCAGCTCCCTGAGTGGTCCAGGGAGGCAGCTGGGACCAGGTGGAGAGTGGAAAAGCCCTGTGTGGCTACAGTTAGCCCACGGCATCAGAAAGCGCCTCCTAACTCCACGGCTTCCTTCCCTACTTCCCGTCTCAGAGCTGCCAGTGAGCTTCACCCGGCTACTGCAGGATGTGGTGGCCACCCAAAAAGAGAAGGTGACCCTGGAGTGTGAGTTGTCACGGCCTGTGGATGTACGCTGGCTGAAGGTATTCCTCCCTCCTCCCTGCTTCTCCTTGTGGGCATCCGGGAGGTGAACCCCTTCTACGGAGACACTCTAGGGCTTGACCAGTCCTCTCTGCCCCACAGGATGGTGTGGAGCTGCGGGCAGGCAAGACTGTGGGCATAGTGGCCCAGGGAGCCTGCAGGAGTCTCGTTATTTACCGGTGTGAGATCGGGGACCAGGGTGTCTATGTGTGTGACGCTCTTGATGCTCAGACCTCGGCCTCTCTGAAGGTGCAGGGTGAGCTCTGGTCGGGGGGGACAGGGAAGGTTGGCAGGTATGAGTAGTGCTCTCTGGTACCTCTGCTCCCCACAGCCT
Source organism: Microtus oregoni (assembly GCF_018167655.1). Lineage (NCBI taxonomy): Eukaryota > Metazoa > Chordata > Mammalia > Rodentia > Cricetidae > Microtus > Microtus oregoni. Next base: position 39,145,310 of record NW_024543074.1, read on the forward strand.
GATGGCAAACTGGTAGCTTTGCTTGGAGTGGCCTATGCTTCTGGGCATGCCAGCTGTCTCAGTCAGTGTTCTATCGCTGTGAAGAGACCCCATGACCATGGCAACTCTTATAAAGGAAAGCATTTAATTAGGGCTGGCTTATAGTTCAGAGGTTTAGTTCATCGTCATGATGGGAGGCATGGTAGGGCACAGATATGGTGCCGAAGAGGTAGCTTAAGAGTTTTACATCCCGATCCACAGGCGGTGGGAAGAGAGAGACACTGGGCCTGGTTTCAAATGAGCATTTGAAACCCCAAAGTCCACCCCCAGTGACACACTTCCTCCAACAAGACCACACCTACCCCAACCAGGCCACACCTACCCCAACAAGGCCACATTACCCCAACAAGGCCACACCCACCCCAAACAAGGCCACACCCACCCTAACATGGCCACACCTACCCCCAAAAGGCCACACCTCCTAGTGCCACACCCTAAGCATTCACATATAAGAGCCTATGGGGGCCAGTCTTGTTCAAACCTCCTTAACAACCCCCTCTCCCTTCCCCTAGGCCGCAGTGTTCAGATTATGAAGCCACTGGAGGATGTGGAGGTGATGGAGAAAGAGGGTGCCACCTTCTCCTGTGAGGTGTCCCATGATGAGGTTCCTGGCCTATGGTTCCGAGAATCCAGCAAGCTACGGCCCAGTGACAACGTGCGCATCCGGCAGGAAGGTCAGAGGCCTGCAGAGCAGCAGGGTGGGTTTCCCAGGCTGCGCTTCTCTCTCAGTAATACGGAGTGTCCTTTGTCTCCAGGGAGGACATACACTCTTATCTTCCGGAGGGTACTGGCTGAAGATGCAGGGGAGATCAAATTTGTAGCTGAAAATGCAGAATCAAGAGCCCACCTCCGAGTCAAAGGTGAGGAGGGCTCAGGGGAGGACAGGGACTGGACATGGCAAGCTGGGCCTCACAGACAGCTGGCCTCCCACAGGCCTGGGGTGCCTTAGGACCCCTTCCAGACAAGGCAGCAGTGACTCACAGAGATGGGAGAGTATGATCTCCTCGGTGGGAAGAGCAGGTGCAAAGACACCAAGCTCCACTTTGCTGGTGGTCAGTTGTACCCAGCAGATTCTGGGGTAGCCCTGGGTGGAACGCTTGACTTGGCCACCTGCTGGCCCAGGTGGAAGGCGTGGGCAGCTGGTTTGGAGCAGAAGTCAGTTTCTTGGCTCCTAGGAGGTTGCCAAGGCAAAAACATCCATCCTTGTCATCATCCTGACCTCACTTGACTGTGCTCACAGAGCTGCCTGTGACCCTCCTGCGCCCACTGAGGGACAAGATTGCCATGGAAAAACACCGTGGTGTGCTTGAGTGCCAGGTGTCCCGGGCCAGTGCCCAGGTGCGATGGTTTAAGGGCAGAGTCGAGCTGCAGTCTGGGCCCAAGTATGAGTTGGTCAGTGACGGCCTTTACCGTAAGCTGGTCATCAATGACGTGCAGCCTGAGGACGAAGATACCTACACCTGTGATGCCGGTGATGTCAAGACCAGTGCCCAGTTCTTTGTGGAAGGTATGGGATGAAGGGGTGGACGGTCCTCCTGGGTTTCGGGGAGAGAATTTGCGGTTTCTGTGGCTTTCCCTGGAGATTCTGGAGGCTGCCATGCCATCTTAGACACATGGGGAAGGATGTTTAGCCATGTGGTAGAGAGAGATAAGAAGGGACAGACAGCTTGTAGGACGGGGAGACTGGTCCCTCTGGCTGAGTTTCACTGGTGACCAGCTCCTCATCCACAGAACAATCCATCACCATTGTGCGAGGCCTGCAGGACGTGACTGTTATGGAGCCTGCCCCAGCCTGGTTTGAATGCGAGACCTCCATCCCTTCCGTGAGGCCACCCAAGTGGCTCCTTGGTAAGACTGTCCTCCAGGCGGGGGGCAACGTGGGCCTGGAGCAAGACGGCACGGTGCACCGGCTGACGCTGCACAAGACCTGCTCCACCATGACCGGGCCTGTGCACTTCACCATCGGCAAGTCCCGCTCCTCGGCCCAGCTGCTTGTCTCAGGTTAGCATACTGTCTGGGCGCAGCTCGGAGATGGGGGTGGTCCTAGTCTAGGGCTGTGGGTGGGACATGGCTTGGGGCAAGACAAAGGAACAGTGGCCAGGCACAGGTGGCCTGGGCTGAAGCAATCAGGCTTAGGCTCAAGGCTGTGGGTGGACACCACTCAGTGGATTGACAGCGTGTGGAGCAGAACACGGGTCCTGGGTGGTACATGGGTGGCTTAGTAGGAGCTGACTTTGGAAGTGGGGATATGGTCAGAGGCCTGAAAAGTGGGATATAGGTACTCAGGCACGGCAGGGCTTTGAGGCAGGGCAGCAAGGGGTGTGTGGGCAGTGAGGGGCTTGTGCCGCACACTCCCAAGGGAGGTGACCAGGCACATTGTAGGGGCTGTGCGGTCTGGGTGCTTGCAGCTCCCAGCCCTGCCTTTGCGCTGTTTTCTCCAGACATTCCCGTGGTATTGGCACGGCCACTGGAACCCAAAGCAGGGCGTGAGCTGCAGTCGGTAGTCCTGTCTTGTGACTTCAGGCCGGCCCCCAAGGCTGTGCAGTGGTACAAGGGGGACACGCCTCTGGCCCCGTCCGAAAAGTTCAAGATGGTTCTGGAGGGCCAGATGGCCGAGCTGCGTATACTCCGGCTCACTCCAGCGGATGCTGGGCTCTACCGGTGCCAGGCGGGTAATGCCCAGAGCAGTGCCGAGGTTACTGTGGAAGGTAGAGAGCTGGGAAGGAGGAGAGGGTGGTGGACCCGACGCCAGGGCCGGGGGTGGCTGAGAGCACAGTGCTGAGGTGATGGTGGGTGCCTTGTAGCTCGGGAGGTGAAGGTGACTCAGCCTCTGAAGGATGTTGAAGCCACAGAGGAAGGCCGGGCCTGCTTCTCGTGTGAGCTGTCCCATAAGGACGAGGACATCGAATGGTCACTCAATGGGATTCCCCTGTACAACGACAGCTTCCACGAGATCAACCACGAGGGCTGTCTCCACACGCTGGTGCTGAAGAGTGTCCGTCAGGCCGACGCAGGCACCGTGCGTGCCACCTCCCCCAAGGTGTCAGTTTCTGCCCAGCTAGTGGTCAGAGGTGAGGAGTCCTGTGGAGTCTGTGGGGTGTCCCCCCTTCCCGGGCTGGCACAGGCTCCCCTCACCGGCCATGTCGTTCCTCTAGCAAAGCCGGTGGTGTTCCTGAAAGCACTGGATGACGTATCTGTAGAAGAGCGTGGCACGCTGGCCCTGCACTGCGAGGTCTCAGACCCTGAGGCACGTGTGGTCTGGCGCAAAGATGGCGTGGAGCTGGGTCCCAGTGACAAGTATGACTTCCTACACAAGGCAGGCTCTCGGGGCCTTACGGTACATGATCTGAGCCATGAGGATGCTGGACTGTACACCTGCCACGTGGGCAGTGCGGAGACCCAGTCCAGGGTCAGTGTGCATGGTGAGTGGCTGGGATTCTAATGCAGGATGGCTATCTTAGTTAGGGTTTCTGTTGCTGTGGAGAGACGCCATGACCTCGGCAACTCTTATAAAAGCAAACATTTAATTGGGACCGGCTTGCAGTTTCTGGGGTTTAGTCCATTATCTTCATGGCGGGACATGGTGGTGTGTAGCCAGACCTGGTTCTGGAGAGCTTGCTGAGAGTTCTTCATCTTGATCCACAGGTAGTAGAAGCAGCTGTGTACTGGGCATAGCTTGAGCATATATGAGATCACAGTGACACACTTCCTCCAACAAGACCACACCTCCCAATAGTGCCACTCCCTTTGGGGACCATTTTCTTTCAAACCACCACAGGGTGCTAAGCCTTCTTCCATCCAGAATCTCTAGGCTGCTTTTCAAGCCCGTAAGGCTGTTCTGTGTATCCAGGAGGCACCAAAGACGTTGTCTGTAGCACACAGGGCTTAATGTAGCCCTTTGAGGTCCAGGGGCAGGCAGATGGGCTAAGGAACAATTGTCTACGGAGCCTCACAGGGGGCTGGTGTGGATCCATTCAGGTCTCTGGCATTTGCTCTGTACCATGTGCTGGGATTGGGAGGAAATCAGCCAGGCATGTGTGAGACACTAAGAGGTGTGACCAGGAGACAAACTGTAAAGGGCTCCCAGGCCAAGGGCGGATGTCCTGTCCTGCAGGTGAACAGGCCTCCAGGCCATCTATGTTCCTGTTCTTTACAGAGCCCCAACAATCCATAGGTTCATAGGTGCTGCCCCACTCAGCCCCGTTATTTCAAAGACGTAGGTCCCTTTGAGTACACCTCTCTCAGCCTGGCCAGCCACCTGGCTCTGGCTTGGGTCCGGCATCCTGGCTTGGAGGAGACAGGTTGGCAGCCTGTTCATTCATGATCTCTCTGGGGCTCTGGGATGGCCTTATGGGAAGGGAGCACAGTGAGGTTTTCATAGGACAAGACTTGCTCTCTCTGGAAGGGGTCATTTACGGGGTCCCTGTCCCTCCTCTCCTGGCATTACAAGATGGTTAGAAGTGTGGAGGAGCCTCCTTCTCTCAATCAACTTGATTGACAGCTCAGAGGTGTCAATCACGCAAACACTAGGCCATGCCAGCTTGAAGCTAGGATTTTGGTGCCAGTTTTGTGATGGCACTCTTTGTTGTCAGGTGTGTGGAGCTAGGAACAGTGGGAAACCAGGCATGGGGTACTACTGTTCCCTGAGGTTGACGTCCGTGGGCTGACCTGTTTCTTATATCCCACAGATCTGCACGTGGGCATCACTAAGAGGCTAAAGACAGTGGAGGTGCTGGAGGGGGAGAGCTGCAGCTTTGAGTGTGTCCTTTCGCACGAGAGCGAGAGTGACCCAGCAGTGTGGACCGTTGGCGGGAAGACAGTGGGTAGTTCTGGCCGCTTTCGGACCACTCGCCAGGGCCGCAAATACACTCTGACCGTCAAAGATGCTGCTGTCAGTGATGCAGGGGAGGTGGTCTTCTCGGTGATGAGCCTCACGTCCAAGGCCTCGCTCATTGTCAGAGGTGGGTGCTGTGGCTGGGGCCAGGGGCCAGATACTGTGGACTGGGGCACTGTTGGGATGCTTCTAGGGACTGTCTACCTGTCATGGTGGGGACCCAATATAGTGCTGTGGGGAGTCATAGCCCTGCCTGAACATCTTTGAATTTCTAGAGTGAGCTGAGAATTCTAGTCTCTCACCCATGGGCTGGCTGCCCTCAGTGCATGTAGCTTACTCAGCCAGTCTGACCCTTAAATTGAGGCCAGGGAGACAGGGAAGAAGCCTCTGGTGTCTTGGAGCTGGTGTTCATGGCTGGATCTACACAGGGACCAGCCAAACTGTGGCCATACCCTTGTATGAACCTTAAATGAGCTTTCCGTATAGCTCATGCTTTCTAGGTCTCACTGTCACAGTGGAGGCTTTGGGAGCTTCCAGAACTTCTTAGTCTTGAGCCTCTAGTGGTCTAAGGTCTCAGGAGTCAAGGGCTGTAGGTTTTGTGATTTTGATCTCTCGAGAATTCATGTTCCCAAGTGTCTGCCTGTTTGTATCCTGGCCCTGGCTGAGGCCGTTTCTAAGAGGTTATTGCAGTCACGATGTGCCTTAGGTCATGGCTGATTCTGCCTCACGGGAACCAGCTCTACTTATTTCAGAGAGGCCAGTGGAGATTACAAAGCCCTTGGAGGACCAGCGGACAATGCTCGGAGAACACGCAACGCTGAGCTGTGAGCTTTCCAGGGCGGGCACCTCTGTGCGCTGGCTGAAGGACGGGAAGGCCATCAGAAAGAGCCAGAAGTACGACCTGCTCATGGAAGGCACGCGGGCTGTGCTGGTTGTCCGCGAGGCCTCACTCAAGGATTCTGGAGAGTATACCTGTGAGACAGAGGCTTCCAAAAGTACCGCCAGGCTCCTTGTGGAAGGTAAGCACGCGACCCTGTCAGCCTCCCCTGTGGCATAGCCTGTGGCTGCCCCCGGGACCTCAGTGGAGGTACCCCCTCAGGTCAGCCTATGTGCTCAGGTTGTGGGGGGACATAGCCCTTTATCTCTGCCTGTTTTGTCCCTTACCCAGAAAAGGCAAACCGTTTCACGGAGGAGCTGGCTGACCTGCAGGTGGAAGAGAAGGGCATAGCCGTGTTCGCATGCAAGACGGAGCACCCAGCATCTGTAGTGACATGGCGCAAGGGCCTCCTGGAGCTGCGTGCCTCAGGGAAGCATGTCCTCAGCCAGGATGGCTTGACCCTGAAGCTCACCATCAATGCCCTGGAGAGGACAGACAGTGACACCTACACCTGTGACATTGGTCAAGCCCGGACCCAGGCCCGGCTCCTCGTCCATGGTGAGGCAGCCCTAACTTGCATGCTGCTTTTGGTTCCTTCATGGCTGCTCTGGTCTTCTTGATCTGAAGTGGACTCTGGAGGCTCAGAAGTAGTTAGTCATCAGGCCTCTGCTTGTTCTGGACAAGCTGAGCCTCAGTTTCTCCATGTCTAAAGGTAGAGCAGGTTGCCTGGGCATCTCAGGCTTTCCTAGTGTGACCTACTGTGAAGGAGCTAACAAACTGCCTTCATTTACACAGTGGGCACTTTCTGTGTGTTCTTACAGCGTGTCCAGGCCTGTGCTGAGTTCCAGGATATGTCTTCTGTGTGTGCTTACACACTTGGCGTGTCAGTTATTGTGCAGGGACAGCTTACCATGCTTGTTGAGAACTAAGGAGCCTCTTGTGTTCTCAGTAGAGAACTGACCAATATTGATAGTGTCGGTTTAGAAAGGCTAAAGACAGGTTATTAAAGAACAGTCGTCCTGCTGGGAAGGCATGGCATCGAAATGAAAGCCCAGGGTGCATTCCAGAGCAAGGAGCCATAGACAGGTGGGTATGAGCTGCTTGGGTACAGATCTCAGGGTTCCTGCAGACATGGGGCAGGAGCTGGTGTCTGTGGTTGGTGGGGGTGTCCCTGCTGGGCAGTTGTCTGTCCAGGTCACCTGTTCGGAGTTGCTGCAGAGCTCAAGAAAGTCAAAGATAAGCTTTGATACAATCTGTGTGTATGAAGCATGGGGTGCATGTGGAACAAGAGGGGATCTCTCGGGGCCACGAGAAAGTGTTGTGGATGCCAGGCAGGGTTTTCCCAGGGTTGACAAGAATGCTCTCTGCAGAACTTACAGTACAGTTTGTTGCTGTTTGTTTGCTCTTTGCTTCCTCCATTTGTTCTCACTTGTGAAGTGCCCGTTCCCCTCCATTGTGCAGCGTGAGAACGCTTGTCCTCTCGGGTGTGTAGGGAAGGGAGGTGGTGACCAGCCTGGTTAGGAGGGGTGTGCCATGGTGTCAGAACAGAGATGACCCTGGCCCTCCTGGCCGCAGCCCTCACCTGGCTCTGTGATCCTAGTGTGGAGTCCAGGTTGGCATTTAGGGAACTCATCCTGAAGTCTGCCTTCAGGGAATAGTGTTTCTCGTGTGGTGAGAACCCTCTCCATTGATAATTAGAAGTAACAAAGTTTACCCTCTATATTTGCGGGTTCTACATCTTCAGATCTAGCCTCCTGTTAATAAAAAAAAAAGGAATTGTGTGGCTAGGTAGATGTTCCAGTTGTTAAGGCACTCGCTGTGCAAGCTCTTGAACTTGAGTTTGGATTCCCCAGAGCCCATGGAAATGGAGGTGCTTGGGAAGGTGGAGACGGTAGATCTCAGAGCAATGTAGGTATCAAGACTAGCCATATAGGTGGGCTCTGGATTGACTGAGAGGCAGACCCTGCCTCATTGAATTAGATGGGAGAGCTAGTAGGAAGTTTCCTGACATCAGCCTGGAGCCTCTACATGTGTGTGCACATGCATGCATCTGTGCTTCCATACACGCAAACAGGCATGCACACACATGCACGCTGCACACACAACTGGGAAGAATATGGCTGTGATGAACACAGACTTTTTTGCTTGTCACTGCTCCCTAAACATTACGATGTAATACTGCACCGGTACTTCTATTGCATTGCCTATTAAAAACCAGCTATTAAAGTGTATCAGCAGATGTGTGCAGAGTGCAGACATTTCACCATTCTTTAAATGTGGGACTTGTGTGCCCTCAGATTTTGATATCTGTGGGGGATTCCAGACCAGTTCTCCATCAAGACAATGGGAGGTAGAAGTAGGAGGAGCAGAAGTTCAAGATCAGAGCAAGTTCAGGGCTAGTCTGGGGTCCATGAGACCATGCCTCAAAAAAGAAAATCAGTAAATGTAGACCTTAAGTGTAAACCATACAGATGCCTGTGGGTAGAGTAGAGCCATTCTCTGTGTGACAGCCTACTGATCAGTGCCATCCAGTATCGAGTCTTTCGAGTGGAGCCCTACTTTCCAAGGTGTTTGTGGGTGCAATCGTGTGTATGCAGGATCCATGTCTATCTACCCCTATTCTTCTCCTTCTTTTCCGTCTTCTTTGAGACAGGGTTTCTCTGTGTAGCCCTGCATGTTCTGTAACTCTCTCTGTAGACCAGGCTAGCTTCAAACCCACAGAGAACTTCGAACTCCACCTGCCTCGACCTCCCAAGTGCTGGGATTAAAGGTGTGAGCCATCGCCAGCAACAACGCTACCCTTTTTAATTCAACAGTCAAATATTTCTAGGAATGTACATATTCTCTCCTCTGTGTGTCTAGATCTGAGTGTGTTTATGTGTGTATAGGTACCTGAGGAGGCCCCTGTGTTCTCTGGAGCTAGAGTTCCAGGTGGTTGTGAACCATCTGATGTAGCTTCTTGGGATTGTACTGGAAGAGCAGTCCAAGTCTGTGAGACACAGGGTGATCATTGGATGTGTGTTGGCAGCGTGTAGGGATCTGATCAGGCTACTGGGCATTTCTGTGCTTGAGTAGTTATCATTTTTGTATGTCGTGAGACTTTAACCTTTCCCTCGAGGTCTTTAAAATGTAGGTGAAGTAAGCCAGGCACAGGGAATCAAATACCACAAATTCTTTATGCTTGTGGATGCTGAAAACCCCATCTCGTGGAAGCAGAGAGGAGAATGGAAGGGACCAGACAGAGAGGGAGTAGGAAGGCTGGAGTCAGATGATTCTCTGCAGCAGAGTGGGGGTTGGGGAACCACCGCCTTTTCTCACCCACCGTTCATCTGTCGATATGAGATTGCCTGCGGTATGACTTGTGCTGTGCTGTGGTGAGCGCTGCTGGTGTAAGCGGTTTGGGGAGTGGGTAGTCTATTTGTTGGAAAGCCCAGTTCCCTATGAAGGGCGGGAGAGATTACATGAGCTCCAGCTGGCTGTGGGCCCTCCACCATCTTAGCAAGAGGGCTTCAGAGGGGGATATAGGTTTGGGGTTCAGAGGATGACATACAAAGGACTCCTTGGCTCAGATCTGCTTCCCAGTTTCATTGAGGTTAAAGTAAAGTAGATCTCTTGCTTATGGCCTTACCCAGGGTCTTGGGCGAAGCTATTTCTCTTGGCACTTAGCCAAGCCTGGCGCTAGGCTGCAGGAGCTCTGAGATGACCCTTGCCTGGCAGGTCAGAAAGTGCGCATTACTGAGGACCTGGAGGACGCTGCCGTCCAGGAAGGCTCCTCTGCCAAGTTCTGCTGCCGCATCTCCCCAGCCGACTACAGCCCCGTGCACTGGTTCCTGGATAAGACCCCCTTGCACAGCAATGAACTGAACGAGATCACTGTCCAGCCTGGAGGCTACCACGTGCTCACCCTACGGCAGCTGGCGCTCAAGGACTCAGGCACTGTCTACTTCGAGGCGGGTGACCAGCGGACCTCAGCTGCCCTGCGGGTGACTGGTGGGTTTTGTGTCTAAGGGCCATCCATGATGGGGACACTACATGGCCTAGAGAAGCCTTGAAGAGGGGCAGATGACAGCTCTTCCCAAGCTCTGCCTGGTGCCCAGTGTGGTCCGGGGGCTGATGGAGAGGCAAGATTAGCTGTCAATGGCAAGGGGTCTCTCATTCCAGGGAAATAGCGAATGACATGGGGGGGGCACCTCCCATCTCCTAGGACTTGGTTCAGAAGACTGAGTTGGGTCCTTTCAGAATTAATTTCTGAATTCAGTATTTGTGGGTGATGTGATGTGTGCTGTCTTCCTCCAGGATGGGAGCTACACAGAGCCTACCTTTCTGTCTGGCTCCTGCTTTAGGGCAACAGTCCAGGCCTTGTATGATCTACTGCGCTAGTGCTCTCATAGAGGAACCGCAGTCCTAAGCACCTTTGTCTTTTCTCTATCCCTCAGAGAAGCCGAGCGTCTTCTCTAAGCCACTCACAGATGTCACAGTCACAGAAGGCGAGGACCTGACTCTTGTTTGTGAAACCACCACTCTGGAAAGCTCTGTGCACTGGACCAAAGATGGGAGGACACTGAAGCCATCTGCACGATGCCAACTGAGCTATGAAGGCTGTCGGGCCCAGCTGGTCATCACTGGTACCACCGTACAAGATGGTGGGCGATACAAGTGTGAAGTTGCTGGAGCCACCAGCAGCTCCATTGTCAGGATTCATGGTGAGTGTCAGGTGTCCATGTTTGGGATAAGAATAGAAATATGTCCACAGGAGACAGGGGGTCCCCGGAGCAGATTCTGGTTCCTTTCTGTAGCATGAGGTCTGCTTGTTGGGGTTTCTGTCCTGTCCGGTTCCCATAGTTGTTAGGTCCCAAAGAAATTACACAGAGAGTCTACATTAGTGATAAACTGATTGGTCCATGAGCTCAGGCTTCGTATCAACTCTTATAACTTATATAGCCCATTATTCTTATCTATGTTAGCCACGTGTCTCAGTACCTTTTAAAGCAGGGCAGGTCACATCCTGCTTCTTTGGTGTCTGGACAGAACTGCAGAAAGAGCTTCCTTCTTCCCAGAAAACTCCTGTTCTCATTGCCCTGCCTCCTTTTCCTGTCTGGTTGTCCCACCTGTACTTTCTGCCTAGCTACTGGCCTATCAGTGTTTATTTAAACCCTAATTGACAGAATATAGACAATTCTCCTGCACCACCTTTCCTTTGCCTCTGCCTGCTATGTGGGGCACTTCACTTCCTTTTGTCTCAGGGTCTCCCACTCTCTTTTGGCCTCCTGACCCCTGCTTGGGGCCCATTCCTGACTTGGCTTTGGTGGACCCCTCTGGAGTCCCTCTTCCTGCCCTGTGGCTTGCCTCTGTCTGGGCTGCCCTAGGCTAGCAGTAACAGACAGTCATCTTGCACAGTAGGAGTCTCTTGTCTACCTGCTGAGTAGGCCGGAAGTAGGAAATCAAGGTTGACTGGCCTGGGGTCTGTCTCCTTGGCTCTCAGATGCCACCTTCTTTGTAACTCCAGGCACTCGTTCCTCTCTGCTGGTGTCCTAGTTAAGCACACTAGTCTGATGAAATAAGAGCCCATTCCAACAACCTTGTTCGGTTTTAATCTCTTTGAAGTCCACACTGTCAAACAGTCACATTCTGAGATCCCAACTTAGAGCTTCAACATCTAAATTTTCAGGGGATACATTTCGGACTGTAATAATTGCCTTTAATCTGTTCCATACCCACCTTTCCATTTATAAAACTTCAGACCCATCTTTCCCAGAAGTCTTTGGGGTCTTGCCACTGGCATCCACTATCTGAGTTGTTCCACATCTTAAAGCTGCTTCTGGACCTCGGGTGGGGTTCTCCTCCAGGAGGCTTAACTGAGTCTGCCTGTTCACAGCTCGACCAGTGCACTTCAGGGAGTCCCTGAAGGATGTGGCGGTACCAGAGGGCAGGGCCGCCACACTGCGCTGCGTGCTGTCGTCCGTGGCTGCGCCTGTGGAGTGGCGTCATGGAGAAGACATTCTGAAGTCCAGCAGCAAGTACAGCCTGCGCCAAGACGGTGCTGTGCTGGAGCTGGTCATCCGAGACCTGCAGCCCCAGGACAGTGGGCTGTATTCCTGCTCCTTTGGGGACCAGACAACTTCAGCCACACTCACAGTGAAGCGTAAGTGCAGCTGGCCGTCCTGTGCTCAGGCTCCAGTGGGAAACTCACTGCAGTGACTCATGAGGTCTTTTGTATCTATCTGTACCTGCTGCAGCCACATCTGCCCAGTTCGTAGGAAGACTGAGAAACAAGGAGGCCACAGAAGGGACCATGGCCACACTACGGTGTGAGCTGACCAAAGAGGCCCCCGTGGAATGGAGGAAGGGGACAGAGACCCTGAGGAATGGGGACAAGTACAGCCTGAAACAGGATGGGGCTGTGTGTGAATTGCAGATTTGTAACCTGGCTGTGGCAGATGCAGGGGAATACATGTGCGTGTGTGGACAGGAAAGGACTTCAGCCACGCTGACTGTCAAGGGTAAGGACCACAGATGGGGTCATGTGGGTCAGTGGTTTACCCAGGAGTTGACCTGGCGTTCCAACTCCCCCAGTGCTTTCTCCTTATGTTTGTGCACCTTCTGTTCATCCCACCGTACTCTCTGAGTCTTTATATGAGCCAGGAAATACTAGTATGCGCAGCTGGCTTCCTGCTCTTGAGCCCTGGAGGGTTCTGTCCCATTGCTCTGCTGTATTCTGTCTTGTTCCCCATCCTGTTCTATGTCATGTTCTATCCCACAACACTATCTGATGTTCCCGTCTGTCTTACTATTCTAGCTCTGCCTGCCCACTTCATTGGAAGACTCAGAAGCAAGGAAGCCACAGAAGGGGGCACGACCACACTGCAGTGTGAGCTGAGCAAGGCTGCCCCTGTGGAGTGGAGGAAGGGAATGGAGACCCTGAGAGATGGGGACAGATACAGCCTGAAGCAGGATGGGGCTGTGTGCGAGCTGCAGATCCGCAGCCTGGCTGTGGAAGATGCTGGGGAGTACTTGTGCATATGTGGGCAGGAGAGGACCTCAGCCACACTGACCATCAGGGGTAAAGACTGTGTGTGTTCCTGTGTGCAGGTGCCCTGTGTGCATGGTCGGCTCTGTGCCTGAGTGTCTTCTCCTACCCACCTCCCCTGGTCTTCTATGTCTCATCTTTATCCTGTTAGCTGGTATTTATCATGCTTGTTGTATGGGACCTACTTTAGATGCCAGAAAACAATGGAGAATCAGGTCTTTCCCAACTCCAGGAGCGTCCTGGTTGGGGTGTGTGTGTGTGTGTGTGTGTGTGTGTGTGTGAAAACAATTACAAAGGTGCAATTATAGGTCCTGGGGGGCACACCAGGAGAAGGGGGAGGCAGGAAATGGAGGAATGGCCCACCCGGCAGGAATACAGGAAGGACAGCTTTGACGTTGCCTGAATGGGAAGGTGTAGATTCACCATGCGTCAGGCAAGGTTGAGGGCCCACTCCCTAGGAGTCAGATAAAGGTGGGGTCCCATCTTTTGGGAGTCAGGATGGAGGCAAGGGTCCAACATGCACAAGTCAGATGAAGATGAAGGCATAACCTTATGGGTATCAGGCAGAGGTAGGCACCTGACCCATGGGGAGTCAGGTGGAGGCAAGGGCTTGTCCCGTGGTGGTGAGGAGAGGTGAAGACAAGTCTGTGGGGGTGAGCTTGACACTGCTCTCCCTGGGCTTTTCCTGGTCAGTTCCAGGTCTTCCCACTGGAGAGGGCTTGACGATCCTGCCTCTGGCCACTCTGTGTTCTGTGTTGTACGTGTTGTCGGTGACCACTTTTGTCCACGGCTACAGAGTTTAATTATCTTCTTTGTTACCCCTCCCTCAGCTGTGTATCCCCCCCCCAGGTGTGAACAGTACTTCACAGATAGTTAGAGGCCTGGGGAGGGCACTACCGGGAGTAAGGTCACACTGTAGTGTGAACAGAGCAAGGTACCTCCCTGGACGTCAGGATATTAGGACATCACAGACAGAGGCTCTCACATATTGAGGCAGATATGATACATGGAACCCTGTAGCCTGGCTGTCATAGATCCTGGGTCCTTATGTATACACCGGCAGCAACACACCTTCCTAGAGTGACTGGCCTGCTGGACCATGCTCCGTAGGCACAGTTGTGCCCAGGGAGCTGGAATTCCCGTCTTGGTGTAACTGGTGACCTAGGAATGAATCAGCTCTCTGTCAGGGGTCCTTGGAGGGGCCGAGCATCCCTGCAGGGAAGCAGATGGAATGCACAGACCATTGTTTGAGGACCCTGGGCATCTTGGAGAGTGAAGATTGAATGAAACTCCCACAGGTGTGAAGCCCTGGGCCTGGCGGGCTCTGCTCTCCTGTGAAGAGCTGACTACTGAGGGCGCTGAAGAGGAAGGCATGGTGAGGGCTGGCCATCTTTGTCCAAGCTGCAGCAGGTGGCTCCTGTTATCATCACAAGCATTAGAGACACTTGAATGAAAACCATTTACCATGTAGATGGATCAATGTCAAAACACAGAGACCTGGCGCCGTCACGCATTCAGACATTCCAAGAAATGACAAAAGGACGCACCCGAGGCCTGTCCCATGGCTGAAGAGTTAGAGAGAGGTCACAGGAAACCCTTCTCCCTATTCCCATCCACAGGACACACAGTTGATGGCTGAGGTGTAGAGAGTCCTGGCAGCCAGCTGCTTTCAGAACTGGGTTTGTCCCAACAAAGACTAGACCATGATGGATACCTTACCGGGACCTTTCTAGAGAGTGCTTCATCTTCAAAAGCTAGCCCTGGACCACAGCGTCCCGAGGATGCTCCAAGCACGCAGAGCTTGGTGTTCATGAGTTCTCAGTTATGGTCTGGTAGCCAGAGGAAGGCTTCAGCTTTGGCAAACAGGAGCCGGTTCGTCCCTCCTCTCTGTGACCACTTCCCACATGGCAGCCAAGGACTTGTTCCTCTCCGTGTTCACTCGTGGGCCTTCAACACTGCTCCCTCACACCGGAGAGTTTGCCTGCACTGTGAAGATGGGGCAGAGCCCTCTGGCCACCTATTCTAGGCTGACAGTGCCAGCAAGAGACCCAGCTAAGCTGTTCCTTCTTCCCAGTCTGTTCTGAGAATTGGGGTTTGCTATGATGGGGGGCTGGGGTCCAGGCACCCTGTGAGCTCTCCCGGCATCATCAGAATGAGAGCACAAGAACTACTTGGAGTCGTTCACAACCATGACATGCTGTGACCTAGCAGTAAAGCCATTGAGCATGGAGTTTGTGTGTGGATCATGGTGGGCACAGAAGCCACGGGGCCAGGAATATTGTAAACGCTTCTGCTGTCCAGTTCCTAGGTGCTCTCTCTGGAACTCCTTATCTTGAGGTGCTCTGTTACTTTGATGCTTCACCAGGGTCAGGATGACCGTTCTCTATGCTGCCCCATCTGTGCTGTTCCCCATGTGTGTCTGCTTGTTTATACCTTATAATCTCCAAGGTGTGTTTTACTGTTGCGTGTTGCATCCCATCTTCACCATTCTGTAAGATCCTGATGATCTTTGTGTTGTCCCCAATCCCACAAGCCAAACTCATACGGTCTGAGGCCTGCGAAAATCACAGAATGGGCTGTGGCCACGAGACACACAGAGTCTCGACCAAGCAAAGTCCCCTCCTCAGCTGTGCTTGTCATGCCCAGTGTGTGGCCTGTGTGCGGTCGGGCTTCCTGTTTTCCCTGTCCATCCACATCTAGAGTCTTCCATGTTCTCAGAGAGTGTGATTGTGTCTGTGTCTTTCTGACCTCCGTAGCCCTTCCAGCTAAGTTCACAGACGGTCTGAAGAACGAAGAAGCTACAGAAGGAGCCACGGCTACCCTGAGGTGTGAACTGAGCAAGGCAGCTCCTGTGGTATGGAAGAAAGGAACAAAGACCTTGCAAGATGGAGACAGATACAGCCTGAGTCAGGATGGAGCCGTGTGTAGGCTGCAGATCCGCAGCCT
Source organism: Microtus oregoni (assembly GCF_018167655.1). Taxonomy (NCBI): domain Eukaryota; kingdom Metazoa; phylum Chordata; class Mammalia; order Rodentia; family Cricetidae; genus Microtus; species Microtus oregoni. The sequence goes on from NW_024543074.1 coordinate 39,161,033, forward strand.
GACCATAGCTGATGCCGGGGAGTACTCATGTGTGTGTGCACAGGAGAAGACCTCAGCCATACTGGCCATCAGGGGTAAAGATGGGTGGTTTGGATTTATGTTGTCCCTGTCCTGCCTTCTGTCTTCATGTGTGGCACAGCCGCTGTGTTAGCCACTGTCTCACGCTGATGTCCTTTGAGTATATATATATTTTTTTTGCTCAAGTGGATCTTCCTCCTGCTGCTGTCTCTTTCCAGCTCCCTGCCGTCTTCACCATGGGTTCATGAGCTCAGTCGTTCACGCCATGGCTCTTGAGCAATGTGTGTGGTTCTTTTTGGGTTCCATGTCCACGCAGAGACCTTGAGAGAGTTTCATGTTCTCAGTGCTTGCTTGATCCTTTCCAGGCCTGCCTGCCAAGTTTATAGAAGACTTGAAAAGCCAAGAAGCCACAGAAGGGGAAACAGCAATCTTAAGATGTGAGCTGAGCAAGGCTGCCCCTGTGCAGTGGAGGAAGGGGTCTGAGGCCCTGAGGGATGGAGACAGATACAGCCTGAGACAGGATGGAACTGTGTGTGAGCTGCAGATCTGTGGCCTGGCCCTGGTGGATACTGGGGAGTACTCATGTGTGTGCGGGCAGGAAAAGACCTCAACCACACTGCATATTAGTGGTAAAGATGTGTGGCTGATCGGATCTGTGTCTTGGTGTCTATGGACATGTTGCTCCTCTAGCTCATCCCATATTCTGTCCCTTTGTCTGTGTGTCACCTTTCGTAACTGGATAGAGTCCCAACTTTTTGGGGAACTATATGAAACAGGGAAAAATCACATATGCAGCTTGTGCCGCCATGAGTTAAGTACTTTTTGTGGTAGAGTCCATGTCCTGTTGTCATCTGGGCTGAGTCATGCCTGCTAAGGTTCTGCAGAGAATGTGGCACCCTTGTGTGTTTCTGGCCCCCTCTGACCATCATGCCAGCTCTATGGAAAGGACCACCATCCTGACATTAAGAGGACACGCCATGGAACATAAAATTCATGGCCTGTTCTCAGCACAGCAGCACACGGCCCACCCTCAGAGGTGTTTGTGTATTCTCAGTGTTGTTCATGTCTCATCCCCTTTGTGTGCTCTGAGTGTAATGATTCCTGTGCCTCTCTGACGTTCCTAGCCATGCCCGCCAAGTTCACAGAGTGTCTGAGGAATGAAGAGGTCACAGAAGGGACCATGGCCATACTGAGGTGCCAGATGAGCAAGGCTACCCCAGTGGAATGGAGGAAGGGAGAAAAGACTCTCAAAGATGGAGACAGATTCACCCTGAGGCAGGAAGGGGCCACGTGTGAGCTGCAGATCCGTGGCCTGGCTGTGGAAGATGCTGGGGAGTACTCGTGCGTGTGTGGGCAGGAGAGGACCTCAGCCACACTGAGTGTCAAGGGTAAAGGTCATGTGTGGCCCCCTGAACCTGTGACTTGATGTCTCTATGCTATCTTAGTGCTATGTCTGTTTTTCATATGTGGCACAGCTCCCGTGGTGACATCTGTCCCATAACTGGGGTCATCTGAGTTCTCTACCTGCCTTTTTCCAGGTCTAGGAAATATTCTCATGTTTGTGCCCACCTCACTGCCCTCTCTACACCTCCCTGTGTTCTTGCTTCCTCCCTGTCTGTTCACTGTTCCTGTCAAATCCTTCCAGAATGTGTGTCTCTTTGTGAATTCCACGTTGTGCACAGCATGTCCTTCAGAGCCCCATGTTCTCAGTCGCTGCTTGGTCATTTCAGCCCTGCCCACCAGATTCATAGACGACCTGAGAAGCCAAGAGGCCACGGAAGGCACCATGGTGACTCTGAGGTGCCAGATGAGCAAGGCTTCCCCTGTGGAGTGGAGGAAGGGGTCTGAGATCCTGAGCGATGGGGACAGATACAGCCTGAGGCAGGATGGGGCCACGTGTGAGCTGCAGATCCGTGGCCTGGCTGTGGAAGATGCTGGGGAGTACTCGTGCGTGTGTGGGCAGGAGAGGACCTCAGCCACACTGAGTGTCAAGGGTAAAGATCGTGTGTGGCCACCTGAACCCAAGACGTGGTGTTTCCATGTTGCCCCATCGTTGCTTCTGTCTCCACACGTGGTTTCCTATGGTGGCCCTGTGATCATCTATTCTGCCCCTTCAGTCATCTTGGCATCTCCACCTATGCTTTCCACATCTGTTCTTGTGTTCACATCCAGGCCACTGCCCTCTCTGTTCTGCACGAGATCACTGCCTCACCATCTGCACCTTCCATCACGTGTTTATGCTGTGTTCCTTTGATAGTGTGTCATTCTTTGTGAGTGTGTGTCCTGTGTGCCGTGTTCTGGAGCTTCGTGTTCTCAGTGAATGCTTGTTCCTTCCCAGCCCTGCCCATCAGATTCCTAGAAGACCTGAGAAGCCAAGAGGCCACGGAAGGCACCATGGTGACACTTAGGTGCCAGATGAGCAAGGCTGCCCCTGTGGAGTGGAGGAAGGGGTCTGAGATCCTGAGAGATGGGGACAGATACAGCCTGAGGCAGGATGGGGCCACGTGTGAGCTGCAGATCCGTGGCCTGGCTGTGGAAGATGCTGGGGAGTACTCGTGCGTGTGTGGGCAGGAGAGGACCTCAGCCATGCTGACTGTAGATGGTAATGACTTTGTGTAGCCACCTGATTGGTCTGCTTTCTCCCATCTCTCCTGTGTAAGCTTTGCCCTCCTATGCCTCTCAGTGTCATCATGTCGTGCACAGTCATATGTCTGTGTGATCCATTCTCCCAAACCACACCAGGTTAGCCTAGTCTAGAGCCTGTTCTAGGACATGAACCCAGGGAAAATGAGTACACAGTTGTAGAGGAGGTACTGGCGTATTCCATCAGTGTCCAATGGGAGATCTGTTAGAGCTACTTGCATCTTGCTAAGGCCTGCTGAGACTTTGGGTTCTTTGATTCCAGGCCTGGAGTTGACAGATGTCTGTCCCTTGATGGATGTGCAGAGCAGTGTGTGGTCCTGGCTGGAGGTAGCCAGGCAAACACTGCTGAAGTTTAACTATTGCTTTGAGATAATGCCAGGCTCTGAAGGGCTTCTGCCTGAGTCTGCTCATAATTCTGGAGGCTGGAATTCTTTTGTTGAGATATCAGCAGTATTGTTGTTTCCCCTGAAGATGTCTCTTCTCTCCGACTCTTCACATGGTCATTCCCTGTGTCTCTGACCTAATAGTTGCACATGAGCCACTTTGGACTTGAGTCTAGGCTGACCTCATTTTGACTCATTATTTACTTAAATGTTCTTGGGAGTGGAGTGACTCCCCGGGACACTGGGGAAATTGCAGCTTCAATGTGTGTGTGAGGAGGTGGCACAGTTTAGCTCATGTGTAAGTCACTTGCCTATTGCTGTGATAAAAATGCCATGGCCAAAGCAGCATAAGGAGTTTATTTGGACTTCCAGGTCGAGAGAGATAAGAGTCCATTATGGGAGAGAGCCATGGCAACAGGCAGTAGGCATGGCAGCAGGAGCAGGAGTCTGGGGGTCAAATCTTGACCAGCAAGCATGAGGTGAAAAGAGTGAACTAGAAATTTTATGGCTCTTAAAATCTCTCAAGGTGACAAACTCCAGCAAGGCGGCACCTTTTAAATCTACCCAGACATGGCCACCAACTGGGAACCAAGTATTCAAATGTCTAAGACTAGAGGGGCTGTGTCATTCAAATCACCATAGCCTGTAACTTTCTACCTTCTGGCCTCCGCAAATCCGTTGCTCTTTTTGCATGTGGCATTGCATTCCTCCGGTTCCTACAGCCTGAGGTCTGTCTCTTCTAAGTGTGATGTTTTAGGTTTCATTCACACGGAGGCACATTTGCCTCTTTCTTATGAAGCTACAGACCCAGGTAGAACCATGATTCTAGAACAATGGTTCTCAACCTGGCGGTCAAACCCCCTTTCACAGAGGTCACATATCAGATAAGCTATAGATCAGGTGTTTACATTGTGGTTCCTAACAGTAGCAAAGTTACAGTTGTGAATAGAAGTGAGAACAGTTTTATGCTGGGGGTCTCCACAACATGAGGAACTGGATTAAAAGGTCATAGCATTAGGAGGCTGGGACAATGACAGGGCATGTAGCAGATGTCCTTACCCAAGGAGGAGGAAATTGGGATGAAGAGATGGGATATGGATTCCACCAATTTGAAACAGCAGGGCAACTCTACTGGATTTCAAGGCAGGAGAATCATCTCTGGCTCAAGTCCCTGTCCTCTAGATCAGCCCTCGTAGTCCTGAGTGGAGATGACCTAGGGCCAAGGAGGAGAGTGCCTTCTCCCCAGGCCTGTGGTCGTGGGGCTCCTGGTGGCAGTGGCACCTTTTTGATCTTGATCCACTCTTCTGAGTCACTCTCTTTAAAACTCGTTTGCTATGCAGCCCTGGGTAGCCTGAGTGGTTAGCGTAGAGCAGTCTCCCCTGGAGCTTGTGGGACATCACCTGCTTCAGCTTCTCAAGTGCTGAGGTTGCAGGCATGAGCCAGCCACCCAGCCATGGTCATCTACCTGAAGGGTCACGTGTAGCAGATGGATGATGGCTCTGTAGTCTCATCATGTGTGATCACCTTCTTCCTTCCCTCAGGTCCCCATCCTTCTCTAGTCTAAGTGGTATTCCAACTGGCCTGACATTCTCAGTGTCCTTACTTTCCTGTGAATTCCCAAAGGGTCCTCCACAGCTTTGCTCTCTGTTTGTGACTTCTGCAGAGATGACACGGTTAACTGCGTCCTGCGGTTCTCTTCAGAACATACATCCTCATTATTTTTTAGCAGCATGGGTAGGCTGTAAATTCTTGGAATCTTCCATTCCTTTACCATTTTACTTTTTAGTTCTTCAGTTTGCCTCTGTATCCTCTCACTCTTACTGTAAGCAGAAAGAAGAATCCAGACCATGCCTTGAACACTTTCCCTATAATCCCCCTAAGATAAATGTTCAATTTCAAATTTACAAATTCTGCATCCCACAAGTCACTAGAAGAGAATTTGGCCAAGCTCACTGATGCCGAAGAAGGGTCACCTTCCTTCTTTCTAGTTTTATTACCCCATTTCTTTCTGAGGCCTGTCTAGATGTGGAATTAATATCCATATTTCCATTAACAGACCGTTCCCAGCAATCTTGATTTTCTTTGATATATACATCAAAAGCCACCCAGCCCCTAGTCATCAACTGCTACCAGACAGCTCCAGATTCTTAGGTATTTGTTACAATAGTATCCTCAAATGTGTGTTGTTTGGGTGACCATCATGAAGAACAGTAGATCAGGACTCTTAGAAGTTAGTTTCCTTCCAGTTCAGAAGGCTGGAGGCCTGTGAGCAGAGGGCCAGCAATGTTGGCGCTTCCAAGGCCTCTCACTGGCTCCCAGGCAGCTATTTTCCTCATGATCATTTCTATTTATTTATTTAGTATACAAAATTCTGTCTGTGTGTATGCCTAAAGGCCAGAAGAGGGCACCAGACCCCATTACAGATGGTTGTGAGCCACCATGTGGTTGCTGGGGATTGAACTCAGGACCTTTGGAAGAGCAGGCAATACTCTTAACCACTGAGCCATCTCTCCAGCCCATGATCATCTTGTTTGTATCCAGATGTCTTATAAGGACATTATCCCTACTGGATTAAGTACTTGTCTGCATGACTTCATTTAGTATTTTTCTCCTCTCAAGGGCCAAATACACTTATTTTCTGAAGCTGTATCAATTAGACATTTAATATACATTTGGAGGGGCACAGTCAATCACAATATCATCAGGGTGAGCTCTGACCAGTCAGTGGGGAGGACAGCAGGACAGATCCTAGGGTCAAAGGCCCGCCTAGGAGTTCCCAGCTGCAGTCTATCGGACCAGGAGACACCAGCCAGGGAGGTGGCGCCAATGGGTGGAGTATGGTTCTAGTAGTATCAGGACAGGAGCATGAAGTGGAGGAGATAGGGCCTCGTATAAGCTGTCAGGGTGAGTCCAAGCATGGACAGTGCTGGATGGAGGCCCTGGGTGCGTGGGCATCTTATCTATAAGGCTGGAAGGCATCACAATTGGGAGATGCCTGCCGTGGAGTTCTGTCAGGAAATGTGTTTGCATGCACGATTGATCTCAGATGCCTGGTGTGTCTCCTAGTGACGTGAGGACCACAGGAAGGCGAGTCTGGAATGGTACCCACCTTCCAGTCCACCTGCATCTCAGTAGGCACAGCACAGGAACCTTAACTCGCACACTTTGATTTGCTCCTTCCCATGATCTCTAGCCCTTCTGCTTCTGATTCCTTCCTGGATACTCAGAAAGTGATCTTCAAAACTTTCATAGAGTTTGATGGCTTCTGTCCACCCGATCCTTCCTAGCCCTGCCCACACGGTTTATTGAAGAGCTGAAGTCCAAGGAGGTCATGGAAGGGTGCATGGCCACTTTGCAATGTCAGCTCAGCAAAAAGACCTCTGTGGAGTGGAAGAAGGGCACAGAGACCCTCAAAGATGGAGACAGATACAAGCTGCAGCAAACGGGAACCATGTGTGAACTGCAAATCCATGACCTAACCATGGCAGACGCTGGAGAGTACTCATGCGTGTGTGGGGAGGAAAGGACCACAGCCATGCTGACCATCAAGGGTAAAGATCTGTGTGGTGGTACCCAAGTCTGCGCATCATCTGCCCGTCACTGCGGGGGATCCATTCCTGCTTCCTGGTTGTGTTACCCAGAAGATAAGAACATCTGCAGCCACTCTCCCACTGCTGTGTGCTGTGTGGGATTTGTGTTGTTGGATCCTGTGTCTCTTGTTCTCACTGTCGTGCCCTGAACCCCAAAGTTCTCTAGGAAATCTGAGGTTCTCCATGCTATTCTATCTTTGACTCTGCATGCCAGGTCCATATGAAATATAGGAACCAAGGAAGCTGCAGATGGAGCAAGGTGCAGCTGTGCACAGTCTAGCCTGAGGAATGCCACACCAAGTTCTCAGCACGCTCACATGTGTCCTTTGGTGGAGTTCTGTGCCTTCTCTGTGTCATCTGTGTCCTGTCTTCCACTCGCTCTGACAGAATGACCATGCCTGTGTCTTTCTGACCTCCCTAGCCCTACCTACCACGTTCACAGAGGGCCTGAAGAATGAAGAAGCCACAGAAGGGACCGTGGTGACTTTGAGATGCCAGCTGAGCAGAGGAGCCCCAGTGGAGTGGAGGAAGGGAACAAAGATCCTCAGAGATGGAGACAGATACAGTCTGAGACAGAACCAGGCTGTGTGTGAGCTGCAGATCTGTGGTGTGGCTATGGAAGATGCTGGGGAATATTTGTGCCTCTGTGGGCTAGAAAGGACCTCAGCCACACTGAGTGTCAAGGGTAAAGATCATATTTGGTCACCTGAACCTGAGGCGTGGTGTCTCAATGTTATCTTGATGCTATGTCTGTTCCCCCATATGTGACACAGCTTCTGTGATGACCTGTGGCTATCTGTCATGAAACTAGGGTCATCTGGACATCTCCATCACTAGTTCTTTTTGTTGAGGAAATATTCTCATGATTGTGCCGACCCTACTGCCCTCTCTACAGCTCTTTGGGTTCTTGCTTCCTCCCAGTCTGTTCACAGTTCCTGTCAATTCCTTTGCCAGAATGTGTGTCTCTTTGTGTATTCCATGTTGTGCACAGCATGTCCTTTGGAGTTCCATGTTCTCAGTCGCTGCTTGGTCATTTCAGCCCTGCCCGCCAGATTCATAGACAACCTGAGAAGCCAAGAGGCCACGGAAGGCACCACAGTGACACTTAGGTGCCAGATGAGCAAGGCTGCCCCTGTGGAGTGGAGGAAGGGGTCTGAGAGCCTGAGAGATGGGGACAGATACAGCCTGAGGCAGGATGGGGCCACGTGTGAGCTGCAGATCCGTGGCCTGGCTGTGGAAGATGCTGGGGAGTACTCGTGCATGTGTGGGCAGGAGAGGACCTCAGCCACACTGAGTGTCAAGGGTAAAGATCATGTGTGGCCACCTGAACCCAAGACGTGGTGTCTCCATGTTGCCCCCTCGTTGCTTCTGTCTCCACACGTGGTTTCCTATGGTGGCCCTGTGATCATCTATTCTGCCCCTTCAGTCATCTTGGCATCTCCACCTATGCTTTCCACATCTGTTCTTGTGTTCACATCCAGGCCACTGCCCTCTCTGTTCTGCACGAGATCACTGCCTCACCATCTGCACCTTCCATCACGTGTTTATGCTGTGTTCCTTTGATAGTGTGTCATTCTTTGTGAGTGTGTGTCCTGTGTGCCGTGTTCTGGAGCTTCGTGTTCTCAGTGAATGCTTGCTCCTTCCCAGCCCTGCCCACCAGATTCCTAGAAGACCTGAGAAGCCAAGAGGCCACGGAAGGCACCACGGTGACACTTAGGTGCCAGATGAGCAAGGCTGCCCCTGTGGAGTGGAGGAAGGGGTCTGAGATCCTGAGAGATGGGGACAGATACAGCCTGAGGCAGGATGGGGCCACGTGTGAGCTGCAGATCCGTGGCCTGGCTGTGGAAGATGCTGGGGAGTACTCGTGCGTGTGTGGGCAGGAGAGGACCTCAGCCACACTGAGTGTCAAGGGTAAAGGTCATGTGTGGCCCCCTGAATCTGTGACTTGTTGTCTCTATGTTATCTTGATGCCATGTCTGCTTTGTAAATGTGGCACAACTCCCTTGGTGACATCTGTCCCATAACTGGGGTCATCTGGGTTCTCTACCTTCCTTTTCCCAAGTCCAGGAAATATTCTCATGTTCATTTCCATCCTACCAACCTCTCTACACCTCCCTGATTTTTGATTCCTCCCAGTCTATTCACTGTTCCTGTCAAATCCTTCCAGAATGTGTGTCTCTTTGTGTATTCCACGTTGTGCACAGCATGTCCTTCAGAGTCCCATGTTCTCAGTCGCTGCTTGCTCCTTCCCAGCCCTGCCCACCAGATTCATAGACGACCTGAGAAGCCAAGAGGCCAAGGAAGGCACCACAGTGACACTTAGGTGCCAGATGAGCAAGGCTGCCCCTGTGGAGTGGAGGAAGGGGTCTGAGAGCCTGAGAGATGGGGACAGATACAGCCTGAGGCAGGATGGGGCCACGTGTGAGCTGCAGATCCGTGGCCTGGCTGTGGAAGATGCTGGGGAGTACTCGTGCGTGTGTGGGCAGGAGAGGACCTCAGCCACACTGAGTGTCAAGGGTAAAGATCGTGTGTGGCCACCTGAACCTGAGGTGCTGTGTCTCCGTGTTGTCTTATTCTGTGTGACGGCACCTATGGCACAGCCTCTGTGGCAACCCTGTGGCCGTCTGTCCTGTAACTGGAGTTGTTCTGCTTGCTGAAGAGATCCTTTCATGTTTTCAGGCGTCTCACTGCCCTTTCCGTTCCTCCTGGAGTTTTGCCCCTCATCATCTCCCCCTCCCTCCACTTGTTCTCTGTGGTGGTTTTTGTTCTTTGTGAGTTGTGTGTCCTGTGTGTGCAAGGTTCTCCAGTTTCATGTTCTCAGTGACTTTTTGGTCCTTCCCAGCCCTGCCAGCCAGATTCATAGAAGGCTTGAGAAACCAAGAGGCCTTGGAAGGTACAACAGCCACACTGCAGTGTGAGCTTAGCAAGAAGGCCCCTGTGGTGTGGAGGAAGGGGTCTGAGATCCTGAGAGATGGGGACAGATACAGCCTGAGGCAGAAAGGGGCCACGTGTGAGCTGCAGATCTGTGGCCTGGCTGTAGGAGATGCTGGGGAGTACTCGTGCGTGTGTGGGCAGGAGAGGACCTCAGCCACACTGAGCGTCACAGGTAAATGAGCTTCCTGTGGCCACGTGATGATTTTGGACTTCTCTCTCTATACCTACCCTGTCCTGCTCTACCTCTCCTCACGATGTCCTCTTTCATCTTTTCTGTGATGCTTTGTTTGTCCTGTCTGATCTCAGCCACGGCATTTCCAGGGACTTGGTGTCTGTAACTTACCACTTGTGCCCTCACACTGCTGGACATCATGTTGGGGCCGAGCATGTTATTTTGTGTTCCCAGATATCCTACCCTTTGCCATCTACATTCAGGTTCTGTGTGTCATGCTTAACCGAATATTCTCTTGGTCTGGGGCAAATTAGATGTTCAGAGGTGACATGTGGATCCCCCGGTGGGTCCTGGACCCTGCAGAATGGGGTCGTGTTCCTGGTGTGGCTCTGTGAAGCCCAATGACTAATGTATCTTGAAGTCTCCAGAACATGGAGGCCAGAGCCCTGCCTGATCTTGAGAGGACTGGCTATTTCCTGGGGTCTGTGGGGCACACTGTGCCCGAGTATCAGAGGGACCATTCCAGCAGCCAGGGAAGAGCTAAGCTATGCTCTGAGGTCTGGTCTGAGGCTGTGATCTTGGAGGACAAAGCCTGGGTTCTGGTCTGTGGGGACATGACTAGACTTGATTCTATTCTGGGTAGTCTGACATTAGTGCTCCCTAGATCCTTTGGATGTAGCCCTGTAGGGGACTGGTCTGTCTAAGTGGGAGGCAAGCACCCAGAGGCAGCTCTTGAGCTCTTCCCAACCTCCCCACTGGCTCTCTTACGTTGAAGCCCACCTAGCCCCACGGTCTTATTCAGCATCAACCCCAGCGCTGCCCTAGGACCCTGTCTGGCTGCCTTTGGGTGCTCGGGGGTGCACCTTGAGTTGAGTCTGTTAGCCTCTCATCCTCTCACAGCCCCACAGGTGGTGTTCCAGAAACCACTGCAGAACCTGAAAGTAGAGGAAGGTTCCACGGCTAGCCTGCAGTGTGAGCTGTCAATCCCCAACGCTGCTGTGGTCTGGAGCAAGGGTGGCCTGGAGCTGCAGGCCGATGAGCGCCGAGAGTCACGGCAGCGGGGGTGTGTGGCGGAGCTGCTGCTTAGGGATGTGCGCCGTGAGGACGCGGGCGAGTACAGCTGTACCTGTGGCTCTCAGAGCACAGGTGCCACGCTCATGGTCACAGGTAGGTGTCCCAGGCTGGTCAACTCCAGTGTTGGGGGCTGGCTGTGTGGGTACAGTTTTCATGCTGACTCCCACGGTTGCAGCTGTGTTTCATGGGTCCCAGCCAGGAGAACTCATTCAACTTAGCGGCCCTGAGGTCTGCCTTCCTCACCAGTAGCTGGGTCCCTGAGATTCTCCTGGGCATGTCCTTCATTCTGTCATTGTTAGGTGACCCACCATCACATGCTGTCCCTCTATGGTGGCTTCTCCACTGTCCTGCCAGGTGACTCCAGTCTTTTTGTGTTCTTTGTCACTCTCCATATCTGCCCCATAGTTCTTTCTGTCACCTGCTACAGTTTCACTGCCGTGTCTCTGTGACCTTAGCTGTTCCTGCTCTCTAGCCCTCAGAGTTATTTCTTCAGGCATTCTCCCCGTCCTGGTAGCTTCCTGGGCAGGCGCAGCAACCCCACTCACTGCTGTATGCCGGTCCCTAGTTAGTTCCTCCTGGCGGTGTCCTGTGGATCCTGACCACAGATCTACTGTGGGTGGTTCCCTGACAGAACTCCCTTCACGACTCCAGGACCTGCTCTCACGCTGTCCCCCAACCTTGCAGCTGCTCCTGTGCGGTTCCTCAGGGAGCTGCAGGCCCAGGAGGTGGATGAGGGGACCAGTGCACACCTGCAGTGTGAGCTGAGCCGCGAGGCCGTGAGTGTGGAGTGGCGCAAGGGCTCCCTGCAGCTTTTCCCTTGTGCCAAGTATCAGATGGTGCAGGAGGGCACCACTGCCACACTGCTGGTCCGTGAGGTGGAGCAGGAGGATGCAGGCGAATACATCTGTGATGCAGGCCATGCGCAGAGCGTCGCGAGGCTCTCAGTCCGAGGTGAGCTGCCTGTAGCTGTGCCCAGCCCCCTCCTACTCTTAGGAGCAGGAGATCTTGTTCAGTCAGAGTCAGGGGATGAGACCTGCGATTTTAAGTCTTTTTTTGATGCTCCTCAGCCCCCAAGCCCAAGTTCAAGGCTGGCCTGCAGAGTACACAGCAGGAAGCAGGGGGCGTGGCCCGGCTGTGTTGTCAGCTGAGCGAGACTGAGCCTGGGTCTCCAGTGCAGTGGCTCAAGGAGGGTGTGGAGCTGCATGCCAGCCCCAAGTATGAGATGCGGTGCCAGGGGGCTGTGTGCGAGCTGCTGATCCACGAGCTGGAGACTAAGGACACGGGAGAGTATGCCTGTGTGGTGGGTGGCCAGAAAACCCTGGCCTCTCTCAGAGTCAAAGGTGAGTAGTTAGACTCCAGGAGGAGAACTTGAATCCCTCCTGTCATGCCCACCCCTTGGGACTCCCCTGGGTGCACCTTATATTGGGGCCAGGACCATCGCATCACAATTCTGTCCCTGTCATTCCTACACTACTTCCAGGTCTGATTCCCCAACTGAAAGGCCAGGGCAGCCAGGACAGACCTCAGTCCCCAAAGGCAGCCCTGACTCCTCTTCCCCAGAAGGCAGAACAGCATTGCTGGCCTTTGAGGTGTTCTCTGTGCCTGACTTATTCCTACTGAAGGTTTTGCTTCACAGTGACCTAGCCAGAACAGGGCTGGCGACAGCATTAGGGCCAAACACAGCCCTCACCATTGTATGCCCAGTTTCTCTCTCGGCCCGTGGAGAAGCAAGGGCCCCAGCTCAGCTATCATGCCTGTGAGACCAGGTGACAGGAGAACCCTGGAGTGTCAAGAAAGGCTTTCAAGGATTGGGCTCAGGCTGATCAAGAGCCTCTCTCTCCTGTGTCCCTCTCCTACAGAGCCTGAGGTGGCCATTGTGCGGGGGCTGGTTAACATGGAGGCACAGGCTGATGAGGATGTGGAGTTTACTTGTGAGGTGTCACAGGCAGGATCTGCGGATGTGCGGTGGCATCTCCAAGGTCTGCCACTGCAGAGCAATGAAGTGACAGAGGTGGCGGTTCTTGGAGATGGCCGTACGCACGTGCTCCGACTGAAGGCTGTGACACCGGAGGATGCTGGCACCGTCTCCTTCCACGTGGGCAGCCATTCATCTTCTGCTCAGCTCACAGTCCGAGGTATCTGGCTCCGGGGGACCTGGCCTTCCCTCAACTGGAATGAGACTGTTCAGGCTCAGATCATTTTGGGGGATGATAGATACTCTTTGTTGGGGAGGGGAGGTTCTGGTAGTGAGGAGAACCTTGTGCTGGTAATTCTACAGCTGCATCCGGCTGGTAGGCAGCTTCAGTGAGCTCCCAGAAGCTCAGATTGTCTTGGCGCTTAGAACCTACCCACATTCTGTAGACTGTGCCAGTCCTAACCCTAGGTCACCTCTAGATTCCCTGTGGGTCAGAGCCCAAGCTGTGTTATCTATATAGATAGAGGTAGAAGAAGGGGGTTGGTAGTGTACTCCCATGGGTTCATTCTCAGGTATTGGGGTGAGGTAACATGGGATTTCTGGGATATGAGAGCTCTGCCATTCAAGGGCGCATTCTAGATACCAAGGCTGATGCCCATGCTTCCTGTGTGTAGTCCCCGAGGTGACCGTTCTGGAGCCCCTGAAAGATGTGCAGCTCAGCGAGGGTCAGGATGCCCACTTCCAGTGCCGGCTGTCCAGGGCCTCGGGCCAGGAGGCCCGCTGGGCTTTGGGAGGGGTTCCCTTGCAGTCCAACGAGATGAACGACATCACCATAGAGCAGGGCACGCTCCACCTGCTCACTCTGCATAAGGTGGGGTTCTGGGACCTGCCTCTGCCTCAGAAGGTTCAGAGTTCATTAGGGAAGATCCTCTTCTAGGGCGGTGGGCTGGGGAGGTGACAAGCCCCTATCACGGGGTCTGGGAAGATGGATTGGCCCCTTTTGATCAGCATGAGGTGCAAGGGCAAGCATCTACCTCCTGCCTCCTCAGGTGACCCTAGAGGATACTGGAACCATCACTCTCCAAGTGGGCTCATGCTCCTCAGAAGCCCAGCTGAAGGTCACAGGTGGGCATCCCTATCCTACACCCAGCCCATGCCCTTGAATGTCTTGTGTTTCCTAGCACTGCAGCTATTGGAGGGGAATCAGGAGCCCCAGACTTCTAGCTGGGATTTTGCACTGGGGATGTCAATTTTGTAGTGGTATCTCAGACCAGAATTGATTCTGCCTCCTGGACAAGCTAGAGTGTCTGACTAGCATAGGCTTGGGCCTTGAGTGGAGACAGGATCAACTCTGTGGTTTAGGTCCTTGCACATGCATGTATGTCTATGTTGATGTACATTTGCTTACTCAGAAGGGTACAATCACATACCTATGACACAGGTATGGATTTGGCCATGGTAAACATGTGTTCAGGTAAGGCTTTAGGAATCTTCAGTTTAGAGTAGACCTTGTCTCCAGAATAAGGCCATCCTGTAGAGCTTGGCTTTGAGCAACCTTCCCATGCTGCCTTGTCCTGGTTCTCAATGTGATGCCATTGGCCCCTCCATCATCTGCCCACTTCCTGACTTATCCTCTATCCATCTGCCATCCACAACACATCCATCCGTTTGTGGTCACCACTTGTCACCTACCTAAGCCCATTCTTCACCAACCTTCCATTCATCTGTCATTCATCTTCCACATCACACTGACCCACTTATCGAGCTACTCATGATTTGTCCATCTGTCTGCCTATTATCCATCTAGCTATCCATTTACTCATCCTACCATCTGTGCATTTATTATCTGCTTACCATCCAACCAATCAGCCTTTCACCTACCATCCATCCATCCATCCATCCATTCATCCATCCATCCATCCATTCATCCATCCATCCATCCAAGCCCCTATTTGCCACCCAGACATCTGTTCACCATTGGCTAACACCTCTGATCCACCCTTCGTGTCCAGGATTCCAGGAGGGTTATACGGACAGCTTTGCCACGATGGAGCCCTCGGTCTCCTGAGGGGAGCTAGATGTGTAGGATAGAGCATGTTCTGAATCCCATGTTCTGGAACTTCAGAGATGGTCAGGCATGGTCAATTCTATGGCCCGTGGGGCTGAGAAAGACTGCCAATTGCCAATGCATGACTTGAAAGTTGATTGATGAAGAATTTCATAGTTGTCATGAGTAGGGGGCAGGGCAGCAAAGGTCTGTGTTTACTAGGGGACAGCATGGAGCTGCAGGCTGTGTTTCTGTCCTGCTCTAGGCTAGCTGTTCCCATTCTGAGAGAACTGCTTGTGTACAACTTTGTGTGGCCTTGGGAGGAATGGTTGTCCAGGTAGCTTTGCTATGGACAGGCTTGGGAGCTTGTGCTAGAGGAGGAGCGTCCATGGGGAATGGTGTGGACAGACTTCTAAAGGAACCCTCTGGGGTGACCCTGAGGGCTACCCCATCTTGCTGGGTACTGATGTCTCTACAAATGGTTCCTGACTGACTTCTCAGCCTCATGCTGTGGTGTAGAAGCAAATGCAACAGAGACATCTGGACTTTATCGGTTGCCCCCAGGAAGGCATCTGGTAAATGCTCAGGGAGAAGCATGGGGAGGGGGGGTGCCAACCTCCTTACCTGGTCCCAGGTAGCAAGTGTGGAAGAGACCACTGGTCTTTTCCTGTCTGACCCGGGCCGTTGGAAAGTCAGCTAAGAGACCATTCCTGCCCTGGAGTGCTTGGGCTTTCTACCTGCTGTGGTTCCCTCAAAAGGTAGATGGGCCGCAGGGAACTAGGTCGGAGCACATCTACATCTATGAGGCTCCTGAACCCAGGGCTTGCCTTGAGGTGGAGGAGCAGTGTACCCAGCCATTAAGGCCATGGGTGGCAGGATCTCGGAGGACATCTAGACAGACTGCCCCCGTCTGCTTCTATACCCTGAGGAGTGGACTGAGCCCCACACTCTTGGACCAACAGGTCCTGGGGTGCATCCTTCTTGCACATATTAGATTAGAGGAGGCACCTGTTGTCAAGAAGAGCCCCAAATGTGGAGTTCATCCATTGCTCTTTCTGAAAAAGATGCCAGATAGGTGCCATTGGCCTCCTGGGGGTGAAGCCAGGAGTGCTCCGAATGTGCGTGGGATGTTCAGTGGCTCACACGCTTTTCATGTGCTGGTGTGGATGGCCTCTGTGCTTCTCTCTTTGATTAGGGTGTGCCAACTGTCTAGGGTGGGTTTCTGGACCTTTGGTCCAAGCTATTCTGGTCTGGGTAGTGCCTGATCCCAGGAGATGCCACGTGGCTCATGTCAGTCAATCTCAAGATTGTTCTACAACTTGGGACCCCAGTTGTGGGGAACAGTATTCTTACTGCTAATCCCCTCTACATTCTGCACAACACAGGACACCTGACTAGAACAGTGGGTTCCCCCCACACCAAGCAATCCTCCAACAGACACCAACTGGATGCAGTATAGCTCATTTCAATTCTGGTGTTACCCAAGTTAGAACAGATTCATTGGTTATAGACTCAGCCCCAAAAGAGTGCCCCCCTCAACAAAGTCAGTTGCAAACCTAACCCTTGCTAACTAAGCTGGTGTGAGTGGGGGGCTCGCACTGCCTACCTGGGTTTGACCAGTTTGCTTGGACAGCTGAAAGTCATGAAACAGTTGCTGTCACTGGTTGTCACACAGGACACAACCCAGCAACAGACAAAGACTAACAAAGCGAGGGGGGAAGTTGACAGGTACCCCTCCCCGCTTCTATGTCATTCTCCACTCCTTTGGTACCCAAGACCTCGAAGTCAATCTGATTTGTTTACATTTATCCCCAGCCTTACTGCTATCCCGAGGCTGGTGGGTTGGGCTGGACATTTGAACCCTCTTGTCACTTGGTCTTCCTGGTGACCAGGTCCCCCCTTCCTGGAGCTGGCACCTCATTAGCATAGCCTCTGATGTGATCAGAAGGTGTTGGCTGTGTGTAAGAGCACTTGTGACACTCAGGAAATTCTGTGCTAGGAACCAGGACAAAGACCGATTTGGCTATTGGATCACATTCCCACATCAGTGCCCCCGAGTGTGGCCCCATTCCCACACACCCAAGGGAGCCCCAGCCCAGACTTCCTTCTCGCCCTCTTGCACAGAGGCAGCCCTGTGCCTGGTACGTGGCTTGCAGAATGTGGATGTCTTCGCGGGGGAGGTGGCTACGTTCTCCTGTGAGGTATCTCGTGCAGGTGGGCCGGAGGCCCGCTGGTGGCTGGATGGCACCCTGCTTCAGAACAGCCCTGAGAGTGCCATCACTGTGCAAGAGGGGACTGTTCACTCCCTCATGCTCTCGGGCCTGGGGGTGGCCGACTCAGGCACCATCACCTTCCGCACAGGGCCCCTGGTCTCCACAGCCAAGTTATTGGTCAAAGGTATTGGCCAAAGGGGACCTCCCCACGCTGGCGCTTCTGCCCTTGCTGTCCCCGCATGCTTCCTGCAGGGTCCTGGGGAATTGAACAGTGTCAGGTACTGTCAGGTACTGACCCCAAGGGCCATGGTTGAGGTATTTACTCTCTGCCTATCATGGACCCAGGGCAGAGGATGGGCTTCCACTCACCTGAGTGGGAGGGTAAATCTCTGGGAAGTGTTTTGTTTGGAGACCGGCCTCCTGCACATTTGCCGTGTGGGACCTACACACACTGGCCCTTGTTTACTGCCCGACTGGGTAGATATCCCAGCCACAGGCCAGCTTCTTGAAGGGGGGAGGGGTTTCCTGGGCTCCTGATGGAGAAGCCACTGCTTCCAGTTCTGGTTTGCTCCTGTGTACAACTGCTTCTCTTCCTGTGCACACTCTTCTGGGGAAGTGCTAGCTGGATAGGGAGGGCAGCAGGTTGTCAGGGGCTCCAAAGGGCTCCTTTCTAATCCTCCACCCATTGTCTTTGCCTAAGGCCTCCTGTAAGGCCTCATAGAATCAGACCCAGGATGGACCGTTATTGGTTGTGTAGGATCTCAGCAGGTGGGGATGGGATGGAACCCCAAGGGTGTCAGCAAGCATCCCCACACCCTTGGAGAGGGACAAGATGGTCTGCAGCTGCAGACTTGCAGGATCTGGGGTGTGTTTAAGATGGGACCTGGTGTTCACTCTGAGCTAGAGGGTCCCAGCCTAAGACGGACATTGTCCTCTGCCTTGGCGTTGTCATCTGCCAGGGTGCAATGAGGCATGTCTGGTGTGTAGGGCAGCTATGATGGGTCCCCTTCCTGGCCACATGCCAGGCACCTATTGCTAAGCCATTGCCCACCACAGCTCCATGCTTGCAGCCGCTGAAGCAACTAACATGGACAGCAGAAGGTGGGTGGGCCATGGTGGCACTGTCCCAGGGGCTGATACTTGTCTGGGATGTTGGCCGACAGATCCCACAGTGGAGGTGGTGAGTGCCATGCAGGACCTGGTGGTGGAGGAGGGTGGCTCGGCTGAGCTCCTCTGCCAGTACTCGCGGCCAGTGCAGGCCACGTGGAAGATGAACGAGCGGGAGGTGTGCGCAGATGGGAACCGTGTCATCATAGAGCAGGACTGGACCGTAGCCAGGCTGACCCTCAGGCCAGCCCTGCCCTGTGACAGCGGCATCTATTCTTGTGAGGCCGCAGGCACTCGAGTTGTGGCACTGCTCCAAGTGCAAGGTGAGGCCACCTGGCAGGCAGGCCTTAGCATGATCACGGTAGAGAGGCAGGCAGTGGCCGCTAGCCTTGCAACGCAGGTGACCTATATAGTGAGAACACCCATGTGGGTGCATCGCAGAGGTATAATAGCTAGGTTAGGACACAGTCTCGGCTTGTGGCTTCTATGAGAAACAGTGACTAATATAACTGGAAAGAAGGGATAAGGGGGGTATGGACTTGGGAGGTCTCCAGTTGACACCGATTTGAAGATAGCATCCCAGGCACCAGGACAAGTCTAGCAGGGTTGGGTGGAGGTCCTGAGGAAAGGGTGTAGCCCACACCTTGAGGCTTTAGGCACCATTGTGGGAAAGGACACAGATCTGTATCTCCAGTGGGCTTGAGTCTGGGCTTGTGAGCTTCTGGTCTGTGAATACCTATGGAGTTTCTCATCTGAGACACAGGATGCCCCTGCTGATGTGAAGGCTCTGGAGAGGGTGATGGGGTGGGTGGGGCTGGGAAACCACACCTTCTCCAGTGGACCCTGAGTGCCACCCTTTACAGTGGCTGCTGGGGTCGGTCCTGTTCCCTTTAGCCTGCTATAGTTTTGGAGGGCTCTTGCAAGAGACAGTAGTGAAAAATTATTGGAGGTCCAAAAAAACCCTGAGCCCTGCTTTCTTCGCAGCCAAGAACACAGTGGTGCGTGGCCTGGAGAACGTGGATGTGCTGGAGGGCGGCGAAGCCCTGTTTGAGTGCCAGCTGTCCCAGCCCGAGGTGGCCGCCCACACCTGGCTGTTAGATGATGAGCCTGTGCACACCTCAGAAAACATGGAGGTGGTCTACTTTGAGAATGGCCTGCGGCACCTGCTGTTGCTCAAAAACCTGAAGCCACAGGACAGCTGCCGAGTGACTTTCCTGGCGGGGGACGTGGTCACTTCTGCATTCCTCACCGTGAGAGGTGCTGAGGGAGGGCGTGGTTGGGAGGGCTCTTCCCCAGGAGGCTGAGCTGCAGGCAGAGGTGGTAGTGAAGGGGACGTCTTAAAAGGTGGTATTCATTCTCTGAGATCTCGCCATCGAAGCCCATGCAGGACAGGAAGGATGTTGGATCTGAGTTCCTTCCATGGGGCTGCTATCTCAGTGGAACTCAGTAGGATGGAAAGACTGGGGTCTGGGATGGGAGCCACAGGTGGGAGAGTCATTTCCAGGTTGAGATTCTATTGCTGCTCCTCAGGAGTGGCGACTCCATTGAGAAACATGAAAGGCTCTACCTGCCTTGGGGAGTCAGGTGTCAGCTCTCCAGGCTCTTCCCATGGACTGGACCTCCTTGGTCTGCAGGGACTTAGGGGCACTGGGCTGGGGAGTGGCGTAGGAAATAGGAGACACCCTCCTACCAGCCCTCCCTGAAATCTGCAGGGCCCTGGTGGCTGCCAGAGCAATGGGACTGGGTCTGCAGGTGAGGGCTCTTGGCTTCCCAGATTCCCCAACACGAGGCCTTCCTGGGCCAGGAGAATCTGGTGGATCAGTCTGAGACACCTCCAACTTGAGGAGAAGCCAGAGGCTTTGCATTTCCCTTCCGGGTCACCCCTCCTGCCAATGCTCATCCATCCTGCTCCCCACAGGCTGGCGCTTGGAGGTCCTGGAGCCCCCACAGGATGCATCTGTGAGAGCTGGCATGCAGGCCTCCTTCACGTGCACGCTCAGTGAGGCGGTGCCTGTGGGCGAGGCCACGTGGTACATCAACGGGGCTGCTGTCCAACCGGACGACACCGACTGGACGGTCACCGCAGATGGCAGCCATCATTCCCTGATGCTGAGCAACGCCCAACCCCAACACGCAGGAGAGGTCACATTTGCAGCACGTGATGCCGTGGCCTCTGCACGCCTCTCTGTGTTGGGTGAGTGGGTGGCAGAGGTTCCTCCCCTCCAGTTTGGGTCTGGGGCACACCTGATCCCTCCCCCCCGACTCAGATGGGCAACCATTCAGAGCTGGCTTCTGTGTAGTTCCATTAGACCCTACGAGCCTGAGGATAGTGGCTGCAGTAGCTCCTGCTGCAGGTCCAGGAACACCCTCTGAGGCCCCTTGAGAGTGTACTCTCCTCTTTGCCTCGTGTATATCTAACCCCAGCTCTTGGGGGAAGATTCAAGAGAAGTGAGATCCTCCAGTCCCAGTGCCTGCCCTTTGTGGTGGGTACCGAGATGCATAAACACAACCCCATCAAGGCTTCATCAGCTTCCCTTGCTCCCCAAAGCGGTCTGGACCACTGCATTCAGGGTCCTACAGGACTCATAAGGGAGTCTACCCCGAAGTATATACCATGTTTAGTATTAGACCTCAGTGACTTCCGGAAGGACTTCAGGTTCCAGTGTGTGTGCTAACCTGCTCTCTTCCACGCAGCTCTCCCTGACCCCCCTGAAGATGCTGAGGTGGTGGGCCGTAGTGGCCATTCTGTGACCCTGTCCTGGGTGGCTCCCATGAGCGATGGTGGCGGTGGTCTGTGTGGTTATCGTGTGGAGATGAAGGAGGCATCCACAGGCCAGTGGAAGCTGTGCCACGAGCTAGTGCCTGAGCCAGAGTGTGTGGTGGACGGCCTGGTCCCCGGCGAGACCTACCGCTTCCGAGTGGCAGCTGTAGGTCCTGCAGGTGCTGGGGAACCTGTACATTTGCCTCAGATGGTCAAGCTAGGTGAGTTACTGCTCTCAGTCCACGGAAGTTCCCAGCTGCACAAGCTGGAGGGAGGGAGCTCTTTAGGGTTGGCTGGTGACCCTGGAATCCATCGTGGCTTATGTGGCTTATCTTCTGTGAACACTTTTTCTTTTTTCCAGCAGAGCCAGCGGAACCAGTCCCAGCCCCAACTCCAGCCTCAACCTCAGCCCAAGTCCCAGCTCCAACTCCAGCCCCAACCCCAACCTCAGCCCCAACCCCAACCCCAGCCTCAGCCCCAGAGACACGTCAGGCAGTGGTTGGTGAGGACGTGTGTCTGGAGTTGGAAGTTGCGGCTGAGGCTGGTGAGGTCGTCTGGCACAAGGGAACAGAGCGCATCCAGCCCAGCGGACACTTTGAGGTCCTCTCTCAGGGACGGCGGCAGATGCTAGTGATCAAGGGGTTTAGGACAGAAGACCAAGGAGAGTACCGCTGTTGTCCCACCCGGGGCCCGCCCTCCTCAGGGACAGCCACTTTTAATGGTGAGTCTGAGCTCTGGGGTTGGATGCCGTGGGAGTGGGGAAGAGTTGATTTGAGTTTTCTTCTTGATGTGCTCTGGACCCAAAGCTGAATCCTTCCCAAGACTCCGTGAGATGTGAAGAGAAACCAAGGCTTGGCCAGGCAAGGCAGGTCTCATGTGATTGAACTGTGCTGTAGGCCAGCCTCCTGTCCCCGAGTAAGACTGGTGGTGGATTTCTTAAGTCCTGGGACTCCTGCCCACAGGAGTTCTGAGACCTCTTCTGAAGCTCCTTATAGTCTTTTCTCAGTCTTCTCTGCCTTCCAAGACACTCCCACACACCCATTCTGTCTGCACCCTGACCCACCCCGGCTCTGAGCATCATCCTCGGGAGGCTCCCTCTGCACCAGGCACTTTGACCCTCTCCTGCTTCCCTGTGCCTGAGGTCCTACCCACACTGAGTCTCCTGTCCCCTGTTCCATGCTCCTAGTCCTTCAATTGGTGCTGAGTCTATCCCTTATCAGCCCTCCTTCCCAGAGCCCATGCACTGTCTTCTGAGCCACATGCTGTACTGGGGTCTCCTCCCCTCACGTGCTGAGCCTGCCCCATTGTGAGCATATCCTCTCTGTGCGGTGCTAATGTCCCTGCGAGCCTGGGCATCTGTACCAGCAGCAGTGCCGAACAGGTGGAAATACATCTAATTTTATTTTGCTGAGCGATTCCCTGTCCTGGTTGAGTGACTGTGTGCCCTTGGCAGGGGCCAGACTGAAGGGGAGTGAGAGTAAGGGTGAGGAGCTGAGCCTTGGAGCATCTCAGAACAGATAAGGTTCCTGGTGCAATCGGGGGAGCAGAGGTCCAGAAGACCACATCCAGGCCGTACCCGACCCAGCAGCAAAGGCAGGTGTGGGGCTGCAGCTCTGTCTGACTTCACCCACTGACTGCCCTGTTGCCCTCCTCAGTGGTCACGACCTCTGGGGATGAGGTCCCCACACAGCCCAGCCTGCCTCCCGAGGCAGCCCAGGAGGGTGACCTGCATCTGCTTTGGGAGGCCCTTGCCCGGAAGCGCCGCATGAGTCGGGAGCCCACACTGGACTCTATCAGCGAACTGCCCGAGGACGACGGCCGAGTGCAGCATCCGCGGCAGGAGGCGGAAGAGACAGCCCCTGATCTCTCTGAGGGCTACTCCACAGCTGACGAGCTGGTGCGCACAGGAGAGGCTGATCTCTCACACACCAGCTCTGACGATGAGTCCCGGGCTGGCACCCCTTCCCTAGTTACCTACCTCAAGAAGGCTGGGGGTCCTGGGATCTCACCCCTGGCCAGCAAGGTGAGCCTCCTAGTTGGCATGCAAGAGACGGCTGAGGGAGGTCTCAGAAATTGACCATCCTTTTCTGTGCCTTAATCCCATAACGTATCCATCTGTTCATCCATCTCAATACCATCTACCCGTACATGCATAGTAGTCTTACCATCCTAACATCCATCAAATGACCTGTCATTCACTCTCCCCCATCCTTGCATCTGTCCATCTGTCCATCCATTCATTCTCTACTCACCATTATTCCATTTGTGTATCAGTCTCTCCACCCATCCAACCATTGCCCTATACATATGTCTATCCGTCTGCCTATTTGTCCACTCACCTGTCACTCCTGCACCTGTTGAACCGTTTGGCCTGTCCCCACCCACCTGTCCATGCATCTACTCTCCATACCTCCTGGACTTTTTTTCGGCTTCTCCGTTCATGTTCCCATCTGTTTACCCAGTCATCTCTCCGTGGTCCACTCTCCAGCATCACTTGTTCTTCCCCTTGCTCATCCATTCATTCTCCATCCCCCATTCATAGTTCATTTGCTTGTTACTCCTGTATTTGCTCACCTGGTCACTTACTTTTCTCCTGACTTACGTCTCCACCCATCCACCCAACTGTCCTTCCATCCGTTCATCCTCCCACTACCCGCTCAACCTCATACCCACACAACAGTTACAGCTTTTTCCTGAAGAGATGGGCCTGGCCTTTCTGGTGTTCCCAACGGTGCTTTTGGTCCCCATCTGGGTCACTGCATACTGGGATTTCTAGGATGAGCATTTGCTTTGGGGAGCAGACGAAGCAGGGGTTCAGCCAGCGCCTGGGCAGCCACTCCGCTGGAGGCAGATGGAGTGCCGGAGGGTACTGGGCCTGGAATGTTATTGGTCTTCATTTCCCAGCCTTGCTCTGACCTCACATTCTGTGTCCACAGCATGGGGCCCAGGTCGCCACCTCCATGAAGCCACAAAAGCAGCAGGAGCAAGGAGTGCCCATGGGCTCACTGCCTGGAGACTTGAGTGCAGCCGACTTGAAGGATCCATCGCTGGACAAGGCAGCTGTGAAGATCCAGGCTGCCTTTAAGGGCTACAAAGTACGGAAGGAGATGAAGCAGCAGGAAGGGCCTGTGTTCTCCCGGACATTTGGGGACACAGAGGCACAGACTGGGGACGTGCTGCGCCTGGAGTGTGTGGTGGCCAGCAAGGCTGATTTGCGGGCCTGCTGGCTGAAGGACGGCATAGAGTTGACGGACGGGCGGCACTACCACATAGACCAGCTCAAGGATGGCACCTGCTCTCTGCTGGTCACTGGCCTGGGCCCCACCGACACTGGCCGGTACACCTGTCAAGTGAGCACCAAGTTTGGCCGCGTGAGCCACAGTGCCTGCGTGGTGGTCAGTGGGACAGAGAGTGAGGCCGAGAGCTCCTCAGGAGGCGAGCTGGATGACGCCTTCCGGCGGGCAGCACGGCGCCTGCACCGGCTCTTCCGCACCAAGAGCCCAGCTGAGCTTTCAGAGGAGGAACTCTTCGTCAGCGCTGATGAAGGCCCCGCCGAGTCAGAGGAGCCCGCAGACTGGCAGACATACCGAGAGGACGAAAACTTTGTGTGCATTCGTTTTGAGGCACTTGAAGAGGCCCGCCGGGCAGTCACCTGCTTCCAAGACATGTTTGCCACCATGGGCATCCAGGTGGAGATCAGCCTGGGAGAGCAGGGACCCCGGGGAGTGGAGATGCGCATTGGGAAGGTGGCGCCCAATGTCACCCCTGCGGTGCCGCTAGCCAAGACACCTGGCCTGCAGACTTCAGATGCTGGTGAGCCGTGGGCTACAGTGGCCTGGGGTGGGGGTGGGGGTTGGCCTGAGATAGGGTAGAGGGAGAAGAGGATGGGGGCTGAATGAGGCAGAACCAGAAGGGAGCTCTGATTGGTTGTCCCCCAGCCTATGGGGAACATAGCAAAGCCCCAACTTCGAGGTTAGACAGTTGATTGTGAACCTCAGTTTTATCTTTCACTAGCAGTGTGTGTTGAGGTCCATTCCGTATGGTAGATTCTGTGTCAACTGCTGGAAGTAAGACAACCTCACTGTGCACTCGAGTCTCTCCCAGGCCACCAGGAGGTTATAATGAATGACCCTCAGTGCTGTGTCTCGAGACTTCTCCCTAGTTTGGGGTACCTGAGGTTTAAACTTCAAGCCTGTGAATTCTTTCTGTCTGCACTCCTCTGCCTCACTGGGAACCAAAAGAAACTTCTAAGAGAAGGATGGAGAGAGAAGCTCAGGGTGTCTAGCTGTGGAGTTTAGGGAACCTCTTCTAGGAAACCCTGCTATGTCACACACCACCCGCCTGCATGGGTGTGGCATCTGCATGCATGGGCATTCCAGGGTTAACTCTCTGTACCCTCTACCTGCCTGTGCTAGCCCCAGTGTTCCTGACCGAGCTGCAGAACCAAGAAGTGCAGGATGGATACCCCGTAAGCTTTGACTGCGTGGTAACAGGCCAGCCTGTGCCCAGCGTGCGTTGGTTCAAGGACGGGAAGCTGCTGGAGGAGGACGACCATTACATGATCAACGAGGACCAACAGGGTGGTCACCAGCTCATCATCATGGCTGTGGTACCAGCAGACATGGGTGTCTACCGCTGCCTGGCAGAGAACAGCGTGGGAGTCTCCTCCACCAAGGCTGAGCTTCGTGTAGAGCGTGAGTGCCGGACTGAGCTGAGTGTCTTCCAGGTGGCCTGGGTGCGGTCTGACCACCCCCCAAAGACTCTGCCTCCTAATACCGATACCACTCTGGTTCTTTTTTACATTGTATGTGCGTATGTGTGTGCGCGTGCGTGTGCATATATGTGTGTCTGCGTGTGTGCCATGACACCTGTATGCATTCAGAGGACAAATGAGAGCTGGTTCTCTCCTCCCACCATGTGGGTTCCAAGGATTGAACTCAGGTTGTTAGGCTCCGTGCAAGCATCTTTACCTGCTGAGCCGTCTGGCCAACATTAATGTTTTAACATGCATATTTGTGGGACACAAACACTGGATGTGTAACAGCATAACTGCAGAAAAATCTAGTCTCTCTTCCTATATCCTGCCTGGAAAGTCCATGGCTTGTTGGTTTTGAAGCCAGTATTTCTTTAACCCCTCATGGTATTATAAGATGGAACTGGAGATCCTGCCTGTGCTGTTGTAACTCATGGAGATGGCAAATTGTGTGATGCCTATAGTTTGTTGGGTCAAAGAAGCCTGCAGTTAGTTAGAGCCTGGAAGTGTTGGCCCAGTCACGGGAGGGTACGCGCAGCTGTTGCCCTTCTCCAAGCTGAGTACGGTAGCTCCCTGCAGGGTTGCTCGGTCAGAGCCTCACACAGCCAAGGCAGCTCTGGTGCACTGTGTTTTAGGCCTGTCCCTGAGTCATGCTTTCTTTCCCAGTGACCAGCACAGACTATGATACTGCAGCAGACGCTACTGAGACCTCATCATACTTCAGCGCCCAGGGATACCTGTCCAGGTGGGGTCTCAGGATCTCTGAGGAGGCAGCCATGTGCTGCTGCCTGGGGCAGGGGGTTAGGGTCCTTGGATTGACAAGTCAAATCTTGGGGACTTCCACCAGGCCCTGGTGGCTCTGCTTCCTCTGTCGCGCAGTTCAGGAAGCTTCAGGTTCTCTCTGTGTCTGACATCACTCCCCGGACCCTCCTGCCTTGAACCTTCTGACTTGTTGCTTTATGGGCGCTCCCTTGTTTGTCCTTCCTGACAGCCGGGAGCAAGAGGGGACCGAGTCAGATGAGGGGCAGCTTCCCCAGGTGTTGGAGGAGCTGAAAGACCTCCAGGTGGCCCCTGGCACACGCTTGGCCAAATTCCAGCTCAAGGTGAAAGGTGAGGAGGAAGTGGCACTACCTCACTTAACAGAGACCAAGTCTTACCGGCCACAGTTGGGAGAGGACCCCAGCCAGCATGGCTGGTCATGTGTGTGTCCTTTCTGCATAAGGAGGCCAGCACCCTTTGGCCTCTGAGGGACCTCTGCTCAGGGTCTCCTGTCATCACAACCACCTGCCTTTGCATCCCCAGGCTACCCCGCCCCCAAACTGTACTGGTTCAAAGATGGTCAGCCTCTGACCACATCTGCCCACATCCGCATGACTGACAAAAAGACCCTGCATACCCTGGAGATTGTCTCGGTCACCCTGGAGGACAGCGGCCAGTATGCAGCCTACATCAGCAATGCTGTAGGTGCTGCCTATTCATCGGCCCGGCTGCTAGTCCAAGGTGGGTATCCCGAAGGACTAGACAGAGCTGACCTGCTACCCTATCAGACTTGGGTCCAAGGCTCTGAGCTCATTGCTCCAGTGAGCAGAGACTCGGGTGGCCAGAAGTCAGCCCTGCAGGGAACAGCCTTGAGGTTCCTTCTTCCTGAACATGAGAAGTGAATCCAAACTTGAACCAAACCTATCTTGCTAGGAGGGATGCAGTGCTACCTGTGGCCTCTTCTGCCAGATCTTGGAAGATGCGGTTTCCTAAGATGCTGGGTTGTTTCTGTGCCCATGCATTTGTTGCAGATCAAGGCCACAGGTCTGGGGAGGCTGGGTGTAACAAGAATGGTAGCAGTATGTTATCTATCAGGTTTGTGTGACCTGTGGCCATCGTCATGCTGAGTGGTGACTCCCACAGCTCTCTGACTAAGGTTTCAAGAGCTTTGGGTATCTTTGCCCTGGGAGTGGAGCTACCAGGGCAGCTCAGCACCATGTATGGGATCAGAGCACCTATGATAGCTCAGTGTCTGACTTTCTCTGTGTTTTCAGGTCCCAGTGAACCAGAAGAGAAGCCAGCATCAGGTGAGATAGCCCCAGATGGACACAAGAGGGTGGTAGATCCTGGGCAGGAAGCCAGAATGGATGGACCTGGGGCTGGCTGTTGTGGAAGTGTGGATGGTCAGTGCGCATAGGTTTCAGGGCATCCTCTGGGATTAGCACACTAAGGTGGGGTGGGTTTCTTTTATGGCAGGGGGTCCTCATGGGTTGGCCGTGTCATTCCAGATGTGCACGAGCGGCTGGTGCCACCCCGGATCCTGGAGAAGTTCACCCCCAAGAAAGTGAAGAGGGGCTCCAGCATCACCTTTTCAGTGAAGGTGGAAGGTGAGGCAGCTGTCCTGGAGAGGCTGACAGCCACATACTGCCTGTCCCTGGGAGCGGGCCCAGTTCCTGGTGGGGTTCTGTCTCTGTCAGGGATGGACTCACTGCCCTCTGTCCCTCAGGACACCCAGCCCCCACTGTACATTGGCTCAAGGAGGAGGCAGAGAAGGGAGTGCTGTGGATTGGCCCCGAAACCCCTGGCTACACCATGGCCAGCTCTGCCAAGCAGCATAGCCTGGTCTTGCTGGACGTGGGCCGAAAGCACCAGGGCACCTACACGTGCATTGCTACCAACGCTGCCGGCCAGGCGCTTTGCTCTGCCAGCCTGCACGTCTCTGGCTGTGAGTGAAGGGTCAGGGGGAAGGCAGGTACATATGAATGGGAGGGGACCCAGAGCTGGGCAGTGCAGGCTCACAGACTTCTTAGCATATGTGGATGTTCAGCATTTGTATTTCTCATCCTTCTATGGTCTCAGGACACCTCCAGAGCATGTCCAGCCTCACGGGTGCAGGGGCGTTTGGTGTGGGGTTTCAGAGTCTCTCAGGTCTAGCACTCGCCCTGCTCTGTATGTGGGGACAGGTCTCTAGGGTGAGCTGAGTTCTCTGCTCCAGAGCCTTGCTCAGTCCCCCGTGGGCTGGCATTCTGAGGGTAGACTCATGTTCGTATGTTCGTGGTTACCATTGGGGTGACCATGGTCAGGAGCAGGACAGTTCCATTTCAGAAAAGTGCCTGCTCAGGGCTCAGAGAACAGAGTCTAGGTTCCTGGAGCAGCTCAAATGTCCTGAGTATGTCTGAACCTGAAACTTCAGAGTCCATGACTTCATGCTGATGGCTCTCTGCTCTCTTGACAGTGGCCAAGGAGGAAGAGCAGGAGAGAGTAAAAGAGGCCCTCATTTCTTCCTTCTTGCAAGGGTGAGTGGATGTTATCCAAGGCCCCAGGGCCAAGATCACGGAATAGGTCTGGGAACTGGGAACAGGACAGCTATGCTGGTGGAGATCTCTCTGTCCTGCCGATAGACCAGTTCTGGCCTGCACAGGGTGTTCACTTGGGCCACCCCCTGTTTCTTACCATGCCTCAGTTTCCCCAGCATAGTCTCCCAGGGGCCCTCTGATGTGGAGATGATGACTGGTGTCCTAGACCAACCATGGAAGGTGGGAGACAGTGGTAGCTCCTATCTCAGGCCTCTCAGGATGCCCCTGTCTCCACAGGACAAGCCAAACTATTTCAGCCCAGATGGCGGAATCTGCAGGTTTTGCTGATCTTGCCGGGCAAAGGAAAGGTACAGGTGGGATGGGCACTCTAAGGACCCTTCACCCCGAGCCAGGCCAGGTGAAAGGGTCACCGCTGGCAATGGTGCTGGATCAGTGGTCTCCTATGGACTGAGCTTTGGTTGGAGTCAGAGACATCTATGACCTCTGTAGATCTGGGAGCCTATGGGATCCCAAGGGAAGCCTAACCTAGATGCAGAGCTCACATCCAATGGGCTGTGGAGGCCAGCAAGCCAGGCAACAAGAGCAGAGGTGGCATGGGCCATACTCCAGGTCCTTCACAGCCTGACAGCCGAACTCTGAAACCTCTGTAGCTTCGTTCTCCCTGTTCACCCTCTACCCTGTAGCCATGCTGGCCACCTGCGGCCAGTGTATCCACTGTCCATAAGCTACCTGCCGTTTAACTGTGCCTACTGTCCCTAGTAACTGTCTGGATCCTGGCTATGTTGTCCATTCCCCGACTGGCTGTCCCTTGACTGCCCAGTGGGTACCCTGCTGATTCTTAGCCACCCCTAGTGTCCCTCAGCTGCACCTACTGTGTCCTCTCTGTCTGGACTTGCTTGCTTTTCTTCTCAACTACATTGGCTGCATATTGGCTCAGACCACAGCAAGCCTTCTGTCAAGGGCCGGCCTCAACACCCCTGTCCTAGAGGCTAGTCTCCTTTTCAGACCCCAGCACCATTAGGAAGCCTGGTCTCCTGTGCCCGGCATCCCTCAGGGCTCAAACTGAGCCTAGAATGTAGGGGGTACTCAGTAGACATGGGGGGAGGATGCTAGATTAAGGGTCACTTTTGCCACCCCAGGGGAGACCCTGGCGGCTGACGAGGCCCATGGTCACCTGTCCCTCGCTGAGGTGGGCACAGAAGAGTTCCTGCAGAAGCTCACCTCACAGATCACTGAGATGGTGTCGGCCAAGATCTCACAGGGTGAGGTGCTAGTGCGTGTCCCAAGGGGGCGGTGGGGCCCAGTGCTCTCGAGCAGGGGCGGAGGCTCTCCTGCCTCCATGATCTAGAAAGTGGCTATTGAGGGGCATCACCACCCTTGTGCCCATCCAGCCAAGCTCCAGGTGCCTGGCGGCGACAGTGATGAGGAGTCCAAGACGCCATCTGCCTCTCCTCGGCACGGCCGGTCTCGTCCTTCCTCCAGTGTTCAGGAGTCATCCTCAGAGTCAGAGGATGGGGACTCACGTGGTGAGGTTGGTGGGTCAGGACCCTTGGAGAATATTCTGGGGAGGGTACTCTTGGAGGGAAGGTATAGGGATGAGAGGTAGAGGGGCAGGATCCCAGGGAGGAGGTCTTGGAAAGCGAGTGCATCACAGGCCCTCAGGAAATGCGTTCCTGGCTTGAGGGCAGGAACTGGTGAGGAACTGGGTCCATTCCCCAGGGATCCCTGAAGACTTCTTCCCCTGAGTCCTCCTCACGCCTTCTCCCCTGCCCTGCTCCCGTTCCTTCTCCCACCCGCCTCTCCCTCTGGTGTAGCAGGCACCCTGTTAGGTCCCAGGCAGCAGGTGGACAAGTAGTAGGATGTGAATAAGTAGTATAGGCAGCCCCAGCGAGAGACCCTGCGGGGGCAGTGCTTTCTTTAGGGGGAAGACAAGGGAGAACATCCACATGCCTGCCGTTTGTGTGGGATTGGGAGCCAGGGTCTGCACTAAATGTCCCCAAGATTCCTGTCCTGCATTCTGGGACTTGACAGGCTTGGCTGATACCTTCTTGGGACTCCTGACTCAACCTCTTCCCCAAGGTTTTGGAAGACTTCTCATCTTCCCTTCTCTGGTGGCTACCAGGGATCCTGACAGGCTGGGTCTGCCAAACCGATCCCACCCCCCACCCCCACCCCCACCAACTCATTTCCTCTCTCTGCCCAATCAGATCTTTGACATCTACGTGGTCACAGCTGACTACCTGCCCCTGGGGGCGGAGCAGGATGCCATCATTCTGAGAGAAGGCCAGTATGTGGAGGTCCTTGATTCGGCCCATCCTCTGCGCTGGCTTGTACGCACCAAGCCCACCAAATCCAGCCCTTCTAGGCAGGGCTGGGTGTCGCCTGCCTACCTGGACAAGAGGCTCAAGGTACTTGACTGGGAAACTTAGGGAAGAGGGTCTTCAGGTCACCGGCCCAGAGGACTCTGGCATTGTTGTTCCCCTTTGGAGCTAGGAGCCCCCCTCCCCCCACCTCCGCAGGGGCGGAGCCAGGGCCCAGCCCGCCTCTGACAGACACCTCTTTCTCACCAGCTATCTCCTGAGTGGGGGCCCACCGAGGCCCCCGAGTTCCCTGGGGAGGCCGTGTCTGAGGATGAGTACCGAACAAGACTGAGGTGAGTTTCTGTGTAAGCTTTCCCTGGCTGGCCCACTGCCCATGGAGACCTGTTTCTGCCTCTTTCAGGGTACAAATGGAGTTCTGACCATTTTACGGGGGCCTTTGAATGCCTGCTCTACATGGGGATGGGTGGAGGTCGGGAACAGAGTGGGCACCAGTTTGATACTGATTCCCATAGCTGGCCTCTCATGGGCTATGCCAGATTACTTCTGTGGGGGGTGTGGCAGTCATGTGGAAGAGTGGTTCCTCCCGGTACCCCTCATTCCCTCTCTGAAAGTTGACAGAGGGGTTCTGGTAGCAAGAAGTGCCCGAATTTTGCAGTTGAGATAACGGGGGCTATGAGAGAGTTGGCTTTCCCGTAACAGTGCCGTTCCCAGGGCCTTGACAGGGACAGGAGCCTGTGGCCACTGGAGGCCCCAAGTGCCCCGTAATGGCTTCTCCTCCTGCCAGCTCTGTCATCCAGGAGTTGCTGAACTCAGAGCAGGCTTTTGTGGGTGAGCTGCAGTTCCTGGAGAGCCACCACATGAAGCACCTGGACCTATCTCCCCGCGTGCCTACAGCCGTGGCCAGCCAGAAGACAGTCATCTTTCGTAATGTGCAGGACATCAGCCGTTTCCACAGCAGGTAGGGGGGTGGGACTGCATACAGGCACGTGTGTCTATGAGCACCCAGCCGCTACCTGTAGGCCAGGCCTCATGGCGTGGGGGTGGGGCAGGAACGGAGGAAAGGGAGAGCCTGTACTAGTGTGTCACAAGGCAGACTTTCCTCTTTCTGCGTATCTGGCTCATGCAGGATGAAGCCCGTAGTATACCTGCCTCTGACAAGTGTGTGCACAGCCATATGCATGTAGATTTTCATGCGCAGGCGCGCGCACACACGCATACATGTGTATAGGCATAGCTGCCACATTATGCATGCACGTGTGCTTAATATGCGTGTGCATATTTGCACACACATGCAAACTCATGCTTACCTCCCTGCTCAAGGATATACATAACATTTCACATCATGTACCTATATTTGCCTCACAGCATACATGCCAACATGTGCATACACATTTGGGTGTCTATACATGTGCACTGTCACACAAGGCATACAAGTACACATGAGCATATATATGTATGCACCTATACCGAGATTCGTGCACACCAGAAATGTGCACACCAGAAATGTGCACACCACGTTGCACATAGACAATGTCTGTACGTGTATGTGTTCACATTTGTACATGTTTATGTGTATAGGCATGCATACTTTTAGAAAACCTGCACCACGTATGAATGCTATTGTGCATGTGCACATATAATATATGTCGTACTTGTGCCTGGGTGGTGGGCACACAACTGTGCCCTTCTTGCACACACAACTCACCATACCCTCTCAGAGGGCTCAGGCCCTGGTAAGGAGTCTGGCCTTCTAGAGAAGGCGTGGACTGGTAGGTGGAGGGAGGCGCTGACACTGTCCCCTTTGTGGCAGCTTCTTGAAGGAGCTGCAGTCCTGTGACACCGACGATGACATAGCCATGTGCTTCATCAAGAACCAGGAAGCCTTTGAGAAGTACCTCGAGTTCCTGGTGGGCCGCGTGCAAGCTGAGTCCGTGGTTGTCAGCACCCCGGTCCAGGAGTTCTACAAGGTGCTTCCTGTCTGTCACAAGGCCACCCACCCTGCTTGCTCCTAGACCTTAGCTCTTGCCCAAATGCCCTTTGAGGTGTAGCTCTGATGGTCCACATGGCCGGCCCAAGCTTGTCTTCCTCAACCCGCATCACTGCCTGCCCACCACCTGCCTGAACCCTGGCTCAGTGGGAACTGCCAATAGGAGTACTCACACTTTGCACTCCTGAGTCGTTACGTAAGCTGCCCAAGCCCTATGCCACCCGGTGACCCTTGTGCAGGGCTATGTGTGTCGGCACCCTTGGTATCCTCCTCTAGCTTCCAGGGGCCATAGCCGTGCCTGGGGAGTCCAGGGCCGTGCCTATGACACCCTTGCAGTAACTCTAGCCACCCAGGGACCACGCATTCATGCGCAAAACCACTTCTGTGGCTCCTACAGAAATATGCAGAAGAGACACTGTTAGCCAAGGACCCCACGCAGCCACCGCCACCTCCA
This sequence comes from Microtus oregoni, assembly GCF_018167655.1. NCBI lineage: Eukaryota > Metazoa > Chordata > Mammalia > Rodentia > Cricetidae > Microtus > Microtus oregoni. Next base: position 39,194,701 of record NW_024543074.1, read on the forward strand.
CTTCAGCACTACCTAGAGCAGCCAGTGGAGCGGGTGCAGAAATACCAAGCCTTGCTGAAGGTGATATGCTCCAGCCTCGTTTGTGCAGGCTGCACCTGTTGAGGGAGGGGGATTCCTGGGTTCCGATCATCCTGGATCCATGACTCTTGACCCTCACCCCAGGAACTAATCCGCAACAAGGCCCGCAACCGGCAGAACTGCGCGCTGCTGGAGCAGGCCTATGCTGTGGTGTCTGCCCTGCCGCAGCGCGCTGAGAACAAACTGCATGTGTCGCTCATGGAGAACTATCCTGGAACTCTGGAGGCCCTGGGAGAACCTATCCGCCAGGTGGTGCCCTGGGATGCTGAGGGTGGGACACTGTAGGAGGCTTTTGGAGGTGGGAGCTCATAGATGACTTGATGGTTTCGGTGCAGAGCTGGATATGTGGGTGTCATCGGGGAGGCTTGGTTGACCAGAGTCCATTCACATCTCTAGGGCCACTTCATAGTATGGGAGGGGGCACCAGGGGCCCGGATGCCTTGGAAGGGCCACAACCGGCATGTCTTCCTCTTCCGAAACCACCTGGTGATCTGTAAGCCCCGGAGAGACTCTCGAACCGACACCTTTAGCTACGTGTTCCGGAACATGATGAAGGTCTGTGTGTGCAGGGGCTGCTGAGGGCTCTGTAGGCGGAGTGGCTGTGCCATGGGTGGAGTCCCGTTTCCCTCTCAGGCTGTGGCGTGGATGCTGGTGGCTAGTCCTTGGCCAGTGTGTCCTTCCTGGCGTTATCTCACATCATCTGAGCATGGTCACATCCTCCCTACTGATATCCTCTCCCCACAGCTGAGTAGCATCGACCTGAATGACCAGGTAGAGGGGGATGACCGTGCCTTTGAGGTGTGGCATGAGCGGGAGGACTCTGTGCGCAAATACCTGCTGCAGGCCCGGACCGTAATCATCAAAAACTCGTGGGTGAAGGAGATCTGTGGCATCCAGCAACGCCTGGCCCAGCCTGTATGGCGTGAGTGTCCTTTGGTAGGGCTGGGCCATAATGGTCAAGATTGGATGGGGACATGACTCTTAACCCTAGGTGTCCAGCTGGGCTGCACCCAGGCTGTGGGGACCCTGAGTCTCAGGTTGTGGGGTGACACTGCCTTGGCTCTTGCCTACTGGACATGAGGGGGTGCTTTTAAGAGCAGAGGACTCCACTCTCTCCTGTCAGCTCTGGGTGGGGTATAAGAACTGCACCCTTACTGGGAAATCCAGGTGGAGTATCAGGTTACCCCCAACTAGGGAGAGAAAACACTTGGGGAAATCATAGGGGGTTCCCACACGAAGACCCTAAGATCAGGACATCCATCTGGATTCTGCAAGATGTGGGGGAATCTTCTAACTTGGACCAGGTTCCTCAGCCAGACCAAAAACATATCATCCAAACTATATGTTTTAAAAAGTTAATTAACTTAATTAATTAACCAAGTGGTGGTGGTGCACACCTTTAATCCTGGCACTTGGGAAGCAGAGGCAGATGGATCTCTGTGAGTTCAAGGCCAGCCTGGCCTTCAGAGCAAGTTCCGGGTCAGCCAGAACCGTTACACAGAGAAACCGTGTCTCGAAAAAAATTAATTGACTTTTGGTGGTATATGCATGTGTGTATACATGTATGTACACATGTGTGTTAGTATGTGGGCCTGTGTATATGTGCTGGAACCAGAGGAAGACATCAGGTGTTCTGCTCAATCCCTCTCTGCCGGGATTTCTCACTGAATCTGGAGCTTATGTTTTAGAGGGAGGCTGTCTAGCCAATGAGCTCCAGGGATCTGCCTGTATCTTCCTCCACAATGCTAGCGATACAGGCACAAGAGGCTACATCCTCATGTGGTTGATGGGGATGCAAATTCAGGTCCCAAACTCTTTATTTTTTTTACTGTAGTCCCTACTCCTTCCCACTCTGTATCCAGTTTGCCTCACTCACCTTTGATTCTATGTTGGGACTGCAGATGGTAACAGCCACACTGCTGAACATGGAGTCCTAGTGTTGGGTGGGGTAAGCTGCCAGGGTGTGTGCAATTGAGACGGTAGGCCTGGCCTGTACTCATAACATGAGGACCTCCTTATGTATCCTCAGGTGCCCCTGATTTTGAAGAGGAATTGGCTGATTGCACCGCTGAGCTGGGCGAAACAGTCAAGCTGGCATGCCGAGTGACTGGCACCCCTAAGCCTGTTGTCAGCTGGTACAAAGGTACCCAGGGACGAGGGTCTCCAGACTTACTGTGGGGTGCTGGCTCTGCAACAGGGAAGGACCTCTTGAGAATGTAGGCTCTGTCCAGTGGTCTGTGAGACCTGAGAGGCAGGAGACAGGACAAGAGGATGGTCAAGAGGAGGATGATGTAGGGTAGGGGACAGGTAATGGACCGATAAATAAACCTAAAGCCAGATGGTGTTGTGGCTACCCAGAGGACTAGTGGCTTGGGGCAATGACAAAAGACAAAGCAGCCCTCTGAGATAACAGGTCTAAAACTTCTGCATGAGTGAGAGACAGACGTGAGGGCCTGAGTAAGCAACAGCCATGGCATTGAGGAGCAGCTCTGGTCAACAAGTCACATGTCACGAGCACGCAGTCACATGAGGAAGTAGAGCCGAGAGGATGGAGGGGCTTGATACAGTGATGAGATTGAGGGGCATGATGCTCATGCCTCCCTCAGCTGTGATGGGAGGAGCTGCAAAGGGTCAGTCTCCACCCAACCTCACCAATGACACCACCTGCACGTTTGGGTTCCCTAGAACCTTCATTCCTGACATCAGCTGTGGCTTGAAAGGTCCTCAAAAGCACTTTTTTTAAAAAAAAAAATAACTTCTTTATTGACCCTTTGGGAGTTTCACATCATGCACCCCAGTTCAGGTTCACCTCCTGGTACCCCCATCCTCCGCCATCCCTGCCACACCCCCCATAAGGAAACAGAGTAAGCAAGGAAGTGAACAAAAGCAAAACAAAAACAAAAAAGCAAAACAAAATCAAAGACCACATTAGAAAACTCTCTTTGCTTCTCCTTCTTTCCCGTTTCTCTAACCCCTCTTCATTTGTCCTGGTGACAGTGGAGGCTTCAGTGGACCTTATAGCATTCCTCTTTGTCCCATCAGTTTTACTGGCAAATGTCAGTTGCAGTGAGTCACTGGTCTGGTTCAAGGCCTCTGGTCTCCGGTGCACCATCATCACTGGGTCCTCACAGGAACTCCTCTGGGGTATCCTGTGGCTGGCATGAGTCTTGGAGATCGTGTGGGTGCCGTTTCATAGGGCCAGTCCTTTCACCAGCTCTAGCAGATCCTCGATGGGGTAGATGCTAGGGCGGGTCAACTCCAGGCCTGGCTGTAGACCTGGATGGTAGCCAAGCTTGTCAGTCTGGGCCCCTGGGGCCATCCACCCTGGGCGAGTAGGTGGAGTCAGCTCCCCTACATGCATGCCCTCAGGGTTGGTTCACCCTGACCTGTAGTGAGGGGTGGGGGCCATCTCTCCAGTGTGCAGAGACCAACTCTTTTGCCAGTGGCCCGTGAGAGGCAAGGTCAGCTTTCCCAGGGCCAGCAAAGGGTGGGGCTGGCTCAGCATAGTCCTCTGATTTCATCTTGCATGGTTCCAGGGCCTTCTGCAGTGACGCAGGCCACAGACATCCACACAGACCCCAGCTGTAGCTGGACCACAGACCCAGACATGGCCCGTGGTATCAGTTTGAGTCTGGGAGACATCCTGGCTCTGGGTGGAGGGACTGGCCACTCAGGGAGCACCTGGTTTCCTGATGCCAAGTTCAGAGGTCTCCAAGAGCACCCACAATTCTGGTGCCAAGTTTGGGAATCCCCAAAGCCCTCTCACTAACACCAGCTGCAGGCTCAGAGTCCCAGGAGCCTCTTCCAGTTCCACAATTCACCCCACGGACTCACGGAAATGCCCAGAGCTGTTCTCGTCAGGGTTGGGTTTTACTGCAGCGCAAGGGGCCAGGCTGGCGGCAGATGGGCATGTCCGTGAGTTGCCATGTGTAAGTTGGTGTTTATCCCTCCCAGTGTCACGTGCCCAGCTCCCTTGTCCCCCAGCATCAGTGCCTCGACCAACAGAGTACGGTTAGCCAGAAAGCTCACTCGAGCCTTCTAGTTCAGGATATTACCTGGGTCTGGGTCAGTGGCCATGCCTGACTTCTCACACGGCCAACCTCAGTCTGAAGTCAGGTTGACACTGCCAGAGCCCAGAGTGCCCACCACAGACACTAATAGGAGGTGTCTGTAAGGCCTGGAGCTTGTACCGTGGACTCCTCGTTGGCATTAGTGGGCCCATGTGTCATCTGACTTCCAGAGTCTGGGGAGATGAGGTACAGTGAGTGGAGAGAGAGAGAAAGAGAGAGAGAGAGAGAGAGAGAGAGAGAGAATGGACCATCAGCAAGGATGAGGGCAGGTGACCAGCTTGACAGTGACCATCACTTAGAGCCAGTCCCAAGACTGAAATAAACCTGGGTCCACCTGCCTACCTGTGGACCACCCCATCACAGATCATGCAAACTGCACATACTTGTATATACATGACACACATATGTAATTTGAACATTAAACCAATACATACTTAAACATGCCATATGTATGAATATAATGCAAAAGTACACACTAGACACATACATGCCTGGATGTATACTTGCATGTGTACACATATACAAAGATACAAACATATATTCATATGTATACTGCACAGGTATATGGACAGACAGTACACATGCATACAAACACTACAGACACAGACATAGAGTCTCACTAATACATATGCACAGATAATGCTCCACACATTTACACATGCACACATACATGAACATCACAAATATATATGTACACAGACATGCCGCACATATACACAGATGTATGTACACACAGACTTAAGGTCTAGGACAAAGGCATGTTTGCTCCTGTGATACAGCGGGCAGTAGCATCCTGAAACATGCCTAGTTCTCACTGGGTGGTGGGAATAGAGGGACTGGCTCCTGATGGTGACTTGAGAGAGATGCCCTGGGTGTCATCTCTCGGCTCTAGAGAAGATCACTTGTGACCATTGCTCCTGGGACTGGAAGGTTCCTTCACAGCTAACTATGCATAACCTGCCCCTTTACCCATCTATCCAATCCCCCTCCTTATGTTCAGAGGTCAAGTGTAGGAAGCAAAGCACCTTTTCATAAAAACAAGTCAGAGGTCAGTTTGAACCCCTGGTGCCCCATCTCCCTTGGCTGGGTTGTTAGTGGGCAAATGAAGCCTTGTAACCAGCCCCTGCCATTTTTTCCTTTTATCCCAGTAAGGAGCCTGCAGGGGAAGAGACAGTTTTTTGGGGAGGAGGGGGCAGCTACTTTCAGTGACCCAAAAAAACCTTCCTGAGGAGTGTGGACCAGAGGGCATGAGGGACAGCTAGGTCCTGGAGTGGCCACTGTGGACAGTCATCAGATGGCAGGAGCCCCCCCCCCCCCATGGCATCATGTGGCTCATGCTGGCCACAAGGCCACATTCACTGATCAGAAACAATATGTCTGTTTTCATGGGACCACCTGCCAGGGTGGGGTGTAGGTACTCCATGTGATGTGACCATGCTCTCTGTAGACTTGAGAGCATCTCTCAGTAGACTTGAGAGCATCTCTCAGTAGACTTGAGAGCATCTCTCAGTAGCCTTCTGTCTGGTGTGAGCATAGCTGGTGGTGTTGTGTTGTAATGGCTCCATCCAAGAGTCCTGGTGGTCTGGGTTAGGTGTCCTTAATCTTTCAGGTGTTTATTTGACTTATGTTTTGTGGCCCGAAAAAGGGGCTCCTTTAACCTGCCACTCTAGCTTTACATGACAAAACAGCTGGCTCAGTAAGGAAGTAATGGTCTTCACTAAGGAGAGCAGCATGGGGCAAAGCTACAAGAATGGCTTTGAACTCTGCCCAGTGAGCAGAGGATGGCACCTCTGCCCAGCTGCAGCGCTCGGTCTGTGTGCTGGTGACTTTTTGTTTGCCTGGGAAATGAATGATTCATGGGTCCAGACCTTTAGGGAACTGAAGAAGTTCGGCCTTGGGAGTAGAAAGGTAGAGTACCCCATTCTGGGAGGGTCGTTGCTTTTCATGTGAATTTGGTGACTGAGGCTGGCTGGGCACTGCTTGTCATGCTTGTCACGGCATCCAAGCTGGCTCATCATAGAATGGACACATAGAGCATCACTGAGCGGAATGTCTGGTTTCCACCAGAGCCCCACAGCCTGCAAAGAGTTGGTTTTCGGAAGTGACATGTCTAGTGGCCATGTTGGAAAGAGGTCAGATCCAAACCCCAGGCTGGGCTTCCTTTGCCAGAGTCTTCAGTTGGAAAAATGATGGGTCTCAGAAACTTTAAAGTTTGCCCAAAACCATGCGAAAGCCTGCAGACATTCGGGCTTCTGTTTCCTGTTGCTGTAACAAAGCAACAAGAATTTTTTTTTTTTTAAGGCAGGGTTTCTCTGTAGCTTTGGTGCCTGTTCTGGAACTTGCTTTGTAGACCAGCCTGGCCTTGAACTCAGAGATCCACCTGCCTCTGCCTCCTGAGTCCCGGTATTAAAGGCGTGTGCTACCTAAAAAAAAAAAATGTATTCTTTATAAACTAAAGAGATTTTTTTTTAATATCAGGGTTTGGAGCCTGAAAGGCCTAAAAGCAGTGTCACCTGGTGAGGTTCCTGCCACCTGGTGAGGTTCCTGTCACCTGGTGAGGTTCCTGTCACCTGGTGAGGTTCCTGTCACCTGGTGAGATTCCTGTCACCTGGTGAGGTTCCTGTCACCTGGTGAGGTTCCTGTTGTCTGTCTGCAGTACAGTGTGGCCACAGGCACGATGATGAGAATATCAGATAGATGGAGGGAGCAATCATGGCAGACCGGAAGGAAGAGGGACTCCATCTGGGCTTGCTCTCCAAATAACTCTTGAAAATTTGAGTTACACTTAAAGATCAGTATCAGTCCCTTCTCAAGGTGCTTTTATCTGTGGTCTAATCCACTTGCTCCGCAGCCCAATCCACCATCCTCCGTTGCCCAATATACTTCACCTGGAGCCCTCCACTAAAAGGTTCTCCTCAGTATCAACACTGGGGACCAAGCTTCCAACACAGGAACTTTCAGGGGACCCACACTGAACCCAGAGCAGTGCTCTCAGGAATCCCTCCCATGGGGGAGTCCAGAAGGTCCACAGCTAGCTGCAGCACTCTGGAAAACCCTCAGGCCAACCCCAGACTGACTGGCTGAGACCAAGGAGAGGGAATAGGTGGGGCATACTGTATCCCAGGGTCCAAGAGTCCCATAAGGCATTCTCCCATAGAGGACGCAGAAGACAAAGATTGGTTATTGTGAATGCCAACATAGTTCTGAGGCACTCCCCACTGGGAACAGACCCCGAATCTTAGGTTTCTCAGCCCGCCCTGCTGGTGAGCACACTCAGGCCTGAACATCTGAGGTGGATGCTCCTAACTGACCAACCAGAAAAGCACTGATCCCATAGAAATGGACCGTCAAAGGACCTTGAAGGCCGGAGTGCTGAGTCCAGACTTGGAGCTCCAATGGATGTATGTCGCAGACCTGGTCTTGTGAACTCAAACAAATTTTGACAGTTATTATCCAAGACAAAAGGAGCCACATCCGATGTCCCTAAGATGGCCCATCAGCAGCTGCTAGTCTCACCAAGGATGTCTGTATCAGCGGAAGCCACATAGGTCGTGTCTGATCTAACTGAGCCTGTGGCTGGCACCCTGCCACCACCCAAGGTCACCAAGGAGGACTTGACCTCCAATGATCCTTGGACTCTTTTCCCTCCTGTGTTTTGTGCTGTCTCTGTCAGCCAATCTGGGAAGGGACCAGGAAACTGGGTTACCTGAGTTGTTTAGGTGGATGCTTGGATGACTTAGCCTACACACACGCACACACACACACATTTTGAGACAGGGTTTCTCTGTGTAACAGCCCTGGCTGTCCTGGAACTTGCTTTGTAGACCAGGCGGACCTCAAACAGAAATCCACCTGTCTCTGCCTCTGTCTCCCAAATGTTGGGATTGAAGGTGTGCACCATCCTGCCCAATCTAGCCCTCGAATCCTTTACCGTGAACCACACATTGTTTTCACTATTGTTTCAGAATTTACTGCCAGTCTTCAAATATGTTTTACCAAGGTGATGATTTAAAAGATAGGTGTCTGGTGTGTCTGCTGCAGATGGCCCAAGAGTGTCTAACTTTAGAGTGAGCAGGGACAACCCTGAAGGAGATGCGTTTTCCCTAAATGGAGAGGGGAGGTTCTGGTTGCTCATGGCTGAGGAAACCGGAACTTTACCTTTGAGAGGAAAGTCACAAGGGTGTGGCCTGGGAGGGGGGCTTAGTACTGAGGTCTGAGCTGTCTGCTGGGAGTGGTCTCCACTTGCTCAGGGGAAACCCTGGGTGCTTGTCTTGCTACAGGGGATGGCTGGCTGTAGGACAGGGTTGGATGAGGGAGGAGGAGGAAGGGCCGCGAGGGAATGGCTCATGCCGTTAGGCTTTCAGAGTGGAGGTGTTTGACAGAAGAGGGGTCCACATCACATATGCTGGGTGTTGTTGTCTTGGAAGAGCAGGTGCAGTTGTTGAGGAGAGGAGGTGACCAAGAGCCAGCGCCCCGACAGTTCAGACCCTTTCACCACCCTCTGTTTCTAGAATGCTGAAGTTGGATGGAGACAGATAGCTGAGATAGCCCTTGTGGAGAGACACTCAGGAGTGGGGGAGGGAGAAGGAGAGGGAGAGGGAGATTGTGCCCAGCCTCTTGTTCTCCCTTGGGGACCTATTCCATAAGAGCCTGTCCCTGCTTTCCAGATGGGAAGCCGGTGGAGGTAGACCCACACCACATCCTTATTGAAGATCCTGATGGCTCCTGTACCCTCATCTTGGACAACCTGACCAGTGTGGACTCTGGCCAGTACATGTGTTTTGCAGCCAGTGCAGCTGGCAATGCCAGCACCTTGGGGAAGATTCTAGTACAAGGTGAGCAGGATGGGTTTCCTGGTGTGGTGGACACCCTTCCATTGTCAGTGGTGTGGACTCTGCCCAGAATACAGGCTGTGGGAGGGTGGTGTGTGGGGTGAGCCTGAGGATGGAGCAGGCCCCGTGAGTTGGGGTCTCCTAGAAACCCCCAGAGGAAGGTCGCTTCTGGAGGTGAGGACACGACAGTCCCCACCCTAGCTCTCCCTCAGCTCCATCACAGACATCTTTCTGTCTTTCCTGCCATTGCCTACCTCTGCCCACAGTGCCCCCACGATTTGTGAACAAGGTCCGGGCCACACCCTTTGTGGAGGGGGAAGATGCACAGATCACCTGCACTGTGGAAGGTGCCCCATATCCTCAGATCAGGTGAGACCTGGGCTGCAGAGAATGGGAACGCAGCTCCTGCAGAGGCGGGAGGGCTGGGCAGCATGATCTCCTAAGCCAGGGAGGTCGTCTATGGCCACTGATCACTGCAAAGTGGGTATCATGGGATGGTGATTCCTGCTGGAGATACCCTCTGTAGCTGGGAAGAAATGGCTGGACGGTGGCTTCCAGGTAAAGAATTTAGCTAGGGACACTGGACCTGGGGTAACCTAGCAGGGGTTTTAAGCACTAGTAGCTCTCTCTGGAGGTGCCCTGAGACCCCTGAGGGTACCATGAGGATGGCTCTGGCTGGGCACTGGCTCACAGGACCTCCTGACTGGTTCCAGGTGGTACAAGGATGGTGCCCTGCTAACCCTGGGCAACAAGTACCGGATGCTGAATGAGCCCCGCAGTGGCGTGCTGGTGCTGGTGATCCGGGCAGCCAGCAAGGAGGACTTGGGACACTATGAGTGTGAGGTGAGGCTTGTGTGCGAGGGACAACAGCCGTCCTCAGTGGTCTGACTGAACCCAGGTTCCACCGTGTAGGTGTAGAGGCTCTAGGCCAGCCAGAGGACATCAGGCTGCTGCCACCCACCATCCCCAGCCACCTGCCCTCTGCCTTGTAGCCTGTCTCCTGTCACATTAGGCTGTGCTCTGTTACCTTGTCCTCTTGCCATTGTCCCTACCATTTTAAGATGATGCTTAGCATCTGCCTGGTGGAAGGGACCTAGTGCTGACCTCAGTTGTCACTCACTAGGTAAAAATGTCGTGCCGTTTGCCCAGTGAGGCTGGCATTGCACGCACAGAGCTCACCTTTGCCCATGCACAGCTAACCTCCGTCTCTGTGCTCTTCATCCTCAGATCTGAGGTGGAGACCAGCCTGGGTCCTCTGGCCTGTGTCCAGCTCTTACTAGAGCTGTTGTCTGGAAGCCAGCCCCCTCTGTATGGCTTCATCTGCAACCCTAGGGCACTTGTGTCCCATCAAGTTTCCTGGAAGCAAGGGTTCTCTGGATTAGATAGCACAGATGCCAGGGGCCATGTAATGACTTCAAATTAAAGTGGAGTCCGCTTGTAGGTTCCTGCTATTCTTGTTCAAGTGTCCAGCCCCTGCCCTCCACCCCCAGCTGAGCAGCCACATCCTGGCCAGGGAAGAAAGAGATCAGACTTTACATTATGGGTCTCTAGGGAGCCTATGATTGGGCTAGGAGCCCTTTCCCCTGAGCATATTCAGGGGAGTGGCCCAGGCTCACTAGACCATTGGAGTGGTTCTAATGAGAGGGTCCAGACCCCTTGAGGAGCCTGGTTCTTAATGGGCCTTTGCTGTCCTTTTGCCAGCTGGTGAACAGGTTGGGCTCAACACGTGGTGGGGGAGAACTGTACATGCAGAGCCCTGCGCTGCGTGCCCGGGACCAGCACCATCGAGAACAGCTTGTGGCTGCTGTGGAAGGTAGGTTCTGTGTCTGTCTGTGCTGTCTCAGTGACTTGCGAGTTCTAAGCCCCACGTGGGAATCTCCACCGGCCTGGAAGGAGCCTGGTGGAACTGAAACTGTCATTCCTGCCAACCAGGAGGGGCCTCTAGGAGGAGGAGGCTAGATCTCAGGGTGGGAAATGATGGAGGCCGAAAGCTGGGGAGGCTGTAGAGGCGGTCAGAGGAGGCGGCTGCGGGGTCATGTGTGTACCTGAGAGTGCTGGAGAAGACAGGAGCCCAGCATGAGAGCTGGAAGTTGCCCTGGATAACGGGCATCCCACAGTCCTGCTCAGCATTATCTCTGCAGAGGAACATAGCAGGGCCTCCATCAGCTTGACTGGCCGTGGTCATGGAGGCTCTGTGCAGGTGGCAGCAGGAGTGGGTGAGGGTCCCACACTGAATGCAGAAGGCATGACTGCCTGGAGCAGGGGCAGGTGTCAGGACACCCGTGGGTGTGGACTGCCTGGAGCAGAGGCAGGTGTCTGTAAGGACACCTGTGGGTGTGGACTGTCTGGAGCAGGGGCAGGTGTCTGTAAGGACACCCGTGGGTGTGGACTGCCTGGAGCAGGGGCAGGTGTCAGGACACCCGTGGGTGTGGACTGCCTGGAGCAGGGGCAGGTGTCAGGACACCTGTGGGTGTGACTGCCTGGAGCAGGGGCAGGTGTCAGGACACCTGTGGGTGTGGACTGCCCGTGAGAAGCACAACGCTGCAGTTCAGGGTCCTGATCTTGGCTCAGGGTTACTCCTGGTGTACCTGGGTAGGGGTGGGAGTAATCTCACTAGGGACTGGAGAGATTTAACTCAGTGGTGAGAACATTGTTGCTCTTGCGGAGGACCTGAGTTCAGTTCCCAGTACCCATGTCAGGACACTGCCTGTCGATCTAGCTCCAGATGGGCATCGGGCGCCATTTTGTCTCTGTGAGGGTCAGCACCCATGTGTACAGAGATAAAATCAAAATAAATATTTAAAACAAGATGATATAGATTAGCCTGACTAGGGACAGAAGGCAAGTTTTGTTAATTGTCCTGGAAGATGTAAACAGACATCTGTCCGTTCACTTCTGATAGGGTGTCAATAACGGACCCAAGAAATAATTCTACACAAGTCATAGTAAGCTGATGAATTTGCTGGGATTGCTTAGAGGCATATGGGTGGGGGATTACTTACAGAAACATGAATAACTCAAAGGCAGCTGTGTCGCCAACAGGCACATCCAAGCATGGGTGTTGTATGACCCAGCATTGTATGACCTGGAGGGGGGCCTTCCTTCCTTCCTTCCTTCCCGTGTCCTCATGGGGTTCCCTCATCGAAGGCGTGGTTCATTGGTTCAGTTTGGAAGATGGAACCGCATCATACTCCACCCCTTCCCAGAACCCTTCTTCCATTCTTTCTGACTCCTTTTGTTGTTTGATGTTCTCTGAGCCTCAGAGGGATGGTAAATATATCTGATTATTTTCTTCTATCCATGGCTGAGTGCGGCAGAGAAATAGTCATTTAGTTTCGGGAGCTAATGGATTACGGGTCTCTGTAGCACACCCCTCCCTGGAAAAAAAATAAGTTTTCCTCTATGACTGATCAAAATGACTTACCAAAGTAAGCAGTAATTGATGGATGTAAATACAGATGTTTAGAAGGTAGTTTGATAGGCACATCACAGCCAGTAAAGAAAGCAACACCAGTTGTCTCCACTCAGGGACCACGGTATTTTGCCCTTCCTTGAGGTACCGTATGTGAATTCCCTCTCATGGAGCAGGCTTTGAATCTAATAGGAAATGGTTGCCCTATGACGACTGTGCCACCATTGTCCTAGCAAACACAACTTGTGTGGCATGTTAGTGATGTAGTGCACATGGCCACTCCTAGCTGATTATGACCATTGGTTACCCAGTGGTCCAAGCAGCACCTACTGGCACTAGCCAGCAAAAAGGGAATTTCCTCTTCAGTGCTAACTTACTTCCGTGTCCTGTGTCACAGCGTGTCAAGGCTTCAGCAGCAGATTCTTACCATTTAGACCTGTGTTTTGCAGCGGTGACAACAGCCTTTCTGGTTGTAAGGCCTTGTAGAGGAGTAGCCCAGCCCTGGCTCTGGGACTTTTAGTCCATACTGTATGTTTCTTCCTGTCCATGTAGGTGCTTTTGTTTGAACTCCATCCCTGTTCTTCCAGATGCTTTAACAAATCTGTAAGAGTCTCCTCAGGGGTCAGCACTGTGATGTCACTTCTTTTTTTTTTTTAAAGCAGAAGGCGGGTGGGTTCTCTGAAGGCCAGCCCACATCCATTCTAAGTATCAAGTGGTCTTGGTCAGCTAGGGCTTTACTAAAAGAGAAACATTATAAAAGGCCAGTATAGTAGGAAAATATCACATCCGTTGTTTCATCCGAGAGCGGTGTCAGGCACAGACGGGAGGTACTACTTCATCTAGCCTTCCATAATTCACAGACATTTTTCATGAACCATCTCTTCATCCTGAGGTGCCATCGCTGCTGCAGGACTCGTGGGCATCACCCCACTTTCGATGGCCTCAGCAGGGTGGAACCCGAGTTGCATATGTCAGTCCCCACTGCAGGATCCGTACAACCCCTGCATCCCACGTGTCCCTCACTCTGCTGGCCCCTATGCAGCCACCACTAGTGTTCTGCGACTGTTAACTAGTGAGACGAAATGTCTGTTTATCCAAGATATGGCATGGTTGACAGATTGAAACACATGTTTACTCAAGTCTTGATTAGCGAACCAGTGAGATGGTGGAGGGTACTTTCAGGAACACAGGTGACCCAAATGTGGGCATATTACTGGAAGCCTTCTTTGGCAAGGGTTAGGACTCAAAAGGCCATATTCTCAGAACTTGGACACAGCCTGGAGGCTGCTCTGCTGGGCTCCACTCCCCAGCAGTTGTTACTGCTGAGGTAACTTGGGAAGCTGGCAGCGGCTTGGAGATTTTGTGGATTTCTTGAGTCTTAATGAACCTCCCTCCAAGAGCGGTGTTTCAAATTGCAGTAAGTGACTACCTTAGGAGGGTTATGACAAGACAGTCGCGTGGACAGTCAGGACGGGGAGGAGCCCAGCTAGTGCTGTCCCATCTGGAAGGGCTCCAAGATGTTTGAGAGCCTCACATCCCTGGGGGCATAATAACAGAGACTGGACCAGTACCAAGTGAGCCACGGTGCCCATAGTAGAAGTGGTGACATATATATCTTCTGAACATCAAAAGCTGGCTCATGTGGTCCCTTGGCCACTGGAACCAGTTCCTGCCATCTAAACCCTCTCAGAACTGAGGTGCTCAGAGCCCAGCAGCTCAGCCTTGGGACCTCTGATGTCCTCCACTGTCCTCTCAGAGATTCCCTCCTTCTTTGATGAGCAAAGGTCTTTGATTCTTGTCCCCCATAGGGTCAAAGACCCTTTCCTGTGACTTGCCACACACATGCTGTGTCTGCCCACAACCTGGTTACTGGAGCACCATGCATACTGGCATCTGCCGCCACCGGCACACTCTCTTCCCATTGGCATCTGTGGGGTGCACACCTCATGGCGTGCAAGCGCATCCCACACAGTCATTTACTTGGTTGTCGTGATGAGTCTTTTTCTGGGACAGAAGAGGGGTGGCAGCATGGAATAGCAGGCCCAGGACTCACTGGGATTGGATGTGTTTCGACGCCTTGGGGAGGCGAGAAGGCTGGTCCTGGAAGACCCTGGAGCCAGAGTCCAGCCAACCTGCTTCCTAACCCCCGTCCTGCTTCCTGTTAACCCTGCGGCTCTGCAGCCGGAGTAGCCTGACGGAACTCTGTGGGTGTGGCTGCCCTCTTGCTTTGTCCTGCCTCAGGCTGGGAGCCCTGCTTCGCACTATTGCAGCCTGCCTGTGGCTGCCAGTTACACCCAGGCCGAAAGCTGGTCATGTTGAGCGCTGTGAGCGGAGGGACCAGGAATGTAGCATCTCTGAGGTGTTGTGCCCGCTGCTCTTGAGAGCAGTGAAGTGGGATCCATTAGGGAGGGTGAAGGTGCTGGAGCAGGTGGGAAACACGTTGTTCATCTGTGTACACCGAGCTCTGGGGCTGGAACCTAGACTCTCACCGCGGGGTCCCTTCCCATTAGGGGAAACCTTTACACGCACACATTTACAAACACATCCATGCCTACATGCATATGTGCATGCATATGTGTGTATCCATGCACACAGAGCACACATACACATGCACCCACATGTATGCATATGTGTACAAACCTATGTATGTACATGTATAAGCATATATGTGCCTTGTGAAACATAAATATGCATGTATGTGCCTATACACAACACATAATAAATGCATCTTCTATACACACAGACTGATGTTACCTTATCTCATGTGCACCTTGGCTGAGAGAGGTTGTCACACTCTGTTGCCTTCCTCTGTGTGAACTTGCAGCAAACCAGGGCTTATGAGATAGTGTCCCAGGCTACACCCCTGAGCAGTTTCCCCCACAAGGTTATAAAGAAGTCTACTAAGATATAAGGATGTAGGTAGTCTATGAGCTGCCTATGGCCTGGCTGCCGAGCCTTTGCGGGATGCACCTGGGAGAACCCATTTGAGGGTACTGTAGTGAAGAGCCCTCTTACTGCATAGAGCCAGAGACAGTCTGGTCCCAAATGAGTCCCAGCCAGTTTCTCAACCTAGAGCTCCACACACGAGGTGGGAGTTGCTGGTTATAGGACAGAGACATGCTGGGGTTGTCTCTCCTGAGAGACAGGTCTTCCCATCCTGAGGCACTGTCTAGGGCTGTTGCTAGAAGGACATCCATGGCCTCCCACCACGGAGCTCAGCTGTGCCATCCCCATTTTCAGTCTTTGTGATGTTATTGTAAAAGAGGCATCGGTCATCCTATCCTAGTCTTAGTGTGGCTGTTGGCTCCGTGTGCAGCTCCAGCCCCAGCCCCACTCCCACCCCTGGCCCTGCCCGAGCTCAAATTCTATGTCTGAGAAGTGGAGCCTTAAGTGTGACAACTTCCCAGGACTCCCATGGCCTATGGACCGAGTGAGGTTTTATACAGAGGCAGGCTCTTCTTCCCACCCACCCCCAGTCCTGTGGTACCCTAAGGTCACTAGGTACTCCATGTGAGATGCAAGGTTGACACTTCCCATAGGACAGGTACGGTTCCCTGTTTCACAGAGAGGGAACTGGATTCCTGGACTGCAAATATCTTTCCAGGAACACGCAGATAGGCAGGGCCAATGCTCCTACACCAAACAGGTTGCTACGCTATCAACACCACTCAGCTCAGCCTCCGGGACGCTGCTGGTCTGTAACGGTTGCTGTTCCGACTGTTTTCTTTGTAGTCACTGAGCAGGAGACAAAAGTCCCCAAGAAAACCGTCATCATGTAAGTGCAGGCGTGACTCTCATCTTCCTTTAACTGTCGTGCCCATGCATGCTACTAACCCCCTCACCTTGCCGGCCTGATGTCCTTGCTGCCTGCCAGCCTGCCCGCCTGCCTGTGCACCTAACCTTCACATACCGCATGGGTCATCAGCATCTTGTGGATTCTTGCAGGCACCTAGCCCAGCCACTTCCTGGGGTCTGTGGACCCTGTACACACCACAGCTCTCTTCTGAGGCCTCAGAGCACACCCCGCAGGGTGCTGCTATTCTACATAGTTCATGGCGACTCACCAGGATAGTGGCTTTCCAGCAGCTGGGGAGAGCTGGCAATGAAAGCCATTTCCCTCAATAGGCTCAAGACAGGTTTCTGCCCTTAGGCAATGTTCGTGACAGGGCTTTCTGCAGCGAAAGAGTCCCATTCCATAACCTGCTCTGCCCAACAGCGTTTAAATATGTCTAGTGCAACAGACAGCCAAATCTTAAATGTGACCCAGTTTTTATTCATTGGATCTAACCTAAATAATGCTACCATGGTAGATATCAGAGCCCTGGGGCATTTGGGTCTCCAAGTCCAGCTGTTACATTTAGAAGATGGGGAAACTGAGGTTCTGGAAAGTAAGAAGGCCATCTGAGAGCCACTTCCGCCAGCCAGCCTTTTCTTCATTCTCCAGTGCTTTTAAAGCTCAAACAAAAATCCTATGTATGAATCCCAGGAGCTCGGAGCATGGCGACCCCACTGAATGTGGGATTGTGGGAACCAGGAGAATCTGGGAGGCCTTCCTCTATAGAGGGTACAAGAGACAGGGAAGCCCAATAAGGGGAGGTCTCTTCTGTGCCATGGGTGGCCATGTTGCTGTCTGCAGACCTTGGATGAAATCTAGGTTATCCTTTAGTGCCCTACATCCACCTCTCTGCTTCTAAGGCGTCTGCTCCCATGTTGCCACCCAGCCTATGCTCACCACCCTAGCCTTGGAAAGGCCCCATGCTGGAGGTTGGCACAGATGATTGCCTGTATCTGCCTTGTGGGGAGCAGTATTATCAGACACTTTGAGACATCCAGATCATGGTCCCTGGTGCCAGAGGAGACCGCAGATATCCATTATTTGTGACATAGCCCTGGGAAAGTTCTCAGCCTTTCCATTTTTTATCCCTTCCTCTACTGGGAGCAAGAAGCAATTGAGCCCAAACTCAAAAACTTGGAAATTCCTAGCCAATGCCTGTCACTCACCCTGGTGCTCAGGTTTTACCTCCTTCTCCTGCCACCTTCACTCCCATTTTGGAAGGTGGAACTCAAAGAGGGGACGAAGTATGTGAGAAGTCCCAAGGCCTTTGGCAGCCCAGAGAGGTCCAGAGCTAAGTAGCTCCTTCAGGTGTCCTCATTGGCCTGGGGAGCTCTCACTGCTCTCATCCATTCAATCCCAGAGACCAGGAACCCCAGCTGCAAGTCAGAGCCAGCGGCATGCTGGGCTTGCTATTGTGCATGTGGCTGCTGCACCAGCCAGCCATCAATCCCTATTAGCCGAGCTGCTTGGGGCACTGAGAGCTGGCCAGGTACTATCTCCTTGGGGACAAAGCACAAAGTCTACTCCGGGGATGGGAAAGAGGGGTGACCAGCACAAGGGATATTTGTAAAGCACACCTCACTTGGTGGTGGGAGGTACCCAGGACTCTTGTTTCAGATCACATCCTGATGTCTGAGGTTGATCACTGGGACTTTGTGCTTTGTTCCTATGGTTTTCTTAGCGAGGGCTGTGCAGGGTGGGCTCAAGCGCATGCGCAGGAGTTTGTGCTGTCTTAGCCTCTGCTCACTCACACATGCACTAACCCGGGCTCTGGCGTATGCTGATGGCACTGTGCTGGGTGAGGCTGTGGGTCTTCGTGCCCATCTCTTCTTGGGCCCTCTCCCCTTGCCAGAGAAGAGACCATCACCACAGTAGTGAAGAGTCCCCGTGGCCGACGACAGTCCCCGAGCAAGTCTCCCTCCCGTTCACCCTCCCGCCGCTCTGCCAGTCCACTGAGGCCAGGGCTGTTGGCCCCCGAGATGCTGTACCCACCAGGGACCAGCCCATCCCGGAGACTTGAGGTAGAAGCAAGCAGGAAGGCCCCAGTGCCTGCATTATATGTGACAGAAGCTGAAGCCGTCGCTCCAGCCTCGCAGCCCAAGCCCAAGTGGTTAGAGGTTGAGGAAACCATTGAAGTCCGGGTGAAGAAGACAGGGTCACGGGGTGCATCTCCTGTCCGAGAGATGCCCAGCAGTGGAGAGGGGTTCCTCTTCACACTGCCTAGTGGGATTGCTGGCAGGGACCCAAATGCCAACAACTCCAACAATAAGAGTGTGTCCCAGGAGTCTCGGACCGGCAGCCCCCCTATAGTCCACGTTGGTAAACCCTTCGTCTTCCATGTGGACCCAATGGGCAAAGTGAACTGGGCAGCTGCCAGCCCTGAGCTAAAGGAGGTCAGAGCCTCCCAGGAGGAAGAGAACATTGCAAAGGATGAAGGAAACAGCGACAGAGAAGAAAATACTGTCCTACTAGAAGAACCCCAGGATGCGGATAGCCTTCAGGGCCGTGACCCCAAAATCCTCACGCACAACGGCCGGGTGCTAACATTGGCTGACCTGGAAGATTACGTACCCCAGGAAGGAGAGACCTTTGGCTGTGGGAACCCCACCACCAGCACCCCTGATGAACCTCCCTGCGAAGTCTCCGTGCTCCAGAGAGAGATCAGAGAGCCCACTGTGGGGCAACCTGTCCTACTCAACGTGGGGCGTCCTCCAGGCCCCAGTGCCATACCCAGCTTCTTCAGGTCAGGACCCCAGGTCCACAGCCCCGAGGGTGTCTCCTTCCTCTTGCGTGAAGCCTGGACAGGGCCAGTGGGTGCCACCCCTTGGACAAGCTCCTTCCACACCCATGTCCAGAGTTCTGTAGATGGCGGCCAGAATAGCTTCAAGACAGAGGTCTCTACCCAGACAGTCAGCTTTGGGGCCGTAGGAGAGACAGTCACTCTGCATATTAACCCAGATGGGGGAGAGGCCCCAGGCCCCTCCCAGGGTTGATGCCACACCCTGGGGACAGAACCTGGGGACAACAAGGTAAGGCGAATGGCCCAGAGCCTCGGGCCTTGCCAGGTACCAGCGTCTACCCTGGAACCCACAGCTTACCTCGGGGACTTCCCACCCCCTGCTCTTCTCCAGCCTGGGATGGAGTCTTCCTTGCTTTCCTGCCCGGTCCTTCCTACCTCACTGGACTTGTTCTCTGCCGGGAAGATGGGGAAGTACCTACCATGTTAGAATATGCTGTGGTCTCAAGAGCTCTGGCCAGGAGCAGCTGAGAGACCCCAGCTTTGGACTTCACCCCACAAACCTTCTGTGGGGCTCTCAAAACAAGATGTGGACTTGGGTGTTTTCCCTGAGACATATCCCGACTGAGGGTCTTCCCTAGGGCTGCACCCAAGGCATGTGTTGGCCGGCCACCAGCTCTGCAGATCTTCAGGGCCACATCTGTGGTGGACACAGGCTGCAGGGCGGGAGGAACTCCCAGGCCATTACCCTGATGAGAACAATAAAACAAGTCCCAAACCCTCCTCTCTGCTTCTTCTTGATTGTTCACCTAGAAGTTTAGGGTCCTACTCTTATTTTTTCAAGGTCACATCTCAGGTCATATAGGACTCCTAGGGTGGTTGGCTATCTGTGTACCCTGATGATGGGCATGCAGTCCCAGTCTGTCTTGAGCTCCATGGGTAGAGTAGGGTCAGCAGTGAATCTTTCCTTGACAGTCTATGGGGCTGGTCCTTGAGACCCACAGTGTGGACCAGGGCAGCCGTCTTGGCCCCTTTTGGCCTGTCAGAATCTGGGCGGGCTTTCCTAAGCCATGGATAGTTGAGGCTATTGTAGGAGAAATGGGAGTCCTGAGTGAGACTAGGTGACCCACATGCCCTAAGCTCTTAGCATATAGGGGTCAATTCCATTGTCTTCAGAGGAGATGACCTACAGTCTTTGCACTTGTCTGTGAGTGCCAGGCAATCTCTGGCCCTGAGGCTGTTCTAAGGGTGTTGCTGATCTCTTGGAGCTGGGAAGAGTGTCTGGGTGCCCATCCAGCCTGGGTCTGGGGGTATCAGAGATGCCTCATCAGCAAGCACTGAGAAGGATCTGGGTGGGGAGAAGGTTCTGGGCAGGGGACTTGCTAGCAAAGGAGAGGTAAACAATCCTGGGGCAGCTGTGTGGGAACCTCATGTGGGTCTGAAAGGTACAGGGGAGAGAAAATGAACCACACAGGAGAGGGTTAGAGGATCCTGGGGTTGTTCACTAGGAGCTGGGAAAGGACACAGGCCTGGGCTGGGCTTGGACCACTTAGGTAAGGGCAGGAAGCTGTCAGTCACATGGGGCGAGGCCTGCATGCCCTGGGAGGTGAAATATGGGCGTGGCTTCCTGTACTCCCAATCCTCGGTTCCCCTGGCCCTTGATATGTGCCAGTCTGTCTAAGCTTTGGACTCTGGAGCCTGCTTTGAGGGGAGCCAGGCCTGGATGGAAGGTGTGTGGGACTGTACGCATGTTGAAGATGGGCTTTCTGAAGGAGATGTGCTTGACCTTTAGCTTCAAGGAGGGTGACCCTGGGTGTCCATGGCTCTGGAGGAGGAAACAGTGGCCCTCTGCCCCTGGGCTCAGAGCTCCTCACTGTCCCGTATCCTCCTGGGCCTCCCCATGCAGGTAGTTTCCAAAGCAGGGAACAGCAGACGGCAGGACAGGCGTGAGAAGGCAGACTGAGAACTGGGGTGGGCACTCGGAGCCTGTGCCTGGGGTTTCGGTCCTCAGGCCAGACTTACCATGTGTTCCCATTCTCCTGTCCAACAGACGCCTCTGTGGAGGACTCTGTCCATCCCTCCCAGGATGTAACTGACCAAGAAGCCACTTCTGTCCTTTGTCGAGTGCTGAGCTCAGAAGCCCCCAGCTCCTCCCCGGGGGATTTCCCACACACCAGACAAACTGAGCCGCCTGCACTTGAAGAGGCTGCTCCCCAGATCCCAGGCCTGACAGCCTCAGGTACACCTGGTGAGGCCCAGTGGGGCCCAGTGGGGAGCTGACTCCAAAGGCTTCTCTTCTCCCCAACCCTGCCTTTGCTAACCCCATCCCATCCTTGGCCATACCATCCAAGGGGTCACTTGGATTGCCCGCTTCATGCTAACAAACTTGCAGAGCTCTGGGTCACCTTGGAATCTTTATGGCCGCATGTGCCATCGTGTACTTTGCCTGGTCAAGGCCTAACCTTACTTAACTTGTCCTCAGTTTTCCTATCTGTGAGCTGGGCCCACCCCTGCCATGTACCAGGTGCCCACTTCTACCTAGAGTCTCAGTTTCCCCAGATGTGCCATCTGTCCCCTTAGTTTGGCCCAAACTCTTCTTTTCTAACTAGTCAGTGTGGTGTGCCTTACCTTGTCGATGAGTAAAGTGTCCTCCATGGAGTCCTACACTGCAACCTGTGTCCTGCTCTCATGTCACTGTAATGCCAGCCTGGCTGGATGTGCAGGTTCTGGAGGGCAGAGCCTCTCCATCCCTATGCCAGTCTGGGCAGAGCGTCTCCTTCCCAGTGCCAGCCTGGCTGGTGGGCTAGGATATCAGGCTTGTCACCTTACTGGGAACTGGAGGACCTCGATGTCTGGCTTCAACAGGACAGCCAGCATCCCTTACTATGCTGTGGGGGCCAGGGCTCATTGTGGGGGCCTGGTTCCTACTGAGGGCCCTGGTTCTGGAGCCACTCTTGACTTTGCGATTCACCCCACACTGGCACATGGGGCCCCGTGCTTGTTAAAGAATGCCCTCCTGACTCCAGCCTAGCTTCAGCTCACCAGGCTTCCTGTCTCCTACCAGCCGAGTCCCCAGAGGTCTCACAGCCTGACACACACAAAGGTCTGGAGCAGGAGACGACAGCAACTTCTGGGGCCCAGGAACGGACTGTACCCATTCGGTAACTTCCTGAACTAGATGGGTCGTGTGTGGGTGGACCTGCCCTCCGAGGGACGTCCTGGGTTGGCAGTGCAGGTTGGCCCACCTGCTCTGGCTTCGTGGCCTTGAAGAGTTGGCAGGGTTAATGCTCTCCAACATACTTCTTACAGGTTCCAACCCAAGCTGGTGGGCAGGGGAGGGAAGAGGGACCCACCCTAGAACCTAAGAGAGAAGCCTGAAGCCTCTGCCCATACATCTGACCTCACAAATAGGGACACTAGGGTCACCATCCCGTCCTGAGGCACAGCTACCTGAGAGGTACAGAGTCAGGGTGTCTCACTGAGCAGAGACCACCCTACCTTGACTCCAGGGTGGAGGGAACAGCTTGGCCAGGTGCAGGCACAGGGCAGCTGCTCTTGGATGTGCACAGCCGAGTCGTCATGGAGACCACACAGAGGACCTATGTGTACCAGGCTCCTGATACAAGTGCTGCAAGTATGGAAGTGGGCCATCCAGATGGGGGTGCACCCATCCATCCAGAGGAGGGTGCACCCATGACATTCAGAGGGGGGTGCACCCATGCCATCCAGAGGGGGGTGCACCCATGCCATCAGAGGGGGGAGGTACCCATGCCATCCAGAGGGGGGTGCACCCATGCCATCCAGAGGGGGGGTATACCCATGCCATCCAGAGGGGGTTGCACCCATGCCATCCAGATAGGGAGTGTACCCATGCCATCCAGATGGGGGGTGTACCCATGCCATCCAGAGGGGGGATGTACCCATGCCATCCAGATGGGGCTGCAGCCATGCCATCCAGAGGGGGGTGCACCCATGCCATCCAGAGGGGGTGCACCCATGCCATTCAGAGGGGGCTGCACCCATGCCATCCAGATGGGGGGTGTACCCATGCCATCCAGAGGGGGGTGTACCCATGCCATCCAGATGGGGCTGCAGCCATGCCATCCAGATGGGGGTGCACCCATGCCATCCAGAGGGGGGATGTACCCATGCCATCCAGATGGGGGTGCACCCATGCCATTCAGATGGGGATGCACCCATGCCATCCAGAGGGGGGTGCACCCATGCCATTCAGAGGGGGCTGCACCCATGCCATCCAGATGGGGGGTGTACCCATGCCATCCAGAGGGGGGATGTACCCATGCCATCCAGAGGGGGGGTGTACCCATGCCATCCAGATGGGGGGTGTACCCATGCCATCCAGAGGGGGGATGTACCCATGCCATCCAGATGGGGCTGCAGCCATGCCATCCAGAGGGGGGTGCACCCATGCCATCCAGAGGGGGGTGCACCCATGCCATTCAGAGGGGGCTGCACCCATGCCATCCAGATGGGGGGTGTACCCATGCCATCCAGAGGGGGGTGCACCCATGCCATCTGCAGAGGGGTGTGTACCCATGCCATCCAGATGGGGGTACACCCATGCCATCCAGATGGGGGGTGTACTCATGCCATCCAGAGGGGGGTACACCCATGCCATCCAGATGGGGGGTGTACCCATGCCATCCAGAGGGAGAATGTACCCATGCCATCCAGATGGGGGGGGCACCCATGCTATCCAGATGGGGGCTGTACTCATGCTGGGTGCAACGGGCCTTTTTATGAGGGCCTGATTACATCACGTGGCATGCCTCAGCCCACGTTCCCCACCCTCCTCTTTCTGAGCAGCCCCTTCCCTCTTCTCTGGGAAGAGACCACCAGCAGCAAATGTGGTACCTGCAGGTTCTATACTTGAGAGAGATTTTTAGCGTTCTGCCTGCTTTGGCTTGACTGTCCATGTGATTGCTTGGCTGGCTGAAATTAAGGCAGGGGAAACAGAGGCTAGAATGAGGAAAGCCCTTTGCGCCCGCTAGATGCCTAGGCAGTGAGGTGGTTGGGGTCCCCGTCACCAGGGAAGGAGGTGGGCTTTCTGGTCCAAGGCTTCACTGACCACAGATGTACGTGGTGGACTGTGCACCCAGGGCTGTGAAGCCTGATGGTCCACACATGGGTTCTCTTTCCCCCTCTCCCAGGGGCCCCATCCATGCAGGTCACTATTGAGGATGTCCAGGTAGAAGCTGGTGACGTGGCACAGTTTGATGCTGTCATTGAAGGCAACCCACCTCCCACAGTGACCTGGTACAAGGTAAGAGCAGACCCAGGCTGCAGGAGGAGGAGATAGGCTTCGGGAGCCTGAGGGTGTGGGTGCATATATACATGAAGCCACGTGGACATGTTGGGGCTCATGCACCCCACCATGCAATCTGTAGCCCCCACTCCACGGCCCCACCCTGCAGTCCTGTCCTATACCTTCCCATCCCTCTTCTGGCCTGTACCTGGGGCTGGGCATACAGCAGGTATTGGAAGCACTGCTCCAGGACGACCGTGCGGGTCCAGGCGCAAGTATCTCCCAGGACAGGCTGATGGTAGTCCGGCCTGCCTCTTGTCTGTTCAGGACAGCAACCAGCTGATGAACAGTGACAGGCTGAGCCAGCGGCAGGATGGAACTAAGTATTCCTTGGTGTTGACTGACGTGGCTCCAAACGACGCTGGTGTCTACACGTGCCTTGCCCGGAATGCAGGAGGACAGGTGCTCTGCAAGGCAGAGCTGCTGGTCCATGGTGGTGAGTTGCTTGGCTCCTGCCAGGTCCTGGATGGGGTACAGGAACCAGGGAGCAGTCCCTGTCATTGTGTGGGAGAACAGCGGGGCCAAGGCTGTCATCACTGCCTGTACTGCACATAACCTGTGCTTTGACCGTAGGGGACAAGCTAGACTCAGAAAAGCAAGTGTATCGGCGAAAGCTGCATTCCTTCTATGAAGTCCAAGAAGAGATTGGGAGGTATGGCTTCCCCACCTTCCCCGCAACCTGCGGTCCTCCCCAAGGACTCCTCCTCCACCCTCAGCATGATACCTACCATGGTTCCCTCTCTCCCTCTTCTCCCCCAGGGGTGTGTTTGGTTTCGTGAAGAGGGTTCAGCACAAAGGGAACAAAATGTTCTGTGCTGCCAAGTTCATCCCCCTGCGGAGCAAAACTCGGGCCCAGGCATACCAGGAACGAGATATCTTGGCTACGCTCAACCACCCGCTGGTCACTGGGCTTCTGGACCAATTTGAGACCCGGAAGACTCTCATCCTTATCTTGGAGCTGTATCCTGCACCTGGACCCTGGGAGAATCCAAGAGACATAGGGTCCCAGGCTAGGGTTGGAGTTACTGAGTGTGGGGTCCCTGGGCTTGGGTGTTATAGTGACAATTACTAGCCACACATCTGAGCATCCCTGTTCCTGATGCTGTGACTATGTGTGACAACAGCTCCCAATCCTGTAAGTCAGCGTGTCATGATTTGGGGAGGAGGCCACTAATCCTGAAGGTTCTCAGCGAGGGTAACCTGGGGTCCCTCTCACAGGTGACCTCGTGCATATTGGAGAGGATTTTCCCATTCCAGCTCCTCTAGATCTCTGTCACTGTCACAGGGCCTTGTTTGAGGGTCTTCTGTCCTGCATGGTCTAGCTGCCCTGTCATTCCCAAAGCTGTGTCTTGGGATCCTGGGGAAGGGGTGCTTAGTGTTGGCTCTTGAAGAGATGAAAGGGTGCTTCTGTTTCAAAACGTGATCATCCAACAGCCTGTCCTCAGGGTCTTTCTGAAGACCACTTTCCCAGGGATGGTAACCATCTGGGACCCTGGGGGTCTCCATTCCACCCTCTTTCACCTGAGTACCAGCAACGCTAGATCTGGATTGTAGAAGTGTCTGGTCCTGCACACCGCTCTGTGAGCATCGGTGCCCAGGAGTCAGGCGGGTTCCAACCAGTTGCAGCTTCTCCTTGACCAAGCTGAGGTGCTCATCCGAGGAGCTGCTAGATCGCCTCTTCAAGAAGGGTGTGGTGACTGAGGCCGAGGTAATCTTTACCCTCTCCTTGCCTGAATGGAGCCCTAGGGTCAGTGTCTCTTGAACTAAGACCCTTGTAGCGTTCAGGGTACCCAGACATATCCTACCCGTCCTGGCCGTATCTGTCCAGCTGTGCTGGTGGTGCCCACTTCTCCCTGATTTGAACAGGCCACTGCTTCCTGCCTACGCAGGCTCAGCCCATCTTTGGGATGCCCCCTCCCAAGCTCTGGGGCTCACAGATTTCCTGAAAGACTTTTCCAGTAACCTGTCCCGTGGGGCCTGAATTAAGAGGAGGAAGACTTGACTACGGGGGCAAGCAGGAATGTAATAGAGGAGGAGGAGGCCGGGGCTGGCCCCTCACTACCCGAACCAGCCTCTTGGGCTGGTCCCCAGTTGAACCAGGCTTTTTACCACAGGTCAAGGTCTATATCCAGCAACTGGTGGAAGGCCTGCACTATTTGCACAGCCACGGTATCCTCCACCTGGATATAAAGGTATTGACCCCAGGGTACCTCCAGAACTCAGGCTAGGGATAGATGGGAGCCTTCCTGTGCTTGAGTTGCAGTGAGCATAGAGGACTACCCAGCCCCCGGGTAGAGTTTGGATCAGAAGGAGTAGTAGAGGTGATGCCGGGTCTGACCTTGGGGCTCCCCATTGCCCTTTGCTCCAACAACTCTTCAGTGCTTTGCGAAGCCCAGAAGGATAGGCATCGCCTCCCTCATGACATGTAGCCCTCAGCAACTCCCCAACTTTACCTGACAGCCCCCCAACATCTTGATGGTGCACCCAGCCCGGGAAGACATTAAGATCTGTGACTTTGGCTTTGCCCAAAGAGTCACCCCTTCAGAACCACAGTACAGCAAGTATGGTTCGCCTGAGTTCGTGTCCCCAGAGATCATCGAGCAGAGTCCTGTGAGCGAGGGCTCAGACATCTGGTAAGTGGATGGACCACAAGGAGGGCTGCACTTCTGTCTGTCCTCTGTCTGTCTGTCTGTCTGTCTGGCGGCTGAGGATCCCCTGAGCCTCTGACTCCTATCCCACTCCTAGGCTCCTCCAGCCCCCACAAGCACACCCCCTGCCTGTGGGCCAGGCCTGGTTTGACTCACGGTGTGTGGTGTTTTCATTCTTGCAGGGCCATGGGCGTCATCTCCTACCTCAGGTGAGCAGACCCTGCCCTGTCTCCTCTTCCAAGCTGACTCCTCCATGTAGGCCACACACACTGCTGGCCACTGCCTACCTAGATCAGCCCCGAGACCCAGCAGGCGGCTATTTTGAGACCAGGCAGGAGGCCAACCCTGATAAAAAGGTTTCCTTTAACACTTCTCACTAACAGCCAGCTGTCACGAGGCAGAGCTTAGCCACTTCCCTGCAGGTCTGGTGGCTTGCCCATGGGGCACATAGTGGCCATTGCTGCCCTGAAGGTGCTAGTGGTATAGCCTGAGCTTGGATCTCCTCTGTGGGCTGAACCTTGATCTCTACCCTGGAAATGTTGGTCCTACTCTAAGCTGACCTCGAATCCCATCCCCTTCTGAACCTGAAGTTCTGCCTCGGATTAAGGCTGGACGCCACCTCACACTGAACCTGGATCAGCTTGAACCCAGATTTGTCCCTCACATTAAGGCCAAATCCATGTCCGAAGCTGAAGCCCTGTCTCTCTCCTAGTTTGGACATGAGTCCCCATGTCAGGATAAGGGCAAGTGACCACCCTAGGATGGGCCTTTATCTCTACCTAGGTCAGAGCCAAGACACCACCTCAGGCTTAGGTCATATCCCCTCCTCAAGCTGAGCCTTCTATAGGACAAGTCCTAACCCCCACCTCAGGCTGATTCTTCCTTGATCCCTATCTCAGCCTAAGCCTGGATGTACATTCTAGTCTGAGTCCTGAGAACTACTCTAGGCTTTGCCTGGCTCCCTACTCCAAGCCAATCCTGGATCACTGTGGTCCAGCCTGAGGCATCTGCTAGAGCACTGTGGTCCAGCCTGAGGCATCTGCTAGAGCCCTCAGGTCTAGACAAGTGTAGTGCATATCCAGCCAGGGACTCTCCTCTGGAGTCAGCCTCCTCCCTTCCCGGCTTTTAGCCTGACCTGCTCATCCCCTTTTGCTGGAGAGAGTGACCGTGCCACCCTGCTGAACGTTTTGGAGGGGCGGGTCTCTTGGAGCAGTCCCATGGCTGCTCATCTGAGTGAGGATGCCAAGGACTTCATCAAGGCCACACTGCAGAAGACCCCCAGGTGAGTGCACCTCTGTCCCTTTACCTGCCCAAGCTCTGGTCACCCTGTTATGGGACCACCAGACTGACTAGCCCACCTGTTTTTCTTCCTCCTCCAGGGCCCGGCCTAACACTTCCCAGTGCCTTGCCCACCCCTGGTTCCAGGTAAGTAAGCCCATCTTGGACTCAGCTCCCTGCTCTGCAGAAAGGGAAACGAAGGCCAAGATGTCTCATCAGCATGGATTGTTCTGCCTGTTGTCCCCAGTTCAGAGGACATCAGTCCCTTCATATAAGCCAGGGGGTCCTGGACCCTCAACAAATAATTGCTAGGTAGCTAGAAACAAGACTTTCCTTCTGCTTTTGTGGGCATCTGGGTAAGGGACTTGCCCTCGAGTGTCTGAGTGGAGGAGATCCTGAAGCTTGCAGTGGGGGCCAGTCTGCTGCCTCTGCCTTTCTGGGCCTGGGCATCCTCAGAGGGACCCCACCAGGGTACCAGTGTCTCTTTGTCATATAGCCACTCTCCTCCCGCTGCAGAAATCCATGCCTGCTGAGGAGGCCCACTTCATCAACACCAAGCAACTCAAGTTCCTTCTCGCTCGAAGTCGCTGGCAGGTGAGTCCCCCTTCCCCAGGAAAGATGTGCTGAAGCCAGGGGAGGGAACCTGAATCTAGCTGTGTGTGCAGCTTAGGCCAGGAGCACAGGGGTTAGGCTGGCCTGTTCCATGCTTCTGGTTTCCCTTGAGTGTGCCAGGTATTGGGGGGCAGAACAACAGAACACCGGATACAGACGACCCAGATGTCCTGGGTAACCCCGCTGTGCCCCCTGGAAGCATAGAGGCAGTGGGCACCCCACCCCTGCCATGCCCAGCCATGCCCAGTGGGTGTTCCTCTGTCCTCTTTTCCAGCGCTCTTTGATGAGCTACAAGTCTATCCTGGTGATGCGCTCCATCCCTGAGCTGCTCCAGGGTCCTCCAGACAGTCCATCCCTAGGGGTGGCCCGGCACCTGCGAGGGGAAGCCAGTGGCTCCTCTAGCTCATCATCTTCCTCGGACAACGAGCTGGCCCCCTTTGCCAGGGCGAAGTCACTGCCGCCTTCCCCTGTGACTCACTCCCCGCTACTGCATCCTCGGGGCTTTCTGCGGCCTTCAGCCAGCCTCCCAGAGGAGACAGAAGCCAGCATGCCCCCTGCTGACGACACAGCCCTGTCGGCATCCTCCCAGGGTGCTGGACCTCCAGCAAGCCCAGGTTGCGTGCCCCGACACACTGTCATCAGCAGCTTGTTCTACCAGCAAGGTGGCGAGAGTTCAGAGCGTGGGAGCAAAACCTTGGGTGCCAAGAGGCACCCGGCTCGGAGGCGGCACCTGCTGAAGGGCGGGTACATCGCAAGGGCCCTCCCTGGTCTTCGGGAACCACTGATGGAGCACAGTGTGTTGGAGGAGGAGGCTGCTAGAGAGGAGCAGGCCGCTCTGATGACCAAGACGCCCTCCTTTGAGACTGCCCTGAGACTACCGAACTCCAATACCCGAGAGGTCCCAGGCCGAAGCCGCTCCCTGGACCACAACCCACCAGACACCACTGGCCCCTCTCCTGAGGAGTGTGGGGGGCAATACCTCTTCCCACCCTCCTCAGGGGTAACTCATGAAGCCACTGCCAAAGACATGGGGCACTCAAAGGGGTTCTTGAAGGGGTCTGCCCCCTGTTCACCTGCTAGTGGTGACTTGAGGCCTGCTAAGCAAGAGGGCTCTTCCCAGGACAGCTGTAGAGGGAAACCACCCTCTTCCTGTCACTCTGACCTGGGTTCTGGCTCCCAGGAGGGGTGCGGCTCTCCATCATCACAATCGCTTGTCTCTTTACCTCCACAGTCATTGAAGAAGGACCTCTTGACACCCTCCCTCTCAGGTCAGCCTCAGGCAGCCCCATTCCCAAGCCAAGCAAGCCCCCTTCCTGGTTCTAAGGAGCCTCAGGACAGCTCTCTACAGGGAAGGCCCTGTCCAGGTCCCTCCAGTTTCCCAGGGCCAGCCTCCCAAGTGGGTGCCTCCCTAGATACTGAAGGCTTGTCTGAAGCTGAAGACACATTTGACCTCACACCCCCCCTGCAGCGGCCTCAGGAGCAGGCCACCACCCGGAAGTTCTCCCTGGAATCCCGAGGGGGCTATGCAGGGGTGGCAGGCTATGGCACCTTTGCCTTTGGCGGGGATGCAGGGGGCATGCTAGGGCAGGGTCCTCTTTGGGCTAGGATGGCCTGGGCTGTGTCCCAGTCCTCAGAAGAGCAGGATGAAGCTGGGACCGAGAGCCCTAAACCTCTAGACAGCTCTGTGCCCTTTGCTGAGGCCAGTGGGGTTCCCCTAAGGACTTCTCCGAGCTTCCCCCCATGGCAGGAAATTGAGCAGGTTTCCCTGGTTCAGATCCGGGATCTGTCTGGTGATGCGGAAGCAGCTGACACTATCTCCTTGGACATTTCTGAGGTAGATCCTGCCTACCTCAACCTTTCTGATCTATATGACATTAAATATCTCCCCTTTGAGTTCATGATCTTCAGGAGGGTCCCCAAACCTATAAAGCAGCCAGAGTCACCTGACTCTGAAACTGAGGCCGGCCAAGGGCTGGCAGACTTCCTAGAGGAGGCGGCGTGGCCCTGGCCAGGAGAGCTGGGCTCGCATACTGGCTTGGAAATCACAGAGGAGTCAGAGGAGCCAGAGGACCTGGAAGCACTGCTGGGAGAAGCTGCCCTGGGCAGAAAACGCAAGTGGTCCCCTTCCCGTGGCCTCTTCCAGTTCTCTGGGAGGTGCCTGTCAGGGGAGGAGCCTGTGGAGCTGGGGCTGCGCCAGAGAGTGAAAGCTTCCATGGCTCACATCTCCAGGATCCTGAAGGGCAAGCCGGAAGGTGACCTCCCCCGACATCTCTCATGTCCACATGTCCCTTGTGTTGCACCCATGGGGCTACTTCATCCTCATATGCCCTCTCAAGTCCCATTGTCTGCTTCCCTGTTCTATGCTACTCACACCAACTGGCCTGACCTCACAGGACTTGGCTCAAATTCTAGGATCCTCTCTGCAGCCGTGACACCCCTCCTTAATGGGTATCTGAGACCATCCCTGACACTTAACAGCTGCAGGGGCCTGGAGCCAGCAGCAGGGTCAGACCTTTGGGGAGAGAGGGGGTTCATGGGTCAATTCACCAGACCCCAAACCTCTGGCCCAGGAGCCACTCTAAACCCAGACTCTATGACGCGGCCCTCAGTGACCCCCATTTCCCTTCTTCAGAGCCTCCATGGCCTCTGGGTTTCCTAACCCTGGGCCCAGCCCCCAGGTACCCCGCAGCCATCTATCTATGTCCTGTGCTCAGGCCTGTGTCCTGACAGACTGTAGCCGAGGGAGGTTGGTGGTGGCTTCAGCAGCTTAGTCCTGGTTTCACACATACTTCCTAAGGTCCTGGCCTTTCCCCTGGCCCATTTCCCCGTGTGAGGAAGCTGATGCTGCCTTGCTTGTCCCCATGAGCTCCTGGCCCTCTTTCTCCTGCAGGTTCTGAGAGGGAGGAGCCCCCCAGGAAGAAGGCAGGCCTGGCTTCTTTCCGGCTGTCAGGCCTGAAGGGCAGGGACCAAGGTAAGCAGGGATCACAACTGTGGGAGTCCAGCGTGGGTTTCTGGTCTAGAGGTCTAAGCAGTTTTGGAAGGCTTCTGTTGAAGCTGAGGGAAGAGCTGAGCAGGGCCTAGCCTGGGCTATCTGGTCAGGAAGTCTCCTCTCAAGGGTCATCTTACGCCCCCTCACAGCGCCATCCTTCCTAAGAGAGCTTTCAGATGAGACTGTGGTCCTGGGCCAATCAGTGACACTGGCCTGCCAGGTGTTGGCCCAGCCAACGGCCCAGGCTACCTGGAGCAAAGGTAAGGAGCTGTCCCAGAGACTGGGTGCTGGATTGGTGCTGACAAGCAGCAACCACAGTCCCAGTGGGATGCTGTGGCTGTCCTGGGGAAAACCAAGGCTGACTTTGTTTTGACACAGATGGGGCCCTCCTGGAGAGCAGCGGCCACCTCCTCATCTCGTCCACCCTGAAGAACTTCCAGCTGTTGACCATCCTGGTGGTGAAAGAGGAGGATCTGGGTACATACACCTGCTGTGTGAGCAATCCGCTGGGGACAGCCGTCACTACAGGTGTCCTCCGGAAAGCAGGTGTGTAGGCCACACCAGACGTCTCTGCCAGGCCAAGGAAGCTGGGCTGGGGGTTCCAGGAGGCCCTGATCTTGATTAGTGAGCAGGACGTTGCTGGCTTCTTCTGTGAGGGTTCATGTAACTGGGACTCGGAGGGAAGTCAAGAAAAGTCAGAGGTAGATAAAGCTGCTAATGTGACATCTCGTGTCAATCATAGCTTCTTCTCCAGATGGTTCCTCCTCATTTTCTTGCACTGCTTTCTGAATTGGTTCCTGCAGCGTCCAAGGGTGTTTCTGGAGCAGTGAAGAAAGGGACTATTGGCCTGCCTCTGATACCAGTCCGTCACTGGGTGGCCTGTATGCCTTATGCTAGGGCACTCAGAAGAGATGAGGCACTAACCAGGGCCGCTCCCTAGGGTCTTGAGGAAGCCCGGTGAGATGCCAGCTGAGAGGGATCGTGACAGAGATAGCCAGGCAGATATCCCTGCATCCCCACAGCCTCTTCTCCTCATCCACTCTTGAAACCCCTCTCCAGAACCAGTAGAGGTTGTTGAGAGTGAGATAGGCGTGGCCAGAGATTGCTCCTTGTGGGTTGAGCCTCCATGCTGATCACAGGGTTGCCCTTGCAGAGCGCCCCTCATCCTCTCCACGCCCAGAGGTGGGGGAAGTGTACAGGGATGCAGTGCTGCTGGTCTGGAAGCCCGTGGAATCCTGCGGCCCAGTGACCTACATAGTGCAGTGCTGTATAGAAGGTACAGGCTTCCCGAGGCTTAGGCCTTTGTGCAGGGTTGACACGGAGAGGCACTGTGCGTGTGTCTGCTCTGTGTCTGTGGGTGGCCTCAGAAAAGGGGTTCCCTTGATTCGCCATGACTGCTTCTCACTCTCTCCTGTGTGGTCAGGAGGCAGCTGGACCACCCTGGCCTCTGACATCTCCGATTGTTGCTACGTCACCAGCAAGCTGTCTCGGGGTGGCATGTATACCTTCCGAACAGCGTGTGTCAGCAAAGCAGGAATGGGTCCCTACAGCAGCCCTTCAGATCAAGTCCTCCTGGGAGGGCTCAACCACCTGGGTAAGCTTTGGGGTAGATGGGGCAGAGAAGGGTGGCCATCAGATCAGGCATAGACACCCTCTTACCCATGGATGATCTACCTGCCTGTATTCAGCATTCAGAGCTTACACTCCCTGGGAACCCTAGCATCTTCCTGTCCCCCTTCACTCACCAGCTCCTTCCTTGTGTTACCCCAGGAGTTGATCATGGTTGATTTTTTACTTTACTGGATGCTGTGTTTGCATCTGATGGGAGAGTGCTGTGGTTGGCTGGAAATGGCAGGTGTCATTTGATTGCTATCTGGTTCCACCCTGGAATGCCCTCTACCGTTATCACACACCAATCAGTCAAGATGGCAGACTCTGCCACGACCCTCCCTTGTCCAAGTTTCTCCTCCAATGCACACAAAATTGTTCAAGGAATGAGGGGTCAAAGTGCATGGGATCCTAAAGAAGGGCTACTTTTCTAGGGCTTGGGAAGGGCTATGAGAGATGTGAGGGTCAGGACTACCCGGATGTCCCTCCCTGACTAGGTCCCCATCTCTCCTTCTACAGCCTCTGAGGAGGAGAGTGGCCAGGGGAGGCCAGCCCAGCTGCTCCCCAGCACAAAGACCTTCGCCTTCCAGATGCAGATCCGGAGGTGCAAGGGTGTCTGCAGAGGGTGGGAGGGTGGGACGGTCCCTTAACTCCTCCCGCAGGCTTTTCATAGCCAGCATCCCAGTGCAACTGCCCAGTACAGCTTGTCACTGGCCCCTTACCTTATCTGCTCATTGAGTTTGGTCCCTGCTGCTTTAAGTGGTGGGGACTCCTCACAAGCACCCCCCCCCCGTGTTTCCTTTACACAGGGGCCGCTTCAGTGTGGTACGGCAGTGTAGGGAGAAAGCCAGTGGGCGGGCGCTGGCTGCTAAGATTGTCCCTTACCGGCCTGAGGACAAGACAGCTGTGCTAAGAGAATATGAAGCACTCAAGAGACTGCATCACCCACATCTGGCCCAACTCCACGCCGCCTACCTCAGTCCCCGGCACCTGGTACTCATCCTGGAGCTGTGCTCTGGCCCTGAGCTGCTACCCTGCCTGGCAGAGAGGTGAGGGGTAGCACGGGTTGCCTAGGAGACAGGCAGGCAGATGTCTCTGGGAGGTACCATGAGAACTGTGACATCAAGCAGGGACTCAGCGGAACCTGATGCTCCTTTTTGGCTTTTGCCAGGACAGTGTTCTCAGCCCTCCCCACGTGTGCCTAGCCCTGGCAGGACACCCCCACCTGCCTTGGGCCCATCCTGAGCTGATCCCTCTGTGCCCCTAGGGACTCCTACTCAGAGTCTGACGTGAAGGACTACCTGTGGCAGATGCTAAGCGCCACCCAGTACCTGCATGCCCAACGCATCCTGCACCTGGACCTGAGGTCTGAGAACATGATGGTCACTGAGTACAACCTGCTTAAGGTGGTGGACCTGGGCAACGCTCAGAGCCTCGGTCAAGAGAAGGTCCCACCCCCTGAGAACTTCAAAGACTACCTAGAGACCATGGGTGCGTATGTGACTCCGGTCTGTGTGAGGAGGGAGGGAGCTCGTCCCTAACTGGCCTCTCACAGGCTGGGCATCTGGGCTCCGATGCCCGGCATATCACCTGACTCCTCCACTGACATCCACCACCTGACCCACCCAACTGTGCCCAACCACCTGTGTCCACCCATGCTTCTCTGCAGCTCCGGAACTCCTGGAAGGCCAAGGGGCTGTTCCACAGACAGATATCTGGGCCATTGGTGTAACAGCCTTTATTATGTGAGTCCCTCAGGTGTCTGGGGAAGCTGTGCTAGGTGGGTGGGACAAGCCCCACACACAGAGCCCTGTAGAACCCCACAAATATATCCAGAATTTGGTCTCCATATGCCATCATTCATTATGGTGGGCTTGATGTCCCTACACCTCCTATCCATCCCTGAGCGTCTCCTGTGCCTCTCACCCACGCAGGCTGAGTGGCGAGTACCCCGTCAGCAGTGAGGGGACTCGCGACCTGCAGAAAGGCTTGCGCAAGGGACTCATCCGGTTGAGTCGCTGCTATGCAGGGCTGTCTGGAGGTGCCTTGGCTTTCCTGCAGAGCTCACTGTGCGCTCGACCCTGGTAAGGAGTCCATCCTGTGCTCCGCCCGCTCTTGCGGGCCCAGCCCACCGTGCTGGCCTCACCCAACCGTGCACCCTTTCCCTCTCTGTTTGTCTCGCCCTATACCCCGCCCTCCCAGCCTAACCCTCAGACCCTGGATGGTTCACTTAATGTTTCAGGGGCCGCCCATGCGCCACCACCTGCTTGCAGTGCGCGTGGCTGACAGAGGAGGGTCCCGCCGGTTCCAGACCCACGCCCGTGACATTCCCCACCGCGCGATTGCGCGCCTTCGTGCGCGAGCGCGAGAAGCGACGGGCGCTACTCTACAAGAAGCATAACCTGGCCCAGGTACGCTGAAGTCCTGCTCTGCAGGGCAAGATGTGCCTTGCCATCACGAGGACACCTGCGTCAATAAAAGATGCAAAACAGCCAAAAATTTCCTGCCTCATTGAGTCACCTTCCTGGTGTTTGGGATCTTCATTCATAGAGTTCTGGAACTTGAGAATCACAACTTGTACCCCAAGTGATATCCACTCACCAAAATGTGGCGCCATTGGGAAAAGGGACAGAAACATAACAAGCCCCTCAAGTCGATCTTCAGCATCTGAAGTGAGACTTAAAAGTTTAGAGGGCCAAGGATATGCACACCTCAGCAGAGCCGGCCAAGATGCGGTCTCATCCATCCTGGTCATCTGGCTTTCATCTGCGCCTTGCGAAATGCGCTGATAGGTTGATAGAACTGTTTGAAATCTTTTTTGGAGATAAGTGGCCCCCCTGGATGGTGCCTTTTTCTGGGGTGGGGGTGGAGGGACGGCGATGACTCCTATTTCTTTAGGGTCTGTTGATAAAATTGAGAGACACAGGTGCTTCTTTAGAACATTATTGCTGCCAGGCTGTTAACAGCCGGAGCAGATCCCCCAGGAACCTTTGGCTCCGGAAGCCTGAAGTGGTGTAGTGATGGTCTCATATCCTGTTCCTGTATTTCTGTTAACCTTCGGGCCTCAGCTCCTCCTTGTCACAGAAACCCGCTGGCCTCTCCCCTGCCCTAGTGTGCAGCTGTGACCTGAACATCTTGGTTGTGTCAGGTCTTGGTCAAAAGATCAATCAGGAGGCACTGCTGGGGTTGGACAGATGGCTAAGTGGTTAAGAGCACTGACTGCTCCTCCAGAGGTGCTGAGTTCAATTTCTAGCAACAGCATGGAGCCTCACAACCATCTCTAGTGGGATCTGATGCCCTCTTCTGGCATAAAGGCGTACATGCAGACAGAGTACTCATACAGAAAATAAATATTTGAGGGAGTAGGAAGAGGCCATGAACTCCTGAGGTCTTTATCTAGGGCTTGTCTTGGGATTGCTGGTTCACGGCCATGGTGAAAACCAAGCCACCCTGCAACATTACCTATACTGTGTGTGGCCTTGGATCCCCTGCTTTTACACATGGATGTTCTAATGAAGTCGCCCCATTGCATTCTCACCAGAGCCTGTGGTGAGGAAACCCATCACTACCTCTTTTCAGAGCAGGAAAAAAACATTCCCCTTGGCCAGGATCCAAAAAGCAGTTTTACCCTCTCCCCATAGGGCCTTGACTCGCTAAGATCCTAACGTCCAGTAGCACCCTTCTAAAAAGCAAGCCTGTGACACTTAGATGCCTGAAGGCTAGTCCACCTCAGGACTGCAGAAGCTCAGGCAGGGACATCTAGAAGCAGGCAAGGAGGGAGGTCCCTCTCTTGGAATAAACCCCCTTGTAGAATCTAACCTTGGGGGGCAAGCCCTTTCAGCCAGAGCCAGGCCCCTTCTGCCATGGATAGAAACAAGGCTTTGCTCCCCTTTTATCATGGTCATAGGCCAGCAATTCCAAACCAGTCTGAGAAAGACCCCGAGTGTTCATGGCCAGCGGTTTTTCCTGATTTTCACTTAGTCAAAGACTGACTGGCGCACTTGTCTTGGGGGCAAGCTGCAGCCACGCTTGCTTATAGCTGGGTGCCAGGGGTTGCTGCTCTGACTAGTCTCCTGTGGCTGAGAGGCTTTGAGGCACCAGTCGGTACTGTCTCTGCTTTTTGAGAGCATTCAAGCTGGAACCAATTCTTGTTTACTGGCCCCTTAGGTCTTTTTGTACCTAGGGTATCTTGATCTCAGAACTGGGACTGGTCCCCATCTCGCCAATCTTCCCACTGCCCCCACCTCCCTGCTGTCCTGATTTCACCAGGGCCTGTGCAGACATGCCCCTCGTTGGTTGCTATAATATAATAATATATACAATAATAATATAGTATAATATAGCACTCGGGGCTGCTGAATATGTGACAGGGATCATTTATCTTCTCATGGGGGCTGGAGAGATGGCTCAGTGGTTAAGAGCACTGTCTGCTCTTCCAAAGGTCCTGAGTTCAGTTCCCAGCAACCACATGGTGGCTCACAACTATCTGTAATGAGATCTGGAGCCCTCTTCTGGCCTGCAGGCAGACACAATACTGTAGCCATATAAATAAATAAATATTTTTAAAAAAATTTATCTTCTCATTTGGGAGGGGAAAGTCCAAGTCTGTGCCCCCAGGACTCTGCCTCTGGTAACAGCCCCTGACTGTGTCACACCCTAGTGGATGGCACTGATAAAAGATAAAATGAGATGTCCTCATGTTAATTATGAAAACCAGAGGGTGGGAGAATGGGATAACAGCTGAAGCCGCAGATGCAAACATACTACGGAACCTGGGCTTCAAGGTCCACCTACTGGGCTAGAGCTCGGCCACTGCTATGGTAGAGCTCGGCCACCACTATGATAGAGCTCAGCCACCGCTATGGTAGAGCTCAGCCACCACTATGATAGAGCTCAGCCACCGCTATGGTAGACCTCAGCCACCGCTATGGTAGAGCTCAGCCACCACTATGATAGAGCTCAGCCACCGCTATGGTAGACCTCAGCCACCGCTATGGTAGACCTCAGCCACCGCTTTGATAGAGCTCAGCCACTGCTATGATAGAGCTCAGCCACTGCTATGGTAGAGCTCATCCACCGCTTTGATAGAGCTCAGCCACCGCTATGGTAGAGCTCAGCCACCGCTTTGACAGAGCTCAGCCACCGCTATGATAGAGCTCGGCCACTGCTATGGTAGAGCTCAGCCACCGCTATGATAGAGCTCGGCCACTGCTATGGTAGAGCTCAGCCACCGCTATGATAGAGCTCGGCCACTGCTATGGTAGAGCTCAGCCACTGCTACGGTAGAGCTCAGCCACCGCTATGGTAGAGCTCAGCCACCGCTATTGTAGAGCTCAGCCACCGCTATGGTAGAGCTCAGCCACCGCTTTGATAGAGCTCAGCCACTGCTATGGTAGAGCTGGCCACTGCTATGATAGAGCTCAGCCACCGCTATTGTAGAGCTCAGCCACCGCTATGGTAGAGATCAGCCACCGCTATGGTAGAGCTCAGCAACTTCATTAACCTCTGTCCTTGAGTCTCACTGCGTGGTGTCTGCTCCACCACAGGAGTTCCTGGCTGGATGTATACTCCCTCAGCAGAGGCCCTCCCTAGGGACCCATATTAGCAGCACAACACTAGACTTACAGAACCCAGTATTTGGCTTCGGTCATGGACTTCAACCTTCCTCAGATCCTGTGTCCAGCTCTTTTCTAAAGCCATGGCTAGGGCTATGAGCACATGTTGGTCTCAACCACACGGCCGTCCCCTATTTGTCAGAGTTTCCTTGCCCCAGAAATTACACACACAGCATTGTCTATAAGCCACAGCCAGTGCTGATGCATGACACGAGTATTACATTTACCTGCTAGGCTTCCCCTGCCTGGAACAAACATGTGGAAGTGTCATAGGGCATCCTCTTCAGAGAGAGCTGCTTACAGGTCAGGAGCAAGATGATGAGTTACGTGAGAAAGTACCCACCAACCCCAGGGGATCGAGTCCTTTTGGTGTCACACACTCAACATACATGTGGAATAAAGAACATATGAAACCTCCAGTTTGCTATGCCTGTGTGGGAAAGAGCTGTCTTAGATCTGGTGACCTGTGAGCCTCGTTTCTTCAGTGACTGCCTCCTTGACGTCTGCCCGGCATGTCAGTTTTTTCTTCTTTTGCTTTTTAACTGTGTGTGCAAGAAAGGGTTTTACGCAGTGTGGGAGTGCAGATGCCCTCAGAAGCCAGATGTGTAATTCCTGGGAGGCGGAGT
Organism: Microtus oregoni; assembly: GCF_018167655.1. NCBI lineage: Eukaryota > Metazoa > Chordata > Mammalia > Rodentia > Cricetidae > Microtus > Microtus oregoni. Next base: position 39,234,367 of record NW_024543074.1, read on the forward strand.
TAGAAGCAGTTGTGAGCTGCCCAACCTGGGAACTGAAACCAAAGTCAGTTCAAACTCTGCCAAAGCAGCATGTGCTTTATCTGCTGAGCCACCTTACCAATCAAGGTCCCGGTTATTTTACCCACAGGATAAGCAGAGGACACTGTTCCAGATAACCGTTTATTTAAATGTTTCCCTTTCAATAAATAAAAGCTAAAACTCCCCGACGTGTAACACGAAAGCAGTCACTGCTGGCTCCTGTGCGCTCGGGAAGGGACTGTGGCTCACTCTGCAAGGCAGGCAGCCTCGGGCAGTGTACCAAAGCTAGCCAGACGCCAGGGGAGCCCCTCTGAAGGCAAAACCAGACAAGTCTCAGAACAGAAGGGTGTGTTCAAGTGTTGTTTCTGAGTTCCATGTCTGAGCCCCTTTTGTGCTGAATACAAAGGTAGACTCCTTTAGGATCCGCCCCCAGCAGACTTCCATCTCTGGGGCCAGGCCGCTGCCTGCTCATCCTTCCCTGGGGCCACACCCACCATGGTAAGGACTCTGAGCAGCCCTTCCATTTACTGGACCAAATCCTGAGACACTGGTGGGCTTGAAACTGGCTCCTTACCTAACCTTGCCTAGTTTATTTCGGGGATGGCGTGGCACGCTTTTTGGCACAGCAGTGTGGACAGGCCTGGATTACTTCTGGAAAAGCCCATCACATCACTGGAACCTTGAGTCAGAGGTGCTGGTGACACATGGGACTTAGTGATTTGGTAAGGGCTGTTGGCACTAAGTGCCATCAGTGGTGGAGAGGATCCCACCCTGAGGACAGAGCCCAGCCCAGTGTACTCCGACTCTTCCTGTCTCTGAGCCCGAGGACTTGTGATCCCCACGTGTGGTCAGAAAGGCACTGTGTGCATCTCCTAATACTCACAGGATATCATCTGTCTCCTGGGCCTCTGCGTGGTCAGGGCAAGGGACCAGGAGAGGTGAAGGGACTTTTCTAGACTGTCTGGGTCACTGGGGACCAAGTGTGTCCCCAGGTACACCTATCAGCCTGCAGATGGTCATAGGGGTCGGGCTACTAGACAAAGGTGAGAAGAGGGGCCGGAGTGTACCTGAGAAGGGGGTCTCAGGGAAAATAAACAGCAGCGACCCATCTGTGGCACTGTAGAAGGAGAGATGACCAGCTTCATAGTCCAGAAAGATCCCCACACGCTTGGGAGGATCCCGTAGGGGGGAGAAGGCCCGCTCGGTGGAATTATAGAAACTCCCCAGGAACACCAGAATCCAGAACCCGTTGCCAGTTGACAGCTCCCCCTTCTCCTTTCTGTTAACATTTTCTTTACATACACCAAGCGCCCAGCTGGTACGGTCCCCAACTTCTACCTCCCAGTAATGGCGGCCAGAGGTAATGCGTTCCTGGCCTAGCACGCAGGGGCCTGGGTCAAACCGCTCCGGGCTGTCAGGCAGGGCCTGCCGCTGGTCACCACGCTGCACACTCCTCCGGTCCTCAGATAAGACCAGCTCCGGGTTGGCGGTGTCTGGGTCCAGAGTTATGTCCCCTGTGGAGAAGCCCGAGGTCAACCACACTCCCAAGTCAGCCCCCATCCGCTCTGCCAATCAGCCAAACCCTCCCCTGAATGTTGGCTGGAGCCTCAGGTTGAACTAACTATCCCCAGTGAAGAACTTCACCTCCCTGGGAAAAAACACCTACTCTATCTTTACCCAGAATGTTCTAGAAACTAGACCCACATCTACTTCTGATGACGAGAGGGCATTCTGACTGCTTGCTTACTACACAGTCGAGGGTGACCTTCAAGTGTAGATCCTTCTGTTCCCCCAAGTCCTGACCACTTTTTACGTTTATTTTTTTTTTCTTTCATTCCCCAATGGAGGACTGGGTTTGGGTGGCAGCGGAACCCTGGGCCCTGTAGGATTCTAACAGGGACAGGCTCAGGAACTTCCCGGACCATAGTCTCAGGGGACTTCTGGTCTACCTACCTCTGGGCCTGGTGTGCCCCCACCCCCATCGACCTTTGACTTGAACCAAGGGCAGCAGTCCCTTGGATAACCAAGGCTTAGCAACAGAGTCCATCCCTGGCTCCTGGAAGGCCTGACAACACGCTCTGCCAGTCGTAATGGTCCCCTTACATCACACCTGAACTTCTGCTGTTAAGATGGTTCAGGTGGGGCCTGCTGATGATGTCAGGAGGGGGCTGGTCACCACAGCCAGCTGTGGGACAGAAGAATGTGCACTTCAGCCTCATTCACGGGCTCCACGAGAGGAGAGGAGGCAGGAGTCAAGTTTGCTCATAATGATCTGGCACACTGTACCCACAGAACAGAGCCTCCCCCAAAACTCCTTAAAGGTGGGGGTCCAAGGAGATACTGAGCTGGGGAGCTCATCAAGGTGCCAGGCGGGAAGTGTCCGGTAAGGACGGGAAGGCTCCGTGCCTATCCTCCAGCCTTGTCCACGCATCTCTTTTTTGTTGTTTTTTGGTTTTTGTTTGTTTTTTTGTTTGTTTGTTTTTGTTTTTTTGAGACAGGGTTTCTCTGTAGCTTTGGAGCCTGTCCTGGAACTCGCTCTGTAGACCAGGCTGGCATCGAACTCATAGAGATATGCCTGCCTCTGCCTCCTGAGTGCTGGGATTTAAGGCGTGCGCCACCACCGATCAACCACACATCTCTTTCTTAACTGCAGCTTTTGTAACAGTTAATACTAAGCAAAGTGTCTCCTGGATTTTGTGAGCCACCCTAGCAAATTATCTGACATTAGGTAGGGGCTGTCCTCACAACCCTTTGGAGGAAGAGCCGGGAGACAGAAATGTGGGCACCCCTGGGTCTTGGAAGTGGCATTGAAGTAGGGCAGTCTTGTAAGGCTGGGCCTGATAGAGAAAGGCTTGGTTTGGAAATAGCCATGCATGGTAATATGTCTAAAGCAGAAGGAAGTTTCTAGAACAGCTGCTCTAAGCTACTGGATCCATGACAGCTCTGCTCCCAGGACTGAACACCTACCTCGGAACCTCCGCAGGATCTCCACCAGCCCTGGGACCCGGCACACAGTTCTCAGCTCCATGGGCACTACCTCTGGAGGCTGCAGCTTCACATCCTGCACCCTACAGGGGACAGCTCAGCTTCATGCCTGGGGCCAGTAGCTGGGCCCCACCCAAACCCTGCCCGGCTGCCCAGGCGCATACCTGCATAGGGCGTCCTTAATGTCCTATAGAAGGGAGGAAGGGTACACTTGTTACCAAGGCTTGTGACCTCATCCTGGGTCTCCCCAGATCATTCCAGCCCCATTTGGCAAAGACACACACACACACACACACACACACACACACACACACACTCACGCACGTGGGATCAGGTCATAGGCCTGCGGAGAAATGTCCTGGAGGGTAGACCAGGTCCAGATCAAGCTCTGCCTCTTCCTTTCACAGAAAATGATGGGTCACTGCCTACTTTGTCCACAGAATCCCATGTAGCAGGACTCCCTGCTACTCTTAGGACAGGACAGGCACATGTGTTTGCCCCATGAATGGGAGTGCTATGTCAGGTGAGACCCCCCCACTAAGAGCCCAGCCCTGTGCCCCCACTATGTCCTCTGCCCCCTCTCCTAATACTGTCTCCAAGGTCCCACAGATGCCCCGGCTTGGCCCCACGCCTTGTTCATTCTTCTGTGTCTATTTATCTAATCTGCACCAGCACTGCAGTCAGCAGCCAAGCTGTGTCCCTCCCTCCTCCAAACCTTGGAATGTAACTGTATTTCAAGATACAGTCTGTCGAAAATTACTATTAGATACATCCCTATTTTTTATTGATCAGAGAGGCTCCAAATGCCCCCACTACCACCAAACACAGGCTTACTACTGCTCTTGGTTACCTACCACAAATAGAAGGTAAGCCTCTATTGTTGAAGACACACACTTTGGTCGCAGGTCATAGAGAAATCAAGTTGAATGGACCTGGAAATTACCTCCCTGGTGGCTAGCTGTCAGAGGACCAAAGTCATCAACGGACTCACTCAAAGGTGAATCCTAGTGCAATGCCAACCTAGGAGGCAAGATGTGCCCACTGCGACAATAGTGGCATGGAGGCTATGGAGTAACCAACTGCTTTTTCACTGGATTTGAGACCTGCTCAGCAGGACAAAGGAATTTATGCCTGTAAGGCTAGGGAAGCCCTAGGCCCTAGAGGGGAACCTACAACTGTGGATTTGCTAGACAGACATTTGTCAAACAACCTTCTAAATGTTTATGTTTCTATCTATAGGTAAGTGCTGCCCTCAACCTTGGCTAGAGAAGATTCTCTTTGCAGGAGGCAGGAGGCATTGCAGAGCCTCAACACTAGTCAAGGTCCCGAGAATGCTCAACGCGTCATTTCTGTCCGCATGGGCATCCCCACGAGGGACATCACAGGAGGGAGAGGAAGATGGAGAGAAATGCTGGGAAATGCTGACTCTGGACCTGACATGCCCACTGGACTCAGGAATTCACAGCAGCTGTGGTTACCCGCACAAGACCAAGCCAGTCAGGAAGTCCAGCATGACAGGGGAAGGCTCATTAGGTGACTGCCAGGTTGTCTAGCACCTATGGGCGACATAAATTGGACTCGGGGTCATTTAAATAAAAGAGAGTGAGAGAGCAGACAAGGGAAGAACAAATGCTGGGGTGGCGGGAAGTAGGGCATAGGTGTATGAAACTTAAAAAAATTCTTTTTGCTTTTCTTTCTTTCTTTTTTTGTTGGTTTTTCAAGACAGGGTTTCTTTGTATAGCCTTGGTCATCCTGGAACTCATCTGTAGACCAAACTGGCCTTGAACTCACAGAGATCTGCCTACCTCTCTCTGCCTCCTGAGTGCTGGGTGCCACCACCACCCGGTGAGAACCAATAAAATTTCTTTAAAATAAAAAAAAGTCCCAGCAGGGAGGTGATGTTGCACACTTTTAATCCTAGCACTCAGAGGTTGAGGCAGGCAGATCTCTGTGAGTTCAAGGCCAGCCTGGTCTACAAAGTGGATTTCAGGAGAGCCAAGGCTACAAAAATCCAGGGAAAAGAAGAGCAGGAGGGGAGCAGGCAGTAGTGGGGTACAAGTGGGGGAAGGATGGGGGGGCACAGGTGCAGCTAGGCAGCCTGGTGCTGTGACACACGAGTGGATGGCCAAACCCACCACATACAAAAACAAATTCAAATTTGGTATTCACACAGATCTCTGCACCCCCAACTCCAAGTCACCCCTTCTTCCTAAAACCTTCCAGCATTTTGTTTTCCTATAGCCCAGGAGGGTGACTGTGGCTAACAACCTGTACCTGATCACGTCTGATGAATCACAAATGGGTTTGACTTTTCGTGTTTCCCGTCTGGACCAGTGACTCTCACTAGTTACTCACACGAGTATGAGCACCTTATCATGGGTACACAGCACACACATGCATGCATACACACACCACACACACACAAAAAAAACCTTTCCCTAACAACATACAGCAATGTGTACTTATCTTTGAGAAGGAGCATGAGATTTGAATGAACTTAGCATGTGCGCGTGTGTGCGCACACGCACACACACACACGCACACATATACACACACACACGCTAGGTGAGAGATGTGTCAGTGCATTTAATCTGCTCTACCGGCATAGGCCTCTGTCTCCTTCCTCTCTGTTCCCCTGGTCTTCCCTTCAAGAGCTCCCAGAGACATTTCTATTTGGCAGGCTCTAGCCATCTGACAGCCTGGTAAAGGTCAAAACCCTTGGGTGTCTCTTCCCAGTGAGCCACCCTCCTGCTATAGACCCAGCACCTGGGCCCCAGAGGGAGCCTCTGTCCTACGTGGAAGGCAAAGGGGCCAGTCTTAGACCCCACATCTACATACCAGGGAGATGGTATTGGGGTGTCGGGTGGCACAAAGCACAGCCAAGTCCCTAAGGAAGGGCAACGGTGACCCCCACAGCTGCACTCAGCAGTCACCCCCTGAAACCCATCAATGCCCACTTGACAAATGGGGAGATTGAGGCCCTGAGCCTGTTGAAGGGTCCTAGAACTGACCGAACACTGTTCCTGTCATCTAGACTGCCTTGCGACAGAGGGCAGAGGGACAGAGTGTTCTGGTTTGGGGGAAGTGAAGAGAAGCCAAGATTCAGCGGGGAGCAGAACTGAGGCAAACATCTTGGGGATAACTTTGAAAAAAAGCATCAAAGGAGAAGCGAGGTGCAAAGGGACTGGCTACATTTTGAGAGACATATGGAAATTTAATCCCCACCACGAGGTCTTCTGAGGAGGACTTTTCTGAAGTGATTTGTCCTAGTGGTCCCGACAGCCCCTATCAGAGGCTGCTGCCTGACCTTAAAACTCCCCAATCTCACATTGCTGTAGCAGAAAATGAGGGGGACGACCCCCCACAAAGATAACCAGACATTCAAGGTGTGAAAGGGTTGGGGTGTGAGTCCTACTTAGCTCTCAGGGTCCAGGAGCAAGGATGAGTAACCAGCGAGGGACAGAAGCACCCCCCTGAGCTAAACGAGTCCTATCCTGTCCCCCAAAGTGCACGGGCTGGCCTACATTCACTCTGCTGTGTCCACAGAGAACTGCCTGAGAAGATGGGAAGCCTTTGCTGGGGCTCCTTTCACAGTCTGCCTCACGGTGTGCCCTCGTTTCAGGCTTGTACACTCAACTGACTGGGGGTTGAAAGTAAAATCACATCTGGACTGAACACATGACATTTACCCTTCCCATTAGCCCTTAAAAACGGCACAGCAGCTGTTGAGAGCGTGTTCTGAATACTCAGACTCTCCGGTCAGCCCGCAGCAACGGAAGGCAGGCAGAGGATGTGCATAGCTGATACACAAACCCTGTACCCTTTCATTTAAGGAACTGGCGCGTCCCCACTGGGAGCCTTGGGGGCTGGCATCCCTCTCTGTGGACATCAAGGGCTACTTCTCTTTCTTTTATTCATCACACCGAGTGTTGGGTGGCAGAATGCTGGGACACCCGTCTTAGTCGCTGTGATATTTACAGAAGACGGGCAGGGCAGGCCAGGCTCTCTGTAGACTTGAGTCTGTTATGGACAAGCTCCGCCAACACTTTCCCATTCTGAATCCTTTGCCAGCTCATCCCCCTCACATGGAGCACAGTAGGAAATACCAGGTCTGCGTGTGGCCAGTGGTGGAGGCAGAAGGCAGGCAAGTGGCTCGGACTAGGGGCTGCACTGCCTGCCCCGTGCTCACCCTGCAATAGGAAGGTGCAGACCCTGTGTGTCTGGAGAGGAAGCAGCGTGCCCAGCAGTGGGGTGAGGGGTGTGGACCCGATGTTCCCCTTGGGAGTACTGTGGAGCTCCGGACATTCCACCCAGCCCACTCACCTGCAATAACCCCAGCGCTGGCAGCTGGCAGCGGTTCTCGAGCTCCGAGATGAGGGCTGCCAGCTGTGTGCTTTGCTGGCCAAGTCTCGTGGCACCTTCGCGCAGCCGTGGCAGGACCTCCAGCTCCTCTTCCTCCAGCTTCTGCAACAGTTGCTGCTCCTCCTCTGCCAACAGGCGGCGCAGCCTCTCAAACTCGCCCAGCACATTCTGCCGCTGGCTCTCCACCATCTTCTGTAGGGCACAAGAAAGACAGCTGAGGGTGAGGCCTGATGCCAGACCAGAGACTGACCATTTGGGGGTGCCCATACCCCAAATCCACCATCCTAGGCTGATCAGACACAGAATAGACCATCAGGAGCTGTCTAGACCCCAAGAGCTGACAGCGCACCAATCTGTCATCCGTGGCTGCCCAGATACACCGACAACTCTGGGCGAGATTCACAACCCAAACCCACCCCTTGAGCCAGCCGACCTCCAATCTACCACCTGTGGCTACTCACACTCAAGATCCATTCCTGGGCCCAGCCACACCCAACATCTGTCACAAAGGCCCCAGATGTCAGCCAGACCAAGCTGCCATTGCAAAGCTAGATACGCTAACGCCAAATACCTCCCTGACCCCTAAATACACTATGGGAGACCTCCCCATACCTGGCCTGCTCCTGACATCCATCCAGATCCATTCTTGGGATCCCTCATGTCTGCTCCCTCTATGACCCTGAACTCAAGTATGTCAGGACCCCAGGAAGGGCAGAATCAAACTTTAGCATCCTCGATTACACACACACACACACACACACACACACACACACACACCGGCCTGACCACAGGGTGTCTCGGGCTAGTCTGGCATCCAGCTACTGACTCAATGCTCCCTCCTTCACCCGGACCCAGCACCTGCCTGCCACAAGGCACAGGTTTCCTCAGCCTGGGCTTGGAACAGCATCGCATCCTCCATTTGTTTCCGCAGGTGCTCCAGTGACTTCTCCAGCCTCCCCTGGTGGGATGGAGACCAGGCGGTGCCATGAGAATCCCGACTGGCATCGGGCCCTATGGGGGGGCCCAGACACAGAAGTCTGCCTCTTCCCTCCTGACCAACCTCTTCCCCGTTAGGCCAAATGAAATTTGTCCGGATAATGGCAGGATACAATGCTCCCCAGTGGCAGGTATCCTCCTGATTTGGCAGTATCCCCTTTAGTGACAAAGGCTACCCCTCCCCCAACTTACCAAATGTCAAGGTTCCTCCTTATTTTCGGTTCTAGCCCTGTGACCCTATTTCAGTCCTGCTGGCCTCTACAGAGTAGACAGCTTGTTCCCTGCTTGGTGGGAGCACCCAGGCTCCCTCAACAGGACACACCCACCAAGCTGGCACTGAAGACTGAGCTTCCCTCCTCCCTCCAAGCCACATCCCCCTCCTCTTCCCGTGTGGTCATAAGGGGTCACAGCAAGTCAGAGGCTAAGATTTGAGTGTTCCCCAAAATTCCTAGGTTGAAAACCTGATCACCTAGGTGATGAGCAAGACTTTTGGAAGGTGACTGAGATATGAGAGTAAGGCCCTCTGGATAGGATCTCAGAGTTCCTGCTTCTTCCACGGGAGAACACAGCAAGAAGGGGGCCACTTGTGAGCCGGGAAAGCAGTCCTTACTTGGACAGCCTCCAGGGCTGTATGCCACAGCTGTCTGTGGTTAAGACAGAGGTGGGAACGTACCACAGGGGCTCAAACTAGATGCAGATGTGACTTCCCATCCTACCTTTCCTCCCAATGCCTCGTCTGGGTTGGATCTGATCCCGTTTCCATTTCCACGTCCCTGCAGTTTTGTGTACCCCAGAATGGCAAGCATTCCTATGAACAGGTCAACTGGGTAGCGTGTGTTTGTCTCCAACAGGGTCTGTTTATATTGACCCAAACCTTATCAACTCCAGGCCTGGACAAGGTGCTGGAGGAAATCCTGCTGTCAGTGAGGGAGGAGAGGTGGAACCCAGCTGCCAGCTGGGCTCGGCTGTGATCAGGGCTATGGCAGAAGCCCCGGGCCTGGCCCAGATGCTGTGTAACTTCTCTTGTCACTTGGCCCCCTCATTATGTACACCTCCAGCTTGTGATCCAGGTTCTGTCCACGTCTTTCCCGTGTTTTCTCCCGGAACACAGGGCCTCACACATGCTAAGCGAGTGCCTTACCAGAGTTACATCTAGCCCTCTCTCTATGTTGTAACAGGGTCTTACTGAGTCATCGGTACTGGCTTTGCACTTACTCTGCAACCCAGGTAGGGCCTGAACTTTGATTTCCCTGTCTCAGCCTTCTGAGTAGCTGGACAGACATGAGCCACCATACCCAGCCATTTTCTCATTAAAAAAAAAATCCTTATTATCTTGATTACACGTATGTCTGCAAGTGGGATGTACACCTCAGTGTTCATGCCTGTAGAAGGCAGACATGTCAGCTCCCCTTAGAGCTCGGGTTACAGGTAGCTATGAGCGGCCCAGCATCAGTGCTGGGTACTGAACTCAGGCAATCTGGAAGAGCAGTAAACTCTAACTACTGGAGACATCACTCCTGCCCCCATTTCCCCATTATCCATGCTGAGGTCAGGGACAGCATTTTAAACAGGGTGACCTCGTGAAGCAGCAGCAAAAGCTTCAAGTTCTGTTTGCCCTGAGATAGCCTGGGTTCTCCCCTCAGCTCCCAGTTCCCGCCTATGTGAACCCTCCTCCCACCTCTCTGAGTTTACTGCAGAACTGGAGGCTCCCCTCTGGGTACTACTCACGCATGGCCCCGGGAGCCACAGCCAAAGAGTGAACTTGTCACCAGAGCCATGGAAGCCAGCATGGCCCAGGGGACCCCATGCCAAGCTCCGATGAGTGAAGGAATGGCAGAGCCACTGATCACAGGTAAAAGCTGTTTGCTGACTTCCTGGTGTCCCTGTTAAACTGTGTCCCCTTTTTGCAAACCTGCCCAGGTGCTGTGAGGTTTAGGTGGAGGTGAGAGCTTCTGCACAGGCACAGATATAGGCGGGCAGAAGGCAGAGTTCTGCAGGAGACACTATGTCTTTAGTGTCCTACTTCCTAGACCTAGACAAGTGCTGAGACCCGGAAGTCCAGGGCTCTTTCTGGTAACTCCACCTGTTTGGAAAAAGCCCTTAGGGTAACGGCTTCTCTAGAGTATTTCTTTCTTTTTCCTTGTGATGCCCTATGCAGGAGAAAACGCTACTTGAGCTGTAACTTTTCTCCTGTTGATCTGTCTTGGCAGCTTAATTGTCAAGCTCAGACAACGACCCTAACAAGAAAGAGGACAGGCTTTTCTTCTTCTAATAGAGCAGTTTTAGTGTTGCCCTGCCAGGATTTATCATGTCACTTCTGGAAAGATGTGGGTCCCTTTCAGCACCATCAAGGGGCTTGCGGTGGCAGAAAGGTAAACCCACTGAACCAATGAATCCGGTAAGGCACAAGCAAGACGAAAACCACAGGGATAGCTCTGTTTATAAGCTTCGATCCCCTGTGCTGAAATCCAAAGCAAAGGAGACTTGGTGCCTGCTTATTCTGGTGACCTGAGTTCATGCTGGGATGGTAACATATTGGCCGAGTGTCAACTCTGACGTCAGCCAAACTGTTAATCTCACAGCCACAGCGGCCCCTTCAGTTCTCCCAGCCCAGTCAAGACTGACTGCCAGCACCCGGTTTTCCCGGAATGCCGGTGCAATCGCATCCTGGGAAAAGACAAGCTACACTCTGACCACCTCACGGGACCAGGAGAACTGTAACTTACACTCCCTCACCCGAGGAGGGACAGTGACGGGACTTCCCTTCGCTCCAGGCACGGACCGGTTGCACCCGGCGGAACGCACCTTGAGGTCTTCGGCCGCGTCCTGCAGCGGTCGTACCCGGTGAGCCCAGTGCTCTGAGCGCTCGCAGGTGGGACACAGCAGGCAGAGGTCGTCGCCGCAGAAGGTGGCCAGGGGCTCGCGGTGCGCCGCGCACACGCCCTGCGGGACTGGCGACGGCGGGTGCAGGCGCCGGGCCATTTCTGCCATTTTGGCGAGCGGGCGGTTGGGTCGCAGGTTCCTCTGCGCCGACAGCTCGCGGCACTCGGGACACGCATACGGGCCCTCGGGCTGGCCCCAGCAACGTCGGATGCACTCGCGGCAGAAGTTGTGACCGCAGTCGGTCATCACCGGGTCGGTGAAGTAATCGAGGCAGATGGCGCAGGTGGCCTCCTCCTGGAGGTTGGTGGACAAGTCTGGGGCGGCCATGGTGCGGGTGGCAGCGCCTGGACCAGGCTCTTGGCGGTGCACGGCGATCAGGCTACTCCGCTTGAGGGGGCTGAAGGGGGCACGGGCTCGGGACCAGGTGAACACACTCCCGGCCTCCCGTGTAGTGGGTATGCCCGGTACTAGACTCGCAGACTTCCGCCGGAAGAGGAACCGTGGCGGAAGCAGGAAACTTTTTTTTTTGGAACCCGCTTTGGTCCTGGATTGGCCGCTGCTTGTCACACGGCCTGGAGGTGGGACCGAATTGGAGCACATTAGAGCGCCTATTCACGGTGACAGGTCTCCGCAGGGGTGTCTCCCTCTCCCCCAGGCTGCAAACTTTGGCCGCAGGTCCGGAAAGGGATGTAGAGGAGTACCGAGGCACAGGACGACCCCGAGGACGTGCAAACACACCCAGGCGGTGGGCGATGGAGTTGGTGGTTTCCCAATGCGCTTTCACCCTGTGTCCACAGCCCTCAGCACCCCTGGACTGTTGTCGCTCAGACACCCCCAACACCACCCTCATGTCTGGGAGCAAACCCGAAGAGATCAGGGATAGGAAACGAGAAACGGTGTCCGGCCGCGGGTCCAGAAGGGTCACAGTGAAAACCACTTCGGAAATGCGCGCGTTTGCCAGGGTGCCAGTAACTTGTAACTGGAATGGGAAGCGAGGGGTTCTTCGGAGAGGGAATGACAGGAACGGGCACTTGGAGGAAGGAGTGAGGAGCCCTTCCTAATCATCTTAAGGGGGTGGGGGGCGGGGGCGAGCTCCACCTTCTCTGTGAAGGATCCGAAGGCCAGAGGGCACTAGGAACCAAGACATCAGCAAGCTTTGGGGCGAGATCAAAGCTAACAAAACAGAAGACCAACTTGCCCGGTGAGCAAGTTCACTCGGAAATGTCGGGGCCCTTTCCAAAGTTACCCTCATTTAGCATCTTATCAGTAGTCAGTTCAGAATTTGAGCATTTTAATCGTGGTAGTATTTCGGGAAATTGTCCTGCTAGCACAGGTATTGGCTCTCAGCACTCCCAGAGAAAGCCTGGGTAGGTAGCCACGGTGGTGAAGTGCCCTGACTTCCGGGGAACCCAAGGCACGCCCAGGGACTGTGTCTGGTTCCAAGCCTCTATCCCTTCACCCACATGGTCACTGTGGAGATGACCATCTGGCCCGACTTTGGAGTTCCCAAGCAGAAGAACGGCAGCAGCGGCCCAGGGAAGGCAGCCTGGGAGAAGCTATGCAAGTGACACCCATCGTTCACACTGTAGAAGGACACCTCCCCAGCCTGGAAGTCCAGGAAGATGCCCATGTGGCTGGGAGGCTCAGTGAGTGTGATGGGAGTGGAGTCGGGTAACAGGGACAAGTGCTTCTTCCCCTTGGACAGCTGCACTACCCAGAACCCATTTTCCGGGGATTTGGGCACCCTGTCCTTCCGGCTCACGTTGTCCCTGCACACGCCTAAGGCCCAGAGTGCATCCCCGGTAAGATTCATGCCCACTTCCCAGTAGTGCCTTCCAGAGGAAAAGCTCTTCTGTCCCACAGCGCAGGGGTAGGCCACGAACCGGTCCTTGCTGTAGGGGGTGCTGCCCTCTGGTGGTGGGCTCAGGTACCGCCTTTGGCGGCTCTCGTACAGGAGGAGATAAGGGTACGCAGAGTTGGGGTCCGGCACCACATCTTCTACAGAGGGTCCAGGTGGACAGAGAAAAATAGAGGTCATTCAAGGTCAAAGGTGGGAAGGCCAGAACCTTCAAAATAGGCGGGGGTGAGGCATGGTGGCCAAATGGCTCTTTTCCATACCCACTCAAAATCCTCCCCTCCACCAGTTCCAGCTGAGAATCGGGGTTTCCTAAGGGTTCCACACTCTAAATCCCCGTGGACATTGATGACGGTGAGTCACTGGGGATAACTGGGGAAAGCTTAATTCAGCAGATGGTCAGACTTGGAAAGACATTAGTTTAAGGCACTAATCTCCAGTTGGTGACTCTGATCCTGCGTGGCATCCGGGTAAGGTGGAGCGGTGTCAAGGGAACTGGGACTCGCGATTGGAGACCTGGGTGTCCGCTTACCTTGGAAACTTTTGAGCACTTCTATCTGCCCTGGAACTCGGCACACGGTCTTGATGGCCACGGGGAGGGCCATCTCTGGATACTTCACGCAGAGGCTCTCCTTCCTCCAAGAAACACAGGCTCATGTGCTCTCTGGCTCTCCGTGTGGCCCTCCCTCACCCACCTCCACCACGACCCCTACTGAGGGCGACAAGGTACCTGGCCAAGGTGTCCTTCATGTCCTGCAAACAACGGGGAGGAGAGTTAAGAGCTGGTCCCGCTGGTTACCTTTAAGCTACCTCTGTTGCCCACTGCTTTGGGACATGTCCCCTTCCGGACAGCCCCTTCCCTGATAGCAGGTTCATATGCTCCCTGGATCTCCTTCCCTTTCCCTCCATTTGGCAGGCGCTAACCATCTCCTCATGGTCACAAGCCTGGGGTCAGCAGAGAGTGGGTGACAAGTTCTGCGAAACCTGCACCACTTACCTTTGCAGTAGAGGGGACAGACCACAGGGCCCCTGCTAAGCAAGCACTCTACCACTGAGCCACCCCCCACCCGGCTCTTTACCCAATACCTCCTTTGAGGCAACTAAGCCATGGATCATTTGTCCTTGTATGTACCACGCCTTTGTGTGTGTGTGTGTGTGTGTGTATTAGAATGCCGTTTGCGAGTCTGGCATAGAAGATGCTAACAGAACAGCACCACCCTAACAACAGAGTAAGTCTGTGCTCCCCATCCATCCAAGTGACCCCAGCAGGCCACCTGCAGAGAGCTTCGCTTGAAGGAGGCTGCTCAGGCATCTCCGTGGCACAAATAAATTGCCAGCTTCTCTGCTCCTGTGCTTTGGAGCCATTGTTAACTAAGTGTTACTCGTGCATGACCACAACCCATGGAACATGTAACCCAGGTTACACCCACAACCCATGCCCCCACAGTAGCTTTGACAGCCGAGACAGTTACTGGTGATAACACACAGACACTGTGAACTAAGGACTGGTTCACGCCCTGGGTGGACTTTATCTGAGTATCCTCAGAAGAGCATGCAGTTTAAAACCTAAGAATTCTTTGCTTTCTGGATTTTTTTTCCCTTCAGTATTTTCAGGTTGAGCATAAGTGAAGCCATTCAGGAAGTCAAGCTGTGGATAAGGAGGGCAGGGTCTTGAGTTTTCCTTCTTTGGACTCAAGCAGCTACAGATCCAGTTAGGGTGCATACAGCAATGGGGCGAAGAATGAGGGCAGGGAGCACAGTGGGCACGGTTTGAGGAGGGAGAGCCTAGGGCCTCTGGAGAGTGTCTAGAGACCCAGAATCTACAAATACCATTAACCTTCTGGCCTGGGAAATCCATGCATTTCTAGTGTTCCCCAGCGGTTCGCTGCCTTGTCTAGATGTGGTGTGCTCCCGGCAGAATCAGGTTGGAATTTAACTGCTAGCGCCGTAGTGTTGAGCAGTCACAGTGTGCACCCTTAGGAGGTGAGGCAGCCACAGGCCCCTCGCGGTAAATGGAGATGAGAGGGGGTGAAGAAGTCACCTTGCCTCATTCACGCTGGCAGATGCTGGCTGACTTTTGTAATGAGGCCTTCACCAGAGGAGAGCAGTTGGCAGTACCATGCTCTTGGGCTTCCAGAGCTCTGGGCTAAAACAGCCTCATTTTTTTTTTAAAATGCATTTTATTGTCTCTCCCTCAGTGTGTGTGTGTGTGTCTACTGGTGGGCACTGTGAGATGTTTGCTGTCCAGCATTGAGATGGGATGGGTGGGTGGCCCTCAGCCCAGCCCAGTCCCGTCCTGTGTGTCAGGCTGCATGCATTCTGCAAGCTCCTGGGCTGAGTGCACATCCTCAGACCATGCCCCACCTCATGGTGCACCCACAGGTTTGTGGCAGCACAGGGAAGATCCCAGGGATTCTCAGCACCCTCTGGCCTCACCTGCAGCATCTGGAGGGGCTCCTGCTGGCTCTGCTCCTCCAGCTGCAACAGGAGCAGGTCCAGAGAGCTGCTTTGGCTATCCAGGAAGGCCTTGCTGTCCTGCAGCCTTCCTGCGGTATCCTCTTCCTCCTTCTTCAGGACCTGGAGAAGCCGACGTTCCTCTTCCACCAGGAATAGGACCACCTTCTGGAACTCCTCCAGGATGCGCTCTCTGCGCTCCTTCACTTTCTCCTGTGGGAGTGGGATGTGCCCAGACAGGATGGCTTTCCTTCAAGGTTGCCACACAGCAGTTCTAGACAGTTGGTGACCTAGAACTCTTGGTCAAAGTTGGAAATCAGGGCCTTTGACAGAGGTCCCCATGCCATCTCTTGTTACCCCCTAACAGATCAGACCCTGAGTGGCAGCATTCACACATTCAAATGTCTGTGTGTCCTAGTGTGGGTGGGTTCAGAACATGCCACCTCAAGGAAGGACACAGGCATGATTCATAAAAAGGACAGTGGGCTCCTAATGACCAGGCTAAACGTCAGACTGGAGTTATCTCTATCCCTAAAGCTGACCAAAACTCCTAAGAAATCAGAATTTCACCACAAGAGATAACTTTCCAATCAGGCCCTTCCCTCCCTCCTTGCTTTCCTCTCTCCTACCCCCACTGTGTGTGTGTGTGTGTGTGTGTGTGTACTTGTCTTCCTTTTTTTTTTCTGAGACAGGCTCTTCCCAGGTAGCCCTGGGTGGCCTAGAACTGGCTCTATAGTCCAGGCTGACCTTGAAACAACAGATCTTGCTTTTGCCTCCTTGAGTTCTGGGGTCACACACGTGTGCGCCAACAAGCCCAACCCCCACCCCCCCCAATAGGTCATTTCCTGTGAACAGGAGGAAGTCACTTGCCCAGCAATGATAAAGGACTGTTAACCAACTGGTCATTTTTCTATTGTCTCCCTGATCCCACTTCACACAGAAGATAGCTTTGGAATGGAATGGTCCATCTGCAGCCCTTCTCAGATGCGAAGGTGCAGCCCACATTTGTTTTATGAGAAATTTGCCTGGTTCTAGAAGAAATAGAGCTATGTAAGATCTGAACTAATTTTAAAAAAATCCTTTAAAAGGGACTGGAGAGATGGTTTAGCAGTTAAAAGCACTGCCTGCTCTTCCAGAGGACCAGGGTTTCCCAGCACCCATACAGGCTCACCCAACTTTAAGTCCTGTCCTGGGGGTCCGATGCCCTCTTCTGGCCTTGTCTGGTACTGCATGCACGTTTTTCATAAACACACCCAGGCAAAATGAATTAAAATATTGTCTGAACTAGCCAGGTGCAGAGGTGCTATAGTCATAGCTAGCTGGGAGGCTGAGGCAGGAGGATCACTTAAGCCTACGAGTTTAAGGCTAACTTGAATAATTATGAAGATCCTGTCTACAAACAAAACCTTTTACATGTGGTGTGTTGTAATTTGTCCTCTGACCAACTTCATTTGTTCTAGCAGGCTCCATCACCTGAGACTCATTTTTCGTTTAAGGACCATCCTCACTATTATTAAAATCATCTTTTAAAATCCTGCTTACCTGTCTTGTGTAAACTTAATTCCAGGTCAGACACCAAACCTTCAGAGTCCAGGAACCCCTTTCCTCCCTGAGGCCTCCCACCCTGAAAGGGCCCTTCCTGTCATGAGATGAGGATGGATATGGAGACACAGGATGGACGGCAGCCATTGGGCACCCACCTGCCATTGAGTTAAGGTCTCTTCCCCCTTGGCTTGCAGCGTCTCCGTCTTCGTCACCTCCTCCCGAAAATACTTTATGTCTTCCTCCAACTTCGTCTGGATACACAAACACAGGCCTCAGGTAAGTGGATCCCATGTCTGCTTATGTCTGGACTGTGTGGTCTTTCAGGCTGCACTGAGACCCTCTAACAGGAGCTCAGGGAACCAGACAGTCCCCACCCCCAAATAGCCTCAGTCTCCCAGATAGCTATAACTATAGCCATGCACTTCTGTACCTAGCTAGTTCGGATAATTTTTTTAAAATTCATTTTGCCTGCATGTGTTTGCGAAAAAAATGTGCGTGTAGTTCCAGGCAAGGCCAGAAGAGGGCGATGGAACTCCTGGAGCGGGACTTAAAGACGGGCTAGCCACTTGGGTGCCAGGAATCAAAACAAAATGGGAATCAAAACAAAACGAAAATCAGAGCACTTTGGCAGCGAGGTGTTCAGCACACAACACGCACGAACAAATGACCTTCAGTCAGGAAGTAAAACTGGATGACTGAAGGTTCCAGCTCCCCACTCCAGTGGCCATGCCAGGCTGTGGGCCCCGAGTTAGCCCATGAGACGTTGAGGAAAGGAGTCTTTATTGACCTGGGTTTTGGAGGTTAGATCACTGTAATATACACTATATTCGTAAATTGTCTATGCTGCTTGAACTTACTGAGCAGCTGGCTTTGGAAGCAGGGTAGCCCTGCATCTATTTTACACTCGGGCATGTTTGTCTCAAAATGTCCTTGAAAGTCCCTTGTCCTAGGATGGGCTGGCCCCCTAACTGTGATAAGTAGGGGGAAAAAAAACAACAACAAGCACACTGCAAAATAGCCCAAGAATAAAAATGTGCCCTCGAGAACAACTAGAAGACAAGGGATTTTCCAGAGGTTAGGGCTGTTGATCCTGTGATAGAAAAAACGCATCATGAGGAACATCCGTGGAGAGAAAGCTCAGTTAAAACAAATTAAAAAACTCCAGCTGACTGCCTCAACTGCCTCAGTCAACTCTGCTGATGTCTCTAGGTCCCTGATTTGGCAACATTGCCTTTTGCTCCTTTGATCAGGCTCCTCCCTCAGTTGTCTCCAACCCAAGTTGTCAGCTTGCTGTTGTGACCTCACTGGACGAAGTCTTGCGTTTCTCTCCTGCTTCTATCTGCTGCTACTCATTGTCTTTACTTTTGCTTGCTATTCACCTAATTACATCCCTCACTAATAACCGTGCTACCCTAGACCCTCCTTGGGAACAGGCAGGTCTGGCATACACCTATTTTGCCCTGGGGGCAAAGGACACTTCCTTCCTGTTGCCTGGCCTCCAAGCATGCACTGGCATCTCTCTCTCTCTCTCTCTCTCCCTCCCTCCCTCCCTCCCTCCCTCCCTCTCTCCCTCCCTCTCTCTCTCTAACAGCAGTGCTCTTTTTATGAACTGAAAGTCTACATTCCTCACACCTTGAGTAGAAGCCAACTTGACAGATCCCCCAGCCCCAAGCATTGATCACTAGCCCCTGGTCATTCTTCTCCAGTGCTGGCCAAGGCTCCTCCTGGACAGGAGGCCCCTCATCTTGCATTCACCTTATACTCCCTTGCAGCCTCATCCACAGGCATCACGCTGTGCACCCGGTGCTCCTGGGCCTCCCTGCAGACCACACAAATAGGGCTCTGGTCATCCTGGCAGAAGAGCTTGAGGGGCTCTTGGTGTGTATGGCACAAGTCTCGCTTCTGCAGCCCAGGGTGCTGGCGGGCCATCTCTGCCACCTTTGTCAGTAGGCGGTTGGGCCTCAGGTTCCTCTGAAGGGACATCTCCCTGCACTCGGGGCAGGGGAAGCAGCCCTTCTGCTTCTTCTTCCCTTTCTTGACCTTCCCTTTCTCCCAGCTCATCAGGATGCAGTTTCTGCAGAAGTTGTGGCCACAGGCAGTCATCACAGGATCGATGAAGTAGTCGAGGCAGATGGAACATGTGGCCTCTTCTTGCAGCCTTCTGGCAAGTTCCATAGCATCCATGGCTCCTGGGGAGAAACAAGGGAAGGTTTCCACTGTAACCCCCTGGCAGGCAGAAGCACAGAACTGGCACCCCATGTCTGCCTCCTCTGTTGCTCCTTCATGGATGAGGACAAACGCTGGTGTCCGAATGTGGCATACAAAGACACTCTGAACAAATGCCAGCCAGACCCCTGAACCTTGGCTGCTGCATGTGAACTTGGTCCCTAAGTCAGCTTAGCCACAAGCTCCTTCCCATGCCTTCTGGGAGTCCCCAGCTGTTGTGCATCTGCAGTCAAGTCCCGCCTCAGCCCTAGGGCCACACTTCCACCCCAAAAGGCTGCCACGGAGTCAAGTGCCAGAGTACTGACGTTAGCAAATCCCTGGTAAAGCAAAGGAACTTAGAAAGGAAAGGCGATCCTTTCCGTTAAGGTGCAACACAGAAATGACAACACAAAACACACAGACAGGGGCTCCAGGCAGACACATGGACACATGAACACAGGGGCTGCGTGCAGACATGGAGACGCATGTGCATACAAACTTGCACACGGGTAAACATGTTTGTAACTACACATGAACACATCTACACAGAAAACATGTGCAAGTACACTTCCCCAGTGACAAGCACAGGCATGTGAACACACACACACACATGAAAGGATTCAGGAATAGGACTATAAAAACGTAGATTCCAGAAATAGGAATGTAAAAATAAAGAAATATAAAGTTGTAAGCCTAGGAGAATGAAAACAGACTGTCAGCAGCTTCCTCAGTAGCTTAAGGATTAAACTATTAACAGCGGGTTATTTCACTTTACAACCCACAGCTCTATTTACGAGGCCAAAGCATCTCTCTGCAAACTGAGAGCTAGCCTATGGATATGAGCTGAGTCAACTTTTAAGAAACAGATATATGACCTCTGGGTTACGCATTATCCCTGCTATGTGAAACTGGCAGGCTCAAAGGGAAGACACAGGGCTTCAGTAAACATTATCTGAAAGTACCCAGGAAGACAATAGGCTAAGCACAAGCATTAGTTTAACTGAAAAATGAAAATTGTAAAGTAAGGTAATCTGTATCTGAGTTTTACCTTGAGATTATGTGAGAAGCTTTTTACTAAGAACCAATTATTCTAATTTATTAACCCTCTGATATGACCAGCAGTCCCTTTTTCTGACTAATTGCTAAAGACATCTGTTTTCTTGCAATTAGTGACTTTCACTGTAATTTCCTCTGAAACATATTTCAGGATAGCTGCCTAGTTACCCACTGACGTTAGAACCCACTCCCCCTTAGGGTCTCCCTTGACTAACCCGCGGTCGGGGCAAGATCATAAAAATTCCTTTGTTCAGCCCTAATGCTTGGTGTCCCTACTATAAAAAGTGGGTTCAGAAACCGGCCGTTTGACACAGCCTAACAAACACCATCTCTGGCTGTGGTCTCAGCTAGCTGATGAGCTTCTATGCCCTGTGGTGTTATTATTATTATCATTAATTTTTAAGTTTGCTTCTGGTTTTCCTGGAATCTGGTTTCTGGAATAAAGTTTACTTCTGGTTTATTAGACTTTGGTGGTCTGTCCCCATCTTTGTGTGACCCCCCCTGGACCCAACAACACACACACACGTTCATAAACACATGTACAATGCACTGGCTCCCTGGAGTCCTCCTACCCCAGGCAGTGGAGACCCTGAGCTGCCCCCATCCTCTTTCCCAAACTCCCTATTGAAAGTTCGGAAATGAAGCTGACCCAATACTTCCTTCCTGTCCCCTCTTCTCAGTCCTTAAAGTCAAGGCATTTTTGGACATTCCTGAGTGGTTGCCACGTTAGTTTCTTCTGAACTTTCTGGGAGCAGAGCACATGGTATTAGCTCCTCCTGAACCTCAAGAGCCCTGAGGGGTGCACCGCTGATTACCTGATCAGAACGGGAGGGAGGGCCAAAGGGGCAAGGGGACCTCGAGGCTCTTGGTTACCTAAAGTCCTTTGTCAATGAGTGTTCATCTAAGAGACCTATGCGGTCAGAGTGATTCACGGTTGAAGCCTACAGTTCGAAGTGTAACCTTTGATGGGGACAGGATGGCTGGCTGAGACGGAAGAGCACTGAGAACTTGTAGTATAGGAGGGGCCCCTAGAGTCTCGGCTCAGAGGGTGCTGGGGAGTTCTCTGGGTGGCGAGTACTCACAGGGAAGGAGTCTTGCACTGCGCCAGATGCCAGGGCAGGTGCGTCGCGTGGGGAGAAAGGCTGAGTTTGCCCCTTAGGACTAGGAGAGGCCAGGGCCTAGGGCAGTGGGGCTTTGTGACGTCAACGCACGCAAGCGGGTTCCCTAGCAAAAGAGCCGCGGGGGGCGGGGCTGAGACTGCTGCTACGCGGAAGGACGGAGGTGGGGCCTCACTGGTGAGGGGTGGGACCAGCGAGAAAGGGGCGGGGACAGATCAATGGATGGCAGAAGATGAGGGGTGGGGTTCATCGTTCCGATGGGGCCTTTGTGACCTGGTTGGTCCTGTAGGGAAGGTATGGGATTTGCAGGGATGGAGGCCAAGAAAATAGAAAAGGGAGGTTTAAAAGTTGGGGCTGAAAGCCGGGCTGTGATAGCGCACGTCTTTAATCCTGTCACTCGGGAGGTTAGAGGCAGGTGGACCTCTGAGTTGAGGTCAGCCTGGTCTACAGGCCTATAGGAATTCCAGAACAGCCGGGGCAGGCTACACAGAGAAACCCTGTTTCTAAAAGCCAAGAAAAAAAGAAGGGGGGGGGGGGAGGAAGAGGATAAGTAGTTGGGGCTGGGTCGTTAAGGACAGGGCCTGGCTTGGGGTCCTTGGACTCGCCAACCCTAGCTCTCCTACTTTGTCAGCTCCTAGACCAGGGAGGAAGGAAGCAGCTGTCCTGGTGGACGGTAGGGAAGGTTACTGTCAGCATTTGCAGGATTTTGTCTGTGAGATTGTCCGGCTTGTGTAGCACTGGCTGTACTGAAAACCTTGGCAGGCTCCTGCCTCAGCTTCTCCGTTCTCCAGGTGGGAACCGCCAAATGGGTTCTCAGGGTGACTTTGATGCAGTGGCCCAGCATGCTCGGAATCTCATTCCAACTGAGAAACTGGCGGGAAAGATAAAGCTGAGGCTGGGGTTATCAGGGTAAAGGGAAAAGAAGGAGACAGGGGTCCCTGGATGGCTAAGCAGCACCAGGATGTCATCCCCATGGCTAGACAGCCTGGCTCTCTGTGGAGATGGTGGCTATAGGTTAGATCACTGGCTTTCCCAGAGCTGGCTGGGCTGCAAAGTACCCTGGGCAATCTCCTCCCTGGCAGGTGTGTACAGCAGTCAGCGGGAAAGCAGCAGACTCTTGGAGAGTAGGAGTGGGTATGGGGTGCTAAGCCCTGCCTTCTGATGGCCGTAGGTGCCTCATGTCCACCAGCGAGCGGATTCTGGATCCTGAGCCTGCTCACATTTGGGAAAAGGAACCACAGAATTGTAAAGGAAGTAATTTTTTAAACCAAGCAAACAGATGTCAGCACTAATGAACACACCCTCCCACCCCATCACCGTCCCCACATCAACTACCTAGACAGCATCTTGCTGATCTTGCTAACTGCTCAAGTTCCCGATTGAGAGATTTTTCTTGCAGAGCAGAATGTTTTCATCTGTGGGCAAACCTCTGGGTTTTTGTTTGCACTGTAGGCATTTATAACTTATTATTTATTTAATTGTGTATGGGGGGAGTGCCATGGGCACACATGTGGTCGTCATAAAAAAAAAGCTAGCAGAAATTGATTCTCTCCTTCCATGTGCATCCTAGGGGTCAAACTCGGGTCACATCAGGCTGGCAACAAGCCCCTTTACCTGCGGAGCCACCTTGCCAGTCCAGCACTGCCGGGATAAACAGCAGTTACCCCTGCTGGGAATAGCTTTTTTTCCCTTCTAGCTGTTGCCAAGGGCAACGCTGCTTTAATGCCTTTGGTTGTTTGCTGTCCTCCTTTCTCCCTGTCACAGGATTCACGGCTAGCCTGTGACATGGGACACTTGAAGAGAGTCAGCTCTCAACACACGATAACTTACCAGGATAATCTGTATGATACACTGCCCCGTGAGTGCTTGTTGGAATTCTGTTGGAATGTCCTCTACAATGCCATGGCCACCACAGTGAGGCATGATTAAGAAGTGGTAGAAGCAAGGGTGTTCGGATGCCTGGGTGTGTCCACGAAGGGCATGGGAATGGTAGACACTCCCCGTCTCGTCTTTTTGCCCACGAGGTGAACATCATTACCTCCAGTCAGTCATGTTCCTGATGACGGGGACAGCATGAGCCCCAAAGCAAGGAGAGCATGCATGCTTAACAATTCTGATTTCTCTATTGCCATCTGTGTGCAAGGGGATCTTGTGTCCTTCTACAGTGTATATGGGTCTGTATATGAGAGAGCATTACCCTTGGAGGCCAGAGGTGTAGAGACCCTGGAGCTGGAGTTGCAGGTCCTTGTGGGCTGCCCCACGATATGAGTGTTGGGAACTGAACTTGGGTCCTCTGCAAGAGCAGCAGGAGCTCTTAACCAGCTCAACATAAATGGTCTGTAAATAAAATACAAAGTCCTAATGACCTGTTCCCTATCTAAGAGTTGAGCAGCCCAGGGGAAGGACCATCCAAGGTCAGCGACTC
Source organism: Microtus oregoni (assembly GCF_018167655.1). Taxonomy (NCBI): domain Eukaryota; kingdom Metazoa; phylum Chordata; class Mammalia; order Rodentia; family Cricetidae; genus Microtus; species Microtus oregoni. The sequence goes on from NW_024543074.1 coordinate 39,258,269, forward strand.
CCAGATGCCACTGAAGCTTAAAATACAGAAAAGGGTAGGCTGAGTTCACCTTTGAAATAAAAAAGGCTCTTAGAAGAGACAGACACACCGAACACTCTGGACCAAGAGAGGGAGAGGGGCTTGAAGAAAAAGCAGAAATTGCTGAGGTTGTCTTGGTACAGCACAGGATACACCAGATCCAAAGGACACACTCAGGGGCCAACCTGCGTGGCACCGTTCATTTGCAAGCATGTGGAATTTTTCCTCTGGAGTCTTTTCAGCGTTATTAACTTACAGGAGGTTGGAGGAAAGAATGTTAGACTTCAGCATTCTCTAGATGATGCTGTGCCCCTCAAGCAAGCAACAGAACTTTTGAGTCTGTTTCCACACATCTGATCGGGGTAGGGCACTTTACAAAATGGGGCCTCGGGAACATGGTCCCCAGTGACTGGCTGATCTAAGGCCAGTCCAGCACCTCAGATCCGAGCTGGTGATCATCTGTCTTTCTCTGCAGGACTGTTTCCCCTGTGACCAATAGCTCCAGAGTCTCGTAATTCCCACTATACTTACAGGGAGAGCAAGAGTACATAGCTTCTCTTGTTTTGAATTCCAGAAGGCCTTCCCTGTGCTCTGCGAAGGCAGGAAAACCAAAGTATTCCTATTGTTGTTGTTGTTGAGGAGATGTGGTAGTTAGGGTCTAAGCCCGGAACTTGGACAGCTAGGCAAGTGTTCTACTGTGGTTCCTGCAGAATCCTGCAGCTGGTTTGATTCCAGAGTCCTAGAACCTAGCTTTGATTTGCTTTTTGTGACCGCTACCTTTTGTGTCCTGAACCTACCGTTTGGAGTATGTAAATCTCATCTGAGAGTTCCCTAAGGGTTCAAAGCCTATGCAAAACCTAGTCACAGAAGGACTCAGCAAACTGAGACATCCTGGGATTTTGGGAATTTGTGTTGACATTGTCTCTAAGGGGAGCTTAAATAAGAGGTTTTGTGATGGAGGAAGGTCATTGGCTAATAAAGGCACTGCCCTGGCCCATTTTATTGGTTAGAGGATAGGTGGGAGGAGTAAACAGAACAGGATACTGGGAGGAAGAGGAAGTGAGCTCAGAGTCTCGACAGCTTTCCTCTCAGGAGCAGAAGCCTGAGAGAGACGCCATGCCCCACTCCCGGCATGAAGCTCCGACCCAGGATGGACTAGGCTAGAATCTTCCCGGTAAGACCGGTTCTCACAGATTATTAGAGATGGGTTGATCGGGATGTGAGAATTAGCCAGTAAGGGCTAGGGCTAAAGGGCCAAGCAGTGATTAAATGAATACAGTTTGTGTGTTGTTATTTCGGGGCATAAGCTAGCCGAGCAGGCGGCCGGGGTGCTGGGAACGCAGCCCCGCCACTCTTATTACTTCAGTTTTGGTATACAGAAATTGACTTGCTAAAGGTGTGAATTGTATAACAATAAAAAAAAAAGCCCTTTGCTGAGCTACAGTGAGCAGTTCACCATAGCTGACTCCTCCACCCCCCACGTCCTGCCCCGCCCCGCTGCTGGAAAGGCTAAAGAGAAATTGTCCTTAGCATGCCTCTGTGTCTTCTTTCCTCGTATCCGTGGGAACCCACACCTGATACTACCATCAAGTAACACCAGCTGTGCTCATGCTATGGGCCTGTTTAGGAGATTAAGTCATAGACATTTTTTTTAAAAAAAAATGTTCTTATTGAACTATATATTTTTCTCTGCTCCCCTCTTTTCTCCCCTCTTTTTCGACCCTCTCCCATGGTCCCCATGCTCCCAATTTACTCAGGAGATCTTGCATAGACATTTAAAAAAAAAGGTGAGGTTTTGCTATGTATTCCAGCCTGGCCTGAAGCTTGTGGTCTCCCATCTCAGTGTCTCAGGTGCTGAGACTACAGGCATGCTGCACCGCCGCTGGCAACGCTAAATTTCTTCCTGTCTGAAAGGTTCTGGAGGGCTGAGTCTTTAAGGCTGCTCTCCTCTCCTTGGCTTGCAAGTCTTCTCTAGGTCCTCATGGGGTCCCCTGTGTGTGTGTGTGTGTGTGTGTGTGTGTGTGTTCTCATTTCTTCTTACAAAGACACCTCTCACCCTGACCTCAGATCATCCCACCACACTAGGTGGTCCTTGGTTATCTCTTTAACAAAGCCATTAATGGATGATTTCACTATGTAACAGAGGTAAAGTTTTTTTTTTTTAGTTTTATAATAGATTTTTTTTTAAAGGGTAAAGCACTCAATTTAAATATAAGTCCAACAGAACCGCTGTCAGTAAGCCATGATGCAATCAGGTTTTTTTTTTTTTTAAATTAACCTCAGTCATATATTCAGGCTATTCCCCCCAGGCCTCCACTATGCAGTTCAATTTAGGTTCCTTCCTGTTTGATTTCTGAGAAGGCTGATTATTCTCTATGCCTGTCGTCCCTGGTACACCATTAGCTCTTTGTATTATTCAGAAGCCTGTTACACAGTACTGGACACATGAGAAATCGGGGCTAGTGACATCCAGAGAGTAAAATCCCAGGGCAAAACATCCTCTTGAACTTCTAAACTAGAGATCCTATTGCTTACCACTTAGGGTGAGTCAACAGCTATTGGCTAAACTCCCTACCCTAAGTGGAGAGTCAGAGTCTAACACAGGATCCTCTGGATTGATGTGGGATTGCCCTCTGTATGCTGTAATTACCATTAATGATAAAGAAACTGCTTTGGACCTATAGCAGAGCTATAGGGGAGGAGCCAGGCAGGGAAAACTAAACAGAATGCTGGGAGAAAGGAGGTGGAGACAGAGAGAAGCCATGTAGCCCTGCCAGAGCCAGACAGAACTTTACCCGGTAAGCCACAGCCACGTGGCAATACACAGATTACTAGAAATGGGTTAAATTAAAATGTAAGAGCTGGCTGACAAGAAGTTAGAGCTAATAGGCCAAGCAGTGATTTAATTAATATAGTTTCTGTGTGATTATTTTGGGGCTGAGCAGCCGGGAGCTAACTAGCAGCTTCCTTACTACACTGGATGTGTCCCTGGAAACTTTTTCCTTAGCTGCCCTAGCAGATGGGCAAAGTTAACACAGGCTAGAATTTAATAAAACACAGTTCCCTGTGCTTTCCATCATAGGAGAAAGACTAACTTCTAATGCACAGGAGTAGCCAGCAGCCTTTTTAAATCAGGTGAGTTATCCGAAGCACAAGATCTGCTGGGCTCCTAGTAATGGCAGTTAACCCAACTGGTGAGTGGTGCTGGTACAGAAGAGCACACCAGGCCAACACTATGGTTGTGGCAGTGGGTTTGCCACCTGTGGGGCTCCTTTACTAGGCAGGACCAGTCACAACTGCCAACCTTGAGGCTACTACGCCTTGTAAGCGAAGGCCTAGTTAAATAGGGACGGAACTGCGGACCAAACAGCTTAACGGGTCCGCGGCTAAGGGCGTCCCAGTCGACTCGTCTAGATCTCCAATGAGATCCAATCTAGGTTACAACCGCTTTTTTAGGATTTTGTGGGTGGCTCTGAAAAGAGCCTTTGGGTTGGTGGTGCTGCAGGGACCGGGAGCCCATGGGGTCTAGGCTCGCTCTCCGCGGATGCGCCGAGCCAGCTGGACGTCCTTCGGCATGATGGTCACCCGCTTGGCGTGGATGGCGCACAGGTTGGTGTCCTCGAAGAGCCCCACGAGGTAGGACTCGCAGGCCTCCTGCAGAGCCATCACGGCCGAGCTCTGGAAGCGCAGGTCGGTCTTGAAGTCCTGGGCGATCTCGCGCACCAAGCGCTGGAACGGCAGCTTGCGGATCAGCAGCTCGGTGGACTTCTGGTAGCGCCGGATCTCGCGGAGCGCCACCGTGCCCGGGTGGTAGCGGTGCGGCTTCTTCACGCCGCCAGTGGCCGGTGCACTCTTGCGTGCCACTTTCGTGGCTAACTGCTTGCGTGGAGCCTTGCCTCCCGTCGACTTCCGCGCTGTCTGCTTGGTGCGAGCCATGCCTCCGAAGCCTTCCTTCGCTGTTCCTCAAAGGCACAAAATGGCCTGCGGGCACGGCTTTTATAGACCCCTCTGCATTCCTATTGGTCGCCCATCAGGTGGCATGATTGAATACTGAGTTCTGATTGGTCCATGGGGCGTTCCGCTCTACAGCCTTCCCTTTAAATTCTCTCCTCTTGCCGCTATCTCTAGAGTTGTTAGTGGCGCCGCTCTGGGTAGGACGGCAGCGGGCAGCGGGGACTGTAGAAAAGTTTAAGTCAATTTCTCAGCGCCTTTTTTTTTTTTTTAACAACCCTGCCTCAACTGCCAAGTCTCAAAGAACATATAATTCTGCGTGCTTTCTTTTTCCGGCAACTAGGCAAATTTTCCCGAGTTCTGGGTTATTAGAAAAGTAGTCGAGGTCTGGAGGTGGTTCAGCAGTTAAGCGGAGTATCTGTTCTTCCAGAGGACCCCGGTTCAGTACCCAGCACCCACATGATGGTCACATCCACTTGTAACTCATCTCAAGGGATCCAACACCACCTTCTGCTGGCACCAGGCAGTCAAGTGGTACACAACATACGTGCAAGCAAAACGCCCGTAAACACACAAAATATCTTTATAGTAAAATATTAAAAATTTTGTTTTGTTTTGTTTTTTGAGACAGGTTTTCTTTGTAGCTTTGGAGCCTGTCCTGGAACTTGCTCTCGTAGACCAGGCTGGCCCCCAAATCACAGAGATCCGCCTGCCTCTGCCTTCCGAGTGCTGGGATTAAAAGTGTGCGCCACCACCGCCCAGCCTAAAAAATAATTTTTTTAAAATATTTATTTATTTATTTATTTATTATGCATACAATATTCTGTCTGTATGTACGTCTGCAGGCCAGAAGAGGGCACCAGACCTCATTACAGATGGTTGTGAGCCACCATGTGGTTGCCGGGAATTGAACTCAGGACCTCTGGAAGAGCAGACACTGCTCTTAACCACTGAGCCATCTCTCCAGCCCCCTAAAAAATATTTTTTATATTAAAACACTTTAAAAGATTTAAAATTAAAAAAATTCATTTAAAAGTATTTTAAATTAAAACTATTCTAACATTACAAATATTTTAGCATTAACATATTTTAAAATTAAAAGTACTTTAAAATAAAAAATATTTTTAAAATTAAAAGAATTATTTAAAAAATCTAAAAATGCCCCTGCTGTGCCCTTGCTGGCTCATGACAAAGTCTTGACACAGCACCACAGGTTCCCAACTTGGCTACACTAACAATTAGCTGAACTTCTAGCTCTCACCGATCGATCTCAGCAGATGTGGTCTTTTGTTTGGTTTGTATTCCTGCCCCAACTTTGGATCAGCTGCTTTCTCCCCTTAAAGACCCTTGTGGTGGTTTGAATATGAACAGCCCTCACAGGCTCACATATTTAAATGCTTCCTCTCTTCCGTAAGTGTGTTAGGAAGGAGTAGGAGGCGTGGTCTTTAGAGGAGGTGTTTTCGCTGGAGTTGGGCTTTCAGGTTTCCTAAGCCCTCCCTAGGCTTGCTCAACCTCCTGCCTGCCTATCTGGGTGTAAGAAAGCAAGCTCTCTTCAGCAAGCCTACTTCAGCAGCCCCCGGCTGGCCTGTCTGCCGGCCTCTATGCTTCCCACCACGCTGATCACGGACTCACCCTCTGCCTCTGTAAGCAAGACCCCAACGCAAAGCTTCCTTTTGTACTCTGTCTTGGTCCTGGTGTCTCCTTAGAGCAATGGGAGGGTTACTAAGACAACTTTTTAGAACAGGCCCGTGTAAGATCACCTGTCCTTTAGACACCCTTCTTCCCACTGTCTCAGGAAAGCCCCTTCTACCTGCCCCACACTCTCCCAGAACCAGAAACAGCTTTTAAGATCTCAGTGATTCTTCTCCAGCTTTTTCACACAGTCTCGACTTTCATTCAAGAGGATCACAGGGAAGCTCGGCATGTTGACACCTACTTGTAGTCCCGTACTTGGGAGGTAAAGGTAGTCAAATCGGGAGGTCATCCTTGCTCACATAGCTCACATGTAAAGGTTCCAGCAGCTCTGATCCCCTTGTTTGGGAAGTGTGATACTGGGGTTTTTGTTGGTGAGCTACCTATTCTTTTCCATGATGAGAAATGACTAATTCTTACTTTCAGAGTTTACCGTTTATAACTGTCTAGTACCAGCAAGAATAATGTTATGTTTTAGTAATGTTAGAGAAGTTTTATTAATTTTAAGAGATTTATTGATTGATTTGTGTGTGTGGCTGTGTCGGTTTAAGTGCACCATTTTGTGAGCCACTGGAAGAGGGGCAGGAACTAACCTGGGTCCTTAGAACAATAAGGGCCATTAACCAATGAGCCACTCTTATGGTGAAATACATTTAATTGGAGCTGGTTTGCAGATACAAAAGTTTAGCCTGTTAGTGTCGTGGTGGGAAGCAGGCAGACATGGTGTTGGTGAAGGAGCTGAGAGTTCTGCATCCAGATCCACAGTCAGCAGGAAGAGAGACATTGGGACTGGCTTGAGAGTTTGAAACCTCAAAGCCCATCTCCAGTGACACACTTCCAACAAGGCCACAGGTCCTAATCCTTTCAAATAATCCCACTCTCCGTGAGCCTATGGGGACCATTTTTATTCAAACCACCACACTGTCAAATATGATGAGTTGTGCTTACAAAGTTCCTTGTGTTAAAAGATCACTGTCCTTCGAATATCCTGGCTTCATCGTGGCATCAGGAAGCTATGGTTTGTGTCTGTGCTCTGAGCAGATGACGTGCTACGCCTGTCTTAGACAGTGGAACTGATCCTATTTAAATATACCTTAATCCTGTCAGATGTCAGATTTTCCTACACCATGATTTGAACATAATCCATAAGATAGGTCTTGTGCTAATGAACTTTCCAACACAATGCAGTGTCTATATCTACACCCCGGAGGGTTTAATGGTGGGATGTGGCTCATGCTTAGTAGAGCAGGGCTGGGTCAAAGGTCACACGACTCATGCCCCAAAGTCTGCATCCAGTTTTCAGCAACAGGAGAAAGCTACGAGAAAATGGCGTACCTCATATTAGTCTGCTGGGAGCCGATGGGAGAAAACTGGATCCTACAGAGCTTAATGGGGTGACCGATTGGACTGATAAAAAGCTTTTGTTTGAATCTTCACAGAACTCAGGGAAATGCTGATAAATTTTTTGCAGACTTTTTTGTTTGTTTATTTTGCTTTACGAGATAGGTTTTCTTCTCTGTGTAGCTTTGGAGCCTGAACTGGAACTTGCACTGTAGACCAGGCTGACCTTAAACTCACAGCCTCTGCTTCCCAAGTGCTGGGATTAAAGGCGTGTGCCACCACCAGTACCCTGCTTTATTTTATTTTATTTTATTTGAAAGGGAGGTAGGGATGGGTGGGGGAGGGTTGTTGAGACAGGGTTTCTCTGTGTAGCCCTGGCTGTTCTGGAACTAGCTCTGTAAACCAGGCTGTCCTCGAACTCAGAGATTCACCTGCCTCTGCCTCCGAGTTCTGGGATGAAAGACGTGCGCCACCACCGCCTGGCTTGGGTACAAAGACTATTTTATTTATTTTTTATTTTTTTCTTCCGTTTATTTATTTATTAAAGATTTCTGTCTCTTTCCCACCACTTCCTCCCATTTCCCTCCCCCTCCCCCAATTAAGTTCCCCTCCCTTGTCAGCCGATAGAGCTATCAGGGTTCCCTGTCCAGTGGGAAGTCCAAGGACCACCCACCTCCATCCAGGTCTAGTAAGGTGAGCATCCAAACTGCCTAGGCTCCCACAAAGCCAGTATGTGCAGTAGGATCAATAACCCACTGCCATTGTTCTTGAGTTCTCAGTAGTCCTCATTGTCCGCTATGTTCAGTGAGTCCGGTTTTATCCCAGGTTTTTTCAGACCCAAAGACTATTTTAAAGGATCCAAATGGCCAGTGGGTCCTGAGCACAGGAGTTTCTATCCCTGCAGTGTCACGTGGCACTCCCTCCTGGTGTGTGAGACTCTTCACCTTGGGGGCATTCCACGAATCTGGTGTCCAGCAGCTCCCTTACTGCACAGCCATGATTAAAGTGTGCACAACTCTTAGGGCAAAAAGGTTATGATCTGAAGTGGATGTAATTGGCTAAGCCTGGCCAGACCTGTCTCCTTGAATTTCTCTTGGTCTCTCTGTGGAGCGGACACGCCAATGAAACTTGGGGTGTGTGTGTGTGGGGGGGGGCTGTGATCATCAAAAAGGTAGGTTGAGAATGTCTGTGTGGCTGGATCCAAGGCAGAAAGGCAGGGAAGGTTAGAGGATATTCCTAGGTCCTGTGACCTAGGAATCTTGAGAAAGAGAGATTCCAGTCTCTGTGGCCTGCCTACAGAAGAAAAAGGATTAGTTTAAAAAATACAAAGCAAAAAGGAGGGTGTGAGTGGGCACAGGGAGGGACAGGGGAGGGAGGGTTTCCTTTCTGAGGCCTAAAGGACCCCAGATACAAAAGATTATTTCTATAGTTCTGAATCTCACCAAAAGTTGCTTCAAGGGGCTCAGCCATTAAGAATACTGGATGCTCTTCCAGAGGTCCTGAGTTCAATTCCCAGCAACCATATGGCGTCTCATACCCTCCCCTCTGCCATAGTGAGATCTGTTACTCTCTTCTGGCCTGCAGGCAGACATACAGGCAGAACACTATAATAAATAAATAAATATATAAATAAATAAAATTTTTTCAAAAGTTGCTTCAAGAATCAAGGAAAAAGGCCAAGTACCTTAACAGAACAAACATATGCTTAGGGTTTTTGTTGCTTAATTTAAAAGGCAGGAGGCTCTAGGAGTTATAAACCGGGTCTATGGGCCAAAACAAAATACATAGTAAATTTTAGTTACACATATATATGATCACAAGCTATGAAATTATATAGACTGGGCAATTTATAACATCAGAGACTCATTTCTCACAGTTCTGGGAGCTGGAAAGCCAAGGCCCAGGCAGGTGGATTCGATGTCTGGTGGTGGCCGTGGATAGCGGCTTCTCACTGCCTTTATTTGAAGAGTGAGAACCTTCACCTCGAGCCTTTCTTAAGGGCTCTTGCTTGACTCACGCCTCCTGAAGGCCCCACTGTTGGCCGTTCTCACACTGCTGACGATGTTTCAGTGTGTGACTCTGGGCCACGTGCGGACCACAGCACTGACTTTGCCCTCTAAGCCAAGTAGCTAAAAAAGAAAACCTAACCTATCTGGTTAAAGAAAACAGAATACTTTATTCTGTCAGTAGCAATGGAATATGGCTGGGCGGTGGTGGCACACACCTTTAATCCCAGCCCTTGGGAGGCAGAGGCAGGTGGATCTCGGTGTGTTTAAGGCCAGTCAGGGCTACATAGTGAAACACTATTTTAAAAAATGGAGGGGAGAAATAGAAAAAAAAATAAAGAAATGAGAAAAAAGTAAATTAATGTTATTTGCTGGAAAAATGGATAGAACTCAAGATCATTGTGTTAAGTCAAAGAAGCCAGATCCTGAGAGGGAAGCAGTGTGTGGATTCTCTAGCATGTGGAAGCTAGACATTTTTTAAAAGATGTGAAAATGGGAGGGGGTATTTATGAAGAGGAAGGTGATGGGGGGAAGGGAGAGATGGTGTGTGTAGCTATGAACAAACATCATATACATGTATAAAATTATCAAAATGAAAACCATTACTACGCACAGTTAATATACGCTAATAAATCTAAAATATACGGAAAGAAAGAAATGACTCAAAGATCTAAGGATAGCAGGGCATGGTAGTCCATGCTACATTTGCAGCACTTGAGCTGAATCAGGATAACAATTTTGAGGGTCGCTTAGGCTACGTTGAAAAGACCCTTTTTCGAACAAAATAAAACACAGCTGGATCTGAAAAAATTAAAAGATTTCTTGAGGCAAATACTTTCACGGATGGGCTAGACTCAAGGGTCTTCCACAGGACACTACGTCACACGTCACAATCTGGGCAACAAGAAATAATAACAATGGTTATTTAGACCAAGTCAGAGTATGGAAAAGGTAGCCCACATAGTTCCAATCGCGAGTCGAGAAAAAGACAGAAATCAAACTGTGTTGCATTTTTACGGATTTGGTAAAAAAGGAAAGCACTGACCATCATCGTGTTTTGTTTCTAAATATGTATGTGTAGTCTAAACACAGCCGTGAGCGAATACCGCAAAGGGAAGCAGAAGCCGAGTTTCAGGGATGCGGCCGCGGGGAGGCGCTGCATCATCCCGAGGAAGGGAACGCGGGTCGTCCGTGGGTGGTGCCCGGAACCGGGACAGCACTATCCGGTACACCTAGTGATGTGAGGAAAATGGCTTCACTTTCAGAAAGAACCGTATCTCTTGCCTCTGGGAATACACGACCTTGTGAGACACCAGCAGCTAGTGGTATTTGAAATCCTGAGGGAGCCAGGGATGAGCTGTGGCAGAGACTGGGAGGCTGCAGAGCATCCGCCCCGGGCGGCCGCATCCCAAGCAGCCGCTGACGGAAAACGCCCTTGAGCAAGTCCAGGTTCCAGAGCCGAAGCGTGCAAAGAGCACCGCTTCTCCAGCACCCAATGCCAAGGTGCCCACCAGAGGCCGCCGGAAACCTTCGCTGAGCTCCGGCGCTCACACTCCTACACTCCTGCACCCCAGACCTCCCGAAGGCCGAACTCTGTGCAATCGTCACCGGGGTGGTTAACCAAGCTGTGCGCTGCACGCACGAGTCCCACGGCTTTAATCTTAAATCTGCTTTGCAATTCCAACAAGTCTAAACAATGCTTCCCAGAGTGAAGACGCGCTGTGCAAGACTGCATGCAACTGCAGAGCAGCGTCTTAATATCTGGCAAAGAACTTCTTTCTAGGGCCCGTAGTTTCCTTTTCCTGTCAAATTTCTCCCAATCAGAACCCGAGTCGCACTACTGGCATTGTGGGAAAGGATCAAATGGAGGTTTAGCTTGTAGTATTAAGGGTGGAAGGTGGGGATGGAGGTGGAACTTGGGGGGGGGGGGGGGCGGGAGCTCAGTTGTGGGACTCCACTGTCCCCTCAGCTCTATTCTGCTTGCTGTGGAAGCTCAATTTCTTTCCTTCTCTACATCATTGACCAGACTGGGAAGAAGTCCTTTGTTTTAAATTAACTTTATCAAATAACTGTTTAACATTATGTGCAGGGCATACTTAACACAAATGTGCCTCTCTGCCCCTCTCTATGTCGCTGTTAGCTAGTCGAGGGTAGTAAACTGTGAGGTGGTGAGCTGGCCACAACACTGCAGAGTTTATCTCCTAGGCAGAGATAGGATGATATAAAGGACTATAAGCTTATGAGAGTCTTGGAAGGAAGAGGACACATTTTTTTTTTTTTTAAAACAACAGCCATCGTAACAGGAATGAGGCGACACCTCTCCATTGTCTGATTGTTTAGTGGCTGTAATGATGTCAAAGATCGTGAGTATCTTTACAGAAATCCCTATTAGGGTCCTTTGCCTAGTTAAAATTTGAGTTGTTAAAAGTGAAACGTAGAGCTATTTTGGGTATTATTCTCTGATCAAATGTATGGCTACAAATTAATTGTTCTAGCTGGGCAGTGGGGGCGCACGCCTTTAATCCCAGCACTCGGGAGGCAGAGGCATGGGGATCTCTGTGAGTTCGAGACCAGCCTGGTCTACAGAGCTAGTTCCAGGACAGGCTCCAAAGCTACAGAGAAACCCTGTTTCGAAAAAACCAAAATAAAATAAAATAAAAATAAAAATAAAAAATAAATAATTGTTCCTCATTCTGTAGGTTGCATTTTAATTTAATTGAGGCAATTATCTAATTTCTGTGTGCATATTTTTATCATAGCAACTCACGCATACACAGAATACAAAACAGGTACATTTTGTCTGTTTTTCTGAATTGAATCACCAGGGTGAGGACCACCTCATGTGATCTGGACACCAGTGAGGGTGAGCTGCCATTGGCAGTTAGGAGGTGGGACTGTCCAGCAGGTGCTGTAGGCATGCAGCTTGGGGAAGAGGTGGAAGCTTGTGGAATCATGGTTTGGGGTGATAACACAGAAAAGGGGGACCCTCCTTGTAGCAGCCTACACCTGTGGTGAGCAACACGGAGGCCTGCGATCCCTCCCTGCTTCCTGAGCCCAGGGCTTTGCAGCTCATCACATTAGGGAGAAATTGCTGCTTACACAGCCCGAGTGCAACTGGTCTGGCACTTGTGTGAACCCCGGGTCACGGCTGGAGGGACAGTATGAAAACCTGCAGCCTCTACAGTCCTTGGGCGAAGCCACTAACCCCCCAGAGAAGCTTTGCTGACTCTCCAGCTGACCTTTCCTGGCGCTCCAGCTCCTGTCTCTCTCTCTCTCTCTCTCTCTCTCTCTCTCGTCATCTCTTCTGCACATGCAGAGAGCTTTATGAGAATGATTCTTGATCAACCCAGCACAACTACTTACCCTATAATATATCACATTATGTACTAGAAGTTATGTTGACATAATTTAAAGTACTGGGGTTCCTGTGACCAATCCCCCTATAGACACCAAGGGATACTGTAATGTCCTCTAGGTTCATCCACATGATAACAAATGAAATGCTGCTTTTCAAACCTATGTAGTATTTAATCTGTGTATATGTCATTTTTTTTTCAAGACAGGATTTCTCTGTGCAGCTTTGGAGCCTGTCCTGGAATTTGCTCTGTAGACCAGGCTGGCCTTCAACTCACAGAAATCCGCCTACCTCTGCCTCCCGAGTGCTGGGATTAAAGGCATGTGCCACCACTGCCCGGTGTATATACCGCATTTTGAAGATATATTTGCTCCTGTATAGACATCTAGGTGAGTCCCATGTCTTAGCCGTTGACAGCGCCACAAAGAACGTGTCAGTCCATATGTCTCTTCCACACACTGATTTCATTTCCTTTGGATAGACGCCCAGGAGTTGGAGAGATCTATTAAAATAGGTCTATTTTTAATTTTTTGATGTGGGGGATTATTGGACATGTGGATGAGCCTGCAAAGAAATGGTCCCACAGAGCTGAGACCAAATGTGGGAGGCAGGGCTGGAGGAAAGATCTACACCTAGAAGAGGAACTAGGATGCTGGGGAGCCGGGTGGAGCGCTCCCACACCCTGCAAACAGTTTCTGCAGCTCTTTCCAGAGCTGGCTCCAGCTGCATGCTTCTGGAACCCTCTATCTCTTTTTCCTGTCTTCAATAAAGAGCAGTGCATAGGGACACGTGGGGAGTGTCCTAAGATCATTCTACTACAGGCTTGTGGGTCAGGAAAAGACCTCCATGCTCCCACACAATACGCATGTGGGCCGGACCTGCCAAGAGGAACTGCCAAGGGCGGTCCAGAGGGGCTGCGGTATCAGGATGTCCATACCTGCTCTTCCACGTGGTCTCTGATGATGGCAGCTCGGGTACCTGAGTTCAACCTCCTCCTACCTGAGCTGGGTCAGTGTTGCTCTAGAAAGCAAGCACAGGAACACATCGGTCTTCCTTCTGGCCCCCGCCCCACTTCCAGGCTTCCATCTCTCCCTCCCTTGCCCCCCTGTGTGTGTGCATGCACATGCGCATGTATGAATGTATGTATATGTATGAGTGCAGGCAAACATGTGCCTCCTGTGTGGAGGTCTGAGGATCATCTCAGGTATTGTTCTCAGGTTCCACCTTGAGGCAGGGTCTCTTTGTTAGCTGCTGTGTATAGCAGGCAAACTGGCCTGGGAGCTCTAGGGATTTTCCTATCTTCCTTAGAAGCACTGGAATTATGGTCAAGTGCTAACCTGGCCCTGCGCTGCCTGGGACCTGGGAATTCATGCTTGCATGGCAAGCTCTTTACTCCCCCATCTTGCTGGCCTTTCTCTGTCCATTTGGTACACACTCGGAGTTTCTTCAAATTTAGGTGAGATTTACAAGATATGATGAACCACTTTCATGTGAGCAGTTGAGGGACATCTGGTACATTTTCTTTTGTTGTGACCATCACCTGTGTCTTCTTCCACAACCACACGAGGAAGTTCTGTTCTCTCCTCTTCCAGCTCCTGTGTCTATTGTTGGAACATGCCTGTTCTGGACACTGAGGTCCAGTCATGTGCATGAATCAGTGCTTCATTCCCTTCCGTCGACTAGCACTCCGTTATGAGGACAAACCCGTCTTGCGGATCTGTTCATCAGCTGATGGATATTTGGGCTCCTCTTTTAGCTTGGATAAATGATACTATCGTTGCATCTGTGTAGCTTCTGCTAGATATCTATTTTCATTTTATTGGGCATATACCCTAGGCATGGCCATGTGGTGTTGAATCCAGTGAACATTCTCTTTTCAAGGCAGCTGCTGCTGGTACTTTACATTTCTGGAAATGGTAATCCAGAGGACTAGATTTTAGGTCAGGGTTGTTTCAGTCCAACTTTCTGTAATATTATAGACACATCCAGAATCTGTGCTCTCTTGGTATTCACTGGTCACATAACCCTGAGCAGTAGACAAGCCACATCTTTGTATTATATTTTCCCTAATGGAAAATTAAATATTCCTTTTGGATGGTGGTTGTGCATTTGACAGGAAGCCTTGGAAGTGGGAGATGAGAAGCTAATTCAGTACATCTTCCTCCACAATGCTTCCATGACACCATTAAATAGTAACATCCAACTCCTAAGTTTAACTGCCACTCAAGAGATTAAGAAACTACAATAATCTATGAATACACACAAACTAAAGCTAGAACTGAAGATTCTCACTAAATACATAAGGGGAAGATCTCAAGGTCCAACCCTTGGGCGTTGGTTTACTGACACCACCCACCAGCAGACTGTACAATCTATATGCAGTTTTTGTCTATTGTGTGGTTCAGACTCACAGTTGAATACATTGCTTATTCTTGGGCAAACAGGTTTTTGAGATGTTGATATTTTATACAGATTTGTGATTACAGACGGTGTCTGAGGAGGCTTGAATAGACCCAGTTTTGGTAGGGTATATATACTGAGCATTATATAATTGTCTTGCTGTCCTGTATTGCCAAAATTTAAAGAGAATAGCACAGTTAACAGGAAAGGGGACACATGTCGAACTCGGTGGCATTTTAACCAATTGTCATAACTCATTTAATCCCCCTTAACCCTCACTTTTCCCACTGTTAGTGATTTTATTTGTAACTGTCCCACCATTCTTTATTCTGCCCGTAGAAATCACAATCCTCTCTAAAAACTCCCATTTTACTTGATGTGATGCTAATCATGTTCTCCTTTAAACTTTACTATTGGACATTGCTGCACTCTCAAACCTAGTTTTACCAAAACCGACTAATTATTTTGTTTTTCAAGGTTAAGCTACTTAAGTGGGTAAGATTGATCAGTTCCAAACGCCTGCTGGACCACCATCATGGCCATCTATCTGTAATACTACCACTTATATATAGGGCAGCACTGAGCTGTGTCGCTCCCGTCCCCGACAACTTCGAGTTGTTCGCTTTCCAAAAAAAAAAAAAAAAAAAAAAAAATCCCTGACGCTTTTGGAAATTTCAACGTGATTAGACCCTAACTCGAGTGGACTTACGTTTTAGTAGAACCGGAAACATTAGAGACACCAGTTTCTAACCTTCCAGTGCCTAATGCTAACTCCAGCCAAACCAAGTGTCCCCTAAGGTTCAAGCACGAACCTTAACGGAAACCGAGTGTTTAACACGAGTGGTGGGGGACAAACCCCGGGGGCCTCCAAACAGACCCTAGGCCAACTGCAGACGGAAGCCGTTGGCCTGAGCGGTCACCACCCCAGGCGCCGCGCGGAAATGCACAAACGCATGGAAGGAAGCGGGAGACCCAGCCCTGGCCAGTACCAGGCGGTAACAGGCTCAGTGTACAGCTCTTTTTGAGGTTGTGGGTGGCTCTGAAAAGAGCCTTTGGTGTCCGTTAAGTAGCACTAGGGACCAGAAGGGCCTCACTTGCCCTTGGCCTTATGGTGGCTTTCGGTCTTCTTGGGCAGCAGCACCGCCTGGATGTTGGGCAGGACGCCGCCCTGCGCGATGGTCACACGGCCCAGCAGCTTGTTGAGCTCCTCGTCGTTGCGGATGGCCAACTGCAGGTGGCGCGGGATGATGCGCGTCTTCTTGTTGTCGCGGGCCGCGTTACCAGCCAGCTCCAGGATCTCGGCAGTCAGGTACTCCAGCACCGCTGCCAGGTACACCGGGGCGCCGGCACCCACCCGCTCCGAGTAGTTGCCCTTACGAAGTAGGCGGTGCACACGGCCCACAGGAAATTGTAGACCGGCGCGGGAGGAGCGGGACTTGGCTTTTGCGCGAGCTTTGCCGCCCTGCTTGCCACGACCAGACATCTCCAACTGATAACCAAAAAGAGTAACACGAACCAACGAAAAAGCTAGCGCTAACGACTCCGCAAGCGCCAACAAGCCCTTATATATGATCGGGAGGGAGGCTAGACTGCGCCTTTCTATTGGGTAGCAGCGTTAGCCAATCGGAAAAGGAACACGGCGAGCCTAATTTGCATATCCCTTGATCTCCGATGACGTAATGTGCAGTTGTAGTCAATCAAAAGCGAGCAATGTTGATCCTTCATTTGAATACGATACGTACAAATAGAGTTGGTGCAGCGGGCGTAAGTGTTTCTTCACAGTAGCTAGCTAATATGCCTGATCCGTCCAAGTCCACTCCGGCCCCCAAAAAGGGGTCCAAGAAAGCCGTTACCAAGGCGCAGAAAAAGGACGGCAAAAAACGCAAACGGGGCCGCAAGGAGAGCTACTCCATCTATGTGTACAAGGTGCTGAAGCAGGTGCACCCCGACACTGGCATTTCGTCTAAGGCCATGGGCATCATGAACTCGTTCGTCAACGATATTTTCGAGCGCATCGCCAGCGAGGCCTCCCGCCTGGCGCATTACAACAAGCGCTCGACCATCACGTCCCGCGAGGTGCAGACGGCCGTGCGTCTGCTGCTGCCCGGGGAACTGGCTAAGCATGCTGTGTCCGAGGGCACCAAGGCTGTCACCAAGTACACGAGCTCCAAGTGAGGCGCTGCGCGGGCGTCCTCAATCCAAAGGCTCTTTTCAGAGCCACCCATACAGTCGTTAAAAGGGTCTTGAACACAGTGTGTGGAGGCATTGATGGTTGTCACGCACCTGATAGGACTGGGTACGACCAAGAGAGATGTGTTTGGAGTAAGGAATGTAGGGCTGCAGCTGCTCTGCTCTTCCTAAGGATGGGATGTGGACGATGGCCACGGGAGGAGTCAAGGGGCGTGAGTCCCCTCCCCAAGTCTTCCCCAGGTGGGCGAGGTCACAAGAATAGTAGGACTCTGGGTGCCGCGCGTCCTGGGTGGCCTCTGATCTGCGTTCCCTTAGAACGTTTCCTGGAATAAACAGGCGTCTTATCCCCTGGATATGACCATTCTGGCATTATATATATATATCTAATAGATCCTGCCCTAGCGGTTTGCTGGAACCGAGGTTGAAAAGGCATGGCGACACCCTGAATGCCTGTGTGCAGAAGCTGGATCTAGCCAACTGCAGCAGCCAGCAGGGTTAGTGGTTCGGGGATGGAAGGATTTGGGAAAGAATCCTGTTGTTTTGAGCAAATGAATTGCTGCCCTGAGCTGCTTTATTTTCTGTAAAGCATTGGTATCAGAATTTTCCACGCTCAGCATTTTTTTCTTCTTTTCGGAGAATGCCGTTTTGGTCTGGCAGGAAATCTTACCTGTGGAAAGAACACAGCTTTCCTTGGTTTGCCTTTTATTTATGGAGAGAGGATTCATGATAATTACTTGAACCGTTATAAGATATATTGACAGTTATCGCCGTCTCTAGCACAGAATAATAGATACGTTTGGACAGATGTTAAGGGGCAGTCGCCGGGAGAAGATGTCTCCACTGGAATTTCCTACAGTAGCTGTGCCGCCTCCCCCTTTCCACATAAAAAGGATTTTTGACAACTTCAAACGTTTTAAAGTTAGCATCTTAAGTATTTTTTTTTAAATACTAAGTCAATTAGCTGCGAAGATGAAAATGACAACATAGGACTTTTGTTTTTAATTAGTCTTAAAAATACTGTTAGAACATTAACACGAGTCAGGTCAAAGTAAATCAAGTTCTTTAACAGATATTTCAGATGATTTTCTCTGAGAATTTGTCTTTATCTTTCTCGTGCCTCAAATTCTGCCAACAGCAATTAGATGTATATTACATTTTACCAATTGCTGGTCTCCAGAGTTTTCTATTGAAGTTTAAATATGCCAATCAAATTATCTCCGTGTTTAAAGAGGTACACCAGGAAAGCAGACAATTGTTTAAGACACGAATCATGGTATGTTAGTGAAGCTGAGTCTTCCGCTGAGGCTTGATGGGAGGAGGGGTTGGGTGGGAGACTATACTCTGGACCTCTAGTATGTTAGCCAAGTCTCTACCACTGAGATGCCACTCAGCCCTCTTCCTTCCCCCTGCCTGGGTTGTTTATTCAGATCCATTCATGGGTACAAGTAGTTAGTGTGTAGTATATAGCATTATTTTCATTTGACATCTTTTTTATAAAAAGATATAAGTAAGTACACATTAATAGAAGCCTTGTCATAACCCTTGACCCAGTACATTTCTTCTTTAGTTACAGTTGAAAACATAAACCATGTTCCATCATCATAGGGGAGACCACGGTCTGTCTTGTGTCTGCTGTCTCTTACACACACACACACACACACACACACACACACACACACACACACACAAACACACCAGTGTGTCAGTGTCATTATGTAGGCCTTGTTGGTCTAGAGCTCACTATATAGACCAGGCTGTCCTGGAACTCAGAGATCTGCCTGCCTGCACCTCCCTAGTGCTGGGATTAAAGGCATTCACCACCATGGACCCATGCCAGTATTCTTAATTGTCTCCAAAATAGAGAATTTGGAAGCCAGACGTGGTGTTGTCGACTTGAAATGGCAGCAGCTAGGCAGGAGCAGAGGCAGGGGAACCTTTGTATGCTCAACACCAGTGTGGTCTGCATATCAGGTTCTAGGCTATTCAGAGCTACACAGTGAGACTCTCACCAAACAAAACACGAACAGGATATATATATATATATATGTGTGTGTGTGTGTGTGTGTGTGTGTGTGTGTGTGCAGAAGTCAGAAAGGGGGTCAGATCACTTGGAACTAGCATTATTGATGGCTGTCAGCCATTAATGACCCAATTATTGTGGGTGCTAGGAATTGAACTCAGATCCTCTGCAAGAGCTATTCTTGACCCTGGGCCATTTCTCCAGCCCCAAGTTTTAAAGGAATATTTGCAGCTGCTTCGTCTAGGTCCGGGATAACATATGGTTTCAATAAACTGTAACCTTTGTCTCCAGGAGAAAGACGAGCCTGGAAGATGAACCTAAACATTTTTAGTACAAAAGATAGAATCAGCGAGCAAATCTAGCACACAATCACAATTTCCAAGTATGGTTCTATAACAATACATTTATAGTTGTTGGTAATACAATGGTTTAATTTTTAATTCTTTTTCCTGACAAAAACTGGAACTTGAGAATAAGCTGCCCAGGTGTGTTACTTTGGCAGCTACAGCTCAGAATGGGGAAGATTTGTCCTTCTGTAGGCTATGAATATTAAGGAGGTGACAAAGACTGTGGAAAACTGTGCTGTTGAGATTTTATAATATAGAAAATGGAGAGCAACTAACTGTGTACAAAATTCCACTGAACAATTGGAAAGTGTAGCAGTGTACAGCAAATATGTGAGAATTTGTAATAGCAACGAAGACAATGCAAATAATGTGTTTTCTGGATCTGGAATACTTAATGTTAGTGAGGTTGGAGGGGAAACGAGGGATCTGCAGGCGTGCAGTCTGAGAAAATGACGAAACTGCCATTCCCCAGTCTCAGCTAGATGCTCAAGATAAACTTGCTAATTATTAGGGAACAAACTAGGAATTTCGAGCAAGGGAAAAAGCTGTCTCTTTAAGAAGACGTTACTGACAGAAAGACTCGCCTTTCCTGTGAGACAGTGAGAGGTTAAATGTTGACAAATGAGCGCCTGTCACTGGAGGTGGTGCGAGGAGAAAGACGCCATTGTCCACCCCAGAAACCAACATGCAGTCGGAACCAGGGGCAACCAGGAGCTCATGGAAGATGAGCTTCTCCCACATACAATGAACCTCTCATATTGGAATTTTAAGGGGACGGTAGTTTGGACTGTTCTTGCACTTAGTCATTAATGCAGACATAAATTGAGCAGAGCACATATAAGGTTATTATTATTATTATTTTGCTGTTGTTTTAAAGGCACCGATTTCCTTTATTTAAAAGGACGTTTCACCATAACACAACATAGAGTTGTGTTAATGTATACAGACATTTTTATGATCTACATTCATGTGCACACACACATGTATACATTGAGATGAAACAAAAGAACATTTCATCGTTTAAATACATGCACGGATAAAATGTCAGAATTTTCCCTGGCCAGATTTTGGCTTAGTGGTAAGGTTGGTGAGCAAGGGGCTGTGCATAGCATTTTTAGGCGTTTCGAGTAAAATACAACAGAAGACCTGTTTAAACTGTTTTTGTCTGCAAGAGCTCTAAGGGTCTAATCCTGGCAAGGGGAGGAAGGAAGCAAAGGGATGGAGGAAGATGGCTCCGAAAGCATCAGTCACGAAAGCACAACAACCTGAGCCTCAACACGGCATTCCGCTGGACATAGGGGAGGCGGATGGATAGGGTGAAAAGATGAGGAGAGACCCCGCTGCTGACGCCCCCACCCCAACCGCGCAGTCCACCCCAAAATGCCCCCGGAAGCCATCCACTTAACTACGTTTTCTGTGGCCAAAATTGAATCAATTTCTTTATTAATGTATCTTTATAAAGAAGGCATGTATTACCTTCGTGTCCCAATGTCCAGTACAATCCCCATCCCAAAGTACATCAAATGAATGACAGTTCTTTATCACACCAGGTAGCACGCTCCTTTTTTGAGATTGGAAGGTGGCTCTGAAAAGAGCCTTTGGGTTGGGGACGCCCGCGCAGCGCCTCACTTGGAGCTCGTGTACTTGGTGACAGCCTTGGTGCCCTCGGACACAGCGTGCTTAGCCAGTTCCCCGGGCAGCAGCAGACGCACGGCCGTCTGCACCTCGCGGGACGTGATGGTCGAGCGCTTGTTGTAATGCGCCAGGCGGGAGGCCTCGCTGGCGATGCGCTCGAAAATATCGTTGACGAACGAGTTCATGATGCCCATGGCCTTAGACGAAATGCCCGTGTCGGGGTGCACCTGCTTCAGCACCTTGTACACATAGATGGAGTAGCTCTCCTTGCGGCCCCGTTTGCGTTTTTTGCCGTCCTTTTTCTGCGCCTTGGTAATGGCTTTTTTGGAACCCTTCTTGGGGGCTGGAGTGGAGCGGGAAGGCTCCGGCATCCTGCTGCACTGGCTGCACCAAGACGAACAGGGAGACGGCGGAGGCAGGGTTATTTGTCATCCTTATATTTAAATGAGGACTCCAAAGCAGTATCATCTGATTGGACAAACCTAAAATGTTGTAACTAGGAGACACGAGTTCTTTTTTCTTATTGGACAGTATCGCAACCAATCCGAAAGTGCGTTGACTGAGCCGGCTCAGTGTCTCATCTTTGTCTGAACCCTTTGTTTTAACTAGGAAGATTTAGTTTCTTTGGCAGTTGTGGCTGTGGCAGGGACAGTGCTGCAGGACCCGATTCTCGATTCTCGTTGAGCCAAATCACTGGCCATTTGTTTCTCATTAAAAACGAGGGAGAAGCTTATTGCCTGCTTAGTTGGAGGAGGAAATGACAGCTTCCGACTGCCATTTATCACATCATCGTCCCCCTCCAGGGGAAACAAAAGCAAAAACACATTTCTATAAGAATCCTTGAGCGAAGTTCAACAGTTCACGGGAAATCAGAAAACATACTAATGTAGTTTCACTGCGAGTGTGTGGCAGGGTAGATTTTCATCTGGAGAAGGGGTTTTTTGGGACGTCCATAATGCCAGGAGCTGGAGCGAAGGCTGGTGTAATCTTATTGATGGGTTCCGTATTTACAGGATGCAGCAGGTTATAGAAGTTACGCCTCTCATAACGGTTTGTGCGCACGCACCTAAACACGCACACACACACGGTGCTGAGAGAAAAATAAAAAGGCTGTATGTTTACATCGTTCACATTTCAGCATCACTTGGAGAGCTGGCTTTAGAAAAGCCGACCGCTAATTCCCTGCCTCATACACACTGGGTCATCATCTGCATACTACAGTTGAGGAATCCTGGTCTGAAGGCCAATTACCTGCCATTCCTGGGGTAAGTAATCTACTTCGTTCGCACCTCCATTTCTTCATGTGATGGTGGCATAATGCCTGTTGGATGCGGTGAGTTCATATGGGTGAGCAGCCTGGAAAGGGGCCCTGCACAAGCTAGTGTCTAATTCTTGTGAGCTTCTTTTACATCAACACACATCCTTTCTATCTCCCACCAAAACACAGAGCGAACTGTAATTCCTCACGCAGAGATGTGGCTGTTTTTCCAGTGCCTACAGGGCGAAAGACAACATGGTATCCATCAGACGCCCAGCCAATGCTTGGTGAAAGAACAGACCTGGAAGCCCATTCAGCTGGCTGCTGGGGCATTGGGTGCCTTGATATTGGAAGACTTCAGGGGTAGGGAGCCGTGTTTTAGTTATCAGCATGAGAAAAAAGTAATTGTGTAAAAAAAAAAATCACCTAAAGCCTAGAGGTGATGGTACACGCCTTTAATCCCTGCACTCAGGAGGCAGAAGGAAGTAGATCTTTGAGTTCGATGCCAGCCTGGTCTGCAGAACAAGTTCCAGGACAGCCAGGGCTGCACACAGAAGCCCTGTCTTGAAAAACAAAAACAAACAAAAATCACTTAGGGAAAAATATATTTTGAGTGTTAACCCTCCTATACACACAATGTAAATGAACCTTGGGTTAAAATTACTTGCAGCTACCAAGAGTCAAAAGGTGAATATTAGAAATATCTATATAAACTAGAGAACATTTACAAATGTTTAAGGATAGGAATAGGAAAGAGAATCTTGAAGAATAACTACTGCTCTTGATGTATCATGCTAATACCAAACAGATGCTCATTAATACAAGGACAAATGTTTCACCGACTGAGATTCTGGTGGGTGAAGCTGCATAGTTCAAGCAAGAACACTGCCATACACAAAGGAGGAAAGCTGGGAATATGGACCACAATTTTCTACAGTGTGCCAGGAAGACCACTGTCCAGTGCAGTCTCCCAAAGTGACAACTATGCTTGCAAGCAAAAATCAACATTCGCTTTCATAGATAGCACGTGTAAAAAAAAATGTAGAAGTGATGAGGCCCCACCGCAGATGTTAAGAGGCATAGTAAAATAAATCGCAGCTACTTTTACAGTGGGGTTTGTTATCGTCAAGACAAGGCCTCAGGAAGCTCATCCAGCCCTGAATTCCTGATGGCCTTACTGTTATCTCCAGCGGGTTAAGATAACAGCTACCACAGCTGGCTCATTACATTGTCTTATGGCTATTTAATGACAAGTGAAAATAATATTAAACCAAACTTACTAAGAACAACTGCATGAAGTGCTCCTCCCCGTGACATCAACATCTTAGTCCCTTTCAGTCCCCCTTGGCAGTGTGCTGCTGATAGACGAACCCCCCCCCCCCTCTCTCTCTCTGAGACCACGTTGCAGTGGAGACTCACCTATGGCGGCTGATCCTGAATAAAAGATCTTCCTGTTTTCCAGTTCATTTACTATTATAAAAACATACCCAATGGGTCTGGTATGGTGTAAAGTATCAAAGTTGTGAGAGTGAAAACAACTCCTGTCAATCTTCACAGACTCGAGGGAGCTGTGGAGGGACAAAGCTGGGAGGCTGGGAGGGAAAGGTGGCTTACTGTCGAATGGCAGAGTATTCCATCCCAAGGCTCCAGAACCACGACCTTTTAAACTCACAGAAATGCTAAAGTCTCTCTAAGGGACTGGGGGTCATAGGTTAGTTAGATACAGTCTGAGTTTAATATTAATATGCCTCAGGGCCCAGCAACACATGTGCAGACACACACACACATGCACATACACACGTGTGCGAGAGAGTGCGCACATGCAGACACGCATTACTTCTATATGGATATTTTCCCAACAAGTGCCTGTCCAATCCCAGACTGCTGCCCCTTTTGCTTATTGGTAGATTTGGTCAAAGGTTATCGTTTAAAAATATCTTACACATTCCTTCTCATTTGTGTCTTTTGTTTGCTTCTTTCGTTTTGTGTTTTCGAGACACGGTTTCTTGTAAACGTAGGAATGGCGTTTAGGCATCTTTTGTCCTCTGCAGTTTCCAGCTGGCATCGTTCGGACAAAGGCCTTCCCACCGTTACCCTGACTCCAATGACATCTCTGGTGCAGTGGGGGCCGGGGCGCTGAAGAGTCCTTTGGTTAAGGGCGCTGTTTTCTCCTACGTGAGGAGGTAAGCTGGCCTGTTCCTTGCCTGTTTGCTGAAGGGCCTTCTGTGGACCATTACTCCTTATATCAGCAAAAGAAAAAGCGAATTATCGACGATGGGAGCTATTGAGGTAAATCTTGGCAACCAATCCACTCAGCCTGAGAAAAGCCGGGCTACCATCTGAGAGCCGCGTGTACCCTACGTTTTGTGTCTTTGTGCACCAGACTAGCTGCTCCAGCCGCGTGGGCTCTGGCGAAATTTTCTTCGATGTAAGTGACCACCTCCTCCTGGCGCCCTTAAGTAATTCATGCTTCTCCACCTGAGCACAGTCTTAGGGACTGCTGAAAGGGAACTGTTTACTCGACCCGACTCGGACTTTATAAGAGTATGTATTTCCTCAAGACCGGTGGCTTTCGCGCAGAAAGAAGGGGCAGGAGGAGGGGTAGAGGAGCCGCGGTGGCGCTACAGAACCGCTGGGAGTGGGGTGGGGCGAGGGAGCTGGACCTGGAGATGGGTGAGAGAATCAGGAAGAAATGCAGCCTTAAGCGAGCTGCAGGTCACATCCCAGACCTTCCCCAGGAAACACCAGTGCCTGCCCGGCCCCAGCTTCCCTACCCACCCCCACCCGGCTCCCAGAGCACACTTATCCAAGGAAATCATCGAAATATCTGAGAACAAGGGAGAAAATATGAAGGTACAAACGCTCACGAAATACAGCAAATTCCTCACCAGGAGGAGCTGGCCTGCTCTGAAGGCCTCAGCCGAGCCTCGGAATAAAGGAATAAAGGGCCGTTTAGGAAAGGCGGTGGAGCTGCATACAGGCGATGCAGCTCTCGACTCTTGTCGTTAGGAGAGTGCATTGAATGCAACCATTGAAATCGTCCTGGGCCTCTGGCTGGGTTCTCGCTGTTTTGTTTTTGTTTGGTTTTTTTTGTAACCTGCCGCCCCTGGCTCTGTCTCACCTATGATGGTGCTCTGAACGTCTTTATTCTGGAGAATTCCCACAGCTAGAAGGCTGTCAGCAGATGCAGCTCTTCAGCTTTGGGAACCCAGATAAGCTTTTCTCTATAAATTATGCAGCCTATGGTATTCAGTCACAGCTGCACAAAACAGTGCCTGGGAGCTTCCATCTTGCTCTGGTAGTCTCCTTGCTTGCGGGTTTGATTTCTCAGTCACTTCTCTCTGCTGTCACAGGGCACCAAGTACTCCACCCATGTTCCAATCCTGCAGTCAAGGTGCTTTGCTACTCCCCACTTGGGCTTTGCCTCCTTAGCTTAGACAAGAATTTTACTTTTAAATTCAGGCATGGAAGTGCCAACAAAGCAGAAGACGGAAGACACAGGGAAAGCTGTCAGAAGCGAAACTGGAGCTGGTCTTTGTTGTCGGGACAGGGTCTCCTCTAGCCCTGACATGACCATGGGTCATCATGGAGTAGACACGCTGTGGACACCCGAAGGATGAACGACTCTAGATTTACAGTATCGGTAATGGGGCTGTTATATTCCCCCATAGGAAGGAGGATAATTGCATAACCTCCTTGGGGTTCCTACTGGAGTAAACAGGGATTGGAAGGCTGGCTGGAGGCGGGAACACCCATGATGGAGCTCTCCTGAGTTATCATCCATGCTGAGTTGGAACTTTTTGATAACTGCGGATTCACCCATGATCCTCTACGTAACCCCTTCCCAAGACCTGTCAGTAATTCCAGTAAACTTATTGGCTCACTAATGTGAACCTGGAGGAATTATTTCTTCTATATTGTAGTGTCTTGATTGGACAAATAGACATTTCTTCACATCTTGGGAAGTCACACCATGCCTTTGTTCAGCCCTAACCAAAAATATATAATTGTGGAGCAGGTGTGCCAGGTGAGGACTATCTCAAAAGACTCCACCAGGAGGACAGCCCTGCAGAGAGGGTCCTGCCACCACACAGAGGCTACTGCACCACACAGAGGGTACTGCCACTGCATAGAGGGTACTCCCGCCACACAGAGGCTACTGCACCACACAGCGGGTCCTGCCATCACACAGAGGGTACTGCTGCCACACAGAGGCTACTGCACCACACAGAGGCTACTGCACCACACAGAGGGTACTGCACCACACAGAGGGTACTGCCACTGCATAGAGGGTACTCTACTGCACCACACAGAGGGTACTGCCACTGCATAGAGGGTACTCCCGCCACACAGAGGGTACTGCCACTGCATAGAGGGTACTCCCGCCACACAGAGGGTACTGCCGCCACACAGAGGGTACTGCACTGCACAGAGGGTCTTGCAGGGGTTATCTCCCACAACTGTCCTCAAAGACAGTTTTGGGCCATCTGATGAGATCTTCCTCTCCCTTTTTAAAATGTACTTGCTTCAGTCTCCTCGTTTACAATGGCATGTGTTCCCTTCGTGATGCCTTGCTCTTCCAAATACTCCTCTTTAGAGAATCTCCTTTTCGGTTGCTATTTCAGTTTTTACCATTACAGCCATAGAGAACTGTACCAAACTGGTTACTTTTATTCTGATTGTAAGGTAAATGGATAGGGACCTACCATCCATTCACTTCCTTATCATCCAACCCACTTTAATTCCCCGTCTCTCATCCCTGCGAGGCTCTATCCCCCACTTCAGCGTCCGTCTAATCATTAACATCAGGGCTCTATACCTACCCTCTTGATAGTTAATCACTCATTCACTTCAGAGCCCCATAATCCAGTCATTTTTCGTCTCCTACCATTCATCTGCTCAGAGTCCTAGAAACAAAACCCCAGTTTGCTTTAGTCAGTTGGAGAGAATTGTTTCAGAAAGATATGGAGTAACTCAAACTATTCACATGATTATTATTATTACGCTATTGTTGTTGTTGGTAGTTTATAGTTGTGAACGCCACAGGTATAGTTGAATTTTTAGTATCATATAATTTAATGAATTTTAAACATCTGAAATATTTGGTTTTTTTGCATCTAAAATATTTAAAAAGGTAGTAGTTATTAGGTAACTGGTCGGATGCAATTTTCTTTGAAGCAGAGTTATATTTTTATAAACAGTTTTGGGACTGGAGAGATGGCTCAGCACTTACGCAGCTCTTGCAGAGGACTAAGGGTGGATATTCAGGGCCCATGCTGAGTGGCTCACCACCTCCTGTAACGCTGTTCCATGGTGTCCAATGCCCTTTTCTGATCTCTACAGGTTCCTACCAACATGTGTAGACACACACACATACATGCACGCACACACGCATGCATACATACATACATACACATAAAAATAAATACAAAATTTTAAAAGAAAAGGTTCGAGTATAGATTTAAGCACAGGCATTAAAGAGTAGAGAGGAAGCCAAAGAGATGGCTCAGAGGTTAAGAACACTTGAATTTGTTGTAGGGGACCCGAGGTCAGTTCTCAACATGTTCAGGGCAGCTCATGTCCGTCTATAAGTCTAGTCCTGACACCTCTTCTGGTATTTTTGGGTACATGTTCTCAAGTAGTGTGCATGCATCCTGCAGGCAAAATACTCAAACACATAAAAGTAACTATTTTAAAATTTAAACAATTTAAAAAAGGGAGAGAGGCTTAAGTAAAGAACTAAAGAACAGTAACCCACGCCCTTGAGGGAGTGTGGACTTCTCAAGAGAGTTGCTGCGATTTTTAAGTCCAAAGGATAAAACAGTCTTCAATGATTATCCTACAGAAACAATTGAACACAAAAGGTGGCTCCTAGGCTAGGATGTATTTCAGTGATGGGGGCTTGCCCTAGTCTATACAAGGCTCTTCATTTGATCCCCACAACTGAAGCTTCTGAAGGGCACCTCCTTCATGCTTAGTCATTCACTTTGCTATCTGTTTCTTCCACTTCCAGCCACACCTTGGCCATGGCTGTGCCGCCTGGGTTTGCAGGGTGCTGCGTATGGGCAGTGTCCAGGGTGCCCATGTGCTGTCCCAGCTTTCAGATTATAGTGTAGGTTTCCCCACCTCTCCTTCACGGCTTCCATTACTGCTGTGCTTTTGTTGTTTTGTTGGATTTGGTTTTGCTTTTTAAGCCAGGGCTTTGCTATGTAGGTCAAACTGACCTCGAGTTCACAATTTCCTTGTCTTCATCTCCCAAATGCCGGGATTATAAACTGGGCCATTGTCTAGGATGCATAAGGCCCCGAGTTTGAGCACCAGACCTCAGCAACAATTTGAGAACCATGTTGGATATGGCCATGGTCAGTTAGAAGAATGTAGAAGTGCCCAAATAAAACTGATTAAAACATTTAATCTTGTAAAATTTATTATTATTATTAATTAGTGTGTGATGTGTGTGTGCATCCATGTCACTGTGCTTGTGTGAGGGTCAGAGGACAGTTTTGTAAAGTTAATTTTTTCCTTCCACCTCTACCTAGGTTTCAGAGATCAAACTCAGGTCTCCAGGATTGCACCCACTG
Organism: Microtus oregoni; assembly: GCF_018167655.1. Taxonomy (NCBI): domain Eukaryota; kingdom Metazoa; phylum Chordata; class Mammalia; order Rodentia; family Cricetidae; genus Microtus; species Microtus oregoni. The sequence goes on from NW_024543074.1 coordinate 39,287,063, forward strand.
GGCTGTTTTGCTGGTCCCAATTAGATTTTTTAAACTGAAGCAAAAATATTTTCAAATTTGAATAACATATATATATATGATATACACACACATTCATATCATATCTGTTGAAGAGGTTGGCTCTAAACCTACGAGGCTAACAACACTTAAGGACATACAAATTTCTTAGACAAAATCTCACTCTGTTTCATACACACACGCAACACAGACGCGCACGCGCGCTCACACGCTCACCACTTTTTTTGTGACAAGGTCTCATTATGTAGTTCTGGCTGGCCTGGAACTCACTGTGTAGCCCAAATTTGCCTGAAACTCACAGAGTTCTGCCTGCTATGACTCCTGGGTGCTGGGGGTAAAGCGTGCACCACTATATCCAGCTAAACGTTGGCATGCACACGTCATAAGGTTTGCATGCAAACTTGTATTTAATTTAAAATTTTCCAGATGACCCATGACACCCAACAGGCTATGAATGGGATATGCATATTTTTCTATTGTTTAGGAAATGAACAGGGCTGTACAGATGTGGCTGCTGTAGTAGTGTTCAGTACATATAAACGGCAGCATCGCATTTACAATACATTTTTAATCTCAACTGAAGCAGGGTCCTGAGTTGTGGATAGCTGACTACACCTTCTTAGACAATATTCTTTGGAGTGCATTCTTGCAAAATTTGATATTGTTCTGTATACATATTGAGCATTTTTGGATTACATGAATACCATGTACGTGTCTGATGATTGTTCTTGGTTGTCAAAGTGACCACGTCTGGAGTTAACTGAAACCCAAGGGGCTTGGTACACCTAGGGGAGATTTTTTTTTTCTTGACTGAATCATTTGAGCTGGGAAAACCACCCCAAATTCAGATCTTGCCTGAAGATAAAACAGCCCCACTGGTCAGCCTTACAGATCAGGCTTACAGACCTTTAATCCCAGTAGCCACACACTAGTTGCCATAGAAACCGGGCGGTGCATGCCTTTAATCCCAGTGGTGCACACTTTTAATCCCAGAACTAGAGAGGATTATAAAATGGGAGGAGACAGCTATCAGTCTCATTCTGAGATTCCTGGAGGCAGGATCACCATTTCGGACTGAGGTAGAGGTAAGAGTCAGTGGCTGGCTGCTTTGCTTTTCAAGTTTTCAGGTTGAACCCCAATTTCTCTCACTGAGTTCTTATGAATTGTGCTTCAGTTCTGTTTCTCTAGAGAACCCTGAACAGTACACTTACCATGCAATTTCTTGTCTTTTTTACTATACATATACTGTCTATATTTTGGCATTGTCCAAGGCTTGCTTCTGTGGTGTGTGAACTTGCATGTCCCTTCTTCACTTTCCCATGATGCATCCTTGCCTTCTAACATGCTGCCACATCCCACCCCCCTTGGAGGCTGGTAAGAACACAATCATTAGCACGAGTTCTTTTGGACACCTAGACATGGAGTTCATGGGCTTAAAGGTGTCTCTGCTTGGCTCGACCTGTACTGCAGGAGTGACTCCAGAATGGTTAGCCCAGGTCCCTGGCACTGAGGGGGCATCCATCATCTCCACGACTTGGCAAAAGTGAAATGTGACACTTCGTGTGTGACTAAGGCTCAGAATGGCATTGCACTGGTGCTTAATTTCACATTTTTCAGATGAACCCTGGATTTGAGCATCATCCCATATCTTCATTTCTCAGATCATTTTGGGCTGTTATAACAAAATATCTGAGGCTGAGTAACGAAAATAAAGAAGTTTATTTGGCTCGTGCTGTGGTGACTGGAGGATGCGCACGTCAAGGAAAAGTAGAGGGGGAACTGTCCGCATGTGAAAGGATGGAGCCCGACTCCTCATCTGGGCCGGCAAGGTCAAAGCACCTGGTATTTCCACCTTCACGCTGTCGCTGTCTTCGTTAGCCTGGTCAGATTCCTACTTGACTACGTAGGCATGTTAATCATTTTAGGAGTTTCTGTCTACCTCCTAACCTGTCTTATGCCGCTTCTGGGTTGAAGGCATAGAGGTAAGTTACCCAAACCTTCAGTCACCCTGAATTTCAGGAACTGTAAAGCCTCCCCGGACAGACCACCTCCCAAGTTATCTACGGGAGATGGGCAACTATCTATGATATTAAGGCAGCACCCTGGAGGACGAATAATCTTGTAGGACACCTGTCAGGATCTGGGTTTGGAGCCCACGACTGACACCATCAGGACAAAGAGGTGCAACTACCAGCACCAGGGTGGAGGAGTGCGCAGCTGCTCCGACCTGGGAGGGGCGGGGCGATGGGCGACTATTGGGACCCGAACGGAGAGAGTACAGCTGCTAGGACCTAGCAGGAGGAGCGCGCAGCTGCCAGGACCTGGCTGGAAGAACGCGCAGCTGCCAGGACCTGGACGTCAGAGCGCACGGCAGCCCGAACCCCGCCCCGCGCGCGCGTTCCCGGCGTTGGCGCAGTCCGGGTCCGAGTCGTCGGCTGAGGCTTGTCCATCTCGCTCTCCGGCCGATTCCCGGCCTTTTTGCGCCCTCTCCGCCTGCGTCCCGGTTGGCGCCGCCGCCCGCAGCCCTGGCGCTCCCCGCGGGTCCCGCTGAGGCCGTCTGCGCCTTGTGCCAGCGCGCGCCCCGCGAGCCGGTGCGCGCCGACTGCGGCCACCGTTTCTGCCGGGCGTGCGTGGTGCGCTTCTGGGCCGAAGAGGATGGGCCCTTCCCGTGCCCCGAGTGTGCCGACGACTGCTGGCAGCGCGCCGTGGAGCCCAGTCGCCCTCCACTCAGCCGCCGCCTCCTGGCCCTCGAGGAGGCAGCCGCGGCGCCGGCACGCGACGGCCCTGCCAGCGAGGCCGCGCTGCAGCTGCTGTGCCGTGCAGACGGAGATCCGCTATGCTCCGCCTGCCGCATGGCCGCGGGCCCGGAGCCGCCCGAGTGGGAGCCGCGCTGGAGGAAGGCGCTGCGCGGCAAGGTGCGCGAGGCCACCCCGCACCCTGCCCACCTTTGTGCCTTACTCACCTGGAGTCAGTCTCTCTCGATCTGTGCGCTGACCTCTTCCCTCTCCCGCATGCCATGGGTGTCCAGCATTCTCCCCACCCCGAGTCTCCGATCAGCCCTGCACATTCCCTACCCCTGCCGTGCCTAGTGTTCTTGAATCGTCGAGTCCGTGAGTTCTGTCCTCCCTGATCTCTGTTATCTCTCTCCCGGACCCTGCTGTGATCCTCAATCTCTCATCTCTAGAGCATGCTCTTCTGCTCCAGGTCTCTGGTCTACCTGTTCCTTATCTCTATACCGCCTTTAGACATTCCCCCCCCCCCCCTCCCCAATCTCTCCCCCATTTCCTCTCAAGTCCCACTTCCCATTCCCCAAGGCCTCTCCCTCCTCCAATCCGGGTGTGACCTCATTGAGGCAAGCCCCGCCCATCTACTTGCTGGTTACCTGAGTGTGGACTTATGTCTGCCAGTTACTGCTTGCAACCCTCTGAGGGACTGCCAATCCACCTCATTCTGGAACCTTCTCTGCTGAGCTCTCTTGGTCATTGCATGTGGCTCTTGCTATTGGGTAGAAACCGCCCATTATGATCTGGGCAAAGCTGGAGCCCAGGAGTCCGGAGTATCATCCCTGGCCCACGGTAGCCAGGTAGGAAAACAGCGATGCCTGGTCTCTGCCCCGTAGGAGAAACCACTAGCTTAGTGTGTTTGAGGGTGCTGTTAGCCTTGTGTTCTGGAATGATGCACCGTGAACCCCAGAATAGGATTAGTCACTAATTGATGCACAGTGTTGAGGTGGAGGCCAGTCAGTTACATCCGGGTCCCAACCTGGGGTAGGCACTCTGCCAGAACGTGCTGCTAGGGTTGTCTTGCGGTTTGTTGACCCTTTCCTAAGCCAGCAATCTCCACAGAGACTAAGTAGGGTACATTCAGGAACGCCATTGTTCCTGATCAAGCTGACACAAAAGGGGACCTACTTAAAAGGAAACCTGGAATTGTCTGCTGTGTGCCTAGTTCAGACAAAGAGGGAAGCGCAGGAGACCCCTTTAAACAAACAATCTCCAGCAGCCAAGGTCTGGACTGTTGACCTGGGTGTCCAAGTCCTTTCCAGTCTATAACCAGTTTTTCTCTCCCAGGAGAACAAGGGGTCCGTGGAAATCATGAGGAAGGACTTAAATGATGCCCGGGACCTGCATGGTCAGGCAGAATCAGCGGCTGCTGTGTGGAAGGCAAGTGGGATCTCCTGGATATGGGGCAGGGCAACCAAACTGAACTGCTGTTTGCCTGGCTCTTCGGAGGAGGGGCTTCTGTGTGGACTTACTGAATGCCAGGGTACTCTCCTAGGACACAGTCTAGCCAGAAGTCAGCAGAGAACCTCTTTTCCTTCTTGTTCTTTACGTGAGGGTGGTTTGTAAGGTTCGGCTTCCTTTTCTGCACAGGACACTTAGTACTCTTGATTCTGACCCACCCCAGTGGAACTTGCTGTTTTCTGGCTGTCATACAAAACCATAGACAGTTACTCCTCTGGAGGCTGGAAGTCCACAGGCAAGCCATGGCAAGTCCATATCTGGTCAGGGCTAGTTTCTGGTGGCCTTTCTTACTATATCATCACCTGGAGGGCGGGGCAGGAGTTCTCTGGGGGTCCCTTTTACTAGGGCACGAGTCGTACCTCTACTTTGGTAGGACTGACTACCTCCCAAAGACCCACCACTTTTAACCCCATCACCTGGAGGTTTCAGCACAGGGATTGAGGGGAGGGACACAAAAAGATGGTACTGACCAGCTTGCCATCCTCTAGTGCCTTCCATGACATTCAAAACCAAAGTGACAACATGGTATAGATTTAAAAAAAAAAAGGTTTATTTATTTTTGATGTGTACAGTGTTCTGCCTGCACGGCAGTGGAGGACAACATATCTCACTATAGATGGTTGTGAGCTGCCGTGTATTTGTTGGGAACTGAACTGAGGACCTCTAGGAAGAACAGTCAATGCTGGGAAGTACAGTTGATGCTCTTAACCTCTGCACCTTCTCCCCAGCCCCCCAAGTTATAGTTTTTTAAAGGTTCTTTGTCAACAAAATCAAACATTGATTTAAACTCTGGTGACCTTTCCTTGGATATATTGATGTCTTTAGTTTCCATATCCTCCCCTCTGTTTTTTTAAAAACATAAAACCAAAGTGTTTTTGTAGACTTACAGAAGGCCTGGAGCTCTCGGGTAGCCTGCACCTCAAAGCTGAAGCTGTCTGCTCTGCCCCTCACAAAAACTGGAAGGCTCTGAGGTTGTACAGATTCCTAGGAACTCACAGTCATTCCAAGGACAAGTTCTAGCACAGAGAGGTTTTAATACAAGGATGAGGATCTTGCAATCAGAGGGAGGAGCTTAGCCAGAAAGCAGTTAGCTGGTTAGCATTTACAGCTTTTTCAGAAAAACCATTCTTTCTCAGGAGCGTGGCTGTCTCCTGTGTTGTGTGGTCCTGGGCCAGGATGAAGATCTTGAGTAAAGTTAGGAGTGTGCCTTTTTCTTTAGTTCTGTTGTTTGAAGTGGTGTTGCTGAGGGTGGCAGGATGGGTTTTTTTGCTCTTGGATTTACCAGAGGCTATCTTAGAAAAAATGGCTGTGCATTCTGACAGGACTTTGGTCCCAGAGTTCATCTTTGGGAAGCCGTGAGTGGGGTCTTCACATAACCTGAGCAGTGTGTTATGTGGGTTCTATGTCCAAGGACTTAACAGACTTCTGCTGGGAAGTGGGAACATGACTGGTGGAAAGCTTGTCCAGCATGTGAGAGGCTCTGAATATAAGCACGCTAAGCACACTAAGCACAGCACCACAAGTAGACGGTAGGCCTGTGGTTGTATGGTTGTTCTTGGTACACAGGCTTCTTTCTAGTCACAGTATAGTAGAGTAACTCTTTAGAAAGTATGGTGTCAGCAACTAGAGATGATCTGTAGCACATGGACGGATGCAGATAGGTATGTGCCAGTGCTATGCCATCTTGTAAGAAGGGACTTGAATACACTTTGGTGACTTGAGGACGCTTTTCCTGGAACCACTCAAGACTGTGCAGGGAGACAAAACATTGCCTTAATAGAAGTTCAAGTGGTATGAGTGGCCTTATGATGAAACAACCCAAAGAAACAGTCACAGTCTAACAAATACACCGGGTTGGACGGAGAATGGCAGGTTGAGGACAAGTGGTTAATTCGGGAGGCATAAAAGAAAAGAATTATTTTATCAAGGTCTGTGCAGCATCTTCTCTACCTCCATTTCTCTCCTCAGTCAGAATGCCATTCATTTTGCTTTGTACAGGGAGAGAGCCTTTCTCTGTTACCATAGCAAAGGACTGAATACTTTGTAAGGAAGGTGAGTAATTGGCTCTAGGGGCTGAGTGTCAAAGACCAAGACTCTCTCTGCTCGAGTGAGGACCTCATGGTGCACGTGTTTGGACCCAGGATCGTTCTCTGTGTAAAGGCTGCCTTGGGAGCCAGCTGTAGCCTGAGACCAGCACCAGTCCTTCAGAGGGCTGATGGATACATCAGTGACCTAACCAATCCCCACCTCTTTAAGACCCTGTCAGCTCCACCTCGCCACACTGGGACCACGCTAACACTACCATGAGGGGCCACAGGGATGTCTTTCACGTGGAGATTTCACTTCTTGCTTAGGAAAATGATGCAAGAGAATCCTCCCTCATCTGTGATTTTTTTTTTTTCCTTTCTGAGTAGATGGGGGTTCTCTTCTTTTGGACACAGTAGCCGTGGGTGTGAGCCAAGGTGGACTGTTGACCCTTCTCCCACTCACCCTGCAGGGGCATGTTATGGACCGAAGAAAGAAGGCCCTGACTGACTACAGGAAGCTTCGGGCCTTCTTTGTGGAAGAGGAGGAACATTTTCTGCAGGAGGCTGAGAAAGATGAGGGTACCTCTGAGGATGATGAGCTGGCTGACCCGGCAGACCGCTTCCGGTCCCTCCTGCAGGCTGTGTCAGAGCTGGAGAAGAAGCACCGTAACCTGGGCCTTAGCATGCTTTTGCAGGTACCACCTGGGTGGGAATGAGCACCTCTCCACATCACATCTCTTTGGCCAGTTCAGAGCTCCAGTAAAGGAGCTTACCCTAGGGAAAGGCTGGAGCCGTGGCCTACCTTGCCCCTGCTGTGGTCTAGATCTGAAGGACAGGGAATGAGCATGAGCAGGTGGCTCAGAAAGTGGTAGGAAGGACCTTTGTGTTAAGGACGGTCTGAGATGACCCTGGTTCTCACATGGGAGGGATATTTTCATCCCTCAGACTCCTAGGCAGTAGTAACCAAGACACCTTTTCTGTCTTCTCCCATCCTCATTTCTGCCCCAAGGGTTGGGCCAACACCTGAGGCCTGACAGTCCACTTGGCAGTCTGAGCCTGGGCTTGCAATGTGGCATCAGCAGCTACCCGTAACTGAGTATACCCCGTTCCACATACCCATTAGCTGTTTGGGGGTTCTGCAGTTCTGGGGGTAGTGGGTGCTGTACAGCCTTGGAGACACAGGCTTTGGACCCAGTTTAGATGGGTTGTCAAGTCACCTTGATTCTAGGTGTGTGTGCTCAGGGGAGCAGTAGTCTGTCTTACTGCCTCTTTGATCTCTTTCTGTGTATTTCTGTCTTGTCACCTTTATCCCTGTATTGCCCATCTACGTCTCACTGTCTTTCCTTTTTGTCTCTGTCTCTCCCTTTTCCTGCAGTGATGATGCTTGCACAGCAGGCTGGCACCCTGGAGCATGAGGCAGACGGAACCACCTTCCACAGCTGGCCTGCGGCACCCCTACCTACATCTTTCAGGCCTCTCTGCCTGGTACCACCCTTCATCCTGGACAGGTCCCATCTCCGTCAACACTGACAGCACGACGGCCCGGATGAAGTGTCAGAGGTGCCCCGCTTTTGATCATCCATATAGTTCCATTTCTCAGCAGTGTTTTTAATTTTCTTTGGGGCATGAATGTGCTCAGGCCTATACCTGTTCCTAGTAGAGACCAGTCCTGGGATTTCTTTCCCAGTGTGTCCCAACCCTGCCAGAGACCACTGGAGAGCTCTGAAGGCCCTGCTTCTTGTTTAGCTATGGCTTAGGGCCTAGTGTGGTGATGTCACTCTAGTATCCAGGAACCAAACCTTGCACCTTCCCCATTGGTGCCCATGACAGGGTTGACTCACCAGACATCCCTCAGCAAGGCTCTGGGACATGCCAGTTATAGTCAGCTTGTGTTAGTGCCAGGGAATAGAGATGCAGGAGGCCCCGAGGTATGGCTGGGAAAAAGAAAATGAAGCATTCTCCACCCTCTGGAGGACTGCTCCTTCCCTTTGGGTCTTGCTGTGCCAGATCCTGGGAGCTGTCTTCTGCTTTGCTTTCTTAGCCTCTTTCGTCCTGGCTTGTGCCCCTTGGGTGTCGCTGGCATCCCCAAAGTGCTCCCTACTGTTACCCACCTCTTGTAGAAGGGACCTTCTTCCCGGCAGAAGAGCAGCAGGGTTGGCATATCCAGGCCACCTGGTTCTTTACTTGGCTGTGTTTTTGGCTTTTTCTCACCTCATATTTTCTCCAGTAGGTGAATTTCACAAAACTCGTGGCGTAGTGGTAGCGTGGTTGCCTGCAGCATTGTGTGTGTAGATAACTAGTCCCAGAAACAAAACCCAGCAGAGTGGACAGACACAGGCCAGGGGCCAAAGACACAGACCTATGTAGGTTCGGGGGTAGCAGCCTTCTGTCCCCAGAGGCCCTGGCCTGGGGTGTAGTGACAGGCTCTAGCTTGACTTCCAGGGGGGCTGGGTTCTCAGTGCTGAATAAAGTGGTTTGCTCCAGCCTCTCTGTTTCCATACCTCCCGGTCTCTGTCCACACAGTGGCTAACCTCCGCTCCTGACCAGCTTCCAGGGTCTTTGATACTTGTAAAAGCAAGATAAGCAGATCGTCACTGAGACAGTCAGGGAGAGAAGTTAGGTGTCACTTTGAACCCAGTGTTGATTGTGGGGATTGCATCCAGGAAGCAGAATCCAGTGGCTAGAAGGGCCAAGAGACATCATGTCACGGGACTCTGGCTTAGCCCACCTGACCGGGTCCTGCCAAAGGGCTGGCCAGGTGAGCAGAAGCCTCCAGGGCTGGAAGATAACAGACTGGATGCCCAGGATGGACCTTCCCTGCAGGCAGAAGAGCTTCCCGAGTGCCAGGGAAGAACAGGAAGGCAGGAGCAGAGGTGCCGGTGGCAGTGAGAGCAGTAGCCCTGAATAGTGTGCCCCTTTTCGACAGACTTGTGATCTCTGTTGATGACAAAAATGGAAATTAGACTAATCAAATGACAGGTAGAGAATGCCAGGCAGTGGACTGTCCACCCGTGTCTCAGACGCTGTGGCTCCCAGCCGATGTGTGAACCGCAGTCTTCAGTTGAGCACACCTCAGGTGTGCACCAGAGCTCTGCTTGCTGGTTAGTAACCTGGAATTCACACGTTCAGTCCACAGCGCTCTCATGACTGCCACATAGGACACTTCCCCCTGCCCTTCAGAACCCTGGTCACCTCCAGAATTTGAACCTCTGAGCACCTCAGCACCAGGACCCACAAGATCCTTCACTGGCTGCCTCACTGGAGAGGAATCTGCTATCCCTCTGGGTCCCTCCTGGCACTGGCCAGCTTTGTCCTCTTGCCCTGTTGAGGGAGCTGAATCAGGTCTGGTGGCAGATTCCTTATCTGGTGAGGCCTGCTTCCTAGTTCTAGTTCATATAGATGTCCTTCCTGTGCGTTCACAGGGAAGAAAGAATGAAAAGTGGATCTCTTGAGTTTGAGGACAGCCTGCTGTGCAGAGTGGGTTCCAGGACAGCCAGGGCTACACAGAGAAACCATGTCTCTAAAAACAAAACAACACGCACACACATGAAAGGTCTCTAGGGTACCTAATAGAGCACTAATCCTATTTGTGAAGCTCTGCCCTTTTTACCATATTATCTCCTAAGGTTTCACCTTCCTAATGCCACCATTGGAGGAGGGATCTCACAGTGTCATAGCAGAAGCCTAAAGGCAGAATCCCAAAGAAGACATGCTCTGCTCCCTGCCGCTACTGTTGGGTGGATGTCAGCTCTCAAGAATTTGACAGATTTTGAGGCATGGTGACCCAAGGACATCCCTTCCCAGGTCCTCAAGTTAGTGTATACTTTGCTTCCCACACCATTACAAGACAGGCCACTGGGGTTCCTTTGCTAGGGAGGTGGAAGGTCATGGAGGGTGGAGCCCGTGAGACAGAGAGATGAACTGGGTGTTTTCCATGAGTGGGGCTTCAAGGTACCATGGTAAGTACAAAACAGCTAAATTAAAGTGTCCATGCGGCCTGTAAAGATATGGCCATCTTTTTGCACTTGTCTACAAAGAGAAGTCTGGTTTGGTGGTAGGCTACATTGATTTCATAGGTATCCCTTGTCTGCACCTGATCCGCAGGCTACAGGTTGGATTTGCTGGGAGACCATGTTAGACATCGGGAATCTGGAGGGGTGGTTGCTTGTGGGATGGGAAATGCACAAGTTTGGGATGTGGGGAATGAAGAGAATACCAACTTCCAAAAGACACTGAGCATGGTGGCACACACCTTTAATCCCAGCACTTGGGAGGCAGAGGCAGGCAGCTCTCTGAGTTTGAGGCCAGCCTGCTCTACAGAGTGAGTTTCAGGCCAGGCAAAGCTACATGGTGAAACCCTGGTTTTGTTTTGTTTTGTTTAAGCCACACTCAGGAAGCTGAGGCAGGATGATTGTCATTAGTTTAATGGCTATGAGGAACAGTCTTGTGAACCCCTCCTCCCCACCCCACCATCCACTCACACACCAACAGCAGGGAGAAGCAGCAGAAAGTAATTTTGTTGTTTTTGCTAGGACCTTTCCCAGATGGAAAATGGCCAGGTTTTAAGGCACATTCAGACCTTGCTTGGGATTTCGGAAACAGTACTGTCATGTTGAGTATAAGAATACTGTGAACTAGTTTTATGTGGCTAGAGGAAATGGTGAGGTCAAAGTACAGAATACAGTATAGGTCAGGGGCTTGGTGTGTGTGTTCCTGGTATTTCCCCCCACCAGTTGGATCCCTAGATGTGAAGACATGTTCATAGATGAACAGGCTGACTATTCCAACATGCAAGTCATTTTGTTGGGCCTTGATCCCGGGGTTCTCTGGCAGCACCTCTCCATCAGATGAAGTTCTTAACTCCCTTTGGGGACTTCTGTGAGTGTCTGGGCCAAACCTCTGGCATTTCTTTGTCAGTTTGTCAGTGAAAACTGTGGCTCCTCTGTCCTAATCGCTACATAGTGAAGTGGAGACTGGCAGCAGCTGTCCCCAGGCAGGTCAGTTCAAAGGCCATTCTCATGACCACCTAGTTTTCTAGAGCAGAAAACCCCAAATAACCAGAAGATTGTTAAAAATCAAGGGCAGGGCGGCTTCCACAGGTTTTATGCCACTTGATGCCCACGTGAGGTGCTTTATTTCCATAAGAGAAGTTTAACTTAGAGATAGATAATTGAGTTGAACAGATTCTCAGTTAAACTCATTCATGAAAAAGAATGTGCTGTTAAGGAATTTCTAGGAGACAAACGAGACTGTTGGCTTTAGAAGCGAAATAGCAAGTGAAACACTACCATTGATAACAGTACACAGGCCAACCAGGCTTAGACTCTCACAGAACAAATAGTCGGGTTTTTTGTTTGTTTTGTTTCTTTGGTTTTAGTAAGATTGTATTTTGGGAGCTGGTGGGGTCTGAGCAAGGGCAGGCCAACTTTAGGGCTCCTTGGACAGGTGTGCAGGGATCGGATATGAGCTGTGGGTTGTCACAGGACAAGTATTTTTTCCCCATTTTGCAGGGGCAGCATCTGGGTTCCTGTGGTTACTTTCATAAGTGTAATGGCTGGTGTTTTGACGACTAGGTTCTAAAATTCCATTTCTTGCCCTTAGACCTCAGTCCTAAAGGACATGAGCAACTCTTGGGGTATGCTGCCTTGTGTTTTCACTTTGAAGTCGTCCCCAGAAAGCTGAAAGTGCAGAGAGGCTTTCTGAGGGAGGGGTTTCAGGGGTGTATGGTGGCCTCTGATTACCGAGCCAAGGCCAATACCATGCTCCGTCCATCATGAAGGGTCATGCCTTCCCATCGTTGCAAAGGCTGGCTTTTCCTTTCCTAGACACAGGTCGTCTCCCCCACCCTGCCCCGTGGGTTTGGTAGATACATTTCTAATTCTTATTAGGTATCTTGAGGACAGGGGCACCTCCTCCCCTGTGGACAGCTCTGTATCCTGGCAAAGAAGAAAAATCACCTGTTTCCAATCCGGAAAAACAGGAATTACTGAGGAATTTACTCAGGTACCTGAGAAAAACGCGTGCAAAACATCACTCTTTTAGAAAAATCCAGGTCATATGCAAATGAGGTGACTTCTTGGGCTCTTCTGATTGGACAAATCATCACAAAGTAGCCAATGGGACTTTCGGGTTGCCCGAAGAGCCGGCCGTTTGTTAGAGCCAGATAGTTATGCTATAAGCTGTTTATTCATGTCTGATGGCCTGCTTCCTGCATCTGTTTCCACCTACGTGAACCACAAGCATCTTGCTCGACTCCCTCTCCACCCCATTTTCCCGTCGCGCTCAGGGCTCTGGTGACTCAGGTGTTGCAGCGGTTCTGCCCCTACAATCACCTCCAGCTCCGAGGTGCGGAGCTGATCACCGCGCAAGACAGTGCCTAACGCGGCACTCAGCAATGCAAGGATGTACGCGGGCACGGAGGTCTTGTCCACCCTCAGGACCCTTCGGTGAATACCAAAGGCTCTTTTCAGAGCCAACCGGAATGGCTGGGTAGCTTAATGGACAAGCTTCATGGACTCCTGACCCTAAAGCCATTTTTACCTGGGCCAGAGTGGGGAATTTCCCCCTGGTGGCCTGGCGGAGGTATAACTGTGCGACTTGCTATAGAGAGGTTTGTCTGAAACAAAACAACTGGGGTTCCTTCAAACAGTTCTTGGATTCTAAGTAGGTTCAGCTCTCTTGATGATTCAGGTGGGAGGCATTGCCCCTAGCTTTGACCCCGGTACTTAGGTCAGCCAGTGCTACAAAGTAAGACCCTGTGTCAATCTAATTTATTTTTATTTTAATTTATTTTATTTTGTTTTTTCAAGACAGGGTTTCTCTGTAGCTTTGGATCCTGTCCTGGATCAATCTAATTTTTAAAAATCGTATTGAGATGTTGACCGTGACAAGCCAACTAATTCCGTGGCTCTCCCTCCACCGCAGCCCTCTGCTGTACTTGTCGAGCTGTATTTATTAACTTGTCAATCCCAGCACTTACCCATCTGCACGCTCGATATAGCTCCCGAGTGCTTAAAAATTAGTTCTGCTCCTGACTGTTGATACACGTCGAATACACATCATGCAATAATTTGAAAAGGTATACTTTTTTTTTTTTTTTTTTTTTTTTTTTTTTTTTTTTTGGTTTTTCGAGACAGGGTTTCTCTGTGGCTTTGGATCCTGTCCTGGAACTAGCTCTGTAGACCAGGCTGGGCTCGAACTCACAGAGATCCGCCTGCCTCTGCCTCCCGAGTGCTGGGATTAAAGGCGTGCGCCACCATCGCCCGGCTGAAAAGGTATACTTTTAATCACCGTTTGGGTTTGTCTTTGACTAGTTTTCAAGGCCAACGTCCACCCTTCTGCGCAGCTACACACTTCCCAGGTGTAGGGGGCCTCAGGGACTAAAGTCACACCCTACTTGAGGTTTTCCTCCACCTCCTCCCAGGTTACCTATGGATATACAGTGTGGTCTGTCATGACCTCACTACTTGAGCCCAAGTTGCCTGACCCCAAACAAAATAAATAAGCAACAGGACCTGAAAGCACAATGACAATTCACCATCTTGGCCAAGGCAGGCAGATCTCAATAGGGACCAGTTCCCTGGTTTGAGTCCTATGTTAACTGTCCAGCTTCCACCAAAGAGAAAAGGTAACTGTCTAGGCCCCAGAAGTGCTTGGCTGAACATCGCCCTTTCGATCTGGTGCTCTCCTTGGGTAAATTATACTACCATGTCTCTGTTGCTGTTTTATTTACACCTACATTAGGAAAAAACAAAACGTGGCAGACACTTTGCTATGCGTGCGAATACTGATACTTACTCTTGATTAAGGATCTGAGTTTTAGCCATTTTTATCCATTTACAGAACTTGAGGAAGATTGTGAGATAGACTGCAGCAAGCAAGCCCGTCCAGTTTTTACAGCCAGCTGTTTTTCACCCTCACCTAAAGTCCCTACAGGTGCTATAGAAATCTCAATTTTATATTTCCGTGTAAACTATGGCCATTATTTTTGAGAATATTTTTAACTTTGGTTGATAATTTACTCATAAGTGTGGGTCATAGCTGGGCTCTGAAGAGATGGTTTAGCAGTTAAGAGCACTGACTGCTCTTCCAGAGGTCCAGGGTTTGGTTTGCCACACTCAACACGGTGGCTCACAACAGCTGGAGTCTGTAACTCCAGCTCTGGGGGATACAGCGCCCTCTTCTGGCCTCTGTGAGCACTACATGTACATGGTACACAAACCTCGTAGCTCAATGAGTTGGTGATAACAGAAAAAAAATACAGCCTGGATGGTGGATATATCTATATATCTATATATAAACAAAAATAACAAAATGTGTTTATATATATTTCAACAATATTTAAAATAACTTTGAATATTATTTTTCTTCCTGTCAGACCTTTTTCTTTAAAGATTTATTTATTAATTATGTATACAGTGTTCTGTCTGCCTGTATGCTTGCTGACCAGAAGAGGGCACTGATCTTATTACAGATGGCTGTGAGCCACCATGTGGTTGCTGGGAATTGAACTCAGGACCTCTGGAAGGGCAGTCAGTGCTCTTTAACCTCTGAGCCATCTCTCCAGCCCCAGACCTTTCATTAACAGCAAAGTTTATGAAGCTTGGCTAGGTGAGTAATTCTGTAGATCACACCAACAACCAAGAAGACGTCCTTCATTCTTAATTTTGTATTGCATTGTTTTGGGGATGCATGCACCACGGCAACCATGTGGAGATCAGAGGAAATCTTGGGAGTGAGTTCTCTCCTTTCTTGACACGGGTCCCAGAGATTAAACATAGGTCATCAGGGTCAGTGGCAAGAACCT
Source organism: Microtus oregoni (assembly GCF_018167655.1). Lineage (NCBI taxonomy): Eukaryota > Metazoa > Chordata > Mammalia > Rodentia > Cricetidae > Microtus > Microtus oregoni. The sequence goes on from NW_024543074.1 coordinate 39,302,158, forward strand.
TTACCCACTGAGCCATCTGGACAGCCCAACCTTGGTTCTTTAAACTCATGCTTTCCACAGCTTACCATAGTTTTACTCACAGTTCTCCCAAGAATGAGAAAATCCTTTAGAATCTTCCTCACGCAGTTGCCTCCCACCCAAATAAATCATGGGGACATGAAAGGGTGCAATGAAACACCATGAGCATGCAGGGGTGGGGCCAGAAGAGCAAGGAGCAACTCCTAAAATGTGGGCTGAATGGTGCTCACTTCCTGTTTTCCTCTGTCTGTGATTAAACTAGACAGGGAAGGGTAAGAGCAGGTCTTACACAGAAAGGTAACATTCCAGTGGGGAAGGACTCTTGGGGACCTGAGCTCTACTTAGACTTGTACAGAATCACTAGGCATTTTAAAGGGAGAATGGGAGGCTGTCGAGAAGCTCAGCGGTAAAATCACAATCACGTGCCTCGGAGCCTGACTACTTGAGTGGATGCGGTCTCCGTAACTCTTGTTGTGGAAGGAGAGAACAACTTGTCCTCTGACCTTCATGCGTGCCACATGCATGCGATTTAGAGCACACACGCACGCGTGCACAAACACACACACACACACACACACTGGAACTAAGGGAGAATAGGGGAATGAGATGGAGAAGGACTTCATAGTGGCAGGATAGAGGAATGTACAAGTCAGACAATCCCACAGGATTCCCTGGACTTGCTCACCAGCGTTTAGAGACATGCTTCTACCTTTTCATGAAGCCTGGGTGAACCAGCCATGGTGGTCAATGCGTCAGCAGGGTTGGGCAAAGTGATGCCTCCTGACTTGGTAGCATACTGCTTCTGTCTGTCTCCATGACAGTGCACTGAAGAAATTATCAGTGGGTATAGAAGAACCCTGCTCACCAGTGTGGATGGCCACCAGTCAATTGGCTAAGAGCCTCATTGGAGCAAGGGGCAGCAGGCAGGAAATCGTGAGCACAAAGCTCAGTCTAAATTAATACTGGCAGAAGCCGAGTTCCAGTCCAGCCTGGATTTCCCGTCTCACAAAAAATCAACACAAAGCTGAACTCTGCCTCCCTGTTCAGCTTCTGTATTAGTTAATTTCCAGTTCCTGCGATAAAGTATCTGACCAGGAGAAACTTAAGGAAGGAAGTTACTCTGGGCTAAGGGTTTCAGAGGAACTGTTCATGATGGCAGGGGAGGCATGGCAGCGGGCAGCTGGAGCAGGAAGCTAATAGACAGATCCCTTTTCAACCACACAATGGAAGCAGTGAGGACAAGCTGGAAGTGGGTTGAGGCCGTAAACCCTCAAACTCTGCCCCCTAAAAATATACTTCTTCCCTTAAGGCCCCACTGCCTCAATCTTCTCAAACAACACCATCAACTGGGTACCAAGAGTTCAAACTCCTGAACCCGTTGGGGCATTTCTCATTCAAACAGGCACAGCCGGTGTTGGGGAATTTAGAAGTTGTCGTTTGCTTTTCTGGTGTCGTGACAATATCATGACCAAAAGCAGCCTGAGGAGGAAAAGATTTCAGCTTGCAGGTATGGCTCATCAGGAAGAGAAACCAGGGCAGAAACCTGGAGACAGGGACTGAAGCTCAGCCTGCTTTCTCAGGGCACCTAGGACCACCTGTTCAGGTGTGGCCTCACCCGCTGGGCCCTCCCACGAACATCAGTACAAATGGGTCTCAACAATGGTTCTCAGCCTGTGGGTCTTGACTCCTCTGGGGTCACATATCAGATATTCTACGTATCAGATATTTACATTACGATTCATAACAGTAGCAAAATTAGAGTTATAAAGCAGCGACAGAATAATGTTATGGTTGGGGTCACCACAACGTGAGGAACTGTATTAAGGGGTCGCAGCGCTAGGAAGGTTGGGAGCCACTGCTCTACGGTCTTGCCCACAGGCAATCCGATGGAAGCAGCTCCTCTGTAGTGTCCCTCTTCCCTTAGTGACTCTAGCTGTGTCAAGTTGACAGTGAAAGCAGGACAGGAGAGAAGAGAGAAGCTGCCAATTGGATGGTGAAAAGGAGCAGTCACTTGGGGTTTATCAGGTAATGTGCTCCTCAAAAGTGTCAGCTAAGAAACGTGTTTCCCAGCAACAGGTATGTTGTCATGACAACAGGGAAGGGACCAACACAGAAGTAAAGGAGACAAGAAAATGGTAGCGTGATTCCATTTATTTTAAAGTCCAGAACAGGGTGAAAGGGTTCATCACATAGAGGTGCCAAATAGAAAGCCAAGAAAAATGAAGGTTCTCAACTCAATGTTTTCAGTACTACTCCACAATTTAAACAAACTGACTTCAAATTAAGCCCAAGAATGAGAGAAGGGAAATCAAAACAAAATAAAAAAAGCTTCACAGATCAGTGGCTGCCTGCAGTAGAGTCGTGGTGGGGATGGAGTTCCACAAGTCCAGGGGACTTTGATGGCAAAGGACTCTGACCTCTTGACGGTGCTGCTACATGAGTGTACCCTTTGGCCACTGTTCACCATGCTGCACCCTTCAAACAAGAAAGCTCGCGGGTGGGAGGCGGGTTAGCAGTTAAAAGGACCCGATGCTCCATCATTGGAATAGGAGTGCTGATTTCAGCACCCACGTTGGGCAGTTCACAAATGCCTTGACTGCAGCTCCAAGGGATTCAGTGCTCTAGTCTGGTCTCTGAAGGTACACACACACACCAGACATACACACAGATACACACGGCAGACACACACTCACACCAGGCAACACGCACACACATATAGACACACACCAGACACACACACATACAGACACATATACACTCACACCAGACACACACACACACACCAGATATACAGATATACACGCTAGACACACACATTCACACCAGACAACACACACTCACACATATAGACACATACACTCATACCAGACACACACACAAACACACACACCAGACATACACACACACCAGACACACACACATCAGACGACACACATACATATAGAAACACATACTCACACCAGACACACACACATACAGACACATACACACACCAGACACACACACATACATACAGACACACACACACATGAAGACAGACATATTTTTGTTTTTATGAGACATGGTTTCCCTGTGTAGCCCTGGCTGTCCTGGAACTCCCTCTTAGACCAGACTGGCCTCAAACTCAGGTATCTGCCTGCCTTTGGCTCCCAAGTGCTGGAGTTAAAGGCAGGGGCCACTTTCTGGTGTGCACATGTACATTCAGACAAAACACTCATATATGTAAAATACATAGATAAATCTTAAAAAAATAAAAACTAGCTGGGCAGTGGTGGCGCACGCCTTTAACCCAGCACTCAGGAGGCAGAGGCAGGCGGATCTCTGGTCTACATATCAGTTGTTTTAATTAGCAAATTTGTTACATATAAATATCACACCGATGAACAAACAAGGAAAAAAAATAAAAACATTATCACCCCAAGGTTGAAAACGGTAATGGGCAGGTGACAAGGACAGGGCTCTTTCACTGAGCCCCTCTCTTCTCCCTTTTCTTCCCATACAAATGCCAGCCTCTCTCCAAAGCCCAGTTCAGGACCACCTGTGCTTGTGACACTTCCTTGCTACTCCATAGACTAACCACGGCTGTGCTCTCAACTGTGAACCCAAAACCCCAGGCGTTCTTCATCTGTGTCTGAGGACCTTGACTCTGAAGCTCGTATAACTGCTACAGCCCTTACAGACAATGATCTCATTCTGAGGCGGCATTCCAGTGCAAAAGGGTGTGCCCACCACTCGGCAGTGCCCTTCAACTCTGACCCACTATGGTAGGTTGAGTGCCCCTCCCCCCCCCCGCAGATATGCGGGCATAACTGTGACTGGGGTCATCTGGAGAAAGTGTCTTCGCAGATGCAATCAAGTTACCAACCTCAGGGTGGGGTCAGCCTGTGTTAAAGTGGGCTCTGGGCTAGATAAGCGTATCCAAGAGAAAGATTTTTAGGGAGAAATGCAGAGAGGAACTGGCCATACAATGACAACACCAGCATTTGCCCTGATGCTTCTGCCAGCCAAGGGGGGCTGGACTCTACCCCACACCGCGAGGGAGGCCTGGAGTAGATTTTCCAGTGCTTCCCAGAGACGCCAACCCTGCCCACACTTCAGTTCGATTTCTAGTCTCCAGAACATGGAGGGGTGAGTCCTTAATGGCTTTTAGGCCAGAGCACTTAACCTTAAGCTCCAGTCCCCCTGGAGGGGTCCTGAACACCACAGAGATCCCACCAACAGACACACACACACACACACACACACACACACACACACCCCGCAGCAAGAGGAAGTGTGACTCTTGTTTCTCTTGGGGCTTCCAGCCTCACAGCACAGGGCAGACTGCATTTTCTCGGCACCCGTGGAGCAAGCACCATGCAGTAGCACCCCACTCCCCAGTCTCTTGTCTCCCTTCTGCCCATGGTCTCAGAGTGGAAGACTCTCAGGTAGCTGAGAGCTGGTTCCACCGTCTAGTTTTGTCTCCTGTGTTCTCAGCGTCCATCAACACCCACTTCGAGTCTGCTTTCTCTGTCAGCACTTTTGTGGTTTCTGTCCTCATCGAGCTCTGACCAAAGCCTTAGGAATCTTGAGATCTTTGCCTCTGTGCCGTTTAAACTAGTCTGCCATAGTGAGGGAGAGAAGAGGATTTAAGGTAGAAAGAGATTGGCGGAGTGAGAAAAGAGAGGGAAGGGGGAGGGGCTGGAGAGACGGTTCAATGACTGAGCCCAGGCTGCTCTTGCAGAAAACCTGGGTTTTGCTCACCCGTCACCTCACGACCTCTGTAACTAGAGTTCTAGGGGATCAGATGCTGCTTTGGCCTCTGTAGGCACTGCACTTAAGTCCGTGCATGCACATGCATGCGCACCCCCCCCCCCATCATCATCATCATCAGAAATAAACAACATTTAACAGGAAGAAAGAGAAGGGGAGAAGGGAGAGGAAAGCACGGAGGAAGGAAAAGAAAGACAAACAGGATAGAGTAAGAAGAGGGCAAGACCCAGTTCCGGCGCAGCCGCAGCACACCCGCCACTGAGCTGGACAACCCCAGTTATTCTTATTGTGTCCTTTTCCTCACTGAGGGTCGGCAGCCTTAACAAAGGACCTCAGCACAGGAGAGCCACGTGATTCTCACTCAGCAGGAACCACTTTCTAAGTCCCAGAAGCTAGGATTCTGAGACATTGCTGGTCTCCTGGGCTAGTGAGTGGCACCTCTCTGATTCCCCACAGGGTGTGTGTCCAGATCTCTCCTTTTACAAGAACAGCAGGTTTGTAGGGTTAAGGTACATCAAGGACTTCCCTTTAACCTTAATCTCTTTCAATGCCTCATCTCCAAATGACAACATCTTCAGAAATCCTGGGTGGGGTGGGGGAGGCGCTCAGCATTCAGCACAGAAACTTGGCAGAGGCAGCATATCCAGCCCCTGGTGTCTTGCCATATATTCACACAGGAATGCAATAAATAATACCAGGAGCCAGGGTGGCAAGAAGGCAGGAGCCTCTCCCTCCTAAGGATGTCTCAGGAGTCCCCGGGGAGGACAAGGACCTCCAGAGGATTCTGTGTCTTCTTCGGTCTCTCTGATCACTGAGCAGATGGTCAGGGGTCTGGGGTCATGGGTCCAGAGGCAGAAAAATGGCTGTAAGGGACCAGAAAAAGACAGCCCAGAGAACACATAGATCAGGGAGCCGTTGGCCGTATTGTGAAAGGAGATTTCTCCTGCCTCAAAGTCTAAGGAGATGCCCACACGCCGGAGGGGTTGTGGAGGAGACAGGTGAGTCCTGGGGTAGGAGAGGGCCTGGAGTTTCTTCTTGTAAAACTCCAGTGCCCAGAGACCATGCTGAGGGGACTTGGGGATCCTACCTTCTCGTCCCAAACTCTCCAGACACACACCCAGAATCCAGGCCCGCCTGTCCCCGACCTCCACTTCCCAGTAATGCCTTCCTGCATCAAAGCGCTCTCGGGCCAGGATGCAGGGGTCCTGGTCAAATCTTTGGGAACTGGGAGACAGGTCCTGGTCAAACAGCAACCGCTTCACACTCTTCCGATCCTCAGACACTGTGAGTTTGGGACTTGCAGTTTCAGGGTCCAGGGACAGGCTGGCTGTGGAGAGAGGAAAGTGGCAGGGGGGGGGGGGGGGCTTTTGCCATCTTGGCCCCGCTTGGATGAGGGAAGCAAGGTTTGTCTCCTACTTGAAGGTTTCCCCTCCACTTCTATAAATCTGTTACTGGCCCCATTTAAACTGATTTTGTTATCCCCTAGGCAGTGAGAGAGGCAGCTGTGAGCACAGCCTGGGACAGCTCCCCAGGGACTAAACTCTGTGGAAGAGAGACTGAGAGACCACCGCCAGCAGACAGAAAACTTGGAACTCACACCCACACCTCACAGCCAGTACTCCAGATGCAGGCTTTTCTGTGGGTTGCCTGTGGTTGGCATGTGTCCTCAGAGTTTGCTTGTTAGAAGCCGGGTCCTCAGTGTGAATAGGGAGTGGTGGTGGTGGGGGGGTTGTTTTGTTTTGTTTTTCGAGACAGGGTTTCCCAGAGTCCTGGAACTCACTCTGTAGACCAGACTGGCCTGCAACTCACAGAGATCCACCTGCCTCTGTCTCCTGCGTGCTGGGATTAAAGGCATGCACCATCACTGGCCAGCGGTGGGGAAACTTTTAAGAGGAGGAGCCTCATCCAAGGTAATGCCTTATTGGAAACATTCTTTAGTTCTCTGGAGACCCTGCCTAGTTCCCATGTGACCCTGATCTCCAAATCTCTTGTTTTTTCTGTCTTGCTATCTATCATGATTTGACACAGCAAAGGAGCCCTTACCACAAGGACCACCTGATGTTGAACATTTCAGCCCCCAAACGTGAGCTAAGTAAACATTCTGTTACACATGACTGAGCCTCAGGCATTTTGTTTCAGTGATGGAAAAATGACAAGCTCCTATCTATCCGTTTTCCAGAAGGAGGCCCTGTAGACTGCTCAGAATTATCTTGTGAGGAATAACCCACCAAGGGATCTCAGGGATGAAGGGTTTCTTCTGGGTGGGTGATAGTCAGAAAATTCCAGAGTCGAAACCCCCACTAGTCATTCCATTCCCGCTGTGTTGGATGGCACAAAGACAAAGCCTCAGACCACAGCGTGGCATCTAGGTCTCCGGTGTGAGGGTCAGGACCCACTCACCATGGAAGGGCTCAGCCTCAGCACCGGCTCCCGGATCTGCGTCTTCTTCCTCACTTTTATCCTCTTTGTGCGATCTCCCGAAGGCACAGGCAATTGCTGCTGTGACAAGCCCCAGTGCCGTGAGGATCAGAGGTAGAACTGGTCCCCTCTCCGTGGAAGGAGGTCTTCTGAACAGGGAAGCTAAGAGGATTCCAGGGCATCAAGAAAACATGAGTGGACTGTCTTTGTTACACACACACACACACACACACACACACACACTACAACATTCCAGACTCAAGGGACACAGTGTTCACAGACCTTTCTAAAAAGGGTTCTGAAAAATTGAGATGTCTTCTGATACACAGTGCTATATTGCCTGCATATGTGTCCCCCCAAGCTGAAATTCCAGCCCCTTAGGCGATGGTGCCGGTGGGCTGTGGGAGGTGGGAAGTCCTGAGGGTGGGGGCTCATTTGCAGGATCAATGCCTTTATAAAAAGTCTCTCAGAGAGGTCCTGGCCCTTCCTCCACATATGAGAGCACTGCAAGAAGATCTATGAACTGTGGAGCAGCCCTCACCAGACTCAGACCCTGCCCACCCCACCCGTGGGCTTCCATTGTCTGTCTGGGACTGCTAGTAATACACACTTGTCCATGGCCCATGAGCCCAGGACAACGCATGGCGTGAGCTGAGGCAGAATGGACTGAGGAAGTTGTGCATGCATGGCTGTATGGGTAAGAGATAGATATTAGGTTTGCTATTTATAGAAAAAGAAGTCCATCAAAGTGTGAATCTGTGTAACTGAGGCAGAGACTTATTATTTTTGCAAACTATGCTATTTTTGCAAAATTAAGCTGTAAGTTTAACAACGTTTAGAAATAAGACTTTTGTCCGGTATGGCGGCACATGCCTTTAATTCTAGCACTTGAGAAACAGAGGCAGGCAGATTTCTGTGAGTTCAAGACCGGCTAGTGATATCCTTTTAATCAAAAAGTCAAAAAAAAAAAAAAAACCAAAAAAACACCCAAAACAAAACCAAACAAAAACAAGCTTTTAAAGAAATAAACTTTGAATGGAAAGCTAAACATAGCCCTTAGTAGATAAATAGATAAATCAACTGTCTGGATAGACCCCAATTAATTTATTAATAAGTTTATTTCTTTAAAATAAATTATTGTTAGCCGGGCGGTGGTGGCGCACGCCTTTAATCCCAGCACTCGGGAGGCAGAGGCAGGCGAATCTCTGTGAGTTCGAGGCCAGCCTGGTCTATAAGAGCTAGTTCCAGGACAGGAACCAAAAGCTACGGAGAAACCCTATCTCGAAAATAAAAAAAAAAAAAAAAAAAAAGATTGTTTAAGTGTGGTGGTTTGAATGAGAATGACTCCAGTAGGATTCTATGTTTGAATGTTTGGTTCCCAGTTAGTGAAACTTTTGGGGACGATTAGGAGATGTGGCCTTTCTGGAGAAGGTGTGTCGCTGGGAGTGGGCTGAGGCTTGCAAAAGCCCACACTACGCCTAGTGCATCTTTCAGCCTGTAACTTAAGGATCAGATGTGAGCTCTCAGCTACTTCTCCAGCACCATGCCTGCCTGCCACCATGGTCCCCGCCATGATGATAAAGAACTCACCCTCTGAAATGGTAAGCAAACTTCCAATTAGATGCTTTTTTTTTTCTCTAAGAGTGCCTTGGTCATGGTGTCTCCTCACAGCAATAGAACAGTAACTAAGACACCAGGAAAGTCACAGAAAACTCTTAAATACATGTTACTAACTAAAAGAAGCCAGTCTGATAAAAATAGATTTGGTGTGATTTCAACTATAAAACACTGGGGAAAGGCAAAACCATTTGAAGAAGAAAAATAAAGGTCAGGGGTTTCCAGGCATAAGTTGGAAGACAGAGTGTGGATAGAGAGGGTAGAGGGCTTGAGGCAGCATGCAGTGCTGGTGATGCAGTGCTGGTGATGCAGTGCTGGTGGTGATGCAGTGATAGTGATACAGTGCTGGTGATGCAGTGCTGGTGATGATGCAATGCTGGTGATGATGTAGTGCCGGTGATGATGTAGTGCTGGTGATGCAGTGTTGGTGGTGATGCAGTGATAGTGATGCAGTGCTGGTGATGCAGTGTTGGTGATGCAGTGCTGGTGGTGATGCAGTGCTGGTGATGCAGTGCTGGTGATGATGTAGTGCTGGTGATGAGGCAGTGCTGGTGATGCAGTGCTGGTGACGCAGTGTTGGTGACGCAGTGCTGGTGATGTAGTGCTGGTGATGATGCAGTGCTGGTGGTGATGTAGTGCTGGTGATGATGCAGTGATAGTGATGCAGTGCTGGTGATGCAGTGATAGTGATGCAGTGCTGGTGATGCAGTGCTGGTGGTGATGCAGTGCTGGTGATGATGCAGTGCTGGTGGTGATGCAGTGCTGGTGATGATGCAGTGCTGGTGATGATGTAGTGCTGGTGATGATGCAGTGCTGGTGGTGATGCAGTGCTGGTGATACAGTGCTGGTGACGCAGTGTTGGTGACGCAGTGCTGGTGATGTAGTGCTGGTGATGATGCAGTGCTGGTGGTGATGTAGTGCTGGTGATGATGCAGTGCTGGTGATGATGCAGTGCTGGTGATGATGTAGTGCTGGTGGTGATGCAGTGCTGGTGATGATGCAGTGCTGGTGATGATGTAGTGCCGGTGATGATGTAGTGATAGTGATGCAGTGCTGATGAACAGATGTCTTTGTCCTGTGTGCACCCCTCTGAGCACCCAGCATGGCTGGGTCCCATATTCTTGCTGACCCTGGTGGGTCTCTGCCTGTTCATCCCCGTGCTATTCCCCTTCTGGGTTTTCATACCTGGGGAGTTATGACTGTGAGATGAGGGATATGGAAAATGCAGGGACTGGAGAGACATTTCAGTGGTTAAGAGCGTGCCTGCCCTTCCAGAGGACCCAGGTCCTGTTTCCAGCACCCACATGGCGGCTCACAACCATCTGTAACTTTAGTTCCAGGGGCAGTACACTCATACGCACACAATCAGTAAAACACTCATACACATAAAACAAAAGAAATAAATAGCTCTTTTTAAAGAAAAGAAAATCTATGCACTTTCTGGTTAGATTTGTCATGAACTAAAACTTCTCTTAAAAAAAAAATTCTTAGAGCAACAACAGCAACACCAATGTCAGGATGCGTATTTTCGCTTCCCTGCTGGATCTCCCTGCAACCCCATAACTGCTTCATTTTGGAAACCAACGTCCCCGTGACCCCCTTGACCAGGCTGCAGGCAGGGGCTTCTCTGGCTCTGCCCCTACAGCTCTCTCCATACATCTCTGGCACCCAGTGCCTGGATTCCCGTGCTGGTGGCTTTGATGGCAGAACTGAACAGGTACTCACCAGGCAGGTAAGTCTCAGCCACCTTCTTCTCAGGGAAGAGGGGGTTAGAGATGGAGCAAGTCAGACCCTCCACAGTCCTTTCCTGGACAGTCACTATGGATATCACAGTCAAGAGGCCAGTGCTGGCAGAGGGTGAGAAGTGAGTCTCAGCGGGCACTGGCTGTCCTCTGAGGTCCAGCCACTCCACCTTGGGCTCTGGGAACCAGCCTGCTGAGGTGCACTCTGCCCGGATGCTTTTGTCCTGGCTGTCAGTCACGTGGATAACGGGCGATGAGCCCAGCCCTGAAGGAAGAACATCGGCTCAGACCCTGTAGCTAGTGGCTTCCAAGGGGGAGGGGATGTCTTGTAGGTGTTAGTAGGTTCTATGACTCTTCCTGGACCACCTATTTGTAATTAACACCACTAAGAGGCACTATGTTTCCAAATAAAACAGTCGAGTGAAACGGGAGATTTAAGGAGAAAAACAAAGTTTCCCACTGTATGTGGGACAAGGGAGGAGCTGGGGTCTGTCTGACCACAAATACCAAATTCTGTTAACCTAGGGAAACTTCTCCATACCCCCAAATAATCTCACTCTCTTTCTCTGTTTCATCCCCATGAGTTTCAGCTTCTCCTACTCTGTCTCTTTTCAGGTTTCTTTTTGTTCTTTCTCTCTGTGTTCCTGCCTTCCCTCTGTTTTTCTCTTCTTTACTTCTTTTCCAATCTGCTTCTTGCTTCTCGCTGCCTCTCTCTGACTCTCTGCCGCAGGCTCCGTGTTTTCCGCCTCCCAGTTGTTTCCGTGCCTTGACCCCCTCCCCCCACATCTGTGCTCCCTTTCTGCTACTAGGGTGTGTGATGAAGGGAAGGCAGATGGGGAAACAGCGTTCTGTGGGAAGAGAGTTTTGCCCGGGAGCAGGTGTCACCAAACCTCTCCAGCTTTAGGGCTCTGGGCTCTGGAGGCCGTGGTCTGGCATGGTGGTTGTTGACTAGAGAGGCTCCCCAGCAAAATGAAAGACCCACACAGCCCTCACCTGCCACCTTCAACCACAGGGTGGCCTGGTTGTGGGATGTGTGCTCCCTGAAGATGCAGTGATAAGTCCCGTTGTCAAACATGGTGACGTTGTGTATCCTCACAGTGGCCTCTCCTCGGAGCATGCGGTCGCCGATGAATGTGGTCCTTCCCCTGTATTCTGCCATCTGCTCTTCATACACATCGTCTCCGTTCTGGTGCACGTGCACAGCTGGCGAGGGCTGGTCCCTGTACCACCTCAGCTCCATGCCCTCGGCACTGATGCTGGGTGACAGTTTGCAAGGCAACTCCTTGTCTTGCCCAACTATGGCCAGAAGTGGCTCAGGAGGTCCAAGGACACGGAAATCTGATTTCCCTTAGAGATGCAAATAGAAGGGCTAGGTTAAGTCACAGGCAGGAGACAGGTACTCCCCCTATACCCATTTCCTCTTTGAGGGTATGGGGGCTCCATTAGTCCCGAGCTTCCGTTGGAGACCTCAGTTTGATCCTGGGCACCCCTAGGGTCAGGAAGGGGCTGTTGTCCTACCGTTCCCAGCAGGCAGGAGCTGCAGGAAGATGAAGGTGACCAAGAAGCTTGACAGAGTTGCATCTCCATGGTGTGGACTTGCCATCCCTACTGAGGACACCTCAGCCACGGTGAAAGAGAAGCTAGGAGTTTAACAGGAGAAAGGACAAACAGCTTAGGAGACAAAGCTGCTAATTCACATGCCACGTGAGTTCTTAGTCGTAGAAAAGGTGTCGTTTCCCACAGACGCCATCTGCAGAGTTGCGCAGATGGCCCTCTGTGTGCAGTTTACCACCTACGCTTGCGGGAGGGGTTTTACGCGAGCTCCTGCCCTTTGTGGGCACATGGAGAAAAACCAGCTCCAACAGGCAAATCTCAGGTCATCAGGACCCTGTGACACCCTCAACTTGTCAATCACCCTGAGAGAACTTCTCTGGCCGGGAGTAGAGGGCACAGTTCCCTCCTTGGCAGGGATGGGCACCTCTCAGAACTCAGTAATTTAGGGTAGTTAGTATAATCTGTTTAGAGAGTAACTTTTGAGAACAGAGCGACCAGCCCAAGAGATCCTTCCTGGCACAGCCTTAGCTTGCCCTTCATATCTAGTATGCCACGTTGCCAAGAGATCTTGTATGTTTTGCATACTCGGACAGCCATGGTGTCTCCCTGCCCACTGAGTATAGAGAGAGGTCCAGACTAAAACACTGAGGAGTGCCATTAAAGAAGAAAACACTCACCTACCTCTGACCCTGCTGCCTGCTTTCCAGGGTGACTTCTGAGGATTTTGAGGGAATTAGTTTGGTTCCCTGAAAACTCCAGACAGGGCACAGTCCAAATGAGCCTAGGTGTCTGTCTCCCAGTGGTGACAGGAGAGGGGAGCCTAGAAACGGAAGAATAGACAAGCGTACCAGCTTCTGTTGAGTCCCGTTACTGCCGTCGGAAAATAACCAGCTCTTACCTTTAGGAAAGTTGCATCAGAGGAAAAAGAATCTTCCTAAGGGTCATGGCCAGCTTACTGAGCACGGAAGATAAAGGCACTGCTAACAGGGGATAAGGGGAGGCATGGAGATGAGGGGAGGTGGCCAGTAGGAGGGTGGCAGCTGGGCCAGGTTGGGGCCATCAGGAGCCCAAGGGGAGGACACAGATGTCAGTGCTGGGATCCCAGCCAGGTGTAGGTGCTGGGGAATTCAGATAAAATTCTCTGGTTACTGAGACCTGCAGAGCAGCCACACTGGCTCCACTGCCTTTGTGGACATTGTGATGTTGATGTTGAAAGTAGCCTGATTCTGGCCTTGGCAGTAGAGACTCCTATCCAGAGACCCAGCCAAACCCTCCCTCATCCCTTCCCTGTCCCCCATCACGGCATGGTCCTGGCCGCTCAGGTACTCACACCTTACCCTTGTCTCTTGAACGAGGTACTGGGCCAGGCTCTATTTGTCCAACTCTTCTTTCTTATTGACTTAAATAAAGGTTTGATGGCCTTGCAAGTGTAAGGCAAGAAAAGAGCTAGCTGCCAGGCTGGGCCACTTGCCCTGTGCAGAAAGGACGGCTCCCTTTAATCCAGCAAGTGAGGGAGACTTAGGTGCTCTAGGCCCGGGACTATTGAGAAAGTCCAGCACCAAATCCTTCCTGACACACCTCCTTGGAAAACCCTCTGGAAAACACGTGATTTTAGGTGCGAACAGAGGAGGTACTGCGTGAAAACATGAGCTGTGCTAGCCAGGCAACAAGGCCACCTGAAGCTCATCTTACGGATCCCCGTGACTCAGGAAGGAGGCCCTAAACTTCACACATCTAGAGTGAACTCCTGAGTGGCCATGAGGGAGTACCGAGATCTCGCAAAGAATCGGAACTAAAGCTACCGTCTGAAGCTTCCCACCACTGGGTATATACTCAGAGGAGATTACACCCCTATGTAAAAATGACAGGCACATTCCCTGAAGTCCTACTCTTGATAGCCCAGAAAAATTAAAACAGACCCGCTCCATTGGAGGAGGAATGAACAGGCAGCAGGGAACTCTGCACCCATGGAAGGGAGTGAAGTCTGTCGTTTGCAGCCTTATGGACAGAACTGGAGATTATTATGTTAAGTAAAATGAGCTAGGCACAGAAAGATGAGTACAGCACCGTCTGGCTCATACCTGGAAGCTGAAATGTTGATCTCAGAGAAGCTGAGAGTAGACCCGTGGTGAGCAGAGTGTGAAGCCAGAAGGGGAAAGACAGCGACTAACAACAGATGCTGAGTTAAGAGTTACGTCGTAGCCAGATGCTCTGGTCTGCTAAGGCTCAGAAGACCATGCTGCTTACAGACAGCAGCAGTAGGATAAGGGCTGGAGAGATGGCTCAGTGGTTAAGTGGACTTGCTGCTCCTCCAGGAGATCCAAGTGAGGCTCCTAGGATTCATGGTGGGTGGCTCGCAGCTGCCTGTAACTCCAGCCCCCTGGGATCCAACACCTCTGGCCTCTGTGGATACTGTCACGCACCCACACATACACGTAATCTATAATACTAAAATGTTCTTTTAAAAAGAGTTATGACAAACGTTTGAGGAGATAGATGTTTGCCCTGATTTAGATGCTACACGTATGCATGCACATTATCAAAACATCGCAGGTTCCTCATATCTATGCGCAACTTTAGTATACCAGTTATTTCATTATTACCATCATTTTTTAAAGTTTTTTTTTTTAAAGCGTTTTTTCTAATCCTCCTAAGACCACATCTCAAATGCGGGGATTTTAGGCATCCACCATCCACACAGAAGCAGGTTCACGGCTGCTGCCCCTAGGCCCGCAGGAGGCAGATCCAGTGCTCAACCACTTTCGCTATTGGCTCAGGCCTGCATGCAGTATGTAGACAAGGATGATGCGTGACCCAGAGGCTCCATCTGGGACCCTAAGAACTTGAGACACCCAGCCACTTGCCTCAAATATGGAGGAGGTTAAGTAAGTTCAAGGCCATAAAACGCTGCATCCGTAAGAATTCAGCTCAATGGTTTGATAAAGGGGGATGAAAAGGTGTGTGGGATTACTGGTTGACGTAATGGTTTCGGAATTCTATTTTAAGGCACTAAAACCATTTTCAGATTAGATATAGGTGCTAGTTGGAATACAGCATGGATGTCTTAAGTGCCAAAGTGGTTTGCTTTATGCTATGTGAATTTAGCGTCAACGAAAAGGAAAAAAAAATAAGAAAAAAGAAAAAAAGGACGTGAAGTGAAAAGTGGCACACACCACTCTCTCTGGATGAAATTTAAAAAATTAAAAAACAGAAACTAGAAGTCTAGCTTTTTGCCCAGTGGAATGGATTTCTAGCTCTTGGCGCCCTCTGCAGGAGCTAATGTGTCAGTACATCTGTTTGTCCAGTTTTTTTCTGGAGCCAGAGCCAGAAAGATGGTTAATTTGCTCTAAGTTCCCTTTGGCACTCGCCTTTTCCACCTGCAGCAGCTTTGCTCCGTGGGCCCGGAGCGGCGGGGTGGAGGGTAAGGAGTGAGGTGTCTGAGCTCTCTTCTCTCCAGGGTCCTCTGACAATGGTCCCCACGCTCCTGGGCCTCACCGAGGAGCGGCCCTGGTTTACAGCATTTTTGTAGCCACTACAGGGGTGTGTCAGTCAGGAGATTATCCCATTAGACCCGTCAGGACTCCCCCTCCCTCCCCAGACAAGGTTTCTTTGTAGCTTTGGTGCCTGCCCTGGTGCTCTGGTAGACCAGGCTGGTCTTGAACTCACAGAGATCGACCTGTCTCTGCCTCCCGAGTGCTGGGATTAAAGGCGTGCGCCACCACCGCCCGGCTGTCAGAAAATTTTAAATGACACGGTGCCTCACATTTTATTTGTACTTGACATCCTCTTTAACAGATGGCTTGTTAGATTTGTCAGCTTCTCTGTTCAAAGATCTGGGACCAAAACCAAAGAAATAAAGATCAAAGAAAAAGTTGCTGGAAATTTAAAAATGATTGTCTTTCCTTACATTTGTGAACAACACGTTTCTACATTTAATTCACCATTCATATGACTTTAGGAACAAGATCAAACCCCAATCCACCCGGAGTGAGCTTTATCTTCAGACAGCTGCAGATAAGGGAAGCATAGTGGTCAGCTCCTATAATCTCAGCATTTTAGGGCTGAGGCAGGACTCTCATGAGTTCGAGGCCAGCGCGGGTTGCACATCAAGACCTTGTCTCGGAAAAACAAAACGCAAAACAAAAACCACCCGTAGAGGTCTCTATTCAGGTACGCTGTCTTAGTCAGCCACTGATTGGTGCTATCTGCGGTCACTCAAGGCGCGAGGGGGTGGGGACTGAGGTTCTATCCAATCAGGCACGCATCCCGGGCGCAGGGGCGTGCCTTCGCGGGTTCGCGGGTCTTTGTCTCGCGCCATCTTAGCGCCTGATCCGTCTGCTGAGCTGGGCAGTCCGGGCTCCTCGGGCCTGTCAGCTGAGGGAGGCGGACGGGGGCCGCCATGGTGAGTGCTGCCCGCGGGAAGCGGCCGGGGCAGGTCCTCGTCCCCTCCGCTGTGCTGTGCGCGGACGGTTTGGCTCCCCGAGGCCTGCGCGGGGCTGTGCTCACGGCTTCTGTCGCCCCCGGTGGGCTGAGCCTCCAGGGAGACTTGTCCTCAGCCGCACCCTTCTCCTCCTCTTGGTCCAGACCCCGGTGCCACAGCTGCTGTGTCTGGCGTCCCCTTGCCTAGCAGTGACGGCCCTGGGCGCTAGAGCAGCCCGAGGTGTGGGCTGAGCCTGGGCTGCCGCATCCCCTGCCTCCTGAAGGCTCTTGTTGTGCTGACAGGAATTCCACACCGAATTCGAGTCCTTTGCTGTGATTATGTTTCTGCCCCCAATGTACCATCCCGCTGGATCTGTGTGCACCATACTCCATCTTTGTAACTTCGTGGTGTGTGCTTGGTAATCTTGATTGTCATCTTGATTGGACTGACTGGCCCTACTTTAGTAAAAACACACCTCTGGCAGAGGTGGCAGTCCAGTGGCTCTGGCCTCATGAATAGATTAATCTCTTTTTTTTTTTTTTAAATATTTTATTTATTTATTATGTATACAATATTCTGTCTGTGTGTATGTCTGCAGGCCAGAAGAGGGCACCAGACCTCATTACAGATGGTTGTGAGCCACCATGTGGTTGCTGGGAATTGAACTCAGGACCTTTGGAAGAGCAGGCAATGCTCTTAACCTCTGAGCCATCTCTCCAGCCCTAGATTAATCTCTTGATGAATCCATAGACTGCTGTTTTATTGGGTGGTGCTGAAAAGTAGGGGTCGGGACAGAGTCCTAGGAAGTTTGTCACGAGTGGCCGTGGTCGTCAATGAATCTATGCACGTCTTCACATGTTCATACTCCATTTAAAATCCCCATTTCCGCTAACTTTGTAAGAGCTCAACTAGAACAGTTAGAATAATTCAGAGTTCCTGCATCTTTGACTGTTCTGTAGCTATAATTTATTTTCTACGGAACTTGAAAGTTTTAAGTTGATGCTATTGAAAGTGTCTTTTTAAGACAGTGTGACACGCAGGGCAGCAACTTAGAAGGTTTTTCTACATACTATAGCAAAACCTGCGCTAATAATTGTGTTGCTGCTTTTGAGGCATTTTTCAGCATTTGCTTTTTTGACAGCTTTAACAAAGGGTTTGACTGGTGCTCAGGGCCAAGCTCACAAGACTATAGTGTGACGCCTTCATGGGAGCCTGAGGGCCATTCTGCTGAATCATGCTTTAGTTCATGTGTCATTGCACTGAAAAGTGGCTCCCGGTTACTCCCGTGACGGCATCCTCAACACTGTATTACAGGTTTTACAGAGGAACGTGCAGCAGGCCAATCAAACTCTTGACACTGGAAGGCAGAAGAGATGCTACAAGAGGTCAGTGTCTTACAGTCACTGCAGATGGTCCCAGCAGTGCAGAGCAAGGAAGCACAAGGCACCAGGAAAGGTAACTAAGTAACCATAGACGGTAATAGACGTGCATGTTATCGTCTGTTTCCTCATCTAGAAATAGTACTATGAGATTATACACACACACACACACACACAATATGCGCTTTGCCAAACATGATTTATTGTAATATGCCATAGCAATCAACAATTGAAAATCCACAAGAGCACCACCAAGATGGATCAGTGGGTAAAGGCACTCAGTTGGCTCTCTAGGACCCCCAAGGTGAAAGAACCAAATTCCGTAAGACCTCCACGTGTGCTCTGTAGCACAGGCATGCACATACACTAAATTAAATAAATTTAAAAAAAAAATCATGTGACCTTTCAATAAATGCAGAAAACAAACGGGAGAAAATCCGCCTTTTGAGATGAGAGGCTACAACAGTGTAGGGACTTAAGATTACATTTTACTTGTAAGTAATGTCATACTTAATGAATCAGTATTTTATTTCCTGAGAAGAGAAATAAGACATATCCATTCTCGGCAGTTCTCTTATCACTGCCCTAGAGGTGCTCTCCAGGACCCGTGGCCGCAGTAATGATTGAGAGTTATGTAAATTGGAGGAAGAAGGTCATAATCATTTGGAGATGAGGTGACACTGTGTTCATTAAAAATATGACACATGAAAAGGTTGAGCAAAGTAACAAAGGTCAAAAATAAAACCAGCTGTTTCTCTACAAAAGAACAGTCCGAAGATGAAGCTGAGCAATTCCAGTGAAGGATACCAAAAGCAAAACATTCAAAATAACTTTCTCGAAAGATCTTGATCACTGAAAACTAGACTGTGTGGTTTGTTTTGGGGTCACCGGCTGTCACCTTTCCACCTCCTCCCTTGGCGCTGGGGCCTGTGCTTTCATAGAAGGAGGTAGGGATTGCGTTTCTTTACGTCATTACAGATTTGCTCAGGATGAGGCCTGTACACTCAAATGTGTGTTACTGTCTCCTTGTTATGGATAGAAGAATGACGTTCACAGAGAGGGCATCCTAAAAATGGAACACCAGGTACCGATTCCTCTCGCCCTACCCTGCCCATTGTCTTTATTTAAAAGACCCCATACATACTATACCAATGGGTATTTAAAGCGGGGACCTGGGGACCCAGGGCTCTAAGGAAGGAGGCTAGGGATTCCACAGTGTGAGAGAAGGTGGCTCTGAGGAACTATATTTGAGGTTGTCCTCTGGCCTACATGGACTATACTGTTTGGTTAGCCAAGCTAAGTGGGGGTTATACACCTGATATTGGAGTGACTACAAGTAGGCATTTGATTTTTCATCAGCATTAGGAGTGGCAAATGCTGTGGATGTGTTTATATGGTGAGGCTGACCTCTAAAACCAAATGTTACTTTATCTTGGAGAGATAATATTTTGGAGTTAGCTGCGGTTAAAAAAGTGCTAGTCCCTAGTATCATAGAAGACGGAGAGGCCTTCCTCACTGCACTATGTAAGGACACCTCAAGGAAGTTGCCTTTATAAGCCTGGAAAGGCCTCAGTGGAAACTGAATCAGCTGGTTTTGGTCCTGCAGAACTGAGAAAATGTGGCATGTTATGGAAGCCCAAAGCAGCTAATGCTGCTTCAGTTCCCTATTCAAACTGAAATCCCTTTGTCCACATCTAGGAATTTGATGTTTCTGCTATACTGCTGTTGAATTAGTTTATTGACCTACAGAGAGTCAGTGTCTTTATGGTGTAAAATTCTACTCCATAAATATGGCATTCTCTTTATTTGCTTTTTAAAAAGTCCTTCACCCTCTTCTTCCTTCATATACTTGCTGTTAGGATGGCCAGGGTTTTCTTCCCATGCTTTTGTTGTATGAATAGTCTCACATGTAGAGTTTAATTTTTTATATTTAACTTACTGTTTTCTATTTGAAATACTTTAAAGGAGATTATCAGGTATTTTTACTTCTAAATGATAAGGAAATCATAACCCACATTTCCCCTTTGTATTGACCTTGGTTGGCATGTCTTATACAGTGCTGGTGCTGATGAGGTGGGTCTGTGTGTTGATGTTTGAGTTTTGTAGACAGGGTCATGCTATGTAGACATGGATCCTCCTGCCTTTGCCTCCCAAATGCTAGGATTACAGCCTACCAAAGACGGGGCATGCTTATCGTTCCCTTTCCCCTCAGCTGTCATGCTGCCTCTTAGGTTAAGAGACATGTATTTTTATCAGGAGAAGAAAGACTGTTCTAATTTTTTATTTTTATTTATTTATTTTTTGGCTAAGAACTTTACAAAGGGATCCTGCTTTTAAAATTGGCTCAGTGGCCGGGCGGTGGTGGCGCACGCCTTTAATCCCAGCACTCGGGAGGCAGAGGGAGGTGGATCTCTGTGAGTTCGAGGCCAGCCTGGTCTACAAGAGCTAGTTCCAGGACAGGAACCAAAAGCTACAGAAAAACCCTGTCTCAAAAAAAAAAAAAAAAAAAAAAATTGGCTCAGTGGTTAAGAGTTCAGACTACTTTCCCAGAGGGCCTAGGTTCAATTCCCAGCATCCACATGGCAGCTAACAACCATCTGTAACTCCATTTCTAGGGTATGCAAGGCCCTTCTGGCCTCTCTGAGCACTGCAAGCACATGGTGCACACGGGGCGGGGGGGAGGGAGGGAGAGAGAGGCAAAAC
Organism: Microtus oregoni; assembly: GCF_018167655.1. Taxonomy (NCBI): domain Eukaryota; kingdom Metazoa; phylum Chordata; class Mammalia; order Rodentia; family Cricetidae; genus Microtus; species Microtus oregoni. The sequence continues at coordinate 39,322,761 of NW_024543074.1, forward strand.
ACCCATCTGCATAAAATAAATAATAAAAAATGCCCTTTCCATGTCTTTGAAAATGATCACAAGATTATACACCCCCACCAGTGGAACTGTGAATTCAGTGAAATACATTAATGTATTAATATTGAGCTTTTCTTTATTCCTAGAAGAAGTATTTAAGAATGTTTCTCAGTTCCTGTGGTCCTGTCACTGAATGTTAGTGTTTCTACAAATTCTGTTCTTACTTCCTTTTTTACAGCCTCTTGGGTCCTCCTGAAGCCATTTCATTCACTTTGTTGTCTGTCTGACTGAGGTTCTTCTGTTAGTGGAATCTTACTTTTCCTGCTAAGACTGTCTTTTGATTGCTAGGTCCTGTCTTAGGGTATCGTTTGCTGTGAAGAGACACCATGACAATGACAACTCTTTTTGTTTTTTAAGATTTATTAATTAATTATGTATATGGCATTCTGCTTGCATGTATCCCTGCAGGCCAGAAGAGGGCACCAGATCTTTATTACAGATGGTTGGGAGCCAATATGTGGTTGCTGGGAATTGAACTCAGAACCTCTGAGCCATCTTTCCAGCCCAACAATGGCAACTCTTATAAAGGAAAACATTTAACTGGAGTGGCTTTACATTTTCAGAGGTTTAGTCCATCATCATTGGGGGGGGGGGTATGACAGCGTGCAGGCAGACATGGTGCTGGAGAAGGAGCTAAGGGTTCTACATCCTGATCTGCAGGCAACAGGAAGTGAATTGATTATCACACTGAGCATAGTTTGAGCATACGAGACCTCAAAGCCCACCCCCATGACATACTTCCTCTGTTAAAGCCACACCTATTCCAACAAAGCCACACCTCCTAATAGTGCCACTCTCTATGGGTTCATTTTCTTTCAAACTATAGCAGGTCTAATATCCAGTGCCAGTTGAATGTCCCCCACACCTGACCACAGAAACATAGTATCTGTAATCCTCAGTACCCTGAAGGCAGGACGATTAAGAGCCCAAGGCCAGACTCAGCTATACAGAGTTTGAGTCTACCTTGGACTACATGAGACATGAGACTCAAAAACTAACCAACCTCACAGTATGTTTAAGATCAGTCTATTACCCGTAGTCAATGTAATTCACCTTAATTTTTAAAAACTTAGCTGATCATGTATACAGTCTGGAAGTATATATCTCTTTTTACCCCAGGCACAACATACAATTATCAAATTTTAGTCCCAGGGTTTTTCATTTTTGTTTTTTCATTTTTCTAGGATGAATTTTCTATTCTTTCTTTCTATTTCTATTTTATTTCTATGTGCTTGTTTATATGTTTGCTTATTTGACATGGGATCTTAATTTGTAGCCTTGACTGGCCCTGTACTTAAAACAGAGATCTGTCTACCTCTGTCTCGAGTGCTAGAATTAAAGGTGTGTACCACCATGCTTAGCTGTGTTCTTTTATTTGCTTTTTTGGTTTTGAGATGGGATCTCATGTAGCCCCATCTGACCTTAAAATTGCTACTTAGCTAAGAGTAGTTTCTGTTCTATATTCTTTTTTTTTTAAGACAGGGTTTCTATGTGGCTTTGGAGCCTGTCCTGGAACTAGCTCTTGTAGACCAGGCTGGTCTCGAACTCACAAAGATCCGCCTGCCTCTGCCTCCCAAGTGCTGGGATTAAAGGCGTGCGCCACCACCGCCCGGCTCCTGTTCTATATTCTTAATGCTATTGTGTCACCTGGTTTCTTTCCTCATTATTCTTCATTTGCATCCTTCTTTGTCTACTTCCCTGAGTCGGCTTTCAAAACGCAGATCTTAGATTTAAAGGCCAATATAAGGACTACTGTAAATGTAGTCAAGTTGTTGGAATTAGACGGTTTTGAAAAGCAAAATCCCTGGTCGTCAGTTACCCGAACATATAACTTTATAACTCACCACTGCCCAGGAATCACCTTTGTGGTTCTACTTATAGGCCCATTAACCATCCATGGTTCTGTGCTTTTACAACGTGACCTCTGTGGTTTGTTACTCCCGAGAGAGAACTCACTATGCTATCCATGAAGCATAACCTGCAGGATGCTTAGAGTCCTCATTACCTGTTCTGCAGTGACATGTGTCTTTGTTTAACATCATTTCAAGGGTGTGGGTGTGCCGTCCTCACTCAGACTAGATTATCAGGCCAACTGTGGACAAGGTTTCTTTCTTTTTTTCTTTTTCTAAAAGAGAGAGAAAGAAATAGTCTCTTGTGTGTGTTTGTGTGTGTCTCTGTGTCTGTTGTGTGTCTGTGTCTGTGCGTCTCTGTGTGCGTGTCTGTGTGTGTGCCTGTTGTGTGTTTCTGTGTGTGTCTGTGTGTGTGTCTGTTACTGCAGATTGAATCCAAGGCCTTGTGAATGTTTTACAGCACATAATCCATCCATTTTTGTTAGGAATGGGAATTCTGTAGTAGTCGTCTTTTCAGTTACTAACTTAGTACAGAAGCAAGGTATTAGTGATTTTCCCTCCCACGATGGAGAATATAAACTAATATGCAGCCCGTGTGAGACACCAAACTCCCACATTCCTGTCTTCTGATAGGCCCAAAAGCTTGAGTTGAGGAGAAGTGTTTGATTACAGGGGTTGGTGTCCTTTGAGGATGTCTATGTGGACTTCACCTGGGAGGAGTGGCAGGACCTGGATGATGCTCAGAGGAAGCTCTACAGGGACGTGATGCTGGAGACCTACAGGATTCTGGAGTCCTTGGGTGAGTAAAAGTACCTAGTAGTATAAGAAGCACTTCCTTTCTTAGTAAGAACAGTAATCATGTCTGAAATTTGTTTGTACTCTCACACACATAATATTATATGTATGTATAGACCTACCTCCAGAAATTGGTAGGTCTATGAAGACCTAGCACATCTTTATATTGGGAACATTTAAATTCTCTGTTAGCTATTCTGAAGCATTTAAATCATTTCAACTATGGTCATGCTTCTGTGCCCTAGAAAACTGAAAGTTATACTGGCTATCCAGGCTGTACCCCTGAATGCACTAGCCGTCTTCACTCTGTCCCTCCTTGACATGCTCTTCTAGGCCATGCTAACCACTCTTGCCTCTATTTCTCCGAGTGAAACTTTGTCTTCCACTTATAAACAAGTGTTTATCTTTTTGTGCCCAACCACATCATTCCATAACTAAGCAAAAACATTCATCAGTTCTTGCTTGAGATAATTTTGGGGGTTTTTAGTGAATAATATTCCCTTATACATAAATACCCTTTTTAAAAGGCAAGATCTCATGTAGCCCATTACCTTGAACTCATGATCTTTCAAAATACTGATTTCATTTTCTTTTAAAATATATTTAGTTATAGCTACGCCATAAAGATAGTTCTATTTCTATTTTTTGAGGGACTTTCATACTGTTTTTCATAGTAATAATTTTATATTCCCAGAAACAATGTAGAATAATGTGTCTTTCTATGTGTCCTCATCAGTATTTGTTGTTTGTGGTTTTGATAGTATTCTAGTTGCAGGTGTTTTGATATTTCACTGTGATTTTGATTAGCATTTTCTGATGTTTACAGATATTGACCATTTATTGATGAGTTTGTGAATTATTTGTATGCCTTTGGGAAAATACCTATTCAAGTTGCCTTGTTCAATTTTTAATTAAATTATTTTTCTGCTGTTAAATTCCTTATATATTCCAGAAATTATCCTCTTGTACAGTTTCAGATGTTTTCTTTCATTGTGTCTGTTACCACTTTGCTCTATCATTTGCTTTTCTGTATAGAGGATTTACATCTATGCAGTCCCAGTTGTCAGTTTTAGCTGTTAATGACTGTGGTTTGAGGTCATGTCACAATCTGTGCCGGGTGTGATTGTGCATGTCTATGTTTCCTGCACCCTTGAAATTGAGGAGGAAGCATTACTTGGGCCTAGAACTTCCAAACCAACCTGGTAATGTAGGAAGGCCAATCTCAAAAAGGAAATAAAATCTTTGAATCAATATTCAGCTTTCTGTATTTTATTTCAGCACTGTCAGATGTTGCATTTATATTTTAGTTATATTTTAATTTGGTTTCTGAATATGGTAAGATATAGGGGATCTAATATCTTTCCGTATACAAGAGTATACTGAGTCTACCATTTTCATCTGTTCAAATAGTTTATATTTTTCTTATTTACATTTGAGGATTCTTTTGATAAGTGAGGACATCTTTCTGACATTTTTGGTGGCTCTTTTTTGTATTCTTTTTTTTCTCAGTGTTAATTTTTTATGTTTAATGGTTTCTGTATTGATACACTTACTGTGTAACATCTCTTAAGTGTTTCCCATAGGGCTGTGTATTAGGAAAGCTTCTCTAGAGCTTAAGAGATGTTACACAGTAAGTGAAAGGATAATAACCACCATGTCTCGAAAAACAAAAACAAAAACAAAAACAAAACCACATGAACATATAAAATTAAGCAATTTAGTGGATACATAAAAGAAAAAGATGAAAGTGTATCAACCTGTGAGTCTCAACCCATTTGGGATTTGAATGATCCTTTCACAAGGGTCACCTCAGACCATCATAAAACACAGATATTGATATTATGATTTGTAACAGTAGCAAAATTTACAGTTATAAGTGCTGGGCATGGTAGCACATGCCTTTAATCCTAGCACTCAGGAGGTAGAGGCAGGAGGATCTGTATGACTTTGAAGTCAGTCTTGTCTCTAGAGCTACTTACAGAACATCCAGGGCTACACAGAAAAACTGTCTTGAACTCCACTGTAATTTTGTTTTGGGTTTTTTTGGGGGATGGCTCAGCAGTTAAGTGTACTGCCTGCTCTTCCAGAGGACCTGAGTTCAAATACTCGTATGACCACTCAACAGTCATCTGTAACTCCAGTCCCAAAAGCTCCAGCCATGTCTCTTTGAATCTCCAGTCACTTAATGAACATGGTGCATAGACATATGTGCAGCACAACAGTCATACAAATAACATATACATTAATGCAATTAAGCTCTTTCCATTTTAAAATATGAAACACGCCTTTAATCCTAGTACTTAGGATGCAGAGGCAGATGGATCTCTTAGTTTGAGGCTAGCCTGATCTCCAAGACAGTCAGAACTACACAGTGACACCCTGTCACAAAAAAGGGAACAAAACGAAATCTGACCACATTATTCTACACCTGAATCCGTTCTGCTGTGGAGGCTCCCACCCTTTTGCTTTCCTTAAGTTTTTGTTGAGTCTTAGCTCCAAAATTCAGATTGCTTAAACTTTTTCTTAAGTGCATACACACATGCCATGCCATGCATCTAGCGACCAGAGGACAGCTTGGTAGACTTGGTGCTCTTCTTCCTCTGTATGGATCTTAGGAGGACCTTCCTTTGTTCCTTTCTTTTTTTATTAACTGTATTGTGTCTCTTTAAAGTCTTAAAATCCATTTTTAGATTTCCCTTTCCTATTTGTTTTTAGTAGTGTAGATTAATGTAGAGATTTATATATACTGGGCAAGTCTGTCACTGCACTGTATCCCCAGCACCCTTTTTATTTTTTTATTTTGAGACAGGGTCTTAAGTTGCTGTGACAGACTTTGAACTAGTAGTATTCCTCCTTTCTTAGTCTCTCAGGCATTTGAGATCACAGAACAGAGCTGCGTTCTTTGCTCTCTTTGCTTCCTTTGTCCCATCTTTACTTTCTTCCTCAAGCCATTTAACATTACTTACTAAAGGCAAGAATATGAGGGTCCACTCACAAACTATGCAGATCTGCCTAGAAATCACTCACTTCCCAAAGGTGGTATCTTTCTGCAGTGTACTTGACTGAGCATGTGGTAAAATCTTATATTATTTCCCATTATCAGGTTACTGCATTACCAAACCTGAGGTGATCTTTAAGTTAGAACAAGGAACTGGACCGTGGAGAGTAGAAGAAGTTGCAGAGCAGAGTCGGCCAGGTCAGTGAATACACCCTGGACAAAGAGACCAGAATAACCAGATCTAATAGCCACTGGCCATGTTGAGCTCTTTTCACTGATGGTACTGGTACATCAGGTGTTTCCTGTGTACATTATCCAAGGGGAACTCTCACATGAATCTCAATCTCTTCTCTCTCTTTTATTTTGTTATATATTTTCTTGAGTTCACAAATTTTTGTAGCTGTATGGAGCTTCCTAGATAATTTTGGTTAGTTGGTTAGCTACTTTCTCTAAGTTCCCAGTTATCAGTGTTTCCTACCCCAAGCATTTTTGGCTGTGTTCATTCTTTTATCACATGGTATTTGGTTATCTCCTAAACATTGCACTTTTATAATTAGACATGTAAGTAAGTAATAATAAAACATGCATTTACACATAAAAAGCTTACATTTTGTTGAAAAAGTTAAACGTAAAATATTTGGTTGTAAGATAAGAGTCATAAAGAATGTTTTATCACAAGCTAAGAAATAAAACTATACACCATTTTATTTTAGGAGAAGTCTAAAGGGAAGGAATTTAAAGGCTATTGTTATTCATTTAATCTTAATATTACTTTTTTTTTTTTTACAAATTTGGTATATGTAATACATAGGTGGGCATAAAATATAGACTTGAGAGTGGTTATGTCCATTGGGAATTGGTAGCTTAATATAAATATTTATATCGTAGGTATTCAGGCATTAACCAAGGCGATTGATGAGAACAGAATAAGAAGCCGAGAATCTAGTCTCCTGTCCCACAGAATGAGAATCTATGAAAGTGAGGGACATTCAGCACAACCAAATCCCCAGCATGGAAAGGGAAAACCTAGGCTTGACAGGACAAGTAGGTCTTAGATATGAAGAGACTTAAGTGGAGCAAGGATTTCATGGTGAAGGGCCAAGACTTCTGTGTGGGTGTGGCCATCTCTCATCAGCAGTCTCTCTTGGGGAAAACAATAGACTTATGTAGAAGGCTCCATTTATAATACAAAATAGAAGCTTCCAGAAGCAAAGAGCTTCAAAGCAGGGGTACATGTACCTTACTCTAAGTGAAGAATGTCAGTTCTATGAATCTCAAAAATATCCAGAAAAACATTTCAAAGAATGATGGGCGTGACTGTTTCCTGAATGAAATCCATTAGTCCAACATGGAGGTAGCCTGGAACTTCCTGACTCTGTTATGGTCTAGGGAAGCATAAAATAAATTTCCATTAGGAATTGGAGGGCTAGAATTAGCTGTTTTCATGTGGGAATAAGGTCATTTGTGTTTATAATCCAAACCCCTAAGTTTCTATTGTGGTTCCTCATGGAAAAGTAAAAACTAAACACACAGGAATCAGTCCTTTTCTAAGTCTAAATTGTATTTCTGATCAGGTAAAAGACAAATTGTACAAACCTCCATCCTCAGAAAGAAAAGGGAAGCGGCATGAATCAAAGACCTGGGATGAAGGAATGGGAAAATAGCAGGTGGAAATGAGTATACTGAAATATACAGCTAGGCCCAGGTGAACATTTAACTATCTTGTGTTTCAAATGAATAGAACATTTTAAATCAATGAGGTGATGTGATTTTACATTGTAAAGTCTAATGTATAGATTCTGTATACGTCATATCAATATTATTTTGAAATCATAATGTACATCTTTCTGCTGTAATATGAGCTTGGCTACTCCTGTTTTCTTTTAGATATCCAGAAAGTAAATGAACTGGATGAAACCAGCCAGGACAATCAAGAGAGACATTTGTGGGACCGTGTAATTGCCAACAGCAACACATCGACTGAGAAGAATGTTAAATTAGGAAAAATATTTAATGTGAGCTCAAACCATGTTTCAAATCTGACTGTAAAGAATGGAAATTCTTCAGGAATGAGGCCTGCAACACCTAATGTATGGCAGAATGTGCTTCCCCCTAACGAGCCTGGTAACATGCAGACTGGAAAGGAACTTGATGGCTCTGTAAGCAGGACCCCCTTACATGCACAGCATCATAGACTGTATAACAGAGCTCCAAGTACTCAACAGCATATTCAGTGTTGCAGGCAAGAAGCAACCTACAACACAAAGGCATTCTGGACAAATAAGAGGTTTCACATTGCTCATAGTTCCAGCAAATCTGGTGAGTCTGGGAAGGCATCTGATGAGGTAGAGATGACTTGGGGAAGGGCAGGAACTTTTGAATGTAGTATTTGTAAGCAAACATTCTGTTCAAAGTTGAAGCTCACGAAACATAAGAAAACACACAAAGTACAGAAATATTACAAGTGTAGTGATTGTGAGAAAACCTTCATTAAGAAATCATACCACAAAAACCAGATAATACATGCTGGAGTCAGATCCTACAGATGTAGACAATGTGAGAAAATTTTCCATCAGGAAAAACAGCAAACTGCGTGTCAGAGAGTCAGAGGAACAAAACTTTATGAACTTCATCAATCCGAAAAAAGCTTTAGTGAGAAGGCAAATCTCAGGAGGCATCAAATAACCTGCACAGGTTATAAACCCTATGGATGTCATATGTGTGGGAAATCGTTCTACCGTAAGTCCCACCTCAACAGGCATCAGAGAACTCACACAGGTGATAAACCCTATGGATGTAAAGAGTGTAAGAAAACGTTCTACCACAAGTCCTCCCTCACCATACACCAGAGAACCCACACAGGCGAGAAGCCCTACGAGTGTAAGAAATGTAGGAAGACGTTCTACTGTAAGTCAGACCTGAACGTGCATCACAGAACCCACACAGGCGAGAAACCGTATGAGTGCGACGAATGTAGAAAGACATTCTACTCCAAGTCACACCTCATCATACATCAGAAAATTCACACAGGTGACAAACCATATGAATGTGAAGAATGTCAGAAAACATTCAACCGGAAGTCCAACCTTACTGTGCACCAGAAAACACACACCGGGGAGAAACCTTATGAATGTAGTGTGTGCGGAAAAACTTTTCACCGTAAGTCACACCTCAAAATGCATCAGGGAACTCACACTGGTAAGAAACCCTACGAATGTAAAGAATGTGGGAAAGCTTTCTACCAGAAGTCGAGTCTCAGCAGGCACCAGAGGAATCACACAGGTAACAGGCCGTATGCATGCGAAGAGTGCAGGAAAACATTCCTCCATAAGTCCTCCCTTACTGTCCATCAAAGGAGCCACACGGGTTATAAACCGTACTCCTGTGAAGAATGCAGGAAAACGTTTTACAGCAAGTCCCATCTCACTGTACACCAGAGAACGCACACAGGCGAGAAGCCCTATGAGTGCAAAGTGTGTGCGAAGGCTTTTCACCAGAAGTCCTACCTGAACAGGCATCAGATAACTCACGAGAGTGAGAAACGGTTTGAGTGTCGCGAGTGTAGGAAAACATTCTACCATAAGTCATCCCTCTCTGTGCATCAGAAAATTCACCTGAGGGAAGGCCCCTGAGTGTAAGGCAGCAAGCTCTCTTAGCAGAACTGATCAGCGGGCATCAGACAAGCCACGCGCAGGAGCTACTCCAGGAATGTGATGAGTGAGGACAGTGTTTTGTGTGCGGGCCACCTTAATAGAGAAAAGTCTGTGTCTCCACTAGGTAGTCTGTCTGGCCATGTCACAGCCCCACAGAAAAGTGCATATATACGGTGGTCGTTATTTCCACCAGGAACACAGAAACACTTTTCTCCTCAGTTGAGTTTTCATGATCTCTGGGCCTGACGTGGCATGACCTGCGAGATGACCTTGACATCCATTGTCAGAAAGTCACCAATTTAAGAGGTGTTCTCATTTTTATCCCCAAATACTCTTTTAGATTAGTTGAGGAATACTTTCTCAAACCATTGTGCATGATGTTTTGATAAGAATGCAAATCCTCCATAGCTAATTCAGTTAATGAAAATTTTGAGAGAACTTACATGCTCTTTACTATTTCAAAATTTGTACACAAGGGAAACTGCATAGCAAATTGAGACTACTTTATCAGAGAAATTTCACTGAATAGTTTGAATAAATTAAATGTTGATAAGTCAGTGTGTGAAACTTTTAACAAAACTTTCATGTCAGCAGTTTGTAATGAAGGAAAACTACCAGTCTTTGTAATTTGAATATTGACTTTCAAATGGAGTCATACACGTGCCAATAAATAACGAGTGACATTATTGTCTGCCAGCGTAAATTGCGTCTGGGACATTTGTGGTTGTTAAGAGCTGGAGCCTGGGAGTTGGTACTAGCAGGCAGTAGATGGGGGTCAGACATGCTTTTTTCTTTCTTTTTTTTTGGATATCTTTTTTTTTTTTTTTTTTTTTTGAGACAGGGTTTATCTGTGCAGCTTTGGAACCTATCCTGGAACTCGCTCTGTAGAACAGACTGGCCTTGACTTACAGAGATGCGCCTACCTCTGCCTCCCGAGTGTGTCACCACTGTCTGGCCAGACATGCATTTTAAACAGCCTGAATTGCACAAAGCATTCCCTCATTCACATATATTCGGGTATTTTATATTAATGAAAATTCCTTTGGCGGGACCTAGGTTAATGGTAGAAAATATGTCTGCTCTGTATTTGTTTTTCTTTGTTAAATAGTGACTGAGGTACGAGTGTACCCCAGTGGTAAAGTATGTGTAACATTTGTGAGACCGTTTTTAACCCGTTCATACATGCATCAACTAAAAATTTCTACATCAAATACTATTTTAGCACACATACCTATTTTCTCCAATATTGTACTATAAACGTTCCCCACTTTCTCCTAGTGTAAATAAATATGCGTGAACATTGATATTTAACTGTCCCTTAAGAAAGCAAAATTTTTGTAGCTTATGAAGCTAATACAAAGCCTGCCAACTTATCTAATAGAAATATTATCCATATAGAAATGAACTCCCAAAATTGCTCACAGCTGACACCTAAATTCAAGAGCTGTGAACAACAGTTCTCATTTCAGATTCAGTGCTAAGCTGGTAACCAGCAACTCATCATCCACTTATCTGTGCCCCTCCCCCAGTTTCCTACATTCCATTCCCAATATAAAACCACTGAACAGAAGTGACTGCTAGCGTAGGTTCCTTGCAGATTAAGCTGCCCCATTCTCACTGAGCTGGAAAGCACACGGAGCACTGCTGTGTTGCCAATGGCACAAGTATTTGTTAGTATACATTTTGCTCTAGCTCTGAAGATGTTAAGTGTAGGGAAAAAACATTAGCTTGTGACAGGAAGTCCTGGAGTGAAGGCTCTGAGAGACCATTGTGTGAAGCTGTGGAAATGAATCCGGATTTTGGTGGAGACCCAAAGATGTTGGCAATGCTCAAGCCATGGGACTATCTACCCGGGAGAGCCATACACAGGGAGTGGAACCAGCCCAAGAGAAAGACATGCATGTTGCAGGCAGCAAAGCTAAAAAGGCAGAGCCATCTAAGGCTTTAGAAACTAACTACAGAATTGAAGCTAGCCTTGCTGGGGTTCAATCTTGCTTTGGTCCAGTATTTCCTTACTATGGCCCCACTATTCTCTTTTGAAATGGTAATGTATATTCTGCACCATTATATAATGTATGTAATTTGCTTTTTGATTTTATAAAGGGTTACAATTTATTTATTTATTTTAAAATTTTTAAGATTTATTATGTATACAGTGTTCTGTCTGTATACTTGCTGGCCAGAAGAGGGCACCAGATCTCATTACAGATGGCTGTGAGCCACCATGTGCGTGCAGGTAATTGAACTCAGGACCTCTAGAAGAGCAGTCGGTGCTCTTAACCTCTGAACCATCTCTCCAGCCCCCAGAATTAGAATTTCCAAAAGTGCCAGTTGTCTCTGAAGAGACTTTGAAACAGTGTTAAAATAGTGGGGGCTTTTGGAGTTAGACTAAACAAAATGTGCATTATGATATGGCTACAGGCCTATGGGAACCAGGGTTTGAATAAGATGTCCTCATATGGGAACTCACCAAGGCCAGCTGGCCCGGGTCTGAAAAAGCCTGGGATAAAGCCGGACTCGCTGAACATAGCGGACAATGAGGACTACTGAGAACTCAAGAACAATGGCAATGGGTTTTTGATCCTACTGCACGTACTGGCTTTGTGGGAGCCTAGGCAGTTTGGATGCTCACCTTACTAGACCTGGATGGAGGTGGGTGGTCCTTGGACTTCCCACAGGGCAGGGAACCCTGATTGCTCTTCGGGCTGACAAGGAAGGGGGACTTGATTCGGGGAGGGGGAGGAAAATGGGAGGCGGCGGCGGGGAGGAGGAAGAAATCTTTAATAAATAAATTAATTAAAAAAAAAAGATGTCCTCATATGTTCAGGCATTCAAACACTTGATCTCCAACTGGATGACCACTGTTTGGGAGTGTTTAGGATATGCGGCCTTTCTGGAATATGTCACTAGCGGCATGTGTTGAGATTTAATAGCCTCATCCCACTTCTGGTTTCCTCTCTCTGTTTAGTATTTCGTTGAGATGTGATCTCTCAGCTTCCTGCTCCTGCTGCCATACGGCCCTGCTATGTATTGGGAATTTTTCCTAATGCGAGCTGTCTACCGATGCAAACTCCTAATCAAAACAAGCCAAATTAAGAAACATCCAGGTTTAATGGGATTCCTGCGCTCACATGATCCTCTTTTGGGAGTTCACTTAAATACTCTGTGGGAGTGGTCCTGACCCCACCAGGGAGGGGTCAGGACCTAGCATGCTGGGAATTGGGGTCCAGACCAATACAACTCTCAGGCCTGGGGGCTGGGACAGATGCAAAGGGCTGGAGTCTATGCGTCCAATTTAACACTATGATGGACTCACCCCTCTGGAATTCTAGGTCAAAATAAATTCTTCATAAGTCATTTCCGGTTGTGGCATCTTATTCTTTTCAAAGCTACAAAAACATAATCAATGTACATGTGATAAGGTCTTTCATTGAGCCTTGGGCTCCACTGATGGACAAAAAGCTGCCTGACAATCTCTGGTAAGGCTCCTCTCACCTCTGCAATCGGATTACAGGAATGCACCATGACCGCTGCTGGGGCTTTATATCAGATGAGGCTCTAACCACGTAATGAAAGCACTTTGCTGAATGAGTCCTTTCTCCATCCCACCCCAGGAGTTTCCTGTACCTGTGCTCCCTCATCCACAGACCTTATACTTGAAATCATGAATAATTTTAATTTCAGAGAACAGGAAATGGAAAAAGCTTAATATATTTTAATAATTTGGAGACTAGACTTCAGTGCTTTACAGATGAAACTTGTTGCACATAAAATCGGAATGACTTATAATACAAGGAGTTTCCTCTACTTTTATATCCATTTCCTATTTTATTCTGTTAACATACATGCATTGTCGGTGCAGCCTGCTCAAACTAATAAGCCAGGCTTGGTGTTACATGCCTTTACTAGTACTCAAGGAGACAGGCAGATCTCTGTGAGTCCTATGCCAGCCTGGTATACCAGCCTGGTCTACATAGGGTGTTCCGGGAGACAGTCTGGGCAACATAGAGACCATTCCTCAGAACAAACAAACAAACAACATAGCAACAACAAAAATCTACTGTATTAGCTAGCAATCAATGCTTCTCAGTCACATTCCCACTCGTTAGTCCACATTGTGTATGCATATGTGTGCTTGTACCACGGTCCCCGCAGAGGTCAAAGGACAACTGTGGGCGTCTGTTTTCTTCCACCGTGTGGGTCCTGGGGACTGGCTCAGGTGCTCAGGCTTGGCCGGAAGTGCCTTTACCTGCAGAGTCAGCGCAACAGTCCTTATCCTTGTTATTCGAATTCTCTGCAACTTCCTAAACTCATGCCCCAAGGGATTTCACATGCATCTGGAAAAGTCCCCGTCAAAAAATTTTAATTCTGAAAAAAGATTTTTGTCTTATAATAAATTATTCTCTGGACAGTTTAAAATCTGATCATATTTTGTATTTCCTTATGTATGTAACTATTTTTCCTTTTAAAATTGCACATTTATTTAAGATTTGTCTCCAATAATAATCTGGGAGTTAAAACAGGGTATCACCAGGATCAGTGAGGCTACTTCTAGAGGAGGACGTGGAAGTGATGCCTGACTTCTCTGTAACCATGGAGGGTGGATGTGCAAGAGCATGTGAGCCAATAGGCTGAGCCCCTGTGCGCCCGATGTTGGCTTCAAATGTACAACTTTGAATCAGCCTTCCGAATCCTGAGGCTGTGCTCAGAAAGCCTGTTTTGGGCAAGTACCTGGCTGATGCTCATTTACCAACAGAAAACTAATGTTTCCATTTATCCCAAGTCCTTCAAAAAAGCCATTTCCTCATTGGCTGTTTTTTGTCCTCCACATCATTCACACTAGCTGGAAAGCTTTGCATCATGACAATCACAGGAACCACATTCGGAGGGACAAAATTACTTATCAGAAACGAGGGCTAAAGTGACCAGTGTGTAACAGAAGACAGACTTCCTCCATGTCTCCTGGAACTATTCTAAGGGGTATTATGGAACTCCCATCCCATCCCAGTATGCTAATGGATGGAGCTAGGTCATATGCTTAGCTTTAAAAGAAATTGGAAGATTGATTTTATCGAATTATAATAAGTACAATTGAGATAAATCTCTGTGTAGAATCCAGAAGAGACCAAAGCCAAATTACACTTTGGCAAAGTGTAAGAGGGTGTTATGTGGTCAAAGAACATTCCGCAGCAGCCTCCTATCAAATTATTAATATGCACTGGTAGACTGTGTCTCATTGCTATGTGGAGATGATAAGCTGTCAACTAGGCGGCACTGACAGAATCTACGCTAGGCATGCCATGTTGAGAGCTGAAATCGGTTCTATTAGAATCTACGCTAGGCATGCCATGTCGAGAGATGAAATCGGTTCTATTAGAATCTACGCTAGGCATGCCATGTCAAGAGCTGAAATTAATCAGCTCTATTAGAATCTACACTAGGCATGCCATGTTGAGAGCTGAAATAGGTTCTATTCTCGTGAGCAAACACACACATTGCCCAGCTGCAGGATACACACTCAGATCTACGTTGGTGCCCGATTTCAAGGCATGAGAAAGAGTAATGAGAAGAACTTACTCCGAGACGGTTTCTCTCAGAGGAGGGAAACAAGCACCATTTGTTCACAAAGTTCTAAATCAATTCACAAGACAGTTGTGAAAAATACCTTTATTCGTGGTTTTCTACCCTGATACTTATTCTCTTAGAAGCACTGGCTCACTTTAAGACATCACGTGTTAGAGAAACACAAACATCAATACTTGGCAGATAGTTGGTGACAATCACCATAAACATAAGTTAAAAGATTAAGAAAATACAAACTAGAGGCTTACAAGATGTAAACAGGCTAGGATAGTATTTAATGTAGAAAACCTTAATGAAATCACAATAAACATTATAATAAGTGTATTTCCTGCATGTCTCTGCATGCAGAGAACATTTGCTAATGTGATAAAATCATATGAACAGACCTTATATATATCAGGGTGTGTTGGCCTGACATGTATCAGTACCTTCTGAATTAAAACATTCCCACCCTGGAAGAAGGCTCATTAAGACTAGGAAATAAACTCCCAAATCTCACCAAGTTCTGAAAACATATATGCACAAGGCCCTTCCCAAGCTTATAAAAACAGGAAGGACTGCTGGGGAGGGAAGACTCTCTGACCTGCTATGTGATCTCCTTTGTTTCCTGCAAGCATTTTCCAGTTTTCCTGAGTCATCCCCGCACTGGGGTGGGCTTTTAAGAGATGGAGCTGCAGAATCATTCCCGTTCCTGCTCAGCAACCTCTCTCCCATACTCCTGTAACCTCAACAAATTCTCTCTCTGGATTCACCAGACTGGAGTCTGACGGAATTGTGCCCTATCTGGGCCAAGTACACATCTCTGTTCCTGCCTCCTCAGGAAAGGACAGCGGGTCCTCAGCAGTTCAGCTGCACACACTCCTGGTACCCACTAGTGCCGGCTGCACCTCTTAAACGTTGGTTGTGAGAAACACAAATGTCCTCAAATGTAGACCAAACCACTGCATCAGGCTCCAGCAGAAATAGTTACCCTCTGACATATTTGACTTTTTTTTTGAGATAGGGTCTCATTATGTAGCCCTGCTGGAACTCTCTATGTAGGTCAGGCTGGTCTCAAACTTAAAGATATCTGACTGCTTCTGCCTCCTGGATTCTGGGACTTAAGACTTGTCCCACCACACCCAGAACAAAAGTCATTTTCTTACTATAACACTTAGAAACTGACAACTTCATTTTATGAATGACTGGATACTATGAATTTCAATGTTTTATGGATAAACATGTTTCACACATGAACATACTTTATTATCTCTTCAATGAAATGCTGGTGCCAGGTAAAGCATTTAAATTTTATTGAAATTTCATGTTTCTTTTTCTCCACAGGATGGCTTGAAAATACAAAGGTGACAAGAGGACCCTCTCCTGGGGGTGTTTTAACATGGACGGTCCCTTGTCTGAGACACTCCTAAAATGGGTCCCAATGATTTTGCATTATGTTGCAAAAAGACTGAATCACTCATACAAACAAGAGATTTTAAACACATAAAACCTCTGCTCTCTCCAATAAAGCATGTCTGTGATCCTGTCATTCTCTATACAGTCTTCTCCTCAAAGATAATCTTATCTGCCTCCAGGCCATGAACACAAATCCAGGGATAATGGAGTTCAGGGCCTGGGGTTGAGGCAGGAAAGAAATGAGTCATGACTAGTTAAATCCCAATAGGGCTCTGGCCGTGTTCTCCAATGTGGAGGTCAACTTCCTATAAAAGAATTGTCCGCATACATTACATTCATGTACTTCCAGCCCAAGAGCTAGCCAGAGCGTTTCCATTTGGTAAAAGTTTTGCCCATATATATCACACTCTTGCGCTTTCTCAGCAGTGAGGGGTTTTCTGATGTGCACGAATGTCTGTTGCATTCACCTAGGTGGGAGCATGGCTACCTGTGTGAGTTCTTGCACACACCCCAACAATATGCAGCATTTTCTACATTCTTTACACTCTCAGGTTGTTTTTCAGCTTTTATATTCGGAGGCTTTGTATTCATGTGGATCTCTAGTGGAGGCAGATGTCTGTATTACAGAACCAAGTTTCTGCACACGTTAGATTGATATGGCTTATCCTACGTGTCTTCTTTGGTATGCAGGGTAGGATGGCTTACAGTCTCGCCTGATGATAGTCGTGACCTGACATCTGGGAACAGACACAGCATTCAAACAGTTCCTCAGCTGTGTGTGTCTGATGTGCAGTGAGCTGTATCTGCTGCTGAGACCTTCTCCCCTGCCCACTTTTGAGTACTCTGAGGGACATTTGGTGGAAATATTTCCTAGTGTTTCCGTTCAGAAGGTCTCTCAACTGTGAGGTTTCTCTAATGTGTATGTTGGTTTGACGTGTGTCAGGTTCTACAACTCTGACTTCTGTGATATAAACAGAGAGATAACATGTCTGAAATACTTCCCTATGTTCTTTAGGCCTGCTCACCAGTGTGAACTCAAATTCAGAGACGGGCCTCCGGACTAAAGGCTTTCCGCGTAACTACATCACGGGGCTTCTCACCTGTGTGAACTCCCCACCCTGCACGTTACAGTCAGAGGGTTTCTCACCGGTAAGAGTTCTCCAACAACTAAAGTCTGACGTCTGTCAAGTCTCTGACCATACCCCACACTGGTAGGCCTCACTAATGAATGAGACGTGACTAAGCCCGACAGGGTCCCTGCAGCCCTTACATCCTTACATCGCCACCTCTGAATCCCCCGAGGGTTAGGAAGAGATGTCAAATGACTTCTCCTACATTCTTTACGGTCACAGGGTTTCTCACCGCGCCAGCTCTATCATGCCTGTGGAGGTTTGTCTTCTGATAGAAGGCTTCCCCAGATTTCAGGCACGAGGTTTCTCCCCCAAGTGAGTTTTCTGATGAATAGTGAGATACGACTTGACACTAAATGATTTCCTACATTCCTTACATTCAAAGGGTTTCTCGCCTGTGTGAATTTTCTCATGTGTAGAGAGATTTGACTTCTGGTTAAAACGCTTTCCACATACGTTACATTCATATGGTTTTTCGCCTGTGTGAATTCTCTGATGTACAATGAGCCCTGACTTTATACTGAAAGTTTTCCTGCATTCTTTACATTCGTAGGGCTTCTCACCAGTGTGAACTCTCTGATGTATAGTTAGGTCGCACCTCCTTTTAAAGGCATTTCCACATATGTTGCACTCATAGGGTTTTTCGCCCGTGTGAGTTTTCTGATGTACACTGAGATTTGACTTTACGCTGAACAGTTTCTTACACTCTTTACACTCATACGGCTTCTCACCAGTGTGCGTTCTGTAGTGCAAGTAGAGATTCTGTGTGTGTCTGAAGGCCTTCCCACATACTTTACACTGATAGGTCCTCCCACATCTGTGACGCCTACGAGGTTGGTTGTTGATTTTTGCAGATGTATTGCATTCACGGGGTTTTCTACCTGTGTGAGGTCTCTGGTGCACACTGAAATTTGAGTTTGGGCATAATTTTTTCACACAGTGACTCTCTTTACTTGAGAAGACACTCTGATTAACCCTCTGCTTTGACATGTGACACACACATTTCTCATCACCATTACATCCACAGGGCTTCTCCCACGCATGCCGAGTGTTCTGAAGAATTGTATGGCCTGGTTTTGTACTGAATGTTGGTTCACAATCGGTACATTTACCACATTTGTTTTTTATGCATGTCCTAAAATGCTGAGTATGGTTACACTTGTCAGGGAATGACTTCTTACACAAGCTGCAACCCAAAGTTTCTTTCCTTATGTGAGTCCCCTCTTGGGCACTAGGAGCCAGTTTATCAAAGGCTTTCCTGTGTTCCTTTAACTTACTCGGATTATCTCCCAAAGGAAAGCCCTTATGTGTCCACCCAGCGTTCCCACTGAAGGCTTCGGCATGTGGTCTGCACTGACGGTGTCGTTGCCCACTTTCAACACCATCATCCAGACTAAGAGGCTCAGGAACTCGGCATGACAACCTGGTTGTAGCGAGATGATGGAGTTCCTCTAAGGGCGGCATCTCACTGGGCTCACCATGGAGATCTCCCCATCTATCAGGAACCTCCGATCTCATTTCAGAAGAGTTCCTTTTCTTAATAGCTGGGCATAAAACATGGTTTGAACTCATAGTAAATGTTTCCCCAAATCTGACCCTCTCCTCAGCTGATGAGATGCCAGGGATTACCAGGTGGTTCAAATGTCTCATTTGATTGTCCCAGTGGGTCTCATTCAGGCTCTTCTCAGACTTCATAGCTGAAAGCAAATAAAAGTTTCCCTACATGAACAGCACAGAAGTGATTCTGGTAGAATTCTAATGCAAAAGTGAAGAAGTACCCCCATCCCCGATGATGTAATATTACAAATTAGGGCTTGGAGAGATGGCTCAGAGGCTGAGAGCTCCCACTGGGTTAGAATTCCATAGCAAATGCTGCACAAATCTGCTGACTTTGTGTTCCGCAATGAAAAAGGTCAAAAATTTCCTCATCAAATAGGAGCCTTTGAACAGAGTCTTGGTTCATCTGGCCGCCATGCCTAAGACCTTCTGGATGACGTACCACACCTTGGATCTCCCCTACCAGGAGTCTTTGCAGATGCTCCTGGAATTTCATAAGTTCTGGTATCTTGGTACACACTATTTGATTTTGGACATCTTTTCTCACATTTGAATTCCATAGGTGAGTCCTAAAAACCTATGTTTTCAATACTAACTTAGAACTATTAATGCCACTTTGGAACCTCTAATGAAATCATAGCCACTCTGAAGACTAGAGTTCCTATTAACTCATGAACCACGTAACAAATTTGTAACTCTCAAAATTAATCTGATATTAATTTTTTTAAAAAAGATTTATTTACTTATTACGTAAACAGTGTTATGCCTGTGTGCCTACAAGTCAGAAGAGGGCACTAAATCCCATTATAGACAGTTGTGAGCCACCATGAGGTTGTTGGGAATTGGATTCAGGACCTCTGATAGAGCAGCTGGTGATCTTAACCTCTGAGCCGTCTCTCCAGCCCCCTATATTAGTTTTAAAACCATTTTCTTCAAATTGCTTTAGCCTTTGAACCATCCTGTATTTTTCATTCATTTATCCAGCCGAGAAAATGTAATTTTGTAGTTATTCTTTCAATGTCAAAGATTTCTGTGTCTCAACACAGCAGATGCTCTTTAATCAAGGCAAATGTGTCGGACCACCACTATTGGTCCCACACAGGAGACCACTATCTATGAGGAATCAAATAAAAAAGTGACGAGTTTTTTACCATGAATAAAGGCTTAAAATGAAGCATTTCATTTTAAGAGGGAAGAAGGACAATGAGGTCTTGAGTACTAGAAGAGTGGGCAGAATTTATTAGGCCTACAAAAAACCACAGTATAAACAGGAAAGGGGGGACACCTGGAAGTGAGAGCCTCCCTTAGATACAACACAGCAAGCATCTGATTAAGAAGTTAGTCTCAAGATTGGAAGATGGCAAAATTGGGTGAAAAGAATTTCACACACCCACCACCTGCTGAGCATTCACTAGCTTGGGCTGCCTACCTGAGGCGCATTCACTGACCTGGGAGGCTCTGGTTTGGTGCATCTTCCTTCCACGGCCCAGCTCCTTGCTCCAACTTCAGGATCAACTCAGGTTTGGCATCACACTGGTCTATTAGAAGGAAATATTGTACAAGTTGTACTCCAATGATAAAATATTGGCTTCAGACTCTCAGCAATGACAGGACCAAAATAAACATTCTATGAGAACACTAACGCCGAGGACATTAAAATAAGAGATAGATCCAGACAGAATGAAAGGATTATTCTGACTGCTGACCACCTGGATCGAGAACAACAAAGCAAAAGATTTAAAAAGCACGGGATCAACAGAAATCTAAAGCTCCTCAGTCAGATGCTACAGGAGTTGGCAAGGTCAGAAGATGATCTGGGAAACAGTGAGCTCTGAACCCCCATGCTCCTCCCAAAACCAACACAACAGGAAGCAGAGGAAAGCAGGAGAACAACAATGTATAAGAATTTAATACAGCCAGGCGGTGAAGAGGTGGGGGGATCTTGTGAGTTCAAGGCCAGCCTGTGCTACAAGAGCTAGTCCCAGGCTCCAAAGCTACAGGGAAACCCTGTCTCAAAAAACAAATGAACAAACAAAAGAATTTAATAAAAACAGCAACAGAGCAACAACAGTAAGAGTTATTTTATTTTTTAAAGATAAAATCATCTTTTGGTTTCTTGGATTCAGTTCCAGTCTTCACTACTTTGTTCTTGGTATTAGAAGATCAGGTTACTCCACTAGAAACAGGTGAGAAAAGCCCATTGGAGAGAAGCTTTTTCTTGGAACACCAGGGGGTGCAGCACAGAAGGAGTCTCCTAGACAGCGCTCCAGGTGAGCTGGACTGTCTATGCCTATAGCCAGAGAGGGGGCTTTGCATACCAACAGGGAGCCACACATGGCAATGAGGATAGTCTGCATCAGTCAAAGCATCGTTTACTTTACATCAGTCACAACCATCTCCCCGTCAGCTTACAAGGGACATGCTCCCCTTCTCACCCCTAGGAGGACACAATTGACAGAATTCACCCAAACTCCTGAGAGTAAAAGTCAGCAGGGAGTCCTTCTGTGCAAGGTAACCAGGGCAGCAAGTCAAACTACCCAATCCTCAAAGTCTTTGCTTCTTATAGGAAAAAGAAAGAAGAAAGAAGGAAGAAGAAAGGAGGAAGAGGAAGGAAGAGGAAGAGGAGGAGGAGAAGGAGAAAAAGGAGAAGGAGGAAAAGAAGAAGAAGAAGGAGGAGGAGGTTCGAAGGAAAGCTTACAGTAACTTAAGGAAGTTATCATTAACATAAACAGCTACAATGATTCCATAGTGCTTAACACCTGCCCAGCACCATGAGGAAAGTTCGAGTCCCCACATCTGTGTCAATACTACACAAGCGATTCACATGTTCACAGTAATCAATACCAATGACATTCTGAAACAGTTATAAATTTTAATGAAAAGAATAAAAGGCTGGTTGTGGTGGTGCACTCCTTTAACTCCAGCACTTGGAAGAGGACAGGCGGATTTCTGGGTTCAAGGCTAGCCTAGTCTACAGAGCGAGTTTCAGGACAGCCAGGGCTACACAGAAAAACCCTGTCTTTAAAAACACGAACAAAAACAAAACAAACAAAAAGAATAAAAGAACAAACAACCAAAAAAAAAAACCAAAAAATAAAAACAAAAAACCCTTTAACCTCAAAACATACTTGGAAGAGACAGTTACAAAAAGCTTGTGCAGGCATGAAGAAAAAGCACATAGAAAATAACAATGTAACAGAAAAACCAAAAGCAGATGTACAGGTTCACAGCCAACTAATCCTCATACACAGCAACAGGAACAATGTTTAGAAGAAAGATCGGTGAAGCTGGATAACCCTTGAGATGGAGAAAGGTGCCAAACCTGCTTCTTACCATACACATAAGTCAAGTAGACTCCGGAATTATAAAGCCAATACTGAAAACACAAAAGGATATAAATCTAGGCAAAGGCGAACTTTCTAAACCTGATACCAAAAGTACAGCTGACAAAATCAGCACTGGAAACCAGAATTATTGGGGCTGGAAAAATGGCTCAGTGGTTAAAGCAATTACTGAGCTTGCAGAACTGAGTTCTGGCCCCAGCACCCACGTAAGGAGGCTCACAACAGCCTCTAACTCCAGCTCCAGAGGAAAGGCTCTCTTCTGGCCTCCACAGCTCCTGGACTCACATGTACAGACCCATACACACACACGAAAAACAAATTAAAATAAAAAAGGATTAAAGCTATCAATTGAGAGAGTTAAAAGAAAAACACACAGCAAGAGAAAGTATTTATAAATTATTATCTGATGATGGACTGCCTTATACAATTTATACAATGCACTGGCATAAAAGTCAATAACCTGATGAAATCCAGGCAAACGACCACAACAGATATTTCCCCAAAGACATAAGGATGTGAATATCCCCAACTCCCACAGCAGTGCAGATCAGACAACAGTGGGCTCTCACTGTACCCCAACTACAACAGCAGTGCAGATCAGACAACAGTGGGCTCTCACTGAACCCCAACTCCCACAGAAGTGCAGATCAGACAACAGTGGGCTCTCACTGTACCCTGATGGGGGAGTGTTATATATCAATCTGTTGATTTCATTGGTTAAGCAATAAAGAAACTGCTAGGCCCATTTGATAGGCCCACCCTTAGATGGGTGGAGTAAACAGAACGGAAGGCTGGGAGAAAGAAGCTGAGTCAGAGAGTCGTCATGATTCTCCCACTCCAGGCGGATCATTCCTGGTAAGCCAGCTCGTGGGCTACAGCAGATTATTAGAAATGGGCTAGTCCAGGTGCGAGAGCTAGCCTAGAAGAGGCTAGATAGAAATGGGCCAAGCGGTGTTTAAAAGAATACAGTTTTCGTGTAATTATTTCGGGTAAAGCTAGCCGTGGGGGCGGCCGGGGACGCAGCCCCGCCGCTCCTATTTCAACAGTACCCCAACTCCCACAGCAGTGCAGATCAGACAACAGTGGGCTCTCACTGAACCACAACTACAACGATTAGCAACCTGGAGCACACACAGGAGAGAAAAGTCTCTATTGCTAGAAACATAATTAACAGGCACTCTGAAAAAACAGCACGGTGCTTACTAAACTACCGAGAAGTGAGCTGCCACAGAACAACACACACACCCAGAGGAAAGCCCTCTCCATGGTCTGAAGAGAACTCTGTGTGTCACAGTTACTGCAGTATCGTCTACAGGAGAGATGACCTGGAATCTCCTTTAGTGTCCACCCTCAGATGAACTGATAAGAAAAGTTGAAAACTAACTACAGAGGGGGTGGACTTCATCCAGCTATGGTAAAGACCCTGGATTTTCTCTCACAGGACCACGGATATAACTGAAAGGTACTTGTATTAAGTGAGGGAAATTAAACTATAAGAAACAAACACTGCATATTCACACTTGAGGCTGGAAGCTAATGTTAACCTCAAAGAACAAACACCTGGCTACCAGAGCCTAGGAATGGTGTGTGGGAAGGAGGAAAGGCAAGAAGACGGTTGGTTCACTGATGCAGGGGAACAGCTGGATGGGAGACATAACTCGCATAGTACACAAAAGCTAAATACAATTGGCAACAATTACTTGAAAGTAAGAGGGAGGGTTTTAGGGGTTTGAGAGATGACTCAGTGGGTAAGAGCACTTGTTTTTCTTGCAGAGGACTTGGATTTGGTTCCCATCACCCACATAGCAGTTCACAACCGCCCATAGCTCCATTTCCAGAGAATCTGACATCATCTTCCAATCTCATTGGGCATTAGGCACACCTAGCACACATACATGCAATCAGACAAAATAGTCACACATTCACACATTCACACATTAAACAGATAAATAGAAAGCACATAAGGAGGGTTTTAAATGTTCTCAATAGAAAGAAATGATAAATCTAAAAATTTATAGACTTATAAAATGCTGATCATATGTACAGTATACAAGTATTGAAATGACAACTTCCATTATAAATATGTACGATTACTATGTGTCAGTGAAAGCTAGGTAGGGTGCTTGCTTAACACACTTCTCATAGGATTACTGTAGACTACTCACTCAAGGACAGAAGGCTGCTGTAGGTCTCCAGCATCACGTCCCTGTAGAGCTTCCTCTGAGCATCATCCAGGTCCTGCCACTCCTCCCAGGTGAAGTCCACAGAGACATCCTCGAATGACACCAACCCCTGTAATCAAACAACTTTCCTCAACCCAAGCCTCAGCCTTCGGCCAGAGACAGGAACATGGAAGGTCACTCCTCTCCACGAGCATCTCTTCTGTGAGACACACCTTATAGGCATTCTTTATTAAGGAAGAAGAAAAACAGAAACCTACAAACGCCTTGCCTACTCACTAGCTTGGTGATGAGTGACTGAGATACATAATGGATATTCCTTTAACTTTCCACTTAAAACACATGCCCAACTCCAAAAATGTCACTCATAATATACTGACACATTAGTTTTCATAGGCAGCCTTATATGTCCTTCCTAAAACCAGAAGAGCTGCTGGTATCCACAAAGAAATACACATCAGCAGTGTCCTATAAAGAGGGGTAAACTGGCTAGGTGTGGTGACGCACACCTTTAATCATGCACCCGAGAGGCAGAAACAGGAGGATCTCTGAGTTTCAGGGAAGTCTGGTTTACATAGGAGTAAACTAAATTGGGATAAATGGCAGTCACTATGATGGGCAGGAGTTACAAGTGATCTTAGACATACTTGTCTAAAGTTCCTTCCATCAAATGCAGAGATGCCTAACAGACAACTGGACAAACAAGATATTACAACACATTTTTATAAAATTAGAAATTTCAGTGGTAGCTAATTTCATCAAACCAAGTGAAATGGCTTTAAAGCAACACAGGACACCTATAAAGAATCAGAAATACACTAATATTCAGCGATTGAGGGAAAGGTGCAGATGTTGAGAACTGCAGAAGACTTTAAAATTTATTTTGGCAAAGTAGAAATATTCAATATTAGATAATTTATTAATATAGTCCAAGCAGGCATGATGGCTCTTAACTGTAATCCTGACACTTAGAAAGTGAAGAGGATCTGAAGCTCAAGGTCATCCCCAGCTATGCAACCAGTTCAAAGGCATCCCAGGATCCCAGCATACATGACTTTGCCTCAAAAGGCTCTCCCCCCTCTCCTGCTCCCCCAACACACACACACACACACACACACACACACACACACACACACACACACACACTCATAAACACGTCTATGGAAAAACTACATGGCTAATCCATAAGCACGGGAAATCTTTCAATCTTACATTTTCTTGTTCAGATTCTTTCTTTCATATCTGGAAGTCTTTAACCTCATAATTTAGAGTTATTACATTATTAGATCTGCTAAGTTTATATTGTAAAGGTGACTGGTTTCTTTCTCTGAACAACTGTTACTAGTTTATGGAACATCTCTTGAGTTTTATATACTGGTTTTCCATTCCTGACGTGTTATCAGGTCTGAGACTCTTCTGGTGGAGTTCTTAGGGTGACAGGATTATGATCACGCCACCTGCAAATGAAGGCGATTCGATTT
Organism: Microtus oregoni; assembly: GCF_018167655.1. Lineage (NCBI taxonomy): Eukaryota > Metazoa > Chordata > Mammalia > Rodentia > Cricetidae > Microtus > Microtus oregoni. The sequence continues at coordinate 39,348,784 of NW_024543074.1, forward strand.
CTGCCTTGTCTATTAGTAACCTTTGCATTTCCTTCCCTCGCCCTGGCTGAGACATCAAGTGCTCTCCAGCCTGAGTAGCTGTGTCTTAAGGGTTTTAAAGGAACTGCTTCAGTACCTCACATTCCTAACAGTGCCTAAGAGTCTATCAAAGGACAGGCTCAGGCAAAACGGCTGAAGAGACTTTAAAAGCTCAGGAATCTATTACAAGAATTTACAAGTCAGACAGCATGGAGTTAAAAATATTTTGCACAGCAAAGATAACAGCAAAAAGCCTACAGAATGGGACAAAATCTTTGCTAGCTACACACCTAACAGTGGATTAGCATATATAATACATAAAGAACTCAAAAAGTAAATACCAAAGTCACAAATAATCCACCTGATAAATAGGGCAAACAGCACAGAAGTCAGCACACAAAGGCAGGTATGACCAAGCTGCCAAAAACCAAGGAAAAAAGGGAGAAATCTTCATGAGTACCGTGGCACTGAAAATGGAGGGCACGGAAGCAAACACTTTGTTTAACTCACAAGTTCCTTAAACAGCGATTAGCATGGGAAACGTGCTGGGTTTCTAACACTTCAGAACAAAGTGTTTAGCGATCATGATACAGAACAGGGAGACGCACAGCTGCATTAGCAAAAACATGTAATATCCAGATGTGTGCTCCTGTTTTTACTCATGCTCCATGTGCCTTTCTCATGACTCGTACACAAATGGTATCCACTAACTTCTGATTTTCCCATTTGCTCCCAAGGCCTTCACCACACCTGCCTGCCAGCCGTACAGCTCGTCAGCACTCAGGCCTTACTGAGGAACGGATCCTTCCAGCCTAGCACCTAGCAGAGATGGACAGTTCCGGTGTGACAAGAAAGGATATACTTGTCTCTAGGCAACCACACTTCCTCACCATCTACAGCATCACATGTGCCACTGGAGCAGAATGAACAACAACAGAGCTGGCAGGAACTGTAACTCCTAACGTTAGACCTCAGGGAGCAAAGGACAGGGAGGGACGAAGAAGAAAGTCTAGAAAAAAAAAGAAAAAAATAACAAAAAGGAAGGAAGGAAGAAAAGAAGGCTGGATGGGTTTCCTCCTTTTAGTGTAGGGTAAAGGCCATTTGATATATTGTTATCAATACCATATAAGGAAAGAATGGGGGATTGGATCTTCATTTTGACAAGGGAAGCTTTAGGTGCCTTTGTATAGATAGCTACACAGGAGTCAAACTTATGATCTAAAAGCTGAGAGAAAGGTACAAGCTACACAGAAATAGTTAAGAAAGTCAACCACAGACACCTGAAGCACAGACGTCTACAGGGGAATGGAAGGGACACAAAGCAGAATAAAAAATAACCGTATGTTAAATATCAGCAGGGTCATGACAGAAACTGAAAGGGGGGTTAAGAATAAAACGCTTGTTGTGTAAGACCAGAGTCCTGACCCCGAGGACCCACACTGAAGTCAGGCAGGTATAGTGGCAGCCTGTAACCAAAGTACTTAGGAGGCGGAGACAAAGGAGCCCCAGGGCAAGCTGGCTGGCTAGACCAGCCAGAATTAGTCAGCTCAGTGAGATGGAAGACATCCAATATGGGTCTCCACATGCATATGCACTCTCAGCATCCACATGCACATCTGCCCATGTCTACAAACATTTATACACACAAACGCACGCATGCATAGAAAAAAACTCGGAAGAATTTCCACATGGAGATCGCTGACAGTAGTTTCAAATGTGGCAGAAGTTCCAAGACACCAGAGAACTGTGCTAGCATTTGACTATAATTTAAAACTCAAGGACACACACGTGTCTGAGTAGCAGAGAACCCTGACAAGCTGTGAACGCTGCACCCAGCTCTGCCTTGGGAGTGAAGCATTGCACACATCATCGTGCATGAGTCTATGAAGCCTGCTTAGATGTCAGGCTGGGAGAATGATCATATTCTCTTCCTGGGGTCAATCCAATCTCTCTAACAAATGGCTCAGAATCAGAAAAACTAGTGAGCCAGGTGGTGGCGGTATACGCCTTTAATCCTCAACACTAGGGGGAGAGAGGCAGGTGAATCTGTGAGTTCAGGGCCAGCCTGATCTACAGAGCTAGTTCCAGGACAGCCAAGACTACACAAAGAAAGCCTGTTTTGGGACCCCCCACCCCCCCACCCCCCCAAAAAAAAAGAAAAACCAGTGGCACAGTTCCAATGACTCTAACGCCTTTACAGCGTGGTTCTGTCTACACTATGATCTTACAACGTCTTTGTGCCTCAGGTTTGTTTCCCCATTCCAGTTTTACTTAAGGAGCTCTCACAAAGTTCTGAAACCACATACAAAGCAAGGTCAGGAATAAGCACACCACTTACCACAACTGTGTTCATTTTCCTCGCTCTCTAAGGCACATGTAGCACCCTGCAATGGCAGCTGGAAGAGAGGGTGGACAGAAGTGAATAGGCATTTGCCGGGCCTTGTTTGTGTGCAAAGATCACTACACAGTTGCTGAGGAAAAAAGCAAGAGAACAACGATATAGTCACTAAGCAAGCAGCAATGTTTTATCGTGAAGACACATGGCAATGTTTCAAGGATGGGTTTTTAATGAACATGATGCAGTCAAGGAAACCATAGAAAGCAGTTGGGTAGGGTTCCTATTTTCCTGTCAGTGCAGCGGCACCACACAGGATTCTATCCCAATCTCTTGGTTTACATATTTAAGTTTCACAGACGACACACGTTGTACAATCTAAACATGGTTCTGGACTGTACCTGTAAATGAACATGACCCACATTTACTGTGGTTCCTTCGAAGTACTATTTAACAAAGGCCTGCCTATGGTGTTCATGTCTGGATGTAGCTCCTTCCCACAATGCCTCTTAGCTTTGTCTTTTCCTGAGCTCTGGCCAGCAGGGCCTCAACGTGCTAAAAGCACAGTTTTCAAATGAGGTTCCCCGTGCAGTCTTTCTTGGGTGATTAGTTCTGTATCACCATGTCCTGTTAATACTTCTAGACTTTAAAACAGTACCAAGGCTTCGCAAGAAACTAAAAGTACAACCACAGGATCTGGGGGTTGCAATTTTGCATGTTTCCACAAGAACTGGAATCACACTGTGCTAAACCCCACTGCTCAGGATTGTCCTATGGCTTTTCCCTCTGGGCTGACATTATTCTCCCATCTCCTTCTTGGAGCAGAGATTGACCAGGGGGCATAACAATGAAATAAGTCAAATACCTCAGGTCTACAGTGGTGGTAATGGAGTGGTTACACTCCACAGTCCAAGAGGAGGAGAGTTGCAGCCCTCCATCTGGGATTCCAACCATGAGCGCCCATGGCACCCCTCTCACCTTGCTAGTGATCCAGGGTATTCAGGGCATGGAAAATGAACTGAACAGCTTGATGAGGTGGCTTCCCCTGAGGTCACCATCCATAATGGGTGGGACTTGGTGGTCTGGAAGTGGGTGGTCAACCATCCTCACTATATAAGTAAGCTCAATAAAGTCACTGGATCACCAAGTTGGACCATGATGGAACCTTTCCTTTGGTCACTCCTAAGTATCTATCTGAGGGGACTAGACATCGTGTACGTCTCCCCAGTAAAAGTCTGTGCAATTACTGTGCACTCTCCACAGAAGCCAGCACACTTAAGAGTCTTCCAGACGAGGACGAGCCCAGGAGATGCCCCAGCCCTGGCTTACCCCACACTTCGGGCTGCTCTAGGACTGTCACTGCTAGACAAAGGGACATCGGACATAAGAGTTGCGGTGCCGGGGTCAGGAACAGGAGGAGACGGGGTACAGCTGAGGACAAGTCTCCCTGCAGCATCAGGGAAGGGGAGCTCAGCCACGTCAGGACAGACGGCGACTGCGGTCATAAGCTAACCCAGGATAGGGCTTCTGGATCGCACCCTCTGCACACCGCACAGCATCCGCCCCGGCCGGCAAAACCCGGCTGCACTCACCAGAAGGCAGGCGTCTGACTACCTGTAGATGTCCTAGCCGTTTGGCTCAGGACCGAGGCCGCAAGCCAACCGCCGCGGAAACCGGAAGTAAGATGGCGGCGCCGGAAACGAAACGGAAGTGTGCGGAGGCCGTCCCGATGTCAGACCGAACGAAACTGTTTCAGGTTCTTGGACGGTTTAGAGCATTAGGGTCGCTAGCGACATCGCCGCATTTGGACACATCAAAGTTCTAAAGTGACTGCTTTGTTTAGATAAACACAGAAACAACTGCTTTATGCAAACAAAACAAAAACTTTAGCTGGGTGGGCGTGGTTGGTACACACCTTTAATTCCAGCGTCTAGAAGACAGGTGAACAGAACTCCGAGTTTCAGGGCAGCCTGGGCTCCATAGACCCTATTTCATACAACAAACAAACAAACAACATCTTGTGGTGCTAGACGCATTGCTCAGTGGTTTAGAGCACTGGTTGCTCTTCTAGAGGATTTTGGGTTCCACTTCCAGCACCTACATGACGGCTCAGAACCAGCCCCAGGGTCCAGAATCCCCTCTGGATTTTATGGGCACTGCACACATGTGCTCAGGCCTACAGGCAGGCAGAACACTCATACACATAAAATAAACTAATTATTATGTAGCTGGATAGTTAGGCATTATCGGGTCTTTTGTGTATAGCCACACCTTAAGTTAAGGAAAATTGCGACACCACAACTGCCCTTAGATTTCAAACAACCACATGGAAAGAGGATGGATACAACGGGCCCGCCTCATAATTTTAAATTCCTTGTGAAAGAAAGATGGAAGAGAATAGTCGCATGTTGAGGCCCTTTAAGGGAAGGCTATTTCCTATATTTCATCATAACTTTCTTCAACAATTTTCACATTTTTAAAATAGTAAGTAGAGAGCCTGAGCCATATCTCTGGCTCTGGGTAGAAGAGCGGTATTTTAAACTGCCTCAAGGATTATAAACACAGGGTGGCTGTGGTGGCCCACATCTTTAATGCCATCATTGAAGAGCTGGAGCCAGGCCAGCCTGGTCTATATAAAGAATTCCAGTACAGCCAAGACACATAGTAAGACCTTGTCTTGAAAATAAGTACATAAGATATCAAAGAAACATAGTTGCCTTGTTCTTACAAATTAATTTAAATAAGCCTGTCAGTCTCCTGGATAGAAATCTCTTGAGGAACTTGCCCCAGAAACTTCAGTTTGTGGTATAAAAGCCTATTTTCTTTTTTTGTGTGTTTAAAAAAATGTACATATGCTTGGGAGAGAGAGGAAAAAACAGTATAGACAGTTATAAAAAGAAATAGTTTTTAAAAATACAACCAAGTCTTTAAAGATACAATAAAATAACATCAAAAAGGCACATAAAATGGAAATAAGCAGAGTCTGGATTATGTATATAATTATGTTTCATTTGAATTTATTGAATTTAAAAGGCTATTTTCTAATGGAGTCTTTAGTCTTTACTCTCGTCCCTGACAATGCTGCTTCACCTTTTTCTGTGATGACTGCGTCCTGCACGATGCAATGCTTATTCGTTCTCACTAGATGGAGCCAATGCCTGGGAAGCCGAAGGAGAACCAGAGTGACTTTCTAGGAGCATATTCTTGGTCAGACCCTTTTCTACTGACTTTTCTCCTGATTGAAGCCAGTTCCATAAGCACCCTGCTGTGTGAAGGGAATCTGGTGAGCATCATGGTATTAGCACACCTCAAGGAAAAGCTGTATCATTAAAAAAAATGTAGTTGGGGCTGGAGAAATGTGTCATTGGTAAAGAGCGTGCTTGTACCCGAGAGCAGATCACCTGAATTCTGTTCCTAGCACCCACACCAGGAAGCTCACAAGCTTCTGTAAGTAAGGGAGCCCAAACCCTTCTGGAGTCTTTGGGCATCTTCACTCACACTTACACATCCCCCTGCCACACACTCATGATTGTTCAAAATTCAGTGTAATTGAGCTAACTGATGAGTCTAAGGGCTTGCCCAAGGTTTAGGATTTGGAGACCATTACCTTCTGATGATGGGATAGGTAAACATTCAGAGGACACTAAATTCTTTCATTATTTTTAGAAACTGCCGTGAAATTTTTGTGACAATATATAATATTGAAGTTTTTATTAATGTATAGCATGCAAACAAAAATAAATGTGCAAAAGCTCACTGAGTTATTAACACAATGAATACACTTGCGTCACAGTGAAAAATGAATTAGCTTCTCCCCTGCTCTCAACGACCTTGGCCTTGCCTGTTCCAAACGGTATTCAAGATCTTTGTTGCTGTTTTTAAGACGAATTTATTTTCATTTTAGGTGTATATGTGTTTTGCCTGTATGTATGTAAATATACCACATGAAGATAACACTGAACTGATCTCCCAACCTCCACAGGACCAACAGGCTTTTGCCATGTGCTAGGATTATAAGCATCTACCACTTCACTTGGCTTAACTTTGCTTTTTATAAAATAAATATTTTACTATAGAAAAATATACAAACATATGTAAACACACACAAGGATATAATAGACTTCGCAGCTTCAGCAACTACTTATTAGGCATTTTTAACCTTCTTTATTGCTTTAACCCATTCCCTACCCATCAATCCATCTGTGCTTATTTTTACTTCCTTTGTTTATATAGTCAGATGTGCATACATTGAAATCTACAATTTTTAAATATTGTCTTATTAGTTATGTGTGTGGGGATATGTGTGCATGTGCAAAGGGATACCCAAGAAAGCTGGAGACATCTATTTGAGTCTCCTTCTGCCCCCCTTAGCTGGAGTTACAGGTTGTTGTGAGCAACTCAGTGTGGGTGCTGGGAATTGAACTCAGGTCCCCCGGAAGAACAGCAGTGCTCTTAACTGCCAAACCATCTTTCCAGCACCAAACGCACTTTCTTTTATTTAAATTTATATGTGTGTGTGCCTTCTTGTCTCTATGTGCACCACTTGCATGCAGTGCCCACTGGTGGGCATTGGATCCCTTAGAAATGGAGCTACAGGCAGGCAATTGTGAACCACTGAATATGGGAAACAAACTGGGTCCTCTGTAAGAGCAGTGAGTGCTCTTAGCCACTGAACCCCCTCTTAGTCTCAAAGATACTTTTTTTTTTAAAGACAGGGTCTCTATTATTTAGCTCTGGATGTCCGAGTACTCTCTATATAGACCAAGCTGGCTTCAAACTCAAAGAGATCCACCTGCCTCTGCCTCCTAAATGCTGGGATTAAAGGTGTTTGCTGATTCTCCTGGTTTATGAAGCAACAATTAAATGTACACTTAAAAATTTTGAAAAGATGTAATGTATGTTTTGTCTGCATGTCTGCCTGTGCATCAGTGCATGCCTGGTGCCATCAGAGGCCAGGAATTTCTGTTACACGGCCTGGAACTGGGGTTGAGACAGTTTTGAGCCACCATGTGTGTTCAGAGGACTGACATGGGTCTTCAGGAAGAACAGTATGTGCTCTTCACCACGGTGCAATATCTCCAGCTCCTTAAATGTACACCTTTGACAAACAAATACATCTACATATTCATTCATTTTAATATTTTATACTTTCCAGTGTGGGAGGCACAGAGGTCCTTGTGAAGATAAGCACTAAGAAAACAAGGAATGTTAAACACATAGGGATGTTCCTTCAGAAGACAAGATGCATAACCTGTTATCTGCTTGGAAGGCTGGGAGGGGACGTAGCCTGGTGATGTTTGGCACCATACTGGATCCTCCCCTAGACCCTTATTCTTTCTGAGCTTGTCAACCTATAGAATCTATCTTTATGGAAGGTGTTACATGTACCCAATCTATAGAACCCATCTTTATGGAAAATGTCACGTGTACTTTACAAAGAATTTCGATGTAGTCGTGAGTTAAGCTTTATTGTGTACGTGGGATTGCATTAATTATCACCAGAAAAAAAATTCAAATCATGCTGTGCTTATTTGTGCCTAAAATAAACTACTCAGGGTCAGAGTCCTGAAGTTTGGACCAACCTTCTGAGTCATGCTGAACTGAATCACTTTCTTGCCTCCTACCAATTGTTATTCTGCTGACCACGGTGGCTGCAGAGATCCCTTCACTTCAGAACATCCTCTCTTGTTCCTACCCAGGAAGTTGTTTTCCAGCTCCAGCTCCCGGGCACTGAGATGAAGAGGATAAATTGCTGTCAGGGTTTTATGCTGTGCTGGAAATGTAGTAGAGGACATTGTTAACACAGTGCAAATAGGGAAGCTTCTATCGGTTGACCCGCATCTCCACCCCATTCTTTCCTGACACTGAAAAACGCCCAAGCTTCATTCTACATTTTCCTTCCCAGACCTAGGATTAGAGCCTCTAGAACCCTAGCACCTGTTTCCTTTTGTTGAAGATAAATCTAGCCGTCTGTCTGTCTCTCTGCACAGACATACTGACAGCGCCAGTGAATCATGCTGATTTTGCCCAGTGTAATCCAGAGCCGCAGGTTCAGTGCAGCATGCTGTGCTTGTGCATTTGTATCTTGTGTGGACTACTGAGGTTACACCACAGTCTTCTCCAGTGTATTTACTGGGGTGCATGGCAGTTCCAGCATTGCTAACATTGTTTTAAGAGGCTGCGTCTACCAATTAGAGTGCAACTTTGTGTTCAGCTTGAGTTTAATATATTCACTCTGAGGCCGTTTTGTTAGGTCACTAAGTCAGGACCATTCAGCATCTCTGCTCCTGTATTGCTGTAAAAACATTTCTATTACCTTGGTTTGCTTGTTATTTTCTGTAATCATTTGAATTCCTCTTACAACCCCAATGGAGTTTTCATTTTTAAAGATGAGTTGTGTTAATTTTTGGATTTTTTTTTTTGCACTTTGTGGCTTTATAGTTTTGCTTTGTGGGTAAGCTCAGTTCAAAAGAGTGGATGTCTCCGCAGCCCCAATCTTGCAATGAGAGCCTGGAGGATTCCTGGAGAAGGAGAGCCACTGGTCTTCAGTCTATGCTGGAATCCTAAAGACGTTGGCTCTAGTATCATTGCTGGAATGCTGCAGCATCAGGCTAAGATGAACTTGCCAGCAAGAGTTAGGATAAGCAGGCAAAAAGCAGTTTCCTCCTTCCACGTCCTTTCACTACCCAGATTTAGGGTGGGTCTTCCATTTTCAAATAATCTAAGAAAACTCTTAATTCGAATGTCTTAAACATTAAGAAAATAAGAGTGCCCAGAAAGCTTGTTTTAGTTGAATCTAGATGCAGTCAATTTGACAACCAATTTGACAACTGGACCATGGTCCCCGACATTTAGCTCCAGAAGAAACCTTTATTTTCCATATAAGAACTGATTCTTTTTAATTTCTTTGTAATTATCTTGTGACGGCTGCTGATTCCTTCTCTGTTATCATGTTTCTTGAGTTTCCAGTGTGGACTGAAGTGGTTCCTTAAGAACGTTCCAGGCCTCAGCACCAGATTGGAACGGCTTAAGATTGATAGGTGCAGACAGGCAGGATGGGACCTTCTTCAGGGCAGGTATTGATTTGACTCTGGTTGCCTGGCATAGGGATTCTCCATATCTTAAACAGGACTACCATGGCTTTCACTTAAGAACCATTTTCTTCAATTGTATACTGTCCCTCAATGCCTCCTCTAGCCCCAGTGTTCTAACTCCAGGGCTCTAGCTCCAAGCCAGCTCCCCTTGAGTGCTTTGCTTTACATACCAAGAAGTGTTGTTAAATACATAGAGATGTTGTGTTAGTGAGTTTTAATACTAAGTATCTACCTTGCTTTAAATCTAAAATGCCATTTTGAACTGTAATATACTGTTTTCTGAACAATTATTTTTAATCTGGCTATGTAGATAAAATAGCATTTGCCTATGATGACTATCATAGTAGGTCTATTATTGGGAAGGTTGGCAGGAGCGGTGGGAGGGATGCTTAACTCAAACGGATGAGTCTAGGGCACAAATTGTGTGTGTGTGTGTGTGTGTGTGTGTGTGTCTGCACATGTGTGAGGCAGTAAGTGTTTGGGTTCAAAGTGACTTCTTACATAGGCCTCAAAATCATAATGAGGCCAATCCCTCCAAAGTGCTAGGATTCTGCACAAGCATGAATGCTGATGTTGGTTTGTAACTTGGTAACTGTATTTTCTTTCTTTCTTTCCTCCCTCTCCTTGAAACAGGGTTTCTCTGTGTAGCTGTCTTGCTACTCACAGAGATCTGCCTGCCTCTGCTTCTTGAGTGCTGGGATTAAAGGCGTGCGCCACCATTGCCCAGAGGTAACTATTTCTTATGGAACAAGATAAACACAATCCCATAAGTAAATGCCCCTTCTCCACCAAAAGAAAAATGCCCCAGTTCTCACATTAGCTCTTTCAGTGGCTCTACACAGCACCATTGAGGTGGATTTTTATAGTTTTGTATACTGATAATCTAGGGTCCCACCAGTAAAGGATTATATGGAACCTCAAGGTCTGCCCCACAGGTCGGTGTACAACAGAAGACTCCCTTCTTCCATGTCTCTGCTGTCTTTCTGGCACATTCTAAGAGATGCCATGGAACTAACTCCACCAGGATGTCAACAGGCAGAGCTGGCTCATATGCTTAGTATAAAAAACTGATGAAAACACTAATCACAAGTGATCACCAGAAACAAAGTGGTGCAAAATCCCTAAGTATGTAGAACTGGGAACAAAATCAAATCCAACTCTGGCAAAGTAGGAAATACAGTTGTATAGTTCAACATTCTGTTGCAAGCTCCTACCAACTTACAAGATACTTGTAAACTAATTCACTGTCATGCTTAGAGAATATATCTCTCATCACATTCCAGGTTACCTGGCAAACACTTTCATTTCAGCACATCACACTGAGTCAGTTTCTTTTTTTAAAAAATATATTTATTTATTATTTATAGTGTTCTGCCTGCATGCCAGAAGAGGGCACTAGATCTCTCTCTCTCTCTCTCTCTTTTTTTATGGATGGTTGTGAGCCAACATATGGTTGCTGGGAATTGAACTCAGGACCTCTGGAAGAGCAACCAGTGCTCTTAACCTCTGACCCATCTCTCCAGCCCCAGTTTCTATTTTTTAATGGGAATTAAAGCACCGTAGTTAGAGCACTTGGTGCTGATGACCCATTTAAAGGTGTTAGAGAGAGGAACAAAGGGGAAATTACCCTGTAGTACTATTTTATTTGTATTTTAATAAACAAAGCTTGCCTGAAGATCAGAGCACAAATTTAAGTCACTGGAGGCCAGGGAGTGGTGGCACACACCTTTAGTTCCAGGACTTGGGAGAAGAGGAAGACGGATCTCTGAGAGTTCAAGGCTACCCTGAGCTACACAAGAGTGACCCAGAAACAGATCCAGGTGATGGTGGTTCACACCTTCAATCCCGTGTTTGGGAGTCACACACCTTAATTCCAGCATAGGGAGATGGGGACAGGAGCGATATGGTTGGGCGGAGAAAGGAATATAAAGGGGAAGAGACAGGAACTCAGTGGAGTGAGGACTCTGAGGATTCATGGAGACAGAATCTCGCCCTTTAGGTCTGAAGATTTGGTAGAGATGAAAGGTCTCTCTAGTGGTTGGCTGCTTTGCTTTTCTGATCTTCAGCTTGACCCTCAGTACCTGTCTCTGGGTTTTTATTATTCTAATTATACCACCCCTCTGAGGGTAGGAGGGAATGAGCACTAGTTAATAATCATTTCACGCCACCACTGCGAACCAATGTCCTTTTGGTGTGTGTGTGTGTTTTACTGTAAATACTTTTGCTATCAGACACACAAACCTACTCTGAGACATCATGTTAGGAAAAGAATACCTTTATTTACTTGAGCTAGTAGTAACTGTCATACACATTTAGATGACACAAGATTAAGGTATATAATACAATGTCTGAGGGTAGGAAGATATAAAGAGGCCAGAATGGCATCAACTGTAGGAAATATCAATGTTCATTGCAACACGAAGCCATGGAGAGTCCCTTCTGCTAAGTCTCATCATGGAACATGATGATATGACACACTCACATGCATGAACCATACATACATGAGTGTACTACCCAACACACCGCAGGCTGGTCAGCTATACCCTGCATGTGCCACTGGCTTCTCCCAAACTCTGGTTACAACATCACAAATGACCCCAGACAGAGACTGATGCCCGCCGATAGGCAGCATTACCAATATTCATCTCCTGGCATGCAGATTTTGAAAAACTGGAATATGAGATTTACCATTAAAAAATTAATGTACAGATTCCATAGTGATAATTTTCCTTGGTCAGGATTTTTGAAACCTGACTGGAAGTTGAGAGGTTTCACATAAAAAAAAAAATGTTCACACAATGATCTGTGTAGTGGAAGATCCCTACTAAAAACACTCGGTAGTTATGGGAATTTCATCAGGATTTCTTCTCCCCACAAAGCAGCATGAGAATGAAGAGTGGCAACAAGGATCTCTCTCCGGATAGCTTTCTAAAAAGAGAATTTGTCCCACCCACCTCCTAGAGGAAACTAATGGCTGTGGGCCTGCCCTATTACAGATTGTGCAGATCTCCCTTCCAGACACTAGAGAGACGGCAGAAACAGGCAGGATCACAGCTCTCAGGACCAACAGTATTCCTGAGCCACAGTGCCCTTCTCCACATGGCTCCCAAACATGCTAGAGGTTATGTGCACTTCAGGCCAACTATGGATGGGCACCCAGGTGCAGTCTGTTGTAAGATTTTGGGGATAGTGGGATAGAAATAAATAGAACACGTGCACTTACATTCCATGAGCTTAGCAGACGGCTCACAAACAGAAATGCACTGTGCAGCACAGGCTTCTGAGTGCAGCACAGGCTTCTGAGTGCAGCATAGGCTTCTGAGTGCAGCACAGGCTTCTGAGTGCAGCACAGGCTTCTGAGTGCAGCACAGACAATAAACCTTGGGGAGCCCATGGGACCTGTGGGATGGTTTCCTGCTGAGCAACTTCTTAGAAACACTGCCCACATGATTACCTGCTTTACAGTCTCTGTGCTAATTCTAATGTCTCCTGAGGTCTGACTTAGAGATGTGGGTCTTCCAGATACACGGTGATTACGTCTGCTGACATCCAGGAAGAGGGTTTCCCACATACATTACTCATGTGCTTCCAGCCAGTCACTGATGTTTAGAGCGGACTGCCTACTGGAAAAGGCATTTCCCTGTAGATACTCTTGGGGTTCCTCAGCAGTGCAAGTTCTTTAATAAAGAGACCTGGCATCTCTTAAAGGGTTCCCTGCTTCCATTATACTCACCTATGTGTTTAGGGTTACTCACCTATGTGACTTCTTTCATGTACAGCAACAGATGGCTTATGGCTGAAATATTTCCTACAGTATTTAGAGTCAGAGTTTCTCAGTTTTGAGTTTTCAGGTGGACACGGACGTTTGTCTTGAGTACCTGTTTTCTGCACATAAACAACATTCATGGAGATGTCCCCATGCGTCTTCTTTGGTATGCAGTAAAGGATGACCTATGGGTGAAGGACTTTCTACATTCATAGGGCTTCCTTATAGGGTATACATTACCTATTGACTGATGAGATATGATATCTGGAGAAAGGGTTTTCAACATTTCATCCATGCGTATGTGTTTTAATGCACAGTGAATTATATCTATGGTTGAGATATTTTTTACATTTATATGCTCTTAAGATTTCTCACGTTTGTGAGTTCTCTATCTTTGGCTGGAATATTTTCTTTTTAATTATAAAAGTCTGTCACCTGCGTGAATTCTCTGACCTGTGTACCAGCTTGACACCGGGCAGGCCTTTCCACATACGGAACACGGGTGGAGTTTCTCCGCAGGAAAGCTCCTGTGGAGCTGTTCTGCATCTTCATAGGATCTCTCCGGGTGAGCTCTGATGCACACAGGTGTGAACTCGACTTAAAGGCTCACCACACACATCTCACTGGTAGTGATTCTCACCCGAGTGCGTCCTCTGATGTCTGGTGAGATGAAACTTCAAACTAAATGACTTCCTACACTGTTTACATTCATAGGGCTTCTCGCTTGTATGGATTTTCTTATGTGTATAGAGGCTTGGGCTCTGCTTGTAACTTTTGCCACACACTATACACTCATAGGGTTTCTCATTTGTGTGAGTTCTCTTATGTGCATGAAGGTGGGAATTTTGCTTAAAGCATTTTCCACATACATCACACTCATAGGGTTTCTCACCCGAATGAGTTCTCTGATGTACGGTGAGGTATGACTTGAGAATAAAAGATTTCCTACATTCTTTACATTCATAGGGTTTCTCACCCGTGTGAATTCGTATGTGCGTGTAGAGACTTGTCCTCTGCTTGAAACTTTTCCCACACGTGGTACATGCAAAGGGTTTTTCACCTGTGTGAATTCTCTGATGTACAACCAGAAATGACTTCAGCCTGAAAGACTTCCCACAATCTTTACAGTCATAAGGCTTCTCACCTGTGTGAGTTCTCTGATGTGCATGTAAGTGGGCTCTTTTGTAAAAGGCTTTTCCACACACATTACACACGTAGCGTTTTTCCTGCGTGAGGGTTTGCTGGTTCACAGTGAGTTTTGACTGCTGACAGTCTTTACACTCGTAGGGTTTCTCAGCTGTGTGAGCTCCCGAATGCAAGTAGAAACCTGGTGTGTGGTTAAAGGATTTCCCACAAGTATTACACTCATATGCTTTCTCGTATCTGTGTGCCAGCTCAAGCTGGAGGTTCGACTTACTAATTGTCTTTCCAGATAGACTGTATTCATGGGATTTCTCAGCCTTGTGAGGGTTCTGTTGAACACTGCGATTTAATTTTGAGCCAACAATTTTCCCGTACACATTCCTTCCATCCCCTAAGATGCTCTGCTGCACACTCTTTTTTGATTTCTGACAAATGTATTTCTCATCTTCATCACATGTGTAAGGCTCTTCTTCCACATGCGAATGCTGATGTTTTGGGAGGTTTGATTGTATATTGAATATTGGCCCACAATCATTGCCTTTATAATATTTCTTTTCTTTGTGGGTTTTTAAGTGCTGTGTGAGATGAGAATTTCTATAGAACAATTTCCCACACACTTTACATTCAAAAGTTTGCTCCTGTACCTGGGTCCCTCCTAGACCAGGAAGAGTTAACTTTTCTAATCCTTTCCTGTAGTTCCTCAATTTACTGGAGGGGTCTCTGATAGGAAATGTGTCCTGTAGCCACACTGTCTTCGTGTGGAAAGCGTCACTGTGCTCACGACACTGCAAGTGCTGTTCTTCACATTTAGTACTGTGATACAGACTGAGAGGCTCAGGAAGTCTGGGGGACACCCTGGTCACAATTGGAAAACCAAGTTCCTTTACCGCCTGCACCTCACTGGGCTCACTAGGGAGAAGCACATTAGCCCACATATTACGTGCCCCAGGTTTCGTTCCAGAAGACACGTCATTCTTTACAGCCAGCCTCAAAATACAGCTTGGGCTAGCAAATGGTTTTCCTGCTTCAGCCCTCTGCTCAGCTGATGTGCTGCTCTTGGCAATTACCAGATTGCATCCACGCATCTTTTGACTATCCTGGCTGATCTCATTCGGGCCATTCACATGCTGCAGATCTAGAAGAAATAAAGAAACGGAAGGTTTTCTGGTTAGTATCCATACAGATCAAGTGCAGTAAACTTGCCTGTTACTTAAGATTTCTTGATGAAATGATGCAGACATCTCCAGTGCTTTTCAAATACTAATGATCATATACAGAGGAACAGATTCTTGATATTCCTAATTTAATCACAATTAAATACAACAAAAGAAAAATCTGCAGACATTTGGTTCTATAAGTCAAGGTATATCCGTAACACTGGAAATGTGAGATTGCTGCATGGGTCGGACAGGAACGACTGGCATTTCCTATCTGTGTGAACACATACATGCTGACTCAGAATCATGCTTCTCCATGCCTTTATTTACTCTGGCACTTTGACCATGCGAAAATTTCACAACAATTGGAGTTTCCTGGACAAATTCATTGTGTATGTCGAATTACAGTGATTTCTACACAGAGAAAAGTGGAAGGTTAATTACTTAGCACAACCCTTCACTGATGGAGGAAGGTCATTGGCTAATAAAGGAACTGCCTTGGCCCATTTTATTGGTTAGAAGATAGGTGGGAGGAGTAAACAGAACAGAACGCTGGGAGGAAGAGGAAGTGAGGTCAGACTCGACAGCTCTGCTCGCTGGAGCAGAGACACCATGCCCCGCTCCTGGGCAGACACACGCCATGAAGCTCCGACCCAGGATGGACTAGGCCGGTAAGACCGGTTCTCACAGATTATTAGAGATGGGTTGATCGGGATATCAGAATTAGCCAGTAAGGGCTAGAGCTAAAGGGCCAAGCAGTGTTTAAAAGAATACAGTGTCCGTGTAATTATTTCGGGGCATAAGCTAGCCGAGCAGGCGGCCAGGGTGCTGGGAACACAGCCCCACTCCTCTTATTACTACACTTCACAAAATATGAGTCCAGAAACAAGCAATTTGTGGGGTCATTTGACCTTCAAGTCCAAGGTCTCCTAAATGTCACATTAAGCTCAAGATGTACCCCATCCTAGAGTCTACACCGGGTGCTTCTCAGCCACACAAATTCTGCTGTCTTCACACACATGACTTCATTTCCAGCACCTTTGCTTTGCTCAACCCCATGGTGAGCTGCCTAAACCACTGTTTTCAATATTAGTTTCAAACTAGTAACATCAAAATTGGATTCTTAATAAAATAATAAGAATTCTCTTCATACTTCTTGTCCACCTATATACTGTATAGTATGTATAGAAATCAGTGGTCTGAAATAAATTAAATCAAATGAAAGTCATAATATTAAAATTGCATGTTCTTTAGGCCTTAACTATTTTATTTTTCTTCTTTAATTCAGGAAGACTTTGGGGGAGGTTGATTTTTTTTTTTTAATGCCAAAACTTTCATTTCTCAACACAATGGAGCTCTTTAGTCTATGGATAAGTTTCTTGACTTACCACTGCTTGTTCCAGAATATTAAACAAGTGCACAAAAAGGAGCAAACAAGCGATAAACATATGAACAAATGCTCCAAACAAGCTACAGAAATGAGGAAAGAACAAGTAAGAACTTAAATAAAATAACCACAGATTGGATAGAGTTTGTTTAGCCTATGGTGACACACTGCAAAACTAGAGAGGGGAATGAATCTCTGTGTGGAGGCTTGAACTGAACTTGCTATGCCTATGGTAACACATGGCAAACATAGCCAATCTTGGCTGTCAACTTGACTATATCTGGAATCAACTAAAACCCAAGCAGCTGCACATACCTGTAAGGGATCTTTTGGACTGGATCATTTGATGGGGAAGGCACACTCTAAATCTCAGCCAAACCATCTGCTGGTAGCCCATATAAAAGGTCATGGAAGAAGGCTTTTGCTTTTTGCCTGCTTGCCCTCACTCCCACTGGCAAGTATCTATCCTGCTGCAGAGGCATTCCCTCACTGGTTTAGACCTCTTCAGGATTCCACTGCATACGGAAGACAGCAGCTCTCTAGGAATCCTGGGAGAGTCCAGCACAAATTGGTACTGCTGAGACATCCATCCATCCAGTCTCACCGACCTGACTGAATGACCAGATCCTTGGCCTGTCTATTGTGATAGCCTTTGTAATCTACTCTAATAAATCCCCTATGTATGTGTGTGTGTGCGTGTGCGCTCTATCAGTTCTGCTCCTCTAGGAAACCCTGACTAATAAAGTGGTACACATGTACATGAAAGAGCCTTTTGTAGACTGTACACACTGATTGTTAGATGAGTAAGAACACTTATAATCAAGTCTGGAACATGGGAAAAATGGAGAAAAGAGCTCAAACAGCCACCATCTGCTGAGCTTCCTCACTTGGCATCCCTGTCCAGGGCGCATTCACTGACCTGGGAGGCTCTGGTTTGGGACATCTTCCTTCCATGGCCCAGCTTCTTGTTCCAACTTCAGGATCAACTCAGGTTTGGGATCACACCGATCTAGTAATAGGAAAGAACTGTACAAGTTTTGGCTAACTGCTAAGTCAGGTACATTAAATAATGACAATACACTGGGCTGGAGAGATGGCTCTTGCAGAGGACGTGAGTTTAATTCTCAGAACCCAAATGGAGGTTCACAACTGTTTCCAACTTCAGTCCCAGGAAAACAGATGCCTTCTGCCTTCTGTTTATTAATTAATTTAATGTTTGCTTGTTTGTCTTATTTTGAGACAGGATTTCTCTGAGAAACAGTCCTGATTGTTCTGCAAGTTGGCCCCAAACTCACTGAGATCTACTTGCCCCTGCCTCCTGAGTGTTGGGATTAGAGGCGTGTGCCACCACCGCCCAGCACTTCTTCTGCCTTCTGAAGGCACTGCACTCATGTTGTGTACAGATATACATGCAGGCAAAACAACCATACACTAAAATGATAATATATATTATTATGGGCAGTGGGCAGTGACAGGACCAATGAGAACATTTTATAAGTGCTTTAAGAACATCCACAGATTCAGCCAAAACAGATCAATTCCCAAGGTGTATTACAGTCAACTATGAAAAGTACAAAACAGGACTGGAGAGACAGCTCGGTTGTGAAGAGCACATGTTTCCCTTGCAGAGGAGTGGGGCTCAGTTCTCAGCACTAACACCAGGCAGCTCAGAAGCACCTGTGAACTCCAGCTCCAGACGATCTACCTTCCTCTTGCATCCTATGTAAACACTGTACTCACATACATGACATCATATACATAAAGCCACATGCAGACGCACATAATTAAATATGATTTAAAAAAACCTACAAACAAAGACAGAACTAAGACATCCTGAGAGCCAGCATGTGGCACAGTTCTATAATTTTAGCACTGAAACAATTTTGAAGGAAAGTCTGTGAAGAGAGATCTTTTTGTTTTTGGTTTTTCAAGGACAAGTTTTCTCTGTGTAGCCCTGGCTGTCCTGAAACTCATCCTGTAGATCAGGCTGGTCTTGGACTCAGAGCTCCACCTGCCTTTGTTTCCCAAGTGCTGGGAGGATTAAAGGTGTGCACTACCACACCTGGCTAAGAAAGTATATCTTTAAAAAACAAAATTTTGCAAATTAAGAAAATGGAAAAAAAGCAAATGAGATAGTACTTGAACAAAGGCATGACAGCAGGAACGACTGAGAGCTCACATCTTGATCGGCAAACAGGATGCAAAAAGAGAACACTGGGAATGACACATGACTTTTGAAACTCAAAGCTTGCCCACAGTCGTTCCTGTTGCCATGCCTTTGTTCTACCATCATGGACTCTAACTCTTTGAAATCATAAGCCAATTAAATGTTTCTTGTCTAGTTCCCTTGGTTATGGTGTTTTATTACAGCAATAGAAAAGTGACTAATACACTAGCTACACAGTAAGATCCCATCTTCACATCGGGTCAGAGGACTTACAAATGCTTGTACAACTCAGATGATCAGGGCTGGAGACCCAGCACTCAGATGAAAGCTGGGTGTGGTGTGTGTATGTGTGCGGGAGGGGCGGGGGCAGAAGGAGGAGGACAGAGACAGGCAGATCCCAGGAGGTTGCTGGCCAATAGCCTGGCTGGAAAGGCAAGCTTCGGGTTCAGTGAGAGAGTCTACCTCAAGATATAAGAGGGAAAGTAGAGGAAGCCTTCTCATGCGTGAAAGGGTCAGGCAAGCCCTACAGACAGATGTGATTGAACCACACACAAACAAGAAGTCATGTATTAAAAAAAAATTATGAAAAGTAAACAACACTGTCCTGAATGAAAAACTGTTAAAAACAAACAATCAAAACCAAACAAAAAAACTTAAAAGTGCATTGCAACAAATAAAAACTATACCACCATTAAACAATGTGGTCAGAGCAACAGAAAGGAAGCAGTTAAGTTCCTACAGAAAAGCAACGAAGGAAAGAGGAACAGAGAAAGGACAAAAACACCAAAGTAGAAATTAGTACAAAGAAAATATCAGCGAGAGCACAAATGTAAAAACTGATACAAGCACAAAACTAAAAGAGTAGTAAACAGGAAGAGGCTGTTTGTTCGTTTGTTGAGGTGTGTGTACACGTTTGGTTTTAGTTATTTTGAGACAGAGTCCCTTTGTAGTTATGCCTGGCCTGAAGTCACCTTGTAGACTAGACTGGCCTTGAACTCACAGAAATCTGTCTGTTTCTACTTCCCAAGTGCTGGGATCTAAGGTGTGCACTATCATGCACAGTATATAGGAAGAGGTTTTTGAGAAATAAATAAAAAACTTTAGCTTCCGCTGTTAACATGCCAGTGCGGATGCTCTCTCTGCTGCGTCTCCCTGTGTCGACAGCTCGGGATACTCAACGACAACGAGGCATAGAAGAGCAGTAGAGAAGAGCTGCTCATCGAGCCTAATGTTAAGACTTGGGAAGGCAGAACATCTTCAGGAATATGTGCAACTGTGATGTGCCAGTTAAAAACAGAAATAGCCCTGGACTTGGTGCAGCATTCCTTCAATCCTTGGAAAGCAGAGGCAGTTGGATCTCCATAGTGAGTTCAAGGACAGTTTGGTCTACATAGTGAGTTCAAGAACAGCCAGGGCTATGGTGAGACCCTACCTCAAAAAACAACAAACACCAAATAGAGACTTGGAGAAGTGGCTCAAAATTAAGAATACTTGCTTCTCTTGCAGAGGACCTAGGCTTGATTTCCAGCAATTACATGGCCACTAACAACTGCCTGTAACTCCAGTTCCAGGGACTCCAGTGCTCTTTCTGACTTCCTTCAGCACTGCATGTATATGGTGCATACACATATATGGAGGCGAAATACCCATACATATAAAAAATAAAACAAATCTTAAAAAAATACGAACAGTCTGGAGATTAAGCTCAGTGCTGGGTACTTACCTACATTGCACAAGACCTAGTTTGGTCACTAGAATAACAACAACAACAACAACATCAACAACAGAAAATCCTTGGAAGAAGTTTCTGTAGTTACCAAAAAGCAGTAAGCTTCTAATAGGAATACTGGAGAGTTTCACTCACTCAAGGACAGCAGGCTGCTGTAGGTCTCCAGCATCACGTCCCTGTAGAGCTTCCTCTGAGCATCATCCAGGTCCTGCCACTCCTCCCAGGTGAAGTCCACAGAGACATCCTCAAATGACACCAACCCCTGTAATCAAACATCTTTCCTTAGCCCAAGCCTCAGCCTTTGGTCAGAGACAGGAACATGGGAGGTCACTCCTCTCCACGAGCATTGTTTACACAGGATATACATTTAAGTTTTCTTATCACGGAAGAAAAATCATCTGCAAAATGCCTTACAAACATACTAATTTAGTAATGATGAGAGACAAAAGGCAGAAAACAAATGTAAGCAATTGATACTCCTCTCGTTTCCCACTTAAAATACACTTCTGACTCAACAACGATAAATCCAAGCAGTCAATGTTGTCTCTAAGTTATTTATAAAATACAGTCATAAGCACCCACATATGCTCTTCCAAAAGCTAGAAGAACTGCTAGATTCAACAGAAATAAACATCACTAGCATCCTATAAGGCAATATATAAACAAGCAGAAGCCAGCTCAACACCTCAACATTTTGAAAGTCATCCCATGAAAGTAGAAAGGGGAAGGTCTCAGGGCAGAGCCGGAGGGGAAGAATCACTTCCTAGTTTCCACACTGGGAAATAGGGCACTAACTATACAGAGTGGAAGACATGCAATGTGGTAGGCTCCACAGATCCCACTCCCACAGAAGGCTGAGACAGGGGGACCAAGAGTTGGAGACGAGGCAGACACAAGAGGTAGTAAGGAACTGGGAACTCATCACAGAAGAAACACAAAGCAGCAACAGAAAATAAAAAGTAAGAATAGCATTTATTAATTTCTTTTGTCCTTGATAAAAATATCAGTTTGTTTCCAAGGTTTCTACATAAACAATTATTTAGGAATTGATGTATTTAACTATGCGACATGAAAGAAGGGGGCAATTTGTGGGAAGGAACAAAAGATTTTTTTCTCCTGTGGTTTGCTAACCTGTAAACTGTTTTTCCCATGATGACTTGCTTAATTTCTTTTCAAACACAGGCAAATTAAGATGGTGTGTACAGACTCAGAACAGAACAAATACCTCCATCCTCTACTCACTTTAGCCCAGTCTGTACAAGCTGACACTGCCTATGGAAATATCTGCAGAAGTGATCTGCCATCTCTGATGACTGTTTTAAGCTGGTGCCCAGTAACTGACTTAGACAAAAAAAAAAAAAAAAAAAAAAAAAAAAAAAAAAAAAAAAAAAGCAGCATTTGAGAGTTGTGAATGAGAAAGAGGGAAGGGGCTGCTTACTCTTTGAGCATAATACATTGGAAAGACTTTCATTCATCATCAGTCCAAACTTCCTGGGAAAAAGAATAAGAAGTTCCTTAACCAGAGAACGGGCTTGGAGAGCATCGACTAGGAACTACCAGGGTGCAGAACCAGGGCTCATCTAGGAAGGTGTCCAAACTTCAGGGTTAAGTCACCCACCACAGCTGCCCAAGACTCAAGGTTTACCCCTTCAGCTCATTACCAAGTTCCCACACATACTCCAGTCTCCTATACTTTGTACAGGGTAGGTTGAAATCCATCTATAAATGCCAGATATCTAAAACAAGAGTAGTCATAGTGGGTGTGAAATAAATTCCTGGCATCATTTTGAGACTTAAGACAAATACAATGCACTATAAAGATGGTACTTTGGATGTACTGGCATATGTGTGGAGGATTCCAGGACATGGGGACCACTGCCTACTCCTTTTCAGTGCTGGTTATGTGGACAGAACATATACCTCCATCCTCACCTCACTTCACCTCAGACAGGACTAGGTGACGCTGCCTATGGGATTACCTGTAGAAGTAACCTGCCACCTCTGATGACCTTTTGAAGCTGGCATTAGGTTTGCTGTTCTTTTTCTTACTGATCAGCAAACTCCAGGAGGCCACTCTGTGAAGCTATTGTGGCCCGATACTTGATATATACCTTGCTTATGTAACTTCACCAAAGCAGGAGTTGCTGCTTATCAAAACATAAACTATAGCTCTGACAGCCAAAAAATACAGACAGCATCAGCTAGAGAAGATCCACATCCAAAGACGGACCAGGGAACACCACAAACAAACGCTGACAGCATCAGCTAGAGAAGATCCATATCCAAAGATGGACCAGGGAACACCACAAACAAACGCTGACAGCATCAGCTAGAGAAGATCCATATCCAAAGATGGACCAGGGAACACCACAAACAAACGCTGACAGCATCAGCTAGAGAAGACCCACATCCAAAGATGGACCAGGGAACACCACAAACAAACGCTGACAGCATCAGCTAGAGAAGATCCACATCCAAAGATGGACCAGGGAACACCACAAACAAATGCTGACGAACACCCGCATATGCACACTGAACTGAGTTTACAGCCCACACTGCCTTCTTGGTCAGAACTGTTCTACTTTTAATTTCCAGTGAGGTAATACCTTTCTGAAAGGAAGTAGAGTCAATAAGCACACACTACAAGAAAAGCTGAGAAATTTGAATTCATACACATTAAAATTAGATTCCAAGAAAAAGAAACAGTAGTCACTTCTAAAAATGCTCACTTCCTAATTCTAGACCGAAGAAAAATTACAGAAAAAAGTTAACATCCAAAATACTTGCTTGCTACATGTGAACACATATAAAAACAGTCCTGAAAAGTAATCTATCATAGCTACATTCTCAGACATAAACATACTTGTTATAAAACAGAAGTAACTGACATAACTAGTCTTCATTTCTGTAACTGGTCGTGTGTGTGTGTGTGTGTGTGTGTGTGTGTGTTAGCTGTCTATCTTATTCTAGTATTCACGCTGTATTTCCCCAGCCTTCAGTAAATGTCTCAGCAGGCCTTGCTTCTTTACTAGGAAGCACAACTGAAGTGCTACAAAAAGAGGGCACAGTTATACTAAGAGACACCCTTAGTGATGTCATTTCACGGTTTGACTGTGGAATGTTCCCTACAGGCTCACTGTTTTGAGCATGAGATCCGAAGCGTGTGGTGCTACTTTGAAGGCTGTGGAAGGGTTAGGTGGTAGGGTCTGGCTGCTGGAAGTAGACTACAAATGAGGTGTCTTTGAAGGTTATACCTGCCCCTGGTTCCCACTTCTCTCTCAGGTTCCAGGTCTGCCATGGTGTGAACAGCAGCTCCTCTTCACACTCTCACCTCCACTGATGGAGCCACTCCAACCTGCCATCACTGCCATGATGGACTGATACCTCTGAAACAATGAGCCAAAATAAATCTTTCCTCCCCTACGTGCTTTCTTTCAGGTAGTATTTGGTCACAACAGTACAAAAGTAATTAATATTCTCCCTTATCTCCACGGCAGCCTAGTCCGATTTTCCCAGGGTAATCTAGATTACTCGGGGAAACCATCACTAGCGTCTTTACCATCTATTGCCTTGGAGTCATAAGAAGCAAAGTGTTTTGGATAAAATCAGTCCCTCCAGCTGAATAGAGTCATAGTGGTGGCCTTTGGTAGAAGCATTGCTCCTTATCAATATAAGACAGGTAGGCCAGTGGGGCATGTAGCTATGGGAACAGAAACAAAAAAAGGTCCTAGTAGCTGGGTGTGGTGCGTACCTATGAGGCCAGCACTTGGAAAGCAGGGGCAGGTGGTCTGTGAGTTCAAGACCAGCATGGTTTTCAGAGCAAGTTCCAGGCCAACCAAGGTCACATAGTGGGACCCTGTCTTCAAAGCTCATAGTGCTAAGCACTTTACTTGTAAAGTCTTCTGCCGAGGTCATTTCTGATGAGCTTTGATAGGAGACACAAATACCTTTATTTCTACCATCCAGACAGTATGTCAACACTCCTGTTGTCCAAATGTGCTTCAAGTGTTCCTTCTGAGCTACTGACTACGAACATGAGCCACTGTGTAGGTCAGTGAAGGTAAGAGTGCACAGTATGTTTCTCACCTTTACCAGCCACACTCTGGCTTCTGTCTACGGCAAATGTCAGGTAAGCTGCTGAATCTGACCCAGAGTACTTATGGCCTTTGTAGAGAATCCTGCCCCAACCCTGTAGGGACTGCAATCTAGTTTGGTCCTGTTTCTTGTGTTTAAAATTATGTCAAGACATTTTTGAGCAAGGAATATATTTTATATGATCTACAAACTAGATGGAAGTATTGATACAAAATATATAAGCAAGATATGCACATTATCCAGACGTGTGCTCCTGTTTTTACTCATGCTCCATGTGCCTTTCTCATGACTCGTACACAAATGGTATCCACTAATTCTGTTTTCTCACATTACTCCCAAGGCCTTCACCATACCTGCCTGCTAGCCATACAGCTCGTCAGCACTCAGGCCTTACTGAGGAACGGATCCTTCCAGCCTAGCACCTAGCAGAGATGGACAGTTCCAGTGTGACAAGAAAGGATATACTTGTCTCTAGGCAACCACACTTCCTCACCATCTACAGCATCACATATGCCACTGGAGCAGAATGAACAACAACAGAGCTGGCAGGAACTGTAACTCCTAACCCGACCTCAGGGAGTACGGGCGGGGGGAGGGGGGGAGGTGGAGGGAATAAAAAGAAGGGTCCAGAAAAAAAAAAAAATCCCTCCTTTCAGAGTACTCACCAAAGCCACAAGGTAGATTGACATCAATATCACATACAAGGAAAAAATGGAGGATACGACTTCCATTCTGACAAGGAGAGCTTGATGTACCTCTTCCTATCAACACAGGAGTTAAACTTATGATCTGAATGCTACACAAGCAGTCCATGCTACCAAGAAAGAGTCACTAAACTCACAGCAAAGGACTGGATCACAGAAGTCCTCTAATGTGGAATGAGTGGGGAACTGAGAAGAAGAAAAGGATAAGTTACGATCAGGAGAAAAAGAACTCAGAAAATAAGCTAAGAAAGCAGTAGCAGCATCGGGACTGAAATGAAGACCTTCCTGGGAAAGAGGACGGGCAGAACTTTGCAGCATGGCAGAAGACAGAAGTAAGGCAGCTGGCAGAGAACAGTGTTTCCATTTGACTGTGAAGAGATGCTGAGAATCTGAACCAAGACTACAGTGATCGGGATAAAAAATGCAAACAGTAAAGACGAATTATTACTAGAAACATGTTTGGACACTGCTATGCTCTACATATACGCACGAGCAGAGACACACGTAGGGAGAGAAGTGAAGGGTCTGGAGTGCATTGTCTTCCTACATTCTAGGTCTCATCTGACATAGTGGGGTCTTCCAAAAGCTGTCTGGAACTATACAACTTTAGCAAAGAAAACCCCTGTGACTCCATCTGAGTCTGAGCACTTGTGAACACTGTGGAATGCTGCGTTCATCTCCAGCCTGGGAACGAAGCTCTGTTCACATCATGCTTGTGTCCATGAAGCCTGTTTAGACTTCACGGGACATGAGAGGTTGGCACCTTCTGAGGCAATCCACCCCCTACAACAAATAGATCATGTCAGGAAAACCAGAGACTGGTTGGCTCCGTCAATACATCCGGTGCTATCATCTGCATGTATTTATCTTACATTAAGTTTATTCTTCCATTTCCATTTTTAAAAGTCCTAAAATACAATATAAGACAAGGCAAGGCTAACTATACTACTCACCTCGGATGTGTCCATTGTCCTAAGGCTTTCAGACATGAGAGGATCGTGCAATCACAGCTAGAAGAGAAAGTCAACAGAAATTAACTCACTAGATATGCCCTGTTTTCAGATCTCAATCTGCAAACACAGGAAGAAAGCTACAAGACAAACAAAAATGCCTCCCTGTGTGGGAATGGTGTGCTATACTTGACAACGGCCACAACTGATCTTGTTGAAGGAGCACCAGGCACGTTATTAAATGGTGGAGATTCATCATTCCATTATACACATACTGTCTTACACATTGAAATTTCATACAAAGCATGTCTCATCCATTCTACATGGTTTACTCTCAAGACTTCCCTGGCAAAACCGAACACTGAGTGTATTCACTGCAGGGCTTTGGAAGTGATTTTTCCCAATGGCTGGTCTCTTGCACTCAGGCCTTGGTATATAGCTCCCTCCCACAACGTCACTTGCTCTGGCCAGTGGAGCTACGATAAATGTGACCTGTACAACTTTTAAAATGAGTTTTCCCAGGGCAACTAGCCGAGATGGCAACTTGTGTTCCTACACACCGTTTCTACACCATCTTTAAAAAAGCGTATTAAGGTTCTTCAGAACACTAAAGGTAAAAGTACCACAGGCTGCAGGAAGTCCCAAGTCCAAAGGCGCTGAAACCATGATAAGACAGCTGCGCTCTATTGCCGTGCCATAGCGTTTCCCTCCAGACACAACAGGTCCCCACTGCCACCGTGAAGCAGGGATGCCCTTAGCAATGAAGCGAGAACACAGTGATGGCTAAGTCTCTAGTAACTGGTCCAGCTGATTAACACTCCAAAGTCACAGGCCCCTCACGTAGGATTCCAGCCATCGCTTCCCTCTCAACATCCTCCCCATCAGCTCTTCCCTCACTAATCGGTCAAGTGACCGACTCCTCAATGCCTTCCTCCCAGTGAAGCCCTCACAATGAAACATTACAGGACAGTCTGCAAAGTCCTTCTGAACCGCAGGGTGGGGACACACGCTAGACAACCTGGTGGAGGGAGGGCTAAGCTCAGGAGCCGCAGGAGATGGAGTCGGGAGCAGGGCCAGGCTGAGCACAGAATCTGGAATGAAGGGAGATAGGCGGTGAGCTCAGCCCGGCACAGGTACCCAGCCCAGCGCCGTCTGCACCCGGAACAGCCGAGGAGATGAGGACCGACACCGGCCAGCTCCCGCCGGTTCCCCAGAGGCTGCACTCACCTTGGTGCCGGGCGTCAGCTTCTGTGTGGCTTTTACCAGAAGAACGTAGGGCCAAAAGACCGGGTACCAACCTCAGCGATAACCGGAAGCAACATGGCGGACCCCCAGAGATAGATAGGGAAAGTACGCCCCGCCTCAGAGCTGGGTCTGATTGGACAGATCCAGAGTCTCCACCATGATTGGATAGAATATCTTAAGTGACAGTAAACGTTACCAATCGTTGGCGGAACAAGGCTGACTGGAGAATTCTACTTACCACTTTATGCTGTGATTCTTAAGACTTTCCCCACTTTACCCTGTGACATCATTAAGAATGTTTTTTTTCTCTACCTGGCTATTCCATTTAATGTGACCTCCTTCAGGTTAATCTACGTCATCCAAAGTGACAAGGTTTTGCTATTTTTGATACGTATTTCATTGTGGATATTCACGTTTCCTTTTCATCTACCTAGGGATGAACGCAAGTAATTTTCATACCTTGACCCCTTATGGATAGTACTGCAATAACTATAGCAGCGCAGGAATCTCTTGCACCTAAAAGCCATTTTTATATGTTCAGATTTGGACTTGCCGGTTGTTACAGCAGTTGCGTTTTAATCTTTTTGAGGAACCGTCACATTTTCCATAATGGACATCCATCCATCCATCCATTTTCAGCTCCTTTTAAAAATGGGTTGCTCATCTTCACATTCTCAGTAACACTTGTCAGCTTTTCTGTTTCTGATAAATTCACTCATACAAGTGATAACTTATCGTGATTTTTAATCTGCATTTCCTGACATTTGCTAATGTTAAAGGCTTACCATTTCTATGGCCACACCCCCAGATTTGGCCAGTTTATATTTTATACCATACACATACAAGCATATAAAACGTTCCCTCAAAAAGGTAATATAAATTTCTCTTTCTTTCTTTCTTTTTTTCCTTTTTTGGTTTTTCAAGACAGGGTTTCCCTGTTTAACAGTCCTAGCTGTCCTGGAACTAGCTCTTGTAGAAACAGGCTGGCCTCGAACTCACAGGGATTCACCTGCCTCTGCTTCCTGAGTGCTGGGATTAAAGGCGTGCGCCACCACCACCCGACCTGCATTCTTTCTTATAATAAATACCTTAAAATTCCTTCGCTGTTCAAAATGTTTTCATAGCATTTTCATTCAAATTTAACATATTTGAGCATAACTATCCTCTTGTTGTTCTACCTTTCTCTTGTCAAAGTCCTGTTACTCTTTCTAAACATTTCCCCTCTCTTCTCAATGGCTAGAAGCACTTGCTGCTCTTCAGATGACCCCCACAGTACCTATGTTAGGCGGCTTACACCCTCCTGCAGCTTCATTTCCAGAGGATACAATGTCGTCTCCTGTCCTTCATGGACACCTCCCCCCCCGATTATACTCGTACAGAACACATTAAAAAAAATAAAACCTTACATGTGAAATTGAGTTTTCATTCCCAAGGGAAAACATGCAAGATTTATTTTTTTTCTGAGTCTGGCCTACTTTGTTTGTGTATGAAGATGTTCAGTTCCAATGTTTCTGTAAAACTTGTCTATTTAATGTTCCTTGCCTACTTTAAAAAATATTTTAAAGTTAGTTAATTGTATGTATATGTGCACCATGTGCATGCACAACCCGGTGGAAATCAGAAGAGGTGTCGGACGCACACATGGTTGTGAACCGCCGTTTGAGAGCTGGTGCCATGTGTACATTTTTGAAAGTGAAACAATTATGTGTTTGACCAAAGAATATAACCTAGGAGAAGGGCATATTTAGGGTTCTACAGGTGTGAAGTTAAACATTCATCTGGTCTCACAGTTGCAGATGTTTGTACGTCACATCTCCATCAACAACATCTGGATCAGGACCCTGGAGAGAACTCGCTGGCCACCAAGCCCTGTCTTTCCTTCTTGTGAATGGAGGTGTGGCTACTGTGGAACGTTTCCCTCAGGGTGGCAAATGTTTCTGTGTGGAACAGCCACTTCTATTGTTTGAGCCCAGTCCGTGTGGGCTTTGGTGTTACACTTCAAGCTCCGAGTATCATCCTTAGATTATCAGGTCACCACAGAGTCCCTGTGTGACAAGGTTCAATGGGAATGCAAGGAACTGTCCCCAAGCCTGGGAACAGTCGGAGGAGAGGTACAGACCCAATGCTCAGGATGTGTTCTTGTTCCCTGCTCACTTCCCATGGGCTGTGTATAAATCACCCGCACGAATCTCAACCATCTTCCTCGTTCATGACATCGAGATACAACATGTAGAGATGAAAGATGGGGCCTCTTCTCTGAAGCAAAACATTCTTGTGAGTTACTTCAGGTGGAAAATTTGTATTTCTACCTGAGATACTGTTCCTGAAGCGTTAAGTAGCAAAGGTTAAAGTCAAAGAATGTTTGCCTTTGTGGCAGAGACTAGATAAGAAATGAGTCTAAATTAATATGTTCCTCCAGACCTCATACCCAGAAAAATGGGGAAGAAAAATGATGTTAGGAATGATCATGGCAGCATTGGAATCCTTCAGGTTTTTCTGGAGAAGTAAGTCTATGATAGTATATCAACAGTTTCTGGTTTTCTCTCTCATGTGCATGTGTGTGGTGTGCATGTATCTGTGGACGGTGACCTTCTCCAACTGAGTCATCTTGCTGGCCTCCACATTCCCCAATTTCTGAGCTTTCAGTTTACACATATTGTAGTGAGCAGGACAGGATCGCCATTACAAGATGGCGCCGACATCCTGTCTTGTTGGTTATAAACAACTCCATATTTGGCTATGGCTTTGAGAGCTGTGCGTCCCCGCTTCCCGCATGCGCGGTGGATGAGGATCCTTGAGCCTATCCCAATGCGGTCTGGTGTCAGCTGTTGGTGGCAGCCAATCACAGGGCGACCCGTGTGCCAATTCCCTATTTAAGCGGCTGCCTAAGTGCCCCCCCCCTTCGCTTCCTGCTGCCTCTCCCCTTAGCTCCCTGCCCCTTTGCTCCCTGCCCTTCCCTTCTTGCCCCTTGTTCTCCTGCCCCCCTCGTTTCATGCTCCCCATCAATCAAGGATACTCCAGTAAAAGCGTGATCTGAGTAGAATCCTGATGTGGTGGCCATTCTTCGTCGCCGGTCGAGAGGTCCACCACAACATATCTATATGTTTATTTAAATGAGATTATAGATAGAATATATTTCATCTTTTTAAAAATCTAATCATTTTTTTTCAACCCCGAGTGGCCTAGAACTTGCTATATAGACCAGGCTAGTCTCAAACTCATAGAGCTCTATCCATCTTTGCTTCTGAAATGCTGGGATTAAGGGCATGAGCAGTTATGTATAGCTACTCTGTCTTTAATGGTATATATTGATAATTTATACTTAAAATAATACTGACAGAATTAAGATAGATAAGTTAACTATCTTATTTGTAGCTGTTTCATAATTATTTTTTTATTTCTCACCTTTTCCTGCCTTCTATTTTTTGTTTGCATTTTTCTTTTAGCATATCAGTTCTACTTATTTTTAAAGCTCTAGTACATGTTCTTTAGGTTCTAAAATGCCTCATGAAAAAAACTCAGGTCAATTTAAAAATAACACTACACCACCACTTTTTATGTAATGTAGATACATACGAGAATATCAATTTTACATCATACATCATTAGACAAACCATTACCTACAAGAAAGAAAGCACTAAAAATAAATTGTGTACCTTCACATTCTCCATTTATATTTGATTCTGTCACATGGACTGCATGAGGAGACATATTTATTTTTGGTTAACTTAATAATAGTTTAAGACAGGAAAATATCCAAACATTAGGAATATATAAAACCACAAATTATGATCACATCTTTTTGTGAGATGAAAGTTAGTTTTCTTTTTTATTCTTTTCATTTCTTCTTTTTTTCTTTTTCTTTGATTTTTCAAAAAAGGGTTTATCTGCATAGCATTGGTGGTCCTGGAACTCACTCTGGAGACCAGGCTGGCCTCAAATTTACAAAGATCCACCTGCCTCTGCCTCCCACTGATGGAATTAAATGCATGTGCCACCACCACCCAGCTAGTTGGGGTGCCATGATTGTTACAAAGTATGATACAGGACTCAGACTTCGTACTGAATATGAAAGCCTTGTGAGTTCTCTTTATAATCCCACACTTGGGAAGCAGAGGCAGGAAAAGGAGGAGATCAAACAGTACCTCAGAACAACCCCTGAACACACAGAACAAGGCCACATTTCTCATAAATTGAATTAAGTAAATTTTTTAATTAGAAAGGAACTTAAATACTTCATCTGAGAGTGGACAGTGTCCAATTATAAATACATGTGCACAAAGACAAAGCCCGGAGCTAAGAGACAAAGGTCTGTGATTAGATCACATTGCAGAGCTTGTCAGAGAGACAGTGACATTGACAGTGAGAATCACTGTCCCTGAGTCTGTAAAACCCAAAGGTCCATTTGAGAACTTGGTGAAGATGCTTAGAGCTGACACAGTAAAATCCCTTTTATGGTCAGCAGAAGATATCTGGCGGGAATCCAGTAATAGTACATTATTCACAGTGAAATAGAGGGAGAGATAGAGGATCTGGTTAAGGAAAGAAAGTCTATTCCATGTGGGGACTTCAGAGACACTCAATAAAAACAGTGCTGCTGAGTTCTCCCAAAGCCTGGGAAGAGTGAGTCAAACAGTCCCACTGGCTGTCCATTTCCTTGTGTATAAATTCAGGTTCTGCAAACAGAGATGGGAACAAGACTGAATGAGCTGTCTAGGTCATCCTGTAGTAGAAGACTGGGCAGTTGGAAAGCAGGTCAGCATAGGGT
This sequence comes from Microtus oregoni, assembly GCF_018167655.1. Taxonomy (NCBI): domain Eukaryota; kingdom Metazoa; phylum Chordata; class Mammalia; order Rodentia; family Cricetidae; genus Microtus; species Microtus oregoni. The sequence continues at coordinate 39,381,342 of NW_024543074.1, forward strand.
TGAACACCAACACCAAACAGCTTCTCCAGATGAATATAGGACAGACGTCTCCAGTAGCAGACAGGTAGTTTTTGTTTGTTGTTTGTCAGTCTTAAGAATCTATCTAGGTATCATTTGTCACCTGATTTAAGCCATTCAGTTCGTTATTTTTTAGAAGATTCTGAGACACATAGTTCAATTTTTTAAATGCTACTATTTCTGTGTGGATCTGTATGTAGATAGCGCACGTGGGTCTGGGTGCCCCTGGAAGCAGGAAGACAGCATAGAATCCCCTGGAGAGGAAGGTCACTGCAGGGACTGTGATGGCCTCCTGCAGGTTCCACAACAGCTTGATCAACAACGTTAAGTGTCACAGGAAGAGAAAAGGGTGTTGCTATAGAGATGAATAATTTTCTTTGGTATGGATCTTGGTTTAGTAATACAAATTTAAGGTCAATTTTGTTATACTGTGTATATGTATTTCTAATCTTGATTAAGGTATTATGTTTGTCCTGCTCATTTAAAAATGTGTAAAGTATTAAATTTTCAAAACACTTAAATGCCATATTCTGAAGGTCTCTGAAAGATTTGAAGAATATCTAACTAATTGAAATATATCTCTATATATCTAGAAAACCTAACATGACCACAAGCTTGACTATTACAAATGATTATCTATTAACCTATATTTCTTAATTATACATTACATTTTAGCTCCTTCACAGTCAAAAATTCAAAAGTAACACAATAAAATACGTAATCCAGAATCTCTGTGAATTTTCCATTTCTATGTGGCTTATTTTTCTTTATTACTTTTAATCTATGACTATCTGTACCCTGTCTCTTTAAATACTTTACCTTTTTTTTTAAAAAAAAAGCATTAACTTTATTTTATGACTCTCTATACTCTTTTTCTTCTCTCTCCCAAGTCTACATACATTTATTCGACACTGTGACCCATTTAGAAGTCGTTTGTGTCTGAATCTGTCCTATTGTGAATCTGTAATTTTTTACTGTCCAGGAGCACTTCTTATAATGCTAAGCAGTTCTTAAAAACGTAAGCTGCGTCATTGCTCTGGTAATACGTCAGTGTCTGCTTGCCCTGCCCAGTCCAGCATGGCAGAGCTGCTCGCACCTCTGAGCCGTGCACACCACCTCACTTCCAGGCACACAGCAAGTTTATGTTGCCATCAAGCAAGCTGCTGCACTCTGCTCACAAACCCAACTCAAATGCTCTGTAGCCGGACCTCCTGCCTGAAAAAGTCAGAGGTCATGCTGGCAGCCTGGCCCAGAAAGCCTGCATTTAAAAACTGCCACTTTTTTTCCTGCTGCGACTGCTGAGTCAGGAAAATCTTTCCTAAAGGGTCTGCAGCATGTCACCAACAAAAAGCAAAAAGCTTTGTTAAACTCTCACTATATTTTTTTTTTAGAATTTCGTCTTAAGCCCTCTCAGGTATTACGTGGGTATAGTTGACCACGTTGGAGTGGCAAACTGTTGGAGAGAGATGCTATGGACCCACGGCTGGAGATAGACATGCTGAGACTTTGCTGGTAAGCCACTGCCATGTGGTGATACACAGATTAATAAAATGGGTTAAATTAATATGTAAGAGTTAGCCAATAAGAAGTTAGAGCTAATGGGCCAAACAGTGATTTAATTAATAGTTTCTTTGTGGTTTTGGGGGGGCTAGCTAGCCAGGTGGCAAGGACGAACAAGTGGGCCCTCCTCCTACAGGGTGTGATGTGATGTGTGTGTATGTGTGTGTGTGTGTATAGGGGGTTAAAATGTGTGGCTCCATCAGAGCCACACACTGTAGTCTAGGAGATTCAGTACTTTCTTCTGCAATAAAGTTTCTGCAGAGCAAACTTCATATCTTTGTTCCTCAGACAATAGACCACTGGATTCAAAGACGGAGTGAGGACAGAGTAGAAAATAGATGCCAGGCGACCCTGGGTCAGGGAGTACCGAGAGGCGGGCCTCAGGTACACAAAGCTTCCAGTTCCATAGAACAAGATGACTGTGGTCAGGTGAGAGGAGCAGGTGGAAAAGGCCTTCCACCTGCCGTCCACTGAGGGGATGCGGGCAACTGTGTACACGATGCCCACATAGGAGAGGACCGTGAAGGCAAAGGCGCTCATGACGATGCAAGTGCCAACAGCGAAGCCTATGTCCTCATTGAGATGGTAGTCAGTGCAGGACAGCCTCATGACTGGAGGGATGTCACAGAAGAAGTGTTCAACAACATTGGGTCCACAGTAGGGGAGGGAGAAGGTGTTGAAAGTGTGGAAGGCTGAGTAGACAGCCCCACTCACCCAGGCAGTGACCACCAGCTCAACACGACATTTGTGGCTCATGATGGTTCCATAGAGCAGTGGTCTGAAGATGGCCAGGAACCGGTCATAAGCCATGGCCGTGAGCAGGAAGCATTCAGTAGATGCAAGTGTGATAAATACATAAAGCTGTGCTACACAGTCGAAATAGGAGATGAGCCCCGAGCCTGTGAAGGACATAACCACTGCCTTGGGGATGGTGGCTGAAGTGTAGCACATGTCCAGGAAAGATAAATTCTTCAGGAAGAAGTACATGGGGGAGTGGAGCCTCCTGTCTCTCATCACAGCTGCAATGATGGAGATATTCCCCAGGAGGCCGAATGTGTAGACAAGCAAAAAAAACGGGATGACCACCAATCTCAGCTGCGGGGTATCTGAGAAGCCCACGAGGATGAAATGAGTCACTCTTGTGTGATTGGACATGTCTGCTCGAATTGTGTTCAGATGCAGGGGCCACACACAGCTAAGGGAGGGGACAGCAAGAGGAGGCAGGCTCAGACGTGTGTATGCAGCTCCATGTTGTCTACAGAGTCATGGCTTCCATCAGAAAGCTAACACCACGAAGCAGCTTATCTAAAGGGCATTTCAAAGAACTCAGGAGGAGGAGGAGGAGGAGGAGGAGGAGGAGGAGGAGGAGGAGGAGGAGGGAGAGGGGGAGAAGAATTGGCTAGGGAGGGGTTAGAGCAGGGGAGAGAGAGGGCACACCTGCCAATTGTCTATTGCTCTTATATTCTTCATGGAGTCAAGTGGGAAGCAGTCCCAGGTGTTTGCTCTCTATGTATTGAAGCAAATCAGATCATAAACATTTCAATGTTGTTTAAAAGGACAGTGTTTCCTTTTTAAATTTTACTCTCATTAATATAACACATTTCCTTCTTAATAGCCTACAGATTTTCTGAATCCTCATTTTCTTTCTATTGCTGATTCACCTCTCTTTCTCACACACACACACACATGCACACACTTTTTTTTACTAGTAATTTTATTCTTATTTTTTCTTAAGAGACTTTTTAAAACTAAAATAATCATTACACCATGATGGTTGTGGAAATATCATTAATTGAGGAACACATGTAATGTGAAATCCTTGAGTTCTATGTTTCTTTAAATCCTTGTTCCTGGAAGCCTTGATTTTGTTTAAATTTTCCTCTTGCTGTTTTTCTTTTACTCTGTGGTGTGTGATGTAGGAACACGCTGCACTCTTTCTCTGCCTGTAGAGAAGGTCAGTGCCTGACGATGAGCCCTCAGTGGACAGTAGTGAATGGGCAAACCAAAGCAAGCATCCCTGGTCTCCCTCAAACATCAGCCTGGAAGACTCGCTCTGAAGCAGAGCTCTATGTGGTCTCAGCTGTGAGTGAGCTCACGTGTGTGGCTAAACATAACCCCTCCCCCAGACACTGGCTGTCTTCCAATGTGTAGGCTGCTGGTTAGGTTTTAAAGAATATGTTATATCTATGGAAGTATCTTTTTTCTGTGGACCCCTTTTTGGGTTCATCAGCAGTTCCAGAGAAGACATCTGCCACAGGTGCTGACAAGGGGAGCCGAGGTTCCCACTTTTATCACATATTCTCCAACCCTCTTGACTGCACTACTATTTGGCTGAGAACCTGCAAAAACCTCCATGCCAGCGTTGGGGGAACAATGCAGGCATGGGCCTCAGTGAAGGCACTGGTGGCAGCCTGGGTGCTGGACTAGATTCTGGGAGCTGGAGGGAGCAGTGTGGGGATTTCCCTTTGAAAAGGCAAAAGTGCACAGCGCTTGGGAAAGGGCAAAGTTTGTAGAAAGCACCAGTGCACGGGTACTTGGGTGGAACAGAAGTGGCTTTGGTCTCACCTGTAATTCCTGATCTAGCTCACCAGCTATGCCCCATCAAATGGAAGAAGTCCTTGAAGGAGCTGGATGTGGATGAGTGGGTGTAGAGGTCCTGGTAAAAAACCCCAAGTTCTCTGAGACTGGAGCTCAGCAATGAAGTGCAGTGCCTGTTCTTCCACAGGATCCAGGTTCAATTCCCAGCACCCATATGGCAGTTCACAACTATCTGTAACTACAGTTTGATAGGATCTGACAGCCTCATATAGATATGCATGTAGACAACACTCCATGTTCATTAAATAAATAAATCTTTAAAAAACCCTACGTTTTTTTTTTCAGTTTTGTAAAATCTACAGAAATACAAGCAATGTAATTATTTTTCTATAAGACAGAGCTGAGAAAGAGTCCACACCTGTGGAAGAGGATTAACCTTGGGTGGCACTTACCCTGAGGGGTCAGCAAGGTGAGGACAGGAAGACTCTAGGTTCATTGCTGTGGTGACTGTGATTGTTACCTTGACTGAGGCAAGGTCCTGGTGACTGTGGGCCAGGTGCAGCCTCACTCTTCACTCCCTCCATCTTTCCAGTCACCTCTTCCTAAATTGACATGCTAATCCCTGGCACAAGATACCACCTCTGGTTTTTGAAGACATCAATTCCAGATCCTGTCTGGTTTGTCTGGTTGAATTACCACAGTATCTGATGTGGCTGGGCTATAGATTCTGCTAGAGTGTGGTATGAAAGTTGAAGATATTTTCTAATGTCATTTGTGAAAATCAGGGACATTTACAACGTTTTTCTTTGGCCTTGTGGATACTTGTACCTTCTAAACTTTGAAACACGGCTCCTCTAAGAATGCCCTTGTTAATGTAGCAAACACTACACACCAAGATATCTGTGATAATAGCTTTACATTGTATTCTTACATCATAAGTCTCTCCATTTGTCTACAAATGATGATAACATTGCAGTCTCCGTCTCTGAAAAACATGTTTTTATTACTCAAAGTGTAACTTGGTTAGGAGCCTAAAAACAACTTACCAATAATGCGTAAGAAAGTGATGTGATATTACTGCCCTGTATAAACTGTGGAAGATTTCTGTTTTGGACTTTCCTCCTTATTGTCACTAACTGGAGTGGTTGCTCTCTATTATTAAAAGAAAATTTTATTAGTCTCTAAGGGCATGGGGGTGATTTCTCACCGAAAACCAGAATAACAGCAGAATTGTGTTTTTGTTCCTGTCTCACTGAAGTAGTATGAGGTCCAGGCTCATCCTCCTTGTTGACATTCTCCTTGTTGACAGAGAAAGGACTTACCTCTTTCTTATAGACTGTGTCCCCTGTGTGGATATTACCACTTTTTATCCATTCCTGCATTGGTGGGCAATTTGGTTGTTTCTGTAGCTCAGCTACTTCCAGGAGTGCTTTAGCTGACATAGTAATGCAAACACCTCTTTGTGTACGTACTCAGAGTTGGGTGTAGTAGACCCTGAGACTATTCTTATCCTACCTTTCTGAGGATCCTACATTCAGGTTTTTGTAAGTGGTAAGAAAGTGAGGGATAAATGAATTAGCTTAACTTATTCTCTGGTGCTCAGGCACTGAAATATCACATAAAACCTAATAAATTATCACTAGCCAAAAGCTGAATAAGTCCTGTAATCACAGACTTTGTGTGATGGAAGAAGGAGAATCAGAATTTTAAGATCATTCTTGGTTGTCTAGAGAGTTTTAATGTAACTTAGGATACATGAGGATCTATTAATTTAAATACATCCAGAAAATATATCAATTTATTATATTAAATTATATTATAATATTAAAATATTATAATAAATTATTAATTTATTATATTAAAATATGTAATTCAGTTCAGAATAAATGATACAATTGGCCATATTGTGTCTTCCGTGAGGAGGAGAGAAATGAGTGTTTGTTCTCAGCCTGCTTTCTCCTTTATACAGTCCAGGGTCCCTGCCCACATGGTTCTGCTTCGCACATCAGTTCATCCAAGCCAGACAATCCCTTGTAGAGATTCTCAGAGGCTAGCCTTAGTGTGAGCAATCCCTCAAAGTGTGCCTTAAGTTTCATCTTCTAGATGACTCTAGATCTGATCAAGCTGGCCTGTGAGATTAAATATCTTAGTAGTTCCTTAGCAGGAGAAGTGGGGACCTGTCTTTTCTCTCAGTTGATGGAGTTGAGTCCTGACACCTGACATGAACTGAGGACAGACATCCCCTGCTATGTTTTCTATTGCAGCCTCAGTTCCTAACTCACAGGGACCTGAATTTCCAGAGTCAACTTCATTAGTCATATCTCTGGTGCGTTTAAGATTCTGCTTTCCCCCACATTAGCTGGTTAACTGAATTTAGATACAGTTTAAAAGGCAGATTTTTGATTGTGTGTATTATTTTCAATTTTTATGAGTTTCTAACTTTAGTTCCTAGACAGTGTAAGAGAAGGACCAGCTTAGACTCAGACCAAAAACAAAAGAGACAATGAAGTACAACACTGGATACAGAGCCAGTCCTTGTCTACTCAGATGCTGCTCTGCATTCCCTCCTCAGTGGACATCTCTCTAGATCTGGAAGCCGCCATCTCCCAACCCACTGATTTAATTATCTTCTTTGAATTACACAGATGTTACCCGGCTTCATTTACTGCAATTCTGTTATCAGCCATTTTTACAGCTGTTGCTTAGAGAAAAGGGAATTCTGGCCATTGGTGGTCCTGACTGCCTGAGAGAGACGCAGGCAGGCTTCATAGTGGTGCTGGCAGAAGACATGTGAAGGAGGCTGCAGCTATCTAGATGGCGGAAGAGTGCTCAGGAGCAATGAAGGATGGCTTTGAGACACATGTGAAATGGAAGAACTCACTCTATATAACCTTTGCACTTCTTCCAATCAGATCTTTCAATGAAAACATAAACTTTTTACTTTATTGCTGGTGAATGAGTTATTAAAAACGGTCTTAGTTTCTATACCATTTCTATCACCAAAATGCTTGATTTGGGTATGAAATTTTAGAAGATAGAATCCAACATCATCTTCCAGGCATGGCAGGGTAGAGTAGCTAACATCGCAGACCCAGAAGCAAAGAAAAGTGGAATGCTAGGATTCTTGGCATTGGTCTCCTAGGTGACTCTAAAACAGTCAAGCTGACAGCAAGGCTCAATCTTCACATATGCATGTATGAGAACCTGCTCAGGAGCAGGCCTTGAGTTAGGAATTTTATTTTCTGAGATGCATATATGTGCCTCCAGCAAGTTACTATAAATTACAGTTTCCTATAAATTGTTATTCAGAGCCTACATCCTTTTGAAAATATATAGGCAGGTAGCAAAAGATGTCCCCAGTATAGGATGAGGCACCTGTATGCATATTTAAATCAAAGTGTTTTCTCAGTAGAGTCTGGAGCTAAGGTTTGAAAACCAAGGCCTTTTCTGGTCAAGTCTAAATCTGCATTGGCCTTAACCCCATTTCCTCACACTTTCCCTGATGTTCCTAGCTGATGCTGTTTGCCCATGAATGGATGCATCCAAAGCTTAATAGCAGATTCATTTATATTCATATTTTGACGTGAATATAATTTCAAAAGAGAATATGGTGCTTCAGCAACCCCAAAATCATAAAAACATGCATCAAAAGATAACTCGACCTTCAAAATAGAATAGAGTCAGGCCAGAGGTAAAGAGGTCACACTTTGGCACCAAGTATCTTTGTGCCTTTTGATTAGGGATTTCTAGGTGTTGCAGAGGGTCAGGTGAGATGCCTGAGCACAAGCAGCTCAGGTGTCAACGAGCAATGGGGCGTGTGTCTTGGGGGGGGGGCTATTTTGGAGTTGTCTGCAACTGCCATGCCTGTGTTCTTCCTTCTGTTTCCTGCTTTGCCTCCTGCTCTTGAGACACCAGGGCTGTGTTTTCACTATATTGCCACCTCTGCCTTCCACATAAAGATACACTGTTTTCTCTTTCGTTCTTTCTTCACTTCCACAAAGGCCAAATGCTGACCTCACCTCAGGGATGCTGACTCCACCTCAGGGATGCTGACCAGACCTCAGGGATGCTGACCCGACCTCAGCAATGCTGACCTGACCTCAGGGATGCTGATCCGACCCCAAGGACGCTGATCTGACCTCAGGAATGCTGACCAGACCTCAGGGACGCTGACCCGACCTCAGGGACGCTGACCCGACCTCAGCGACACTGACCCGACCTCAGGGATGCTGACCCGACCTCAGCAGTGCTGACCTGACCTCAGGGATGCTGATCCGACCTCAGAGATGCTGACCCGACCTCAGGGATGCTGACCCAACCTCAGCAATGCTGACCTGACCTCAGCGAGGCACTCTATGTACAGCCCACCAACAGTTACTCAATGACTCCAAACTTCAGGAATCTAATGTCTAACATGGATGGAAAATGTCCTTCTTAAACAGAATTCTGCCAGGCTCAGACAGTAACTAAAAGCATCTGGTGCACTGAACCTTCCCAATAAATTTGGCTTCTTTTTGATCTTTCCTACTTGGTTCATTTTGGAGAAAAATTCACCCTATGATGACACAGTTACTTCCAGTTCTACTTGGGTTGTAAGATTCACAGGAGGCCGGGCTCTACTTCTGAGTGCCAGGCATCAGAGAAAGCAACTCATGATTCCTGCCAACTCAGAGAGCCAACCACTAATATATGTGAATACAGTTGAGAAGATGGTTTTAAGTCAAGCTTATTACTTAGTTGACCTTGAATTCACGCCCTTTTCAAGAATGCCTTAAGCTTGCAGCATTCCCATCAGGTCCTTGTCAGTATTCTGAGTTGGACTGAAGATACTTGAACAATTTAGAGACCGTAATTTACAGCAGTTGCTATTCCAATATATAAACAAGCCTGATAGGCAACACCACATATTCCGTCTTGTGCCCAGTTGATGATATACTAAGAACCAGCGGTGAAATCATACTTAGAGAAGTTGTGATATACAAATGCTGAGCTTTTTCATAAAAAGTTTTCTCTAATTTATAGACCTTCAATTTTCCTAAAACAAGAGCAAGCTGATGGATACATGATGAACATATAACTTGCAATTAAGCAGAAAGGATATTTTTTTTATTTTCTTTTATTTCAGTCAGCACTTACCTGGAGGAATGATGCTCACTTTCTGTGTTCAAAGGTGATCACTGGTGAAATGGACGGTAGGAGTGTCTCAGGTGGTAACTCAGCTGCCCTGACAAGGAATTGCTGGAAGTGTGGAAGCATGAAGCTGTCTGATTCCCCTTGTATGTCTCAAATATTTTGAAGTGATTCACCTTCCAGTTCATCTGGGAAAGCAGATAGCATGCTTCAAGATGTCTGGGGAGCTTGCTCTGGGAATACGTTTGGTTCCTGTCAGGTACCATTGACTAAGACTTCTCAGGGTCCCTATGGGTTATCTTAGAGAAATTAAAAAAAGTTTCCTGGGGCTACATGAAAATACCAGCTGATATAAGAAAACTGTGGTTTGATTTTTCAGAAATCTCAGACTTGAGGCTCTATGAGGCAGATATATATTTTAAGACAAAAAATATCTGTATTCTATGTAGGCCATAAATATGAAATTATGCTATATGAAATCACCATTTTCCTTGTCCAAGTTCTTAGAGTATGTAGAAGCATCAACCAACTCCATTGCGTTCTTTTTTTAAATATTTATTTATTATTTATTATGTATACAATAGTCTATCTGTGTGTATGCCGAAGGCCAGAAGAGGGCACCAGACCTTATTATAGATGGTTGTGAGCCACCATGTGGTTGCTGGGAATTGAACTCAGGACCTTTGGAAGAGCAGGCAATGCTCTTAACCACTGAGCCATCTCTCCAGCCCCACCACTGCGTTCTTATAACTGCTACTGTGATCTGTGACACTAAACATGTGATTCCCCCAAAGCCTTGCTTTGCCTTATAGATATTCACGGACAATGTCATTTAAATGGTAGTCTTACTATTGTTCCATCAATGACCCATTGAAGCTTACAGCTAATTCCTTATCTGTCACATACAATAGGATCTATCATTCTTTTAAATACATCTAGACTGGTGGACAGAAATCCAAACTCAACACTGATGGGGCTTGGGAGGAGGACTATGAACCTGAGGTCATCCTGGGCTATGATACACAGTCCTGTCTAAAGGCAAAGCAAGGAAAATGTGTGTGTGTGTGTGTGTGTACCCACACTATTGGCGTTTCCTCTACTATATCTACTCTAATACAGTTTGTTTCTTGACAGTTGTCAAGGTCCTTGTGGAAACACAAATACAAAAGGAAACAGATGCAAATCTGATGTCTAAAAGTCGATTGGATTTTGTTGTGTGAAGTTCATGTAACCAAAACTCTGGACAAGCAAAACATGAGCATCAACTTGGGTGTCTTTCATAGTCCTCCAATCAACATATCCCCACGCATAGTTGGAGGGAATCTGATGAGCAGGCACCTGTGTTTACCAATATGCTCTGACTGAGATTTGTGTCTGACTTCTTTGAATTACACTTTGCATGTGAGATTCATGCATGTTCTGGTCTATATTTCTTTCTTTTTTCTGTTTGACTTTCCTTTTATTTTATTTTTATTATTTTATTTTTTATTAATCCTTCTTGTTTTAATTTTTTTTTGGATAGGAATGTGTTCTACATTTTTTTTTTTTGTTTTCGAGACAGGGTTTCTCTGTGGTTTTGGATCCTGTACTGGAACTAGCTCTTGTAGACCAGGCTGGTCTCAAACTCACACAGATCCGCCTGCCTCTGCCTCCTGAGTGCTGGGATTAAAGGCGTGCGCCACCACCGCCCGGCTATGTGTTCTACATTTTTTCCCCATTCCCCTTCCCTCCTCCCCTCTCTCCTTCCACCTCTCTTCTCACCCCACACTCCCAATTTACTCAGGAGATCTTGTCTTTTTTTATCTTCCTAAATGGATCCATGTATGTCTCTCTTAGGGTCCTCTTTTGTCTCTCTTAGAGTCCTATTTGTTACCTTGGTTCTCTGGGATTGTGGCTGTTTGTCCTTTGCTTTATGTCTAATATCTACTTATGGGTGAGCACATATTATATTTGTCTTTATGGGTTTGGGTTTCCTCACTCAGTATGGCTTTTTGTAGTTCCATCTATTTGCCTGCAAATTTGAAGACGTCATTGTTTTTTTTTAACTGCATTATGTAAATGCATCACCTTTTCCTTATCCATTCTTTGGCTGAGGGGCATCTAGGTGGTTTCCAATCTAGGCTATTATGCTGCTATGAACATAGTTGAGCAAATGCCCTTTGGTGTGAATATGAATTCTTTGGGTATATGCCCCAAAGTGATATTGCTGGGTCTTGAGGTAGATTGATTCCCAATTTTCTGAGCCATACTGAATCCAAACGGCCTGTACAAGTTTGCACTCTCGCCAACAATAGAGGAGTGTTCCCCTTACTCCACATCCTCACCAGCATAAGCTATCATCAGAGTTTTTGATCTTGGTCATTCTGAGAGGTGTCAGATGGAATCTCAGAGCTGTTTTATTTGCATTTCTTTTGTTGATTTTGGGCATTTCCTTAAGTGCCTTTGGGCATTTGAGATTCCTCTGTTGAGAGATCTCTGTTTAGATCTGTACCCATCTTTTAATTGTATTTATTATTGGTCTTTTGATGTATAATTTCTTGAGTTCTTTGTATATTTTGAAGATCAGTCCTTTGTCAAATGTGGGCTTGGCAAAGGTTTTTCTCTTTCTGTATGCTGTCATTTTGTCTCGTTAAACATGTCATTTGATCTACAGAAGCTTCTCAGTTTTAGGAGGACCCATTTATTAATTGTTGCTCTCAGTGTCTGTGTTATTGGTGTTATATTTAGGAAGTGGTCTCCTGTGCCAATGTATTCAAGGGTACTTCCCACTTTTTCTTCTCTGTGGTTCAGTGTAGTTGGTTTTATGTTGAGGTCTTTGATCCATGTGGACTTGAATTTTTTGCATAGCAATAGATAGGATCCATTTGCATTCTTCAACATACTGACATACAATTATGTCAGCACCATTTGTTGAAGATGCTTTACTTTTTTCCATTTTATAATTTTAGCTTCTTGTCAAAAATCAGGTGTTCATTTGTGTGTGGATTGATATCAGGTTATTCAGTTAGATTCCATTGATCCACATGTCAGTTTTTATGGCAATATCAAGCTAGTTTCATTACTATAGCTCTGTATTAGAGTCTGAAGTTAAGAATTCTGCCTATAGAAGTTTCTTATTGTAAATGATAGGTTAGGGTTAAGCCTAGGGTTAGGCTATCCTTGGTTTTTTGTTTTTCCATATGAAGTTGATTATTGTCCTTTTGAGGTCTGCGAAGAATTTTTCTGGGATTTTTAATGGGTATTGCATTGAATCTGTAGACTGCTTTTGGCAAGACTGCCATTTTTACTATATTAATTCTACTTATCCAAGAGAATGGGAGATCTTTCATTTTCTGATGTCTTCTTCAATTTCTTTCTTCAAAGATTTAAAGTTTTGGTCATACAAGTTTTTCAGTTGTTTGGTTAGAGTTACATCAATATATTTTATTTTATTTGTGGCTATTGTAAAGGGTGATGTTTCTCTGATTATTTTCTCGGCCCTTTTATCATCTGTATATTGGAGGGCTACTGAATTTTTGAATTAATCTTGTATCCTACTACATTACTGAAGGTGTTTATCAGTTGTAGTAGTTTCCTGGTAGAATGTTTGTGGTCGCTCGTGTATAGTGTCATACTATTAGCAAATAGAGAAAGTTTGATTTCTTCTTTACCAGTTTGTATCCCCTTGAACTCCTTTTGTTGTCTTATTGCTCTAGCTAGGACTTTGAGTACTATGTTGCGTAGATATGGAGAGTGAACAGCTCATCTTGTCCCTGATTTTAGTGGGATTGCTTTGAGTTTCTCTCCATTTAGTTTGATGTTGGTTGTTGGCTTGCTCTATATTGCCTTTATTATGTTTAGGTATGTTCCATGTATTCCTGCTCCGTCCAATACCTTAATAATGAAGGGGTGTTGAATTTTGTCAAAAGTTTTCAACATGTAATGATATGAATATTTTTTTCTGTTTGCTATTATGGTGGATTACATTGATGGATATTAATATGTTGTACCATCCTTGTATCTCTGGGATGAAGCCTACATGGTCATTGTGGATGAGTTTTCTGATGAGTTCTTGTATTCAGTTGCTAGTATTTTATTGAGTATTTGTGCATTGATGTTCACGTTCAATTACTTGGTCTGTAATTCTCTAAGTTGTGTCCTCATGTGGTTTGGGTATCAGGGTGACTGTAGACTTGTAAAAAGAGCTTGGCAATGTTCCTTTTGTTTCTATTGTGTGGAATAATTTGAGGAGTATTGGTATTAATATTCTTTGAAGTTCTGGTAGAATTCTGCACTGAAGACATCTGGTCCAGGCCTGTTTTTAGTTGGGAGATTTTTGATGACTGTTTCAATTTACATAAGGATTATAGGTCTGTTGGCAGAGGCCACTCATTTTCCCAGCTTCCCAGACCTAAAATAATCACAAAGAAATTCTATTATTTGCAATACTGTTTGGCCAATTACTTAAGCATCTTTCTAGCTAGCTCATCCATCTTACATTTACCCATTCCTATTGTTCTGTGCATCGTCCCATGGCTGTGGTTTACTGGCAAGGTTCAGGTGCGTCTGTCTCCTGTGGTGTCTACGTGGCATCTCTCTGACTACACCTACTATCTCCTCTTTTATCCACTTGGGATTTCTGCCTTGCCCTGTTTTGTGCTGCAATGGGCCCAAAGCAGCCCAATAGGTACAGGAAGCATACTCAAAGTCGCCACTAGGGATATGTTTTAACATTGTTTCTTTTCAATGTAAAGTTCTCAAACATTTCTTTTTCTTTGTGCCTCATTGGATTGATTTCCTCCTTCACTGTGCAAGATTTTTTGGTTTGATATAATCTTACTCAACCATGTTTGCTCAATTGTCTGTGATTTGGTGTCATCCCTTCCAAATCAGGTTCAGCCCAAACCATGGTAAGTTTTGGTAATTTTACTATTTGGTCTTATATTTAATCATGCAATTCATTTAGGCCGATTTTTGGATGTGGAGTGAGGTAAGTGTCTAATTTCATTCTTCTTCATGTGGACATCCCTTTCCCCACACCATCATATTTGAAGAGACCATTACTACCCCATCAAGTGGGTTTAGTTACAGTAGTTTTATATAGTAAGAAAATATGATATAAAACTAAATTTTATTTCTGCTTGTAACTAAATCCATACAGTAAAGAAAAGAGCCTAGGAACAAGCATTTACAGCCAACAGACTTTCAACACAGTGCCAAGAATAGGGGGGCCAGGAATGGGGATGGTACCCAGGGCTTGGCACATGTCAATGAAAACAAAACAAATCCTGTCAGTCTCTTGTGTCTTGATGGGGAGACGTTTTGTATCTCTCGTTTCAGAGAAGTATAATAAGTAAACAGGTGTTGGAGCCTGCTCCAACAAATTTGGGTGAAGTATCTAGAAGGGGGTGCAAGGTTGAGGAAATGGCAGATTGTAAGAAATTGAGACAGAAACCACAGGATAGATCCTGTTGGTGAATAGCATCCAGATCAGAGTCTACTTTAGAGTCTGCTTCTACACAAAAGAGAATGAAGCACAGTGCAGGCGATCAGTCAGTGTCTAACCACAAGACCATTCCTGTCCTTGGGTGAGCAGCTTCAGTTTCCATCTTGATGTTCCTGAGGTTTGGCATCAGCAGTATTCTTTCTACTAGACAGTGTGCTCTTTTCTCATGGGCAAAAGGTTCTTTCCCATGGGCTTAATTACAACTTTCTCACAGGGCTCAAGGATGCTGGAACAAGCAGAACAAGCAAGCTTCAATTCAAATGTCTTTTTTTTTTTTTAAGTCAGAATTGACTTCAGGTGAAACTGTGGTCTACCACAAACAAGCTTGGCTCATGAGGAGAACAGCCTCTCCATTCAGACCAAAGATTCATGAAGCGACCCCACACTCACAGGAAGACTTTTTTCTGAACACTTCTGAGAAGCACAGTGGCCAGGCTTTGACCTGGAAACTTGGATGGTGGCTCCTCTTAATGCAGTGTCCCACAGCCATCCCAGGCAGGAGGGCTACCTCCTCACAGAGAGGACAGGGCGTGGGCTTGCTTGATACAAAGCAAATTTCAACTGGATTTTATAAGGATCATTGTAGCAGTGCCTCTACACCCAACGTCTATGTCAGGCTTGCGACCAGAGTGAATGTCTGCAAACAGCTGTCCAGTGGACCACAGTCCCAGCAAGTAATTCCACCTGATGCATACGTCATTCCACCTTTGGTCTCACTGGATAACGGAATCCAGCAGGTCCCCTTACCCAACAACAAAACAAAGACAGCACCTTAGTTAGAGATTAAATGCACACTCTGGCTATCCTGTATCATGTCCATTTGACCCTGAAGCACCTATCCTCACAGTGCACCTATAAAGCCAAGTGTTTGCATGTCTTCAAGTGCACAGAACACACTAAGGCACAAGGGATTAGATGACCCAAAGGATCATGGTACCTCCAAAAAATGTAAGGTGATACAACAAGGCTACAAATGATAAACAAAACCAAGAAAGCTCTGATAATGGACCAGAAAGAAATGGAGGTTGGTGACATTTTAAGACTGAGAAAGAATTCTGGGTCATGCTGATAAAACAGGTCTATGATCTAGGAGGATGCGCACACATCCTTCAAAGAGTGTAAGTTCAGCTCTAGAGCTCTTCAGCAAAGTGCAGAGGGCAGCACAGCGAGCCACAGTCGTTTCTGCCTCCCAGTGCATATGGAAGCTCTACTTAAAAGTCATCATATGTGATATAAAAACATTCACACTTTCATCAAGCTATTTCATCCCTAAAATGAGTGCTGAGCAGGTGTTTTTATCTTGAACTTTCAGTTTGCTTTGTTCCAATAGTAGTCACTACAGAAATCCACGACCGCTAAATTGCAGAGGACAGCTGACCCTGCGGTGCCAGTCCTAAGTGATGCGTCTGCAGCATCACCTACACCTAAGAGTCAAGGACAAGCATGGAGGGGGCAGAAATGTGTTAGGACACGGAGAACTGGGACACCTGCTGAGAGGTCACGTCTTCTGGACACAGCAGTAAAGCAGTGCCCAAGAAATCTCAGTTATAGTGTTGTCTAAATAGGAGAACAGGACAGGGAGAAGGGTAAGGGTGGAAATGATGTGAATACAGTATGCATGTAGGAAATACTCAAAAAATCTAAATGGATTTAAGTGAAAAGATGTGCAATTAAAAAATTAATATTATAACATATAAAATTAATAACATACTAAAAAATAAAACATTTTTGTTGAAAATTCTAGAAGGACATCTTTTTTATATGATGTCTTTCATTAACAAATAATTTATAGTGTATTTGAATTCATTATTATTGTACATAGATTTTTCAATGTAATCATAGCTGTACCAGCCAAACACTCTTCACTTGAAGATTAATATTGATGGTTTTCAAAAGTGAGGTGTATATTCATCAAATTCTTTTTTTTAAGAGATGGAGTCTTAAGTAGCTCAGCATTGCCTCAAATTATACAGAGAAAAAAGTTAATTTTCTTTTCTATTTTTATTTACTTTTTGTTTGTTTGATTTTTTTAGACAGAATTTCGCTGTGTGGCCTGGGCTGTCTTGTAAATCACCCTATAGATCAGGATGGCCTAACTCACAGAGATCTTTCTTCTTGGGCTTCCCAATGTTGGGACTAAAGGCATGTGCCACCACCACCCAGCTCTTTAAGAAAGTTTATATTCCTTAATTTTAAATTTTAGATTTTAGATGCTTGACTTGAGAGTCAGAGCACCCAACACTAATGTAAGTTTTGAGAAACAAAATTTGATAAGTACGTCAAGATACTGAGTTGGGGTGCCATGATTGTCACAAAGTAAGAAACAGGACACAGACTTCTTACTGAAGACTAAACCCTTGTGAGTTCTCCTTATAATCCCAACACTTGGGAATCAGAGGCAGGAAAAGGAGGAGATCAAACAGCACCTCAGAACAATCCTGAAATACACAGAACAAGGCCACATTTCTCATAAACTGATTTGAGTAAATTTTTAATTAGAAAGGAACTTAAATACTTCATCAGAGAGAGGACAGTGTCCAATTATAAATACATGTGCACAAAGACAAAGCCCGGAGCAAAGAGACAAAGGTCTGTGATTAGATCACATTGCAGAGCTTGTCAGAGAGACAGTGACATTGGCAGTGAGAAATACTGTCTCTAAAGCATGTAAAACTCAAAAGGTCCATTTGAGAACTTTGATGAGGATGCTTAGGGCTGACATAGTAAAATCCCTTTTATGGTGAGCAGAAGACATCCGGTGGAAATCCAGAAACAGTATTATTCACAGTAAATAGAGGGAGAGACACAGATATACACATACAATTACAGATACAGAAATACAGGGAGAGAAAGTTTATTCCATGTGGGGACTTCAGAGCCATTCAATAAAAACGGTGCTCCTGAGTTCTCCCAGAGCCAGGAGTCAAACAGCCCCACTGGCTGGCCATTTCCTTGTGTATAAATTCGGGCTCTGCAAAGAGAGATGGGAACAAGACTGAAAGACCTGTCTAGGTCATCCTGTAGTAGAAGAATGGGCAGTTGGAAAGCAGGTCAGCATAGGGTTGAACACCAACACCAAACAGCTTCTCCAGATGAATAAAAAACAGACATCTCTGGTAGCAGACATACAGTTTAGTTGTTTGCCTTTTTGTCTCAAGAATCTACTAGGTATAATTTCTCACTTGATTTAAGACATTCAGTTTATTTCTTAGAAGATTCTGAGACACATAGTTTAATTTTTAAAATGCTACTATTTCTGTGTGGATCTGTGTGTAGATAGTGTACATGGGTCTGGGTGCCCCTGGAAGCAGGAAGACGGTATAGAATCCCCTGGAAGGAAGGTCACTGCAGGGACTGTGGTGGCCTCCTGCAGGTTCCACAACTGGCCATGTCAGCAGTGTCAAGAGTCACAGGAAGGGAAAATGGGTGTGATGTGGTGTGTGTGTTGTGGAGGGCATTGAAACGCGTGGCTCCAGCATCTGCCATCACAGCCACACACTGTAGACTTGAAGGACTCAGTATTTTTTTCTGCAATATAGTTTCTGCAGAGCAAACTTCATATCTTTGTTCCTCAGACAATAGACCACTGGATTCAAAGACGGAGTGAGGACAGAGTAGAAAATAGATGCCAGGCGACCCTGGGTCGGGGAGTACCGAGAGGCAGGCCTCAGGTACACGAAGCTTCCAGTTCCATAAAACAAGACGACTGTGGTCAGGTGAGAGGAGCACGTGGAAAAGGCCTTCCACCTGCCGTCCACTGAGGGGATGCGGACAACTGTGTACACGATGCCCACATAGGAGAGGACTGTGAGGGCGAAGGCACTCATGATGATGCAGCTGATGATAGCCAAACCCAGCTCCTCGTTGCGGTGGTAATCAGTGCAGGACAGCCTCATGACTGGAAGGATGTCACAGAAGAAGTGTTCAACAACATTGGGTCCACAGTAGGGGAGGGAGAAGGTGTTGAAAGTGTGGAAGGAAGAGTAGACGGCTCCACTCACCCAGGCAGTGACCACCATTGCAACACAACATTTGTGGCTCATGATGGTTCCATAGAGCAGTGGTCTGAAGATGGCCAGGAACCGGTCATAAGCCATGGCCGTGAGCAGGAAGCATTCAGTGCACGCGAGTGTGAAAAACATATAAAGCTGTGTTACACACTCGAGATAGGAGATGAGCCCCGAGCCTGTGAAGGACATAACCACTGCCTTGGGGATGGTGGCTGAAGTGTAGCACATGTCCAGGAAAGACAAATTCTTCAGGAAGAAGTACATGGGGGAGTGGAGCCTCCTGTCTCTCATCACAGCTGCGATGATGGAGATGTTCCCCAGGAGGCCGAATGTGTAGACAAGCAAAAAAAACGGGATGACCACCAATCTCAGCTGCGGGGTATCTGAGAAGCCCATGAGAATGAAGTGAGTCACTCTTGTGTGATTGGACATGTCTACTCGAATTGTGTTCAGATGCAGGGGCCACACACAGCTAAGGGAGGGGACAGCAAGAGGAGGCAGGCTCAGATGTGTGTATGCAGCTCCATGTTGTCTACAGAATCACAGATAACACCATGAAGCAGCTTATCTAAAGGGCATTTCAAAGAACTGAGGAGGAGGCGAGACAAAGGAGAAGGGAGAGGGCGAATTAAAGGAGGCGAGAGAGGACACACCTGCCAAAGGTCTATTGCTCTTAAATTCTCCATGGAGTCAAGTGGGAAGCAGTCCCATGTATGTGCTCTCTATGTATAGAAAGAAATCAGCTCATAAACATTTCAATGTTGTTTTAAAGACAGTGATTTTTTTTTTAAAACTTACTCTCACTAATATAACACATTTCTTTCTTTGTAGCCTATAGCTTCTCTGAATCTCCTTATTTTCTTTGTGTTGTGGTTTTATCCTACACACACACACACACACACACACACACACACCTGTAAACACACACTTTTTGCTGGTAATTTTATTGCTAATTTTTCTTAAGAGATTTTTTAATTAAAAAAATCATTCTACCAACACAGTTGGGCAAATGTCCTCTGCTGTAGAACACATGTAATATGAAACACTTATGTTTTAGGTTTCTGTAAATTCTTGTTCCCAGAAACCATGATTTTGTTTATTTTCCTCCTGCTTTTCTCTTTTACTCTGTGGTGTGTGATGCAGGAACAAGCTGCACTCTTTCTCTGCCTGTAGAGATGGTCAGTGTCTGACGAAGAGCCCTCAGGGGACATTAGTGATGGGACAAACCAAAGCAAGCTTCATGGTCTCCCTCAGACATGAGCCTGGAATGCTTGCTCTGAGGCAGAACTCTATGTGGGCTCAGCTGTGAGTGAGTGCAGGTGTGTAAACAAACATATTCTCCCCGACACTGACTTCGAATGTGCAGGACGCTGGTTAGGTTTCATAGAATATGTTACAACCATGCAAGTATCTGCTGCTCTGTGACCTTTTCCAGGTTCATCAGCAGTTCCAGAGAAGACATCTGCACAGGTGCCGACAAGGGAAGCCGAGGTTCCCACTTATATCACATATTCCCAACCGTCTTGACTGCACTACTATTTGGCTGAGAACCTGCAAAAACCTCCATGCCAGCGTTGGGGGAACAATGCAGGCATGGGCCTCAGTGAAGGCACTGGTGGCAGCCTGGGTGCTGGACTAGATTCTGGGAGCTGGAGGGAACAGTGTGGGGATTTCCCTTTGAAAAGGCAAAAGTGCACAGCGCTTGGGAAAGGGCAAAGTTTGTTGAAAGCACCAGTGCACGGGTACTCGGGCGGAACAGAAGTGGCTTTGGTCTCACCTGGAATTCCTGATCTAGCTCACCAGCTATGTCCCATCAAATGGAAGGAGAAGTCCTTGAAGGAGCTGGGTGTGGATGAGTGGGTGTAGAGGTCCTGGTTAGTGGGACTGGAGAGAGGGCTCAGCAATGAAGTGCAGTGCCTGTTCTTCCACAGGATCCAGGTCAAATTCTCAGCACCCACATGGCAGTTCCCAACTCTCTGTAACTCCAGTTTGATAGTATCTGACACCCTCATACAGATATGCATGCAGACAATATTACAATGTTAATTAAATAAATCTTTAAAAAACAACCTAAATTCTCTCATGTTTTATAAAATCCCCCAAATATAAGCAATATAACCATATTTTTAGAAGACAGAGCTGAGAAAGAGTCTGCTTCTGTGTAAGAGGGTTAACCTTGGGTGGATTGATTTCTCACTAAAAGCTGTAACAACAGCAGAATTCCAGGCTTGCCCTCCTTGTTGACAGAGGAAGGACTTACCTGTTTCTTATAGACTATGTCCCCTGTGTGGATATCTCCACTTTTTATCCATTCCTGTACTGGTGGGCCCTTTGGTTGTGTCTATAGCTCAACTACTTCCAGGAGTCCTTCAGCAGACACAGTAATGCAAACATCTCTTCAGTGTATGGGTTTAAATCCCTTTGGGCACATACTCAGAGTTGAGTTTGCTAGAACCTGGGACCATTCTCTTCCTAGCTTTCTGTGGATTCCAAATCAGCTTTTTTTTTGTATTTGGTAAGAAGGTTAGGTGATGAATAATTATTAGCGTAACTGATATTACAGTGTCCCAGGCACTGAAATATCACATAAAACCTTTTAAATTATCACTAGTCAAAACTGAATATGGCCTGTATTCACAGGGTATGGGAGATGGAGGCAGAAGAATCAGAATTCTAGGAGAGTTTAAGTGTAACCTGGGATACATGAGGGCCTATTTTAAAATGTTTAAGTACACCAAGAAAAATATATTGGGTACATAATTCAGTTCAGAATAAATAATGCGGTTGGCCATATAGTGTCTTCAAGGAGGAAGAGAGAAGTGAATGCTTGTACTCAGTCCACTATCTCCTTCTGATGAAGTCCAGGGTCCCTGCCCAGAATGGTTCTGCTTCACACATCAGTTCATCCAAGCAAGACAATCCCTTGTAGAGATTCTCAGAGGCTAGCCTTAGTGTGAGCAATCCCTCATAGGTATGCCTTGAAGTTATATCTTCTAGGTAGTTCTAGATCTGATCAAATTGGCAAGTGAGATTAAATATCTTAGTAGTTCTTTATCAGGAGAAGTGGGGACCTGCCTTTTCTCTCAGTTGATGGAGTTGAGTCCTGATACCTGACATGAACTGAGGACAAACACCCCCTGCGATGTTTTCTATTGCAGCCTCAGTTCCTAACTCACAGGGGCCTGAATTTCCTGAGTCAACTTAGTTATTCAGATCTCAGGTGTGTTCAGATCCTGCTTTTCCCCAGATTAGTTGGTTAATTGAATTTAGATACAGTTTAAAAGGCAGATTTTTGATTGTGTGTATTATTTTCAATTTTTATGAGTTTCTAACTTTATTTCCTAGACACTGTAAGAGAAGGACCAGCTTAGACTCAGACCAAAAATTTAGAGACAATGAAATACAACACTGGATACAGAGCCAGTCCTTGTTCACTCAGATGCTGCTCTGCATTCCCTTCTTAGTGGGCATCTCTGTAGATCTAGAAGCTGCCATCTCCCGCTCTAGTGATGTAACTGGCTTCCTTGAATTCCGCCGGCATCAGAGGAAGCAACTGATGATTCTTGCAAATTTAGACAGCTGATACATGTGAATATAGTTAAGAAGATGTTTTTAATTCAAGGTTATTAGTTAGTTGACCTTGAATTCACTCTCTGATCACAAAGATCCTGAACTTGCAATGCCCCCCAGTCTCTTACTCTGAAGTAGCTGGACTGTTAGTCTGGTTACATCAGGCCTTTTTCTTACGATAATTGAAGAACTTTAGAAACTGTAATTTACAACAGTTTCTCTCCTAGTATATAAACAAGCCTCATAAGCAAAACCACATATTCTGTCTTGTGCCCAGTTGATGATATATTAAAAACCAGTGATGAAATCATACTCAGAGTAGTTGTGATACACAAATGCTGAGCTTTTTTCTAAAAAATTCTGTAATTTATAGACCTTCAATTTTCCTAAAAGAAGAGCAAGTTGGAGATACATGGTGAGGACATCTCTTGCAATTGTGCACAGAAGATATTATTTTTCAATTTCATTTATCTCAGTCAGCTCTTACCTGGTGGAATGATGCTCACTTTCTGTGCCCAAAGGTCATCAAGTGATGAAATGGACGGTAGGAGTGTCTCAGGTGGTAACTCTGCTGTTCTGGCAAGGAATTGCTGGAGGTGTGGATGTATGAAGCTCTCTGATTTCATTGTGTGTCTAAATATTTTAATGTGATTCACCTTCCAGTTCATCTGGGAAAAGAGACAGCATACTTTGATATGTCTCGGGAACGTGCTCTGGGAATATGTTTGGTCTGTCAGGTACCATTGACTAAGATTTCTCAGGGTCCCAATGGGTCATCTTAGGGATATCTTAAAAAGTATTTCCTAAAAAGCAATCAGAGTTCCCTGTCCTGTGGGAAGTTCAAGGAACCCCCACCTCCATTGCTTTTCGGGCTGAGGGGGGGGGACTTAATTGGGGGAGAGGGAGGAAAATGGGAGGCGGTGGCGGGGAAGAGACAGAAATCTGTAATAAATAAATAAATTAAAAAAAAGTATTTCCTGGGGCTACAAGAAAATGCCAGTTGGTATGAAAAAATTAAGGTTTTATATTTTAGAAATCTCAAACTTGACACTCTTTGAGACAGATATTTTAAGATTTATAATATATCTGTATTTTATTCAGGCTACAAATATGAAAATATGAAATACAAATTCACCATTTTCCTTGTCCAAGCTCTTAGGGTACTTAGAAGCATCAACCAACTCTATTGCACTCTTGTATCTGCTGATGTGATCTGTGACACTAAACATGTGACTCCTCCAAAGCCTTGTCTTGCCTCATAAATATTCAAGGATGATGTCATTAAAATGGTAGGCTTACTATTGCATGCCATAAGTGACCCTTTGAAGCTTACCACTAATTCTTTATTCGTCACATACAACAGGATTTATCATTTTTTAAAATGCATCTAGATTGGTGGACCGAAAACCAAACCCAGCACTGATGGGGCAGGGGAGGAGGGCTATGAACCTGAGACCATTCTGGGCTATGATACACAGTCCTGTCCAAAGGAATACAAAGGAAAATAAATGTGTGTGTGTGCCCATGTGTGTGTCCGTGTGTGTGTGTGTGTGAGTGTGTGTGTGCACATGCGTGCCTGTGTGTGTCTTGTATGCAGCCACTATTGGCATTTACTCTACAATATCTGCTCTGGTACAGTTTTTTTTTTCCTGAGATTTGTCAAGGTCCTTTGGAACACATAAATACAAAGGAAACAGATACAAATCTGAAGTCTAATGGTCTATTCAATATCGCTGTGTGAAGAAGTTCATGTAACCAACTCTGGACAAGCTAAATATGAGCATCAACTTGGGTGTCTTTCATACTCCCCCTGATCACCGTATCTCCACAGATGGCTGGAGGTAATCTATTTTGAGCAGGCGCCCGTGTTTACTAATATGCTCTGATTGACATTTGTATCTGGCTTCTTTGACTTACACTTTCATGTGAGATTCATGCATGTTGTTGTCTATATTTCTCTTTCTTTTTTTCTTCTTTTGACTATCCTTTTATTTTATTTTACTTTTTATTAAGCTTTCTCATTTTAATTGTTTGGTTAAGAATGAACTATACATTTTCCCCCTCACTCCCCTTCCCTCATCCTCTCTGTCCTTCTCCTAATCCTGATGATCCCAATTTACTCAGGAGATCTTGTCTTTTTCCCCTACCTACATGGATCCATGTATGTCTCTCTTAGGGTCCTCTTTGTTACCTAATTTTTCTGAGAATGTGGCCTGTAGGCTGGTTGTCCTTTGTTTTAACTCCAATATTTACTTATGAGTGAGTACATATTTTATTTGTCTTTCTGGGTCTGGGTTACCTCACTCAGAATGGCTTTTTCTAGTTCTGTCAATTTGCCTGCAAATTTCAAGATGTCATTGCTTTTTTACCACCGAGTAGTACTCCATTGTGTGAATGTACTACATTTTCTTTATCCATTCTTTAGTTGAGGGCATCTAGATTGTTTCTAGGTTCTGGGTATTACGAATACTGTTTCTATGAAGATATTGAGCAAATGTCCTTTGTTGTGAGTGTGGATTCTTTGTGCGTATGCCCAAAAGTGATAATGCTGGGTCTTTGAGGTAGATTGATTCTTAACTTCCTGAGCCATGCTGGTTTCCAAAGTGGCTCCACAAGTTTGCACTCCCACTATCAGTGGAGGAGTGCTCCCTTATTCCATATCCTCTTTTAGATAAGCTGGATCAGTGTTTTTGATCTTGGTTATTCTGACAGGTGTAAGATGTTATCTCAGTGTTGTTGTGATTTGCATTTCTCTGATAACTAAAGATGTTGAACATTTCCTTAACCGCCTTTCAGGCATTTGAGATCCCCTCTGTTTAGATCGGTACCCCACCTTTTATTCATTATTTGGTCTTTTGATGTATAGTTTCTTGAGTTCTTTGCATTCTTTGGAGATCAGTCCTTTGTCGGATGTGGGGATGGTGATGACATTTCCCATTCTGTAGCCTGCCGTTCTGTCTTTTTGACTTTGTCCTCAGTTTCATGAGGTCCCATTTATTAATTATTGCTCTCAGTGTCTGTGCTATTAGGGTAATATTTAGGAAGTGGTCTTCTGTGCCAATGTGTTTAAGGGTACTCCTGCTTTCTCTTCTGTGAGTGTAGTTGGTTTTATGTTGAGGTCTTTGATCCCTTTAGACTTGAGTTTTGTACATGGTGATAGATAGAGATATATTTGCATTCTTCTGAATATTGATATCTAGTTATGCCAGCACCATTTGTTGAGGATGTTTTCTTTTTTTTATTTTTAATTTTATCTTCTTTGTCAAAAATCAGGTGTTCATAGGTGTTTGGATTAATATCAAGGTCTTCAATTCAATTCTATTGGTCCACCTTTCTGTTTTTAATTCCAGTCCCAAGCTGTTTTCATTACTTTATTGTACAGTTTGAAGTCAGACATGGTAAACTCTCCAGAAATTCCTTTACTGTACTGGTTTCCTTCAGCTATTCTGGGTTTTTGTTTTTCTTTATGAAGTTGTGTATTGTCCTTTTGAGGTCTGTGAAGAATTTTGCTGAGATTTTGATGGGTATTGCATTGGATATGCAATTTTTTTTTGGTAAGAGTCCCATTTTTTACTATGGTAATCCTACCTATCCAAGATCATGAGAGATTTTTTTTCCATTCTTTAATTTCTTTCTTCAAAGACTTAAAGTTCTGTCCATACAGGTCTTTCACTTGTTTGGTGAGAGTCACACAAAGATACACACACACACACAGACACACACACACACACACACACACATTTATCTGTGACTATTGTAAAGTGTGATTTTTTTTTGATTTTTTTCTCAGCCCATTAATCATTCTTATAGGAGAGTTACTAATTTTTTGATTTTATCTTGTATCCTGCCACATTTCTGAAGGTTGTAGTAGTTCCCTGGTATAAATTTTGGGGTCACTTATGTATACTATCATATCATTAGCAAATAGCGAAATTTTGACTTCTTTTCCAATTTGTATCCCCTTGATCTCCTTTTGTTGTGTTATTGCTTTAGCTAGGAGTTTGAGTAGATAAGGATATTCCATCTCTTGTATTCTGGTATTTTTTTTTATGTTTGCAACTGTAGTTCCTGATTGTCTACCCCATAGCAGAACTGCCTGACCAGAGTGAACGTCTGTGAATAGCTGTCTGGTGGACCACAGTCCAGTCAGTAGTTCTACCTGTTGCGTACTTAGCTCCACCTTCGGTTTCACTGGATAATGGAGTCCAACATCTCCTTGTCAAAAAACAGAACAAAGGTATCTCTTCAGTTAGTTAAAGAGATCACCCACACTTTGGCTGTCCTGTATCATCATCTTCAGTTGACCTTTAAGCTTCTATTATCAAAAAGCACCTACAAAAAGCCAGAGTGCTTGCGTGTACTCAGGAGCACAGAACACTAAGACACAGGGATATAAAGACCCAAAGGATCGTGGAACTTCAAAAAAATGTAAGGTGATACAACAAAACCCAAAATAAAAAAACAAAACCAAGAAAGCTCTGATAATGGACCAGAAAGAAATGGAGGTTGGTGACATTTTAAGACTGAGAAAGAATTCTGGGTCGTGCTGATAAAACAGGTCTATGATCTAGGAGGTGCACACATCCTTCAAAGAGTGTAAGTTCAGCTCTAGAGCTCTTCAGCAAACTGCAGAGGGCAGCACAGCGAGCCACAGCCATTTCTGCCTCCCAGTGCATATATGGAAGCTCTACTTAAAAGTCATCATATGTGATATAAAAACATTCACCCTTTCATCAAGCTATTTCATCCCTAAATGAGTGCTGAGCAGGTGTTTTTATCTTGAACTTTTAGCTTGCTTTGTTCCAGTATTAGACACAAAATCTTAAAACACCTTAGATTACTTCTTAGCCAAAGAGAGGCAAGGAACTCCAGAACACAATACTCTGCAAATAAGTATTATTTTATTTTCTTAACAAACGTGAAAACATTTAATTCATCACAATTATGGAAACGACTAGACTTAACACTATTGTATCGAGTTCATTACTTGGATCTAGATTACACTGAACAAATATTTGGTAGTTGATAATTGAAGAAGATGTATGGGGGATTTGAGGGATGCTCCAAGACACTTAAAGGAAGATTATTTTGTTTTGGGATTTTGAGACAGGGTTTCTCTGTGTAACAGAGAACTCACTCTGTAGATCAGACTGACCTTGAGCTCACAGAGATCTGCCTTCCTCTGCCTCCAGAGAGCAGGGATTAATGGGTGCACCACGATCACCCATTTCAAGGTCTTTTTTAAAATGTATAAACATCTAAAAATTACACAACAGCTGTCTAATTGGACTCTAAGCCTGCTCAATGGAAGTGAATTCATGGATGGTACTGCACACCTTGCTAAGATCCTGTGACCGGAGAGGTCATAAGCTCTAGGGGGGAATCCTAGCACCCCCACTTTCCTAAAGAACTCTAATTTCACTCTTCTAAATACTCACATCCCTCGGTAAGTGTAGCGCTCACCTGTTATAGGAGAAACCTCTTTTCGCAACAGATGGAGATCGCTACAGAAATCCACGACCGCTAAATTGCAGAGGACAGCTGACCCTGCGGTGCCAGTCCTAAGTGATGCATCCGCAGCATCACCTACACCTAAGAGTCAAGGACAAGCGTGGAGGGGGCAGAAATGTGTTAGGACACGAAGAGCTGGGACACCTGCTGAGAGGTCACGTCTTCTGGACACAACAGTAAAGCAGTGCCCAAGAAATCTCAGTTATAGTGTTGTCTAAATAGGAGAACTGGATAGGGAGAAGGGTAAGGGTGGAAATGATGTGAATACAGTATGCAAGTAGGAAATACTCAAAAAATCTAAAAGAATTAAAGTAAAAAGATGTACAATTAAATAATAAAAGTTATAACATTTCAACTTAATAACATATATTAAAAATAAAACAGTTTTGTTGAAATTCTAGAAGAACATCTTTTTTATATGATGTCTTTCATTAATAAATAATTTATAGTTATTTGAGTTCACTATCATGGTATATAGATTTTTCAGTATAATCATAGCTGCAGCAGCCAAAACCTTTTTGCTTGAAGATTAATATTGATGGTTTTAAAAACTGAGGTGTATATTCACCAAATTCCTTTCTTTTTAGAGATGGAGTCTCATTTAGCTCAGACTAGCCTCAAATTATACAGAGAAAAAAACTAGTTTCCTTTTCTATTTTTTCTTTTCTTTTTTATTTGTTTGTTTTTTGAGACAAAGTTTCTCTTTGTAGCCTGGGCTGTCTTGCAACTTACTCTGTATGTCAGGCTGGCCTCAAACTCAAAGAGATCTGTATTTCTCTGATTCCCAGTGTTGAGACTAAAAACATGTGCCACAACCACCCAGCTCTTTAAGAAAGTTTATTTTCCTTTATTTTAAATTTTAGATTTTATGTGCTTGACTTGAGATTCATAGCACCCAACACTAACGTAAGTTTTGAGAAACAAAATTTGATAAGTACCCCAAGATACAGCACCACAGAACAATTTCTGAAATACACAGAATGAGGCCACATTTCTCATAAACTGATTGGAGTAAATTTTTAATTAGAAAGGAACTTAAATACTTCATCAGAGGTGGACAGTGTCCAATTATAAATAAATGTGCACAAAGACAAAGCCCGGAGCTAATAGACAAAAGTCTGTGATTAGATCACATTGCAGAGCTTGTCAGAGAGACAGTGACATTGGCAGTGAGACTCGTTGTCTCTGAAGCATGCAAAACTCAAAAGGTCCATTTGAGAACTGTGATGAAGATGCTTAGGGCTGACACAGTAAAATCCCTTTTATGGTCAGCAGAAGACATCCGGTGGGAATCCAGCAATAGTACATTATTCACAGTGAAATAGAGGGAGAGAAACAGATATACACATACAATTACAGATACAGAAATACAGGGAGAGAAAGTCTATTCCATGTGGGGACTTCAGAGTCATTCAATAAAAATGATGCTCCTGAGAGTTCTCCCAGAGTGTGGAAAGAGGGAGTCAAACAGCCCCACTGTCTGGCCATTCACTTGTGTATAAATTCAGGCTCTGCAAAGAGAGATGGGAACAAGACTGAATGAGCTGTCTAGGTCATCCTGTAGGAGAAGACTGGACAGCTGGAAAGCAGGACAACCTACAGTTGAACACCATCACCAAACAGCTTCTCCAGATGAATATAGGACAGATGTCTCCCGTAGCAGACACATAGTTGTTTGTTTGTATCTTTCTGTCTCAATAATCTATCTAGATATATCTTTTCACCTGATTTTAGCCATTCAGTTTGTTATTTCTTAGAACATTTTGAGACACAAAAATCAGTTTTTAAATGCTACTATTTCTGTGTGGATCTGTGTGTACATAAGTGCACATGGGTCTGGATGTCCACGGAGGCCAGAAGAGAGTATAGAATCCCCTGGAGCTGGTGGTTTCCTACAGCCTCTGCAACTGGCTTTGTCAGCAGGCGTCAAGTGTCACAGGAAGGGAAGGGGGTGATGTGTATGGGGGTGAAACTCTTGGCTCCAGTTTCACCATGACAGCCACACACTGTAGTCTTGAAGGACTCAGTACTTTCTTCTGCAATAAAGTTTCTGCAGAGCAAACTTCATATCTTTGTTCCTCAGACAATAGACCACTGGGTTCAAAGACGGAGTGAGGACAGAGTAGAAAATAGATGCCAGGCGACCCTGGGTCGGGGAGTACCGAGAGGCGGGCCTCAGGTACACGAAGCCTCCAGTTCCATAAAGCAAGACGACTGTGGTCAGGTGAGAGGAGCAGGTGGAAAAGGCCTTCCACCTGCCGTCCACTGAGGGGATGCGGGCAACAGTGGACACGATGCCCACATAGGAGAGGACCGTGAGGGCGAAGGCGCTCATGATGATGCAGCTGCTCACAGCAAAGCCCACCTCCTCATTGAGATGGTAATCAGTGCAGGACAGCCTCATGACTGGAGGGATGTCACAGAAGAAGTGTTCAACAACATTGGGTCCACAGTAGGGGAGGGAGAAGGTGTTGAAAGTGTGGAAGGAAGAGTAGACGGCCCCACTCACCCAGGCAGTGACCACCAGCTCAACACGACATTTGTGGCTCATGATTGTTCCATAGAGCAGTGGTCTGAAGATGGCCAGGTACCGGTCATAAGCCATGGCCGTGAGCAGGAAGCATTCAGTAGCACACAGTGTGACAAACATATAAAGCTGTGCTACACAGTTGAAATAGGAGATGAGCCCCGAGCCTGTGAAGGACATAACCACTGCCTTGGGGATGGTGGCTGAAGTGTAGCACATGTCCAGGAAAGACAAATTCTTCAGGAAGAAGTACATTGGGGAGTGGAGCCTAGTGTCTCTCATCACAGCTGCGATGATGGAGATGTTCCCCAGGAACCCAAATGTGTAGACAAGCAAGAAAAACGGGATGACCACCAATCTCAGCTGCGGGGTATCTGAGAAGCCCATGAGGATGAAGTGAGTCACTCTTGTGTGATTGGACATGTCTGCTCGAATTGTGTTCAGATGCAGGGGCCACACACAGCTAAGGGAGGGGACAGCAAGAGGAGGCAGGCTCAGATGTGTGTATGCAGCTCCATGTTGTCTACAGGGTCATGGCTTCCATCAGAAAACTATCACTGTGAAGCAGCTCATCTAAATGGTATTTCAAAAACTCAGGAGGAGGAGAGGGAGGAGAAAAGAAATGGGAAGGAGAAGAGGGAGGGAGGAAATAGAGAAAGGGAGAGACAGGGCATACCTGCCAAAGGTCTATAGCTCTTAAATTCTCCTTGGCATCAAGTGGAAAGCAGTCCCGGGTTTTAACTTTCTTTTTATTGGAGCAATTCAACTCCTAAACATTTCAATGTTGTTTAAATGGTCAGAATTTTTAAAATTTTATTCTCATAAATATAGCACATTTTCTTCTTGATAGTCTATAAATTTTTTGAATCTCCTCATTTTTATTCTATTGTTTTTTCTTTCTATTGTTTTTTTTACCACTCCTACATACACAATTTTTACTAGTAAATATATTATTAATTTTACTTTTTTTTTTAAATCAAAAAATCATTCTAATAACACTTGGACAAATGTCCTCTGGTGAGGAACACATGGAATGTGAAACACTTGAGTTCTAGGTTTCTGTAAATCCTTGTTCCTAGAAACCATGATTTTGTTTATTTTCCTCCTGCTTTTCTCTTTTACTCTGTGGTGTGTGATGCAGGAACAAGCTGCACTCTTTCTATGTCTGTAGAGATGCTCAATGTCTGACGAAGAGCCCTCAGAGGACATTAGTGATGGGACAAACCAAAGCAAGCTTCATGGTCTCCCTCAGACATGAGCCTGGAATACTTGCTCTGAGGCAGAGCTCTATGTGGGCTCAGCTGTGAGTGAGCTCACGTGTGTGGGCACACATAACCCCCCCCCCCCCCCCGACACTCACTGACTGAATGTGTAGGCTGCTGGTTAGGTTTTAAAGAATATGTTATTTCTATGGAAGTATTTTTTTTCTCTGGATCCCCCCCCCCCTTTTCTTTGGTTCATCAGCAGCTCCAGAGAAGACATCTGCACAAGGGGAGCCGAGGTTTCCATTTTTATCACATATTCTCCAACCCTCTTGACTGCACTACTATTTGACTGAGAACCTGCAAAAACCTCCATGCCAGCGAGGGGGGAACAATGCAGGCATGGGCCTCAGTGAAGGCACTGGCGGCAGCCTGGGTACTGGACTAGATTCTGGGAGCTGGAGGGAGCAGTGTGGGAATTTCCCTTCGAAAAGGCAAAAGTGCATGGTGCTTGGGAAAGGGCAAAGCTTGTAGAAAGCACCAGTGCACGGGTACTCGGGCGGAACATTAGTGGCTTTGGTCTCACCTGGAATTCCTGATCTAGCTCACCAGCTATGTCCCATCAAATGGAAGGAGAAGTCCTTGAAGGAGCTGGGTGTGGATAAGTGGGTGTAGAGGTCCTGGTTACTGGGACTGGAGAGAGGGCTCAGCAATCAAGGACAGTGCCTGTTTTTCCACAGAATCCAGGTACAATTCCCAGCACCCACATGGCAGTTCACAACTATCTATAACTTCAGTTTGATAGAATCTGATACCCTCATACAGATATCATGCAGACAAAATTCCAATGTTTATTAAATAAATAAATGTTCAAAACAATCTAAATTTTCTTATGTTTTATAAAATCCACAAAATATAAGCAATATAATTATTTTTTCTAGAGACAGAAGCTGAGAAAGAGTCTGCTCTTGTGGAAGAGGATTAATCTTGGGTGGCACTGACCCTGAGGGGTCAGCAAGCTGCAGCCAGAAAGACTCTAAGCTTACTGGTTAGGTGACTGTGTTTGTCACTTGTCTGAGGCAAGGTCACAGTGGCTGTGGGCCAGGTGCTCCCCCTTCACTCCCTCTCATCTTTCCAGTCACTTCTCCCTAATTCAGCATGATAAACCCTGGCACAAGGTATTATCTCTGGTTTTAGAAGAAATCAATTCCAGATCCTGAGTGGTTTGTCTGCCTGAATCTGATGTGACTGGGATATGGATTTTGCTAGAAAGTGGTATTAAATTTGAGATATTCGCTAATGTCACTTGTGAAAATGAGGGGACATTTACAACATCTTTCTTTAGCCTTGGGGAAACTTGTACCTTCTAAACTTTACTTTGAAATACGATTCCTCTATGAATGCCCTTGTTGGTGTAGCAAACATTAAATACCAACATAACTGTAACAATTTCTTCGCATTATACCTTTACATTGTAAGTCTCCCTCATTTGTCTACAAATGACCCAAACAGGCAGTTTCTGTCTCTGTAAATCATGTTTAATATTCAAAGTGTAACTTGGGTAGGAACCTAAAAGCAACTTACTGATAAAGTGTGTGTAAGGAAGTGCTGTGATATTACTGACCTGTATAAACTGGGGAAGA
Organism: Microtus oregoni; assembly: GCF_018167655.1. Lineage (NCBI taxonomy): Eukaryota > Metazoa > Chordata > Mammalia > Rodentia > Cricetidae > Microtus > Microtus oregoni. The sequence goes on from NW_024543074.1 coordinate 39,414,536, forward strand.
TTTCTGCTTTGAACTGTTCTCCTTATTTGTACCAGCCAGAGTGGTTGCTCTCTATTATTAAAAGATTTTTTCCTTTATTAATCTCTAAGTGCATGGAGTGATTTCTCACTGAAAGCCATAAGAGCAGCAGAATTGTCTTTCTGTCCCTGTCTCATTGAAGTAGTATGATGTCCAGGCTCATCTTCCTTGCTGACAGAGGAAGGACTTACCTCTTTCCCATAGACCATGTCCCCTGTATGGATGTCATCACTTTTTATACATTTCTGCACTGGTGGGCACTTTGGTTGTTTTTGTTGCTCAACTACTTCCAGGAGTGCTTCAGCAGACACATTAATGCAAACATCTCTTCAGTGTATGGATTTAAATCCCTTTGGGTACGTACTTAGAGTTGGGTGTGCTAGACCCTGGGATTATTCTCTTTCTAGCTTTCTGACCATTCCACAATCAGCTTTTTTTTGTATCTGTTAAGAAGGTTAGATGATGAATAATTATTAGCTTAACTTATATTACAGTGTCTCGGGCACTGAAATATTAATAAAACCTTTTAAATTATCACTAGTCAAAACTGAATATGGCCTGTATTCACAGGGTATGGGAGATGGAGGCAGAAGAATCAGAATTCTAAGAGAGTTTGAATGTAACTCGGGATACATGAGGGACTATTTTAAAAATGTTAAAGTACACCAAAAAAAAAATATTGGCTACCTAATTTAGTTGGCCATATTGTGTCTTCAGTGAGGAAGAGAGAAATGAGTGTTTGTTCTCAGCCTGCTTTCTCCTTTATACAGTCCAGGGTCCCTGCCCACATGGTTCTGCTTCGCACATCAGTTCATCCATGCCAGACAATCCCTTGTAGAGATTCTCAGAGGCTAGCCTTAGTGTGAGCAATCCCTCAAAGTGTGCCTTGAAGTTTTATCTTCCAGGTGGTTCTACGTCTAGTCAAGTTGGCAAGAGCGATTAATTATCTTAGTAGTTCCTTAGGTAGGTGAAGTGGAGACCTGCCTTTTCTCTTAGTTGATGGAGTTGAGTCCTGACACCTGACACGAACTGGGGATAAACACCCCCTGCTATGTTTTCTATTGCAGCCTCAGTTCCTAGCGCACAGGGGCCTGAATTTTCAGAGTCATATCTCTGGTGCGTTTAAGATTCTGCTTTCCCCCAGGTTAGCTGGTTAACTGAATTTAGGTACAGTTTAAAAGGCAGATTTTTGATTGTGTGTATTATTTTCAATTTTTATGAGTTTCTAACTTTAGTTCCTAGACACTGTAAGAGAAGGACCAGCTTAGACTCAGACCAAAAACAAAAGAGACAATGAAGTAAAACACTGGATACAGAGCCAGTCCTTGTCCACTCAGATGCTGCTCTGCATTCCATCCTCAGCGGGCATCTCTCTAGATCTGGAAGCCGCCTTCTCCCACCCCAGTGATTTAACTGGCTTCCTTGAATTCCGTGGGCATCAGAGGAAGCAACTCATGATTCTTGCAAACTCAGACAGTTAATCACCTATGTGTACGGTTGAGAAGATGGTTTTAAGTCAAGGTTATTAGTTAGTTGGCCTTGAATTCACTCTCTGATCATGAATGTCCTGAACTTGCAATGCCCCCAGTCTCTTACTCTGAAGTAGCTGGACTGATAGTCTTGTTACCTCAGGCCCTTTTCAATATTCTGAGTTTGAGGATACTTGAACAACTTGTAATTTACAGCAGTTTCTCTCTTAATATGTAAAAAAGCCTGAAAAGCAAAACCACATATTCTGTCTTGTGCCCAGTTGATGATATATTAAGAACCAGTGGTGAAATCATACTCAGAGTAGTTGTGATACACAAATGCTGAGCTTTTTTCTAAAAAAATCCCGTAATTTATAGACCTTCAATTTTCCTAAAAGCAGAGCAAGTTGGAGATACATAATGAGGACATCACTTTCAATTATGCACAGAGAATAATCCTTTCAATTTCATTTATCTCAGTCAGCTCTTACCTGGTGGAATGATGCTCACTTTCTGTGTCCCAAGGTCATCAAGTGATGAAATGGACGGTAGGAGTGTCTCAGGTGGTAACTCTGCTGTTCTGGCAAGGAATTGCTGGAGGTGTGGATACATGAAGCTCTCTGATTTCATTGTGTGTCTAAATATTTTAATGTGATTCACCTTCCAGTTCATCTGGGAAAGGAGATGGCATGCTTTGATATGTCTGGGGAGCTTGCTCTGGGAATATGTTTGGTCTGTCAGGTACCACTGACTAAGATTTCTCAGGGTCCCTATGGGTCATCTTAGGGATATCTTAAAAAGTATTTCCTGGGGCTACAAGAAAATGTCAGTTGGTGTAAGTAAATCATGGTTTTATTTTTCAGAAATCTCAGACTTGACATCCAATGAGACAGATATTTTAAGACAAACATATCTCCATTTTATTCAGTCCTCAAATACGAAATTACGAAATATGAACTCTCCATTTTCCTTGTCCAAGTTCTTAGGGTATGTAGGAGCATCAACCAACTCCACTGTGCTCTTATATGTGCTGCTGTGATCTGTGCCAGTAAACATATGATCCCCCCAAACCTTGTCTTGCCTTACAGATATTCATGGATGATGTCATTAAAATGGTAGGCTTACTATTGCAAGCCGTAAATGACCCTTTGAAGCTTACAACTAATTTTTTATTCGTCAAATAGAACAGGATTTATCATTTTTTAAAATGCATCTAGATTGGTATACAGAAAACCAAACCCAGCACTGATGGGGCAGGGGAGGAGGGCTATGAACCTGAGACCATTCTGGGCTATGATACACAGTCCTGTCTAAAGGAAAACAAAGGAAAATAAATGTGTGTGTTTCCGTGCGTGTGTGAGTGTGTGAACACATGTGCCTGTTTGTGGCTTGCATACCTACACTATTGGTGTTTCTTTTACTATATCTGCTCTGGTACAGTTTTTTTTCCTGAGATTTGTCAAGGTCCTTGTGGAAACATAAATACAAAGGAGACAGATGTAAATCTGATGTCTAAAGGTCTATTCAATATTGTTGTGTGAAGAAGTTCATGTAACCAAAGCTCTGGACAAACATAACAGGAGCGTCAACTTGGGTGGAGGTAATCTATTTTGAGCAGGTGCCCATGTTTGCCAATATGCGCTGACTCACATTTGTATCTGGCTTCTTTGACTTTCACTTTGCATGTGAGATTCATGCATGTTGTTGTCCATATTTCTTTCTATGTTGTTTTTTCTTTTGATTCTCCTTTTATTTTTACTATTTTATTTTACTTTTTATTAATCCTTCTCATTTTAATTGTTTGGATAGGGATATACTATACATTTTTTCCTCACTCCCGTTCCCTCATCCTCTCTGTCCTTCTCCTAATCCTGATGATCCCAATTTACTCAGGAGAGCTTGTCTTTTTCCCCTTCCTAGATGGATCCATGTATCTCTCTCTTAGGGTCCTCTTTGTTACCTAGGTTTTCTGGGAATGTGGCCTGTAGGCTGGTTGTCCTTTGCTTTAACTCCAATATTTACTTATGAGTGAGTATATTTTTATTTGTGTTTTTGGGACTGGGTTACCTCACTCAGAATGGCTTTTTCTAGTTCTGTCAATTTGCCTGCAAATTTCAAGATGTCATTGCTTTTTTTTTACCGCCGAGTAGTACTCCATTGTGTGAATGTATCACATTTCACATTTTCTTTATTCATTCTTTAGTTGAAGGGCATCTAGATTGTTTCTAGGTTCTGGCTATTATGAATAATGTTGCTATGAACATAGTGAGCAAGTGTCCTTTGTTGTGAGTGTGCATTCTTTGTGTATATGCCCAAAAGTGATAATGCTGGATCTTGAGGTAGACTGATTTCCAATTTTCTGAGCCATGCTGGTTTCCAAAGTGGCTCCACAAGTTTGCACTCCCACCAGCAGTGGAGGAGTGTTCTTTTTACTCCAAGATAAGCTGTCATAAGAGATTTTGATCTTGGCCATTCTGACAGGTGTAAGATAGTATTTCAGAGTTGTTGTGATTTGCATTTCTCTGATGACTAAAGATGTTGAGCATTTCTGTATCTTTGAACCATTTGAGATTCGTCTGTTGAGAGTTCTCTGTTTAGATATGTACCCCATCTTTTTAGTCAATTATTTGGTCTTTTTATGTACAGTATCTCAAATTCTTTGCATTATTTGGAGATCAGTCCTTTATCAGATGTGGGGATTAGTGAAGATCTTTTCTGATTCTGTAGGCTGCCGTTTATCTTGTTGACTGCGTCCTTTGCTTTACAGAAGCTTCTCAGTTTCAGGATGTCAAATTTTCTAATTATTGCTTTCAGTGTCTGTGCTATTGGCATTATATTTATGAAGTGGTCTTCTATGCCAATGTGTTCAAGGGTATTTTCCTCTTTTCTTCTATGAGGTTTAGAGTGTTTGTTTTTATGTTGAGGTCTTTGATCCATTTAGACTTGGGTTTTGTGCATGGTGATAGATACATATCTATTTTCATTCTTCTACATGTTTACATTCAGTTATGATAGCACTATTTGTTGAGGATGCTTTCTTTTTTCCATTTTTTAAATTTTTATTGAGCTTTACTTTTTTTTTTCTGCTCCCCTCCCTGCATCTCCTCTTCCCTTTAACCCTCTCTCAAGGTCCCTATTTTCCCAGTTCACTCAGGAGATCTTTTCTTTTCCTACTTCCCATGTTGATTAGATCTATGTATGTCTCTCTTAGGATTCACATTGTTGTCTAGATTCTCTGGGATTATGACTTGTGGACTGGTTTTCTTTGCTTTATGTTTATAATGCACTCATGAGCGAGTACATGTGATATTTGTCTTGCTGGGTCTGGGTTATCTCACTCAACATGATGTTTTCTAACTCCATCCATTTGCCTGAAAAATTCAAGATGTTGTTATTTCTTTCTGCTGTGTAGTACTCCATTGTGTAAATGTACCACATTTTCCTTATCCATTCTTTGGTTGAGGGGCATTTAGGTTTATTCCAGGTTCTGGCTATGACAAGCAATGCTGCTATGAACATAGTTGAGCACATGTTTTTGGCAAGATTGAGCATCCTTTGGATATATATTCCAAAGTGGTATTACTGGGTCTTGAGGAAGGTTGTGTCCTAATTTTCTGATAAATCACCACACTGACATCCAAAGGGACTGTTCCAGGGTACATTCCCACCAGAAATGCAGAGGGTTTCCCTTTACCCCACAGGCTTTTCTGCATAAGTTGTCATCAGTGTTTTTGATCTTGGCCATTCTTACAGGTGTAAGGTGGAATCTCAGAATTGTTTTGATTTACATTTCTCTGATGACTGTGGATGTTGAACATTTACTTAAGTGTCTTTCAGGCATTTTAGATTCCTCTGTTGAGAGTTCTCTGTTTAGGCCTGTACTCCATTTTTTTTTTTGTTGAATTATTTGTTCTTTTGATGACAAATTTCTTAATTTTTTTGTATATTTTGGAGATCAGACCTCTGTCTGATGTGAGGTTAGTGAAGATCTTTTCCTATTCTGTAGGTTGTTATTTTGGCTTGCTGACCGTGTCCTTTGATTTCACAATGAAGTAGAGGGAGAGATACAGATACACACACACACACACACACACACACACACACACACGTATATACAGAAATACACAGAGAGAATGTCTATTCCATGTGGGGACTTCAGAGACACTCAAAATGGTACTCCTGAGTTCTCCCAGAGCCTGGGAAGAGTGAGTCAAACAGCCCAGCTGGCTGGCCATTTCCTTATGTATAAATTCAGGTTCTGCAAACAGAGATGGGAACAAGACTGAATGAGCCGTCTAGGTCATCCTGTAGGAGAAGACTGGCCATTTGGAAAGCAGGACAACTTACAGTTGAACACCAACACCAAACAGCTTCTTCAGATGAATATAGGACAGATGTCTCTGGTAGCAGACACATTTTTTTGTGTGTATTTCTTTCTGTCTCAATAATCTATCTAGTTATATATTTTCACTTGATTTTAGCCATTCAGTTTGTTATTTCTTTGAAGATTCTGAGACACAAAGTTACATTTTTTTAAATGCTACTATTTATGTGTATATCTGTATGTAGATAGCACACATGGGTCTGGATGCCTCTGGAAGCAGGAAGACGGTATAGAATCCACTGGAGTTGAAAGTTCACTGCAGGGACTGTGATGGTCTCCTGGAACCTCTGCAACTGGCTTTGTCAGTTGGCGTCAAGTGTCACAGGAAGGGAAGGGGTGTGATGTGTATGGGGGTGAAACTCTTGGCTCCAGTTTCACCATGACAGCCACACACTGTAGTCTTGAAGGACTCAGTACTTTCTTCTGCAATAAAGTTTCTGCAGAGCAAACTTCATATCTTTGTTCCTCAGACAATAGACCACTGGATTCAAAGACGGAGTGAGGACAGAGTAGAAAATAGATGCCAGGCGACCCTGGGTCGGGGAGTACCGAGAGGCGGGCCTCAGGTACATGAAGCTTCCAGTTCCATAAAACAAGACGACTGTGGTCAGGTGAGAGGAGCAGGTGGAAAAGGCCTTCCACCTGCCGTCCACTGAGGGGATGCGGGCAACAGTGGACACGATGCCCACATAGGAGAGGACCGTGAGGGCGAAGGAGCTCATGACGATGCAGCTGCTCACAGCAAAGCCTATGTCCTCATTGAGATGGTAGTCAGTGCAGGACAGCCTCATGACTGGAGGGATGTCACAGAAGAAGTGTTCAACAACATTGGGTCCACAGTAGGGGAGGGAGAAGGTGTTGAAAGTGTGGAAGGCAGAGTAGACGGCTCCACTCACCCAGGCAGTGACCACCAGCTCAACACGACATTTGTGGCTCATGATGGTTCCATAGAGCAGTGGTCTGAAGATGGCCAGGAACCGGTCATAAGCCATGGCCGTGAGCAGGAAGCATTCAGTAGCAGAGAATGTGATAAATATGTAAAGCTGTGCTACACAGTCGAGATAGGAGATGAGCCCCGAGCCTGTGAAGGACATAACCACTGCCTTGGGGATGGTGGCTGAAGTGTAGCACATGTCCAGGAAAGACAAATTCTTCAGGAAGAAGTACATTGGGGAGTGGAGCCTAGTGTCTCTCATCACAGCTGCGATGATGGAGATGTTCCCCAGGAGGCCGAATGTGTAGACAAGCAAGAAAAACGGGATGACCACCAATCTCAGCTGCGGGGTATCTGAGAAGCCCACGAGGATGAAGTGAGTCACTCTTGTGTGATTGGACATGTCTGCTCGAATTGTGTTCAGATGCAGGGGCCACACACAGCTAAGGGAGGGGACAGCAAGAGGAGGCAGGCTCAGATGTGTGTATGCAGCTCCATGTTGTCTACAGAGTCATGGCTTCCATCAGAAAACTATTACCACAAAGCAGCTTATCTAAAGGGCATTTCGCAGAACTCAGAAGGAGGAGAGAGAAAGTAAAAGAGTGTGGGGGAGTTAAAGGAGGGAAGAGGGCACACCTGCCAAAGTTCTATTGCCGGTAAATTCACCCTGTATTCAAGTGGGAAGCAGTCCCGGGTGTTTGCTTTCTATGTAATGAAGCAAATAATTTCATAACCATTTCAATGTTGTTTTAAAAGATAGAGTTTTTTAGTTTTACTCTCATTATTAACACATTTCCATCTTAATAGCCTATAGATTTTCTGAAACTCCTCCTTTTCTTTCTGTTGCTGATTCACCTCTCCAACACACAATACCTTCTTTACTAGTAATATTTTTATTAATTATCCTTTAAATTTTTTTTATTAATTTTTTAAGATTCATTTTTTTAATAAAAAAATCATTCTATGAATAGCATTGGGCCAATGTCCTCCGCTGGGGAGCACATATAATATGTACACTTGAGTTGTAGGTTTGTGTCAATCCCTCTTTCTAGAGACTTGATTTTGTTTATTATTCCTTCTGCTTTTTTATTTTCAACTCTATGGGTGTGTGACACAGGAACACGCTGCACTCTTTCTCTGCCTGTAGAGAAGGTCAGTGCCTGACGATGAGCTCTCAGTGGACATTAGTGAATTGGCAAATCACAGCAAGCATCTGTGGTCTCCCTCAGACATCAGCCTCAGTCCAGACTCTGCCTCTGAGAAACCCCGCCAAACGATGACCCCCTCCCCAGAAATGCTCAAGACCACTCCCACATGGTATTTAAATTTACCCCAGAGAACAAACATGTGGTTTGTGGTCTTCCTTCCCCATCTCCTCTCTGAGGTGCTGGAAGGCCACCCCGGGGAAAGCTGGCATCCATTAAACCTGGGCTTTTTCTAATTTTGTTTGATTTGGTCTGATTCGAATTATTGCGTCTGCGGAGAGGTTTATCGGGGTGAAAAAACTTTTCACCATGGAAGTATCTTTTGCTCTGAGCTCTTTTCCTAGCTCATCAGCAGCTCCAGAGAAGACAACTGCCACAGGTGCTGAACAGGAGCGCCGAGGCTCCCACTTTCATCATGTATTTCCAACCCTTCTGACTGCATGACTATTTGCCTGAGGACCACTGTGGCGAGTCCACAAGACTATACAGCAAATGTACAGCTGACAGATCAGCAGGCAAATTTACAAAAAATATAATATTGTTTAGAACCCGTTTTTCAGAGCTGCGGGAACACCTGTCTTTGGGATAAGTCACTGTTAATTCTGTAGAAACCTCATGAAATCACATTTCTCCTCTCTGTGTTATCCCAGCAGTGCAAAGCTGTTCCTGTAGCATAACGGGATACCGCCCTCCACACCCTGAAACCATGGTTCTCCAACTCATTTTCACTCAGTCAAACCATTGTTCTCATAGCCAAAATCTACAGAAACTAGTCACCCACAAGTATCTTTACTGACAGGATTCATCAACAAGGAAGGAGCCGATATGTCTGCTCCAAAAGCAGACTCAGGAAGGTGTAATCTATTGGCCCTTTGCTCTAACCTAACAAGGTATTAATATTCTGTATTTATCCTTCACCTTGGTTTCGATTAACATAAGATCATAGCCCAGGAAACTGTTTTTACCTTTACCCCTAGAGATATAGAAAAAAAGGTTTGAGTTGCTTAATCAGACTCAGAGAAATTAATTCTCACTTGGGTACTGTCAGGCACCCTGCTGGAGTCAAAAACAAAGTCCCCAAGAGATTCCTTTTAACTCAACCAGCTACAGGCACCTTGCCTCCCTCCCAGATCCTCGCTATACATACCAACGCTGTGTTCCCGATATTGCCTGGGAGCTTCCCAGCCCAGCTCCCTCTGAGATGTAAGGCCCTTTTTACCCTTTTTCCCCATTTCCCTTTTACCCTTCTTCACTTTTCCCCCTTCTTCCCTTCCTTCCCCCAACCCGTCTTCTTTTCCATCCCCCAAGGAATAAAGAAACCAGCAGAAGGAACCTGCTCCAGTCAGTCAGTTTGTTCTGCCCCTCAGATCCTTTTCCACTGCCATAGAGAATCTTAGCTGAACCCTGTGGGGGTGCTGAGGCTGGTACTCAAGGCCATCCTGATAGACCTCCCCCAAACCTCCATGTGAGCTGGGAGGGAGCAATGCAGGCATGTGGGCCAATGAAGGCACCGGTTATAGCCTGGGTGCTGGACTAGATTCTGGGCAGCTGCAGGAGCAGTGTGGGGATTTCCCTTAGGAAAGGCAAATGTGCACAGGGCTTGGGAAAGGGCAAAGACTGCAGAAAGCACAACTATTGGTTTACTATGAGTGGGACAGAAGTGGCTTTAGCCGTACCTGGAATTCCTGGAATAGCTTATCAGATATGTCCCATTGAATGGAAGGAGACATACTTAAAGGGGTTGGGTGTGGAGGAGTGGGTGTAGAGCTCCTGGTAACAGCTCCAAGTTTTCTGGGACTGGAGAGACGACTCAGAAGTTAAGAGCACTCGATGTTCTAAAGAATTGGGTTCAGTTTCCAGCACCCACATGGCAGTTCACAATTGTCTGTAACTCCAGTTCCAGAGCATCTGACACCCTCATACAAGCATGCAGGCAAAACCACAACGTACATTAAAGGAATAAATATTCTAAAAAACTGTGTTTTCTGCAGTTTTGTAAAATCCACAGAAATACAAGCAATATAAGTATATCTCTAGAAGTCAGAGGTGAGAAAGAGTCTTCTCCTGTGGAAAAGGATTAACCTTGGGTTGCACTGACCCTGAGGGGTCAGCAGGCTGCAGCCAGAAAGACTCTAGGTTCACTGGTGTGGTGACTGTGATTGTCACCTTGACTGAGGCAATGTAATGGTGGCTGTGGGCCAGGTGCTGCCTCCTCTTTCACTCCCTCCATCTTTCCAGTCGTCCCTTCCTAAATCAGCATGACAAACCCTGGCACAAGATAATTACTTACGGTTTTGAAGAAAGCCAAAGCAGATCCTGACTGGTTCCTCTGGCTGAAGGACTGATAGAACCTGATGGGATATGGATTTTGAAAGAAAATAACATTAAAGTTGAAGATATTTGCTAATGTCATTTGTAAAAATGAGAGGACATTTACAACATTTGTTTTTGGGCTTGTGGAAACATGTAACTTCCAAGTTTTGACACACTTCCTCTAAGAATGCCCTTGTCAATGTAACAAACATTAAATACCAACACAACTGGGACTATGTTTTAACATTATGTCTTTACATTGCAAGTCTCCCTCATTTGTCTACAAATGACTCAGACTTGCAGTTTTTGTCTCTATAAATCATGTTTAATATTCAAAGTGTAACTTGGTTATGAAACTAAAAGCAACTTACTGATAAAGGTGTGTGTAAGAAAGTGATGTGTTTTTAAACACAAAGCAAAGGAAACCAGCCTACAAACCACAATTGCAGAGAACTTAGATAACAATGAGGACACTAAGAGAGACTTATGTAGATCTAATCTACATGGGAAATAGAAAAAGACAAGATCAGCCTGGTCTACAAGAGCTAGTTCCAGGACAGGCTCCAAAACCACAGAGAAACCCTGTCTCGAAAAACCAAAAAAAAAAAAAAAAAAAAAGACAAGATCTCCTGAGTAAATTTGGAACATGGGGATCTTGGGGAAGGGTTGAAGAGGAGAGGGGAGAGGCAGGGAGGGGAGCAGAGAAAAATGTAGAGCTCAATAAAAATCAAAAAAAGAAAAAAGAAAAAAAAAAAGAAAGTGCTGTGTTATTACTAACCTGTATAAACTGGGGAAGATTTCTGCTTTGAACTGTTCTCCTTATTTGTACCAGCCAGAGTGGTTGCTCTCTATTATTAAAAGATTTTTTCCTTTATTAGTCTCTAAGTGCATGGAGTGATTTCTCACTGAAAGCCATAACAGCAGCAGAATTGTCTTTCTGTCCCTGTCTTATTGAAGTAGTATGATGTCCAGGCTCATCTTCCTTGCTGACAGAGGAAGGACTTACCTCTTTCCCATAGACTGTGTCCCCTGTATGGATGTCATCACTTTTTATACATTTCTGCACTGGTGGGCACTTCGGTTGTTTTTGTTGCTCAACTACTTCCAGGAGTGCTTCAGCAGACACAGCAATGCAAACATCTCTTCAGTGTATGGATTTAAATCCCTTTGGGTAAGAACTCAGAGTTGGGTGTGTTAGACCCTGGGACTATTCTCTTCCTAGCTTTCTGGGGATTCTACATTCAGCTTTTTGTAAGTGGTAAGAAAGTGAGGTGATGAATGAATTAGCTTATTCTCTGGTGCTCAGGCACTGAAATATCACATAAAACCTACTAAGTTATCACTAGCCCAAAGCTGAATAAGGCCTGTAATCACAGGGTTTGGGTGACGGCAGCAGGAGAATCAGAATTTAAGATAATTCTCGGTTGTCTAGAGAGTTTGAATGTAACTTGGGATACATGAGGGCCTATTTAAAAAAATTTTTAAGTATACCAAGAAAAATATATTGGCTACATAATTCAGTTCAGAATAAATAATACAGTTGATTATATTCTGTCTTCCGTGAGGAGGAGAGAAATGAGTGTTTGTACTTAGCCTGCTTTCTCCTTTATACAGTCCAGGGTCCCTGCCCACACGGTTCTGCTTCACACATCAGTTCATCCATGCCAGACAATCCCTTGTAGAGATTCTCAGAGGCTAGCCTTAGTGTGAGCAATCCCTCATAGGTATGCCTTGAGTTTCATCTTCTAGATGATTCTAGTTCTGATCAAGTTGCCTGTGTGATTAAATATCTTAGTAGTTCTTTAGCAGCAGATGTGGGGACCTGCCTTTCCTCTCTGTTGATGGAGTTGAGTCATGACACTTGACATGAGCTGAGGACCAACATCCCCTGCTATGTTTTCTATTTCAGCCTTAGTTCCTAGCTCACTGGGGCCTGAATTTCCAGAGTCAACTTCATTATTCAGGTCTCTGGTGAGTTCGGATCCTGCTTTCCCTCAAATGGACTCATTAACTGAATTTAGATGTAGTTTAAAAGGCAGATTTTTTTTGATTGTGTGTATTATTTTCAATTTCTATGAAATTTTAGTTCCTAGACACTGTAAGAGAAGGACCAGCTCAGACTCAGACCAAAAACAAAAGAGACAATGAAGTACAACACTGGATACAGAGCCAGTCCTTGTCCACTCAGATGCTGCTCTGCATTCCATCCTCAGCGGGCATCTCTCTAGATCTGGAAGCCGCCTTCTCCCACCCCAGTGATTTAACTGGCTTCTTTGAATTCCACAGATATTACATGGCTTCGTTTACTGAAGTTTTGTTACCAGCCATTTGTACAGTTGGTGCTTGAAGAAAGGGAATTCTGGCCATTGGTGGTCCTGATTGACTGCGTGAGATGCAGTTAGGCCTCATGGAGGTGGAAGCAGAAGACATGTGGAGGAGGCTGAAGCTATCTAGACTGCAGAGAATGTACTCAGGAGCAGTAAAGGATCGCTTCAAGACACTTGTGAAATGGGAGAACTCTATATAATCTTGTGCTTTTCCTTCAATCAGATCTTCAATGAGAATGTAACCTCTTTAGCTTATTGATGGTCAATGATTTGTTAGAAAACTGTCTTAGCTACTGTACCATGTCTATCACCAAAACACTTGACTTGGGTATGCAGTTTTAGAACACAGGATCCATTAACATGGGCAAGGCATGTCAGGGTGGAGTAGCTAACATCAAAGCAGACCCAGAAACAAAGAAAAGTACAATGCTGGGATTCTTGGCATCGGTCTCCAAGGTCAACCCAGTCAAGCTGACAGCGAGGGTCAGTCATCCCATAAGCATGCATGGGAATCTGCTCAGGACCTGGTCTTGTGTTAAGGATCACATGTTCTGAGATGCAGAGCCCGCACCTCCAGCACGTTACTGTGCAGTTTGCCAGGAATTGCTTATACAGAGCCTACATCATTTTGAAAATACATAGGTGGGTAGCAAAGATGCCCTCGGTACAGGGTGAGGCACCTGTACACATATTTAAATCAAAGTGGTCTCAGTAGAGTCTGGAGCTCAGGTTCGAAAATCAAAACTTTTTCTTGCCGAGTCTAAGTCTGCATTGGCCTTAAGACAGTTTCCTCACACTTTCCCTGATGTCTTCTTAGCTGATGCTATTTGTCCATGAATGGACAGATCCAAAGCTTAATAGAAGATGCATTTATATTGGTACTTAGATGTGAATATAATTTTAAAGAGAATATAGTGGTTCTTCAATGCCAAAACCATGAAAAAGTATGCATCAAAACATAACTTAACTTTCAATATAGAATACAGTCAAGCCAGAGGCGAAGAAATCACACTTTGGAGCCAAGTATCTTTGTGTCTTTTGATTAGAGTATTTCTAGGTGTTGGAGAAGGTCAGGTGAGATACCTGAACACAACCAGCTCAGCGCAACCCTGAGCAAAGGTGAAATTATTGTATAAGAGGAGGGGGATCTTTTTGGAGTTGTCTGCAACTGCCATGCCTGTGTTCTTCCTTTTGTTTCCTGCTTTGCTTCCTGCTCTTGAGACACTAGGCCTGTGTTTTCATTCTTTTGCCACCTCATCCGTCCACATAATGATGCACTCTTTCCTCTTTCATTCTTTCATCTCCTCCACAAAGGCCGAATGCTGGCCTTACCTCAGGCATGCTGACCCGACCTCAGGGATGCTGACCCGACCTCAGCGATGCTGACCCGACCCCAGGGATGCTGACCCGACCTCAGCGATGCTGACCTGACCTCAGGGATGCTGACCCGACCTCAGGGATGTTGACCTGACCTCAGGGATGCTGACCCGACCTCAGGGATGCTGACCTGACCTCAGCGAGGCACCCTATGTACAGCCCACCAACAGTTACTCAATGACTCCAAACCTCAGGAATCTAGTGTCTAACATGGATGGAAAATGTCCTTCTTAAAACAAAATTCCGTGAGGCCCTGACAGTTACTAAAAGCAACTTGTGCATTGGACCTTCTCAATAAGTTTGGCTTCTGTTTGATCTTTCCTTTATTTTTTTTTGGGGGGGGGGGGAGACAAGTTAACCCTGTGTTGGCAGAGTTACTTCCAGCTCTACTTGGACTGTGAGATCCACAGGAGGCTGGGATCTACTTCTGAGTGCCAGGCATCAGAGAAAGTAACTCATGATTCCTGCCAACTCAGACAGCCTACCATGTGAATGGTTTTAAGTCAAGGTTATTAGTTAGTTGGCCTTGAATTACTCCCTGGTCAAGAAGGCCTTGAATTTTCAATGTCCCCTGCCTCTACCTCTGAAGTAGCTGTGCTGATAGTCTTGTTCCATCAGGCCATTTCCAATATTCTGAATTGTGCTGAAGATACGTGAACAACTTTAGAAGCAGTAATCATAGCAGGTGCTGTCCCAATATGTAAACAAGCCTGATAAGCAAAACCACATATTCTGTCTTATGCCCAGTTGATGATATATTAAGAACCAGCAGTGAAATCATACTCAGAGTAGTTGTGATATAAAGATACTCAGCTTTTTCATAAAAATTTTTCACTAATTTATAGACCTACGATTTTCCTAAAAGAAGAGCAAGTTGATGGATTTACAATGAGCATATCACTTGCAATTAAGCAGAGAGGATTTTTTTATTCATTTTGTTTTACCCAATCAGCTCTTACCAGGTGGAATGATGCTCACTTTCTGTGTCTAAAGGTCATCAAGTGATAGAATGGACATTAGGAGTGTCTCAGGTGGTAAAACAGTTGTCCTGGTAAGGAATTGCTGGAGGTGTAGATACATGAAGCTGTCTGGTTGCATTTGTATGTCTTAAATATTTTGAAGTGATTCAACTTCCAGTTCATATGGGAAAGAAGATAGTTTGATTTGAGATGGCTGGGGAGCTTGCTCTGGGAATACGTTTGGTTCCTGTCTGGTACCATTGACTAAGACTTTTCAGGGTCCCTGTGGGTTATCTTAGAGCAATTAAAAAACATTTCCTGGGGCTGCATGAAAATGCCAGTTAGTATAAGAAAACTATGGTTCGATTTTTCAGAAATCTCAGACTTGAGGCTCTATGAGACAGATTTTTAAGTAAAAAATTATTTGTATTCTGTTCAGGCCACAAATATGAAATTATGAAATATGAACTCAACATTTTCCTTGTCCAAGTTCATAGGGAATGTAGGAGCATCAACCAACTCCACTGCACTCTTATATCTGCTGCTGTGATCTGTGACACTAAACATGTGATTCCCCCAAAGCCTTGTCTTGCCTTACAGACATTCATGGATGATGTCCTTAAAATGGTAGGCTTGTTATTGCATGCCATAAATGACCCTTGGGAGCTTACCACTATTTTTTTTTTTTACTGTAGTATACAACAGGATCTATTATTCTTTTAAATACATCTAGATTGGTTGACAGAAAACCGAACCCAGCACTGATGGGGCTGGGGAGGAGGACTATGAACCTGAGGCCATCCTGGGCTAAGATACACAGTCTTGTCTAAAGGCAAATAAAGCAAAGTAAACGTGTGTGTGTGTGCGTGCACATGCGTGCCTGTGTGTGTCTTATATACCTACACTATTGGTGTTTCTTCTACAATATCTGCTCTGGTACAGTTTGTTTCCTGAGATTTGCCAAGGTCCTTGTGGAAACATAAATACAAAAGGAAACAGATGCAAATCTGATGTCTAAAGTTCTATTCGATATTGCCCAGGTCTCCCTCCTGTCTGGCTTGATTTCACCTACTGAGCAGTTCCTCCCCCCAAATTCTGCTGCACCAGACCTACCCCTTTGGTGGGCCTGCCACATGTTGACTTAAATAGACCTATAACTGCTAAAGAAATAGAAACTGTCGTCAAAAGTCTCCCAACCAAAAATAGCTCAGGACTAAATGGTTTCAGTGCAGAATTCTACAAGATTTTCAAAGAACTAATACCAATACTTCTCAAATTGTTCCACACAATTGAAACAGAAGGAACATTGTCAAACTCTTTTTATGAGGCTAGGCTACAATTTCCCTGATATCCAAGCCACAGAAAAACGTTACTAAGAAAGAAAATTACAGACCAATCTCACTTATGAACATTGATGCAAAAATAATCAATAAAATACTGGCAATCTAAATTCAAGAACATATCAGACAAATCATCCACCATGATCAATTTGGCTTCACCCCAGAGATAGTTCAACATACAAAAATCTGTAAATGTAATTTACTATATAAACAAACTGAAAAAAGACACATGGATTATCACATTAGATGCTAAAAAAAAAACCTTCGACAAAACACAAGATTCCTTCTTGATAAAGGTCTTGTAGAGAGCTTGGATACAAGGAACATATCTAAACATGATAAAGGCAATATATAACAACAGCCAACATCAAACTGAATGGAGAGAAACTCAAAGTGATCTGACTGAATTTAAGAACAAGACACGGTTATGCAATCTCTTTTTATCTATTAAATATAATACTTGAGGTCCTATCTAGAGCAATACGACAACTAAAGGAGATCAAGGGGATACAAATTGGAAAAGAATCAAACTCTCACCATTAGCTGATGATATGATAGTTTACATTAAGTGATCCCGAAAATTCTATCAAGGAACTTCTACAAATCATGAATACCTTCAGCAATGTAGTGGAATACAAGATTAACTCAAGAAAATCAGTAGCCCTTCTATACACATATGATAATTGAGCTGAAAAAGAAATCAGAGAAACATCACCCTTCACAATAGCCACAAATAACATAAAATATCTTGGAGTAACTCTAACCAAACAAGTGAAAGGCCTATATGACAAGAACTTTAAATATTTGATTAAAGAAATTGAAGAATACACTAGAAAATGGAAAGTTCCCTCATGCTGTTGGGTAAGTAGAATTAGCTCAGTAAAAATGACAGTCTTACCAAAAGCTATCTACAGATTCAATGCAATGCCCATCACAATCCTAGCAAAATTCTTCACAGACCTTGAAAGAATAATGCTCAACTTCATATGGAAAAGCAAAAATCCAGGAGAGCCAAAATAATCCTATACAATAAACGAACTTCTGGAGGCATCACAATCCCTGACTTCAAACTCTACTACAGAGCTACAGTACTGAAAACAGCCTGGTATTGGCATTAGAACAGACAAGAGGACCAGTGGAACTGAATAGAAGACTCGGATATCAATCCACACATCTTCAAACACCTGATTTTTTGACAAAGAAGCAAAAAATATCAAATGGAAAAAAGAAAGCATATTTAACAAATGGTGCTGTTATAGCTGGATATCTGAATGTAGAAGAATGAAAATAGACCCATATCTATTGCCATGTACAAAACTCAAGTCCAAATGGATCAAAGACCTCAACATAATGCCAACCATAATAAACCTCGTTGAAGAGAAAGTGTGAATTCTACTTGAATGCATTGGCCCAGGAGACCATTTCCTAATATAACCCTAGCAGCACAAAAACTTAGAGAAACAACTAATAAATGGGACCTCCTGAAACTGAGAAGCTTCTGTAAAGCAAAGAACATGGTCAATAAAACAAAATGGCAGCCTACAGAATAGAAAAAAGATCTTTGGACAGAAGGGTGATCTTCAAAATATACTGAGAACTCAAGATTCTTGACATCAAAAGAACAAATATTTCAATAAGAAAATGGGATCCATACCTAAACAGAGAACTCTCAACAGATGAATCTAAAATGACTTAAAGACACATAAAGAAACACTAAACATCCTTAGCCATTAAAGAAATGCAAGTCAAAACAACTCTGAGATTTCATTTTATTCCTGTAAGAATGATCAAGATCAAAAACACTGATGACAATTTATGCTGGAGAGTATGTAGAGTAAGGGGGAACACTCCTCCCTTGCTGGTGGGAGTGCAAACTTGTATAGCTACCTGAGCTCACCAGGACCAGTCCCTTCCTTCCAATTAATTCATGTCTTTCTGTTCTAGTCTTATCCAGTCTCTTGCTGGAGTACAGCTCTGATGCTGTAGACCCGAGGGGTCTCACTAGATGCAACCCTGTTCCTGATTCATTGAACACGGTGGGATAATCAGCATCCATTGCTCATGTCCTTGTTTTCCCCAAAGACATACAACTTAATTTTTAAGGGATGCAATAAAATTATTGGAATATGATAAATGAATTTAGTGTAGGATTTTTTTTTAAACATTTGGGCTTGAAAACTTGAGAACAAGACTTCTTGATTGAATTTGACCACAAACTCAACACCTGGGATTTCCATTTTTAATCCTTTTTCTCAAGCACTGCCTTGTATCTCTGTGGTTGTGAATTTGCTGCTACAGAATAAATCATTTGTCTGGATTGTTTGTCTGGCTGTGGTCTCTGTATTGGATTTGCCTGAAGGTGGCTAATATCAGCAGCTAGGGCATGAAGAATTTTGACTGTTGAATTGACTTCATTATAGCCATATTTCTTCATGTGTTTTCACAGACATTGATTTTGAGCAGGCAAAATCAACGTGAAAATTCTAAATAAACTCAGCCAAGTCACTAGCTGATGTACACACTCCCTTCTGGAAGATCTCAGAATGTTTTGACTTTACTGTGCAACCCCAGCGCTGGAATCCCGTAGGTGGTTTTCCTATAGACACAAGCATGTGTGCCCTGTGCTCCATGCATAGTCAAAGCACCATGTAAGACAGTGATGCAGCAAGGGAACACGCAGAGCCATTAGCGGCTGAACTAATGAGGGGAGGCTCTGGAATGGAGGAAAACTTTTTGTAACTATTTGGACGGTAGTCATGGGACTCATTAGGCTAATGAGATGACAGTCTCCTGGAACTGTTTTTCAGAGCCCCTTGGTGAGTCTTGTGACTTACACTGTAGCCAAAAGTTGGGATCTTTGGGGAAATTAAGAGACTAAAGAGTGAGTGTCATCCTGGGACTGAAAAATATGTGTCCCAGAGCTTCTCTAGGGGCAATGCGCCAAGAAAGAAGTGGTCCCACTGTCTGTGAGAGGCTAGAGCTAGAATAAGCCAGTAGAACTCTACGACCTCAGCTAGGTGACTCTGCTTGCCTTGCTGTCAGTCACCCTAACCACCTAACATGGAGATAAAAGAGTAGGACTTTTGCTTTAGAAGAATGAATTTGATTGGAAAATCTCTCCTTTAAGACCTGAAGAGGCAATATGTCTTGTGCACTGTTCCTCTGCATAGACTTTGCTGCTGGTATTGGTCATTAACCATGTACTAAAGGGGCCATAACCTCATTTTCTCAAGCCTCCTCTCAACACATCCTCTGCCCTTATTCTTAACTGGCTACCATGACAGTTCTGTGCTGAAAGTGGGCAGGGGGCAGGAAACCTTCATTAAACACTTAACTTTGGCAATTATATACAAATCAGATCTTTTTTTTTTTGATTTTTCGAGACAGGGTTTCTCCGTAGCTTTTGGTTCCTGTCCTGGAACTAGTTCTTGTAGACCAGGCTGGCCTCGAACTCACAGAGATCCGCCTGCCTCTGCCTCCCGAGTGCTGGGATTAAAGGCGTGCGCCACCACCGCCCGGCTACAAATCAGATCTTAAAAACATCATTTCTTGGCTACCTACCACAAAAAAACAGGAAGTAAACTAAATAAGCCTGACTTGTGTTTTAAGACTTTTGTGTCAAGCTTATCTATAGATACAACAAAGAGTGAAAACATCAAAAGTAAGGTACTTGGAAATGAGAAAATAGAGAGTAAGACACAAGCTTGTTAGAGCCCAAAGAAGCCAAAGGACTAAGTGGTTTACATAGAAGAGAGTTAAGCATTTAAGGAAGAACTAAAGATATTTTAAGATTTAAAAAAAACAAAACAAAAAAGAGAGAGGATACCAGAAATTATACTACTATCAAGAGATAAGCTTCAGGTTTCTCAGGCATTGGTTTGGGTGTCTACATAGTACATCTTTCAGGAAGCTGTGTTTGGGTAAAAACAGGTCCTCTGAGTAGCGAGTTATCAGTGATCCTTGGTATTTCTGGAAGATCCTAGGAATCCTTCTGTGTTTTGTTTATCATAAGCCTTTTAAAAGGCCTGTCTTTGACCAGCGTTGCCCACTTTAGAATTAAGAAGAGGTCACTGCCCATAAACCTGCTCAATCTAGGGAAGCTGTTTTGGGTTAGATGACCTGAACTAGTCTTTCTCTTTTTCTCAGAATGGTTTTCAACTATTTTAAAATGAGTTTGCCTCTATGGAGAAGAAGCCCCATGCAATACATATTTTTTGAACTAGCCTTTATTATAACATTGTATAGATGAATGAGATTTACTGATATTTTCACATATGTATCTGTCATGAATTGGTCAATTCTCTACGCCCCTCTACTACCCTTGATTCCTCTGCCACTCCCTTAACATCCTCTCTAGACCGTGAAAGACCCTCTGAACTGATTTCTGTTCCCTTCTACTCCACACTTCCCCTTCTAGAAATCAGTACTCTACTGTGTATTTCTGTAAGATTGTTTTATTCTTTTCTATAAGTATGTGGGAATGTGTGGCATTTGTCTGGCTGTGTCCAGCTTGTTTTGTTCAAGTGTGTTCTGGAAACTTCAGAGGCCCTTAGTTTGACCTGCAAAACAATGACACCTATGTGTTGTATGTTCAACAAAAATTATCAGTTATTAAATGTGACAAATCAAAAGCTCTTAGGGAAAACGGGTGAATACTCCTGACTTCAGGTTTTCTAATGGAAAATATGACACAGGACAAGTTGAGTTACAGGATATTAAAAAGGCAGGTTCTAGTCTATTATGCTCACGAAGTATATAAAGGAGGATGGTTACTAGATTAAATGATTTATCAAGTAGCCCAAGTAGCTGGAGAAAAGATTCA
Source organism: Microtus oregoni (assembly GCF_018167655.1). Taxonomy (NCBI): domain Eukaryota; kingdom Metazoa; phylum Chordata; class Mammalia; order Rodentia; family Cricetidae; genus Microtus; species Microtus oregoni. The sequence continues at coordinate 39,435,684 of NW_024543074.1, forward strand.
CAGAGCACACATTTGATAATGTTCTGGAGTCTGAATATATAAAGATATTTGTCAACACAATAATAAAAGCCCTACAGTTTGATATGGGCGGGGATTTGGCATCAACAGAACAGGAAGCTCCACATAGTTCTGGATCCCACAAAATAGTCCATTCATCAACTCTCAGACTCAGACCTTCTGTGAGACAAGTCCTATGGAACCTCACAAAACAGACTGGCACAGTGCTCACTCTGTGTGGTGCCACACAACTTGGAGGAAGCACATAGACTCAGCTTCTCCCTACAGAGGGGTGGATCTGGTTCTAATGTTGCTGCCTTTGTGGGGACTTTCTGGATGGGAATACACACATGATGGGTCTGAAGGGCACTATGACCAAAAGAACTGTCTGTTATGACACTGAGTCACTGGACACCAGGTCCAGTGGGCAGAAATTAGGCAGCACACTATGAAGAATTTCATGGCTAAATTGGAAATTTTTGTTATTACTAAGTGGGCTCTGAGAGTTCAGAATGAACCTTTTAGTTTCCAGAACATAGCTGGAGAGGTCAGGAAGTGTGTGAAGAAAGGTTGATTAGTGAATTTTCAGATGTCTGAGTCCCAAATATGGTCACAAGAAATATGAAGAGACACTGTGAAACTCTGGAAGATTCGGACTGATATTCACAATCTAACATGAAAGAGGCGGTAGATGCTCTGCTTGTCAGCATAGCTGGCATACGATGCTTAATGAGACCAGCAAGAAGGCTCTGCAGATAAAGGTACCTGCTACACAAACTTGATGACGTAATTTTGGTTCCCAGAGCCCACATAAATGTGGAAGGAGAAAACTGACTCCACAAATACATGTCATGCACACACAATAATAACAAAATTAAAAGAAGCAAAGTTTAAGATGTCCAAATGATTCAATAACAGCAGGAATAATAAGCACAGGGACAACTTGATCAGAGACATATCCAGTGTCCCGGGAGGGCTGGAGCACACAAGCCAAGCAGAGGACAGGCTGAGGTCATCCAAAGCCGGGCCCAACACGACTTTGCAGTCATGGGAAGGATTTCACCTTCTGCTGCAAAGTTTTACAGAGTTGGGGGGATTTTAAGTATGAGTGTGTACAAACAATATGATCATGCACAACCAACATCACTCTGCATATAGTTGGAGTACGAAGCATTGCAGATCGGAACATCTTACCAGATGCAGAGCAAGAAGTCAAGAGTTTCTTTTCTCTATTTCTTCTTGCTTGCTTTTAACAAAATAGTGTCCATTTCAGAGGAGACTGTTAGTATATATGTATGAGGTAGAAAGACCCCCAGAGACCCTACATAAGCTGCAAGCAACAATCACTTGACACCGGAGTTGAGTCAATGGTGATGCTACACTGGGTTCCAGAAGACCAGAGACCACTGACCAGAAGATGGACTGAGTCTTTCCCTGTGATTCTGACCACCATATTGGTTCCCAACACTTTTCCTTTCTCAGAAGGATGTCTACTAAGACTGAGACACAGAGAGCACGTTAAATCACTACTGTCTTTTCAGAAAAATGAACTCATGAGTTTAGATATCAGATTCTTTTTCTGAAGAAGTCCTAAAGATTGTAGTAAAATAGTTTTAGTATATTGCTGTAAAAATACGTTTAAAAGAGAAACTAAACAGAAGTGAAAATTAAATTACTTCAGATAGAAATAAAATTGTAAAAGTCCCTTTCAAACATTCTTTGTTATGAGTTACCTGTGTGTCTTAAAACCTCCTGCATTCAAAGACAGGCATTTTTGTTTCTATCTATTAAAAGTATAAATTACCAATGTTCTTCAACTAACAATGAGGCCGTATTGAGATGAACATGTCAAAAGCTGGAAACTTTAATTTTTTAACTTAAATGTATAAGTATGTGTCTGTGGAGTATAAGTGTGTGCATGCCACCTTTGTATAGGTGCCTGCAGGGGCCAGAAGAGAGCAGTCATTCCTTGATTTCTTTTTTCTTATCTTTGATATCTCTTGATTTCTTTCTTTTTTAAAAAAAATCATTTTTTTATTTTATTACTTTAAAAAATACCAATCCAAATTCTCACTTCCTTCCCTCCTCCACTCCCCTCCCACTCCTCCACACATTCTCCTCTCACCCACCTCCAGTCTTAAGAGAGGGTAAGGCACCCTGCCCTGTGAAAAGTCCAAGGCCCTCCCCACTACATCCAGGTAGAGCAAGGTATACATCCAAAGAGAATAGGATCCCAAAATGCCAGAACAGGCAGTAGAGACAAATCCCAGTGCCATTGTCATTGGCCTCTCAGTCTGCCCCAACTGCCAGCCACATTCAGAGGGACTAGTTTGATCCCATGCTCGTTCATTCTTAGTCCAGTTGGAGTTGGTGAGCTCCCATTAACTCAGGCACATTGTCTCAGTATGTGAACGCCTCATGGTCTTGATTTCCTTGCTCATACTCACCCTTCTCCCACTCTTCAACTGGACCTTGTGAGCTCAGTCCTGTGCTCCGATGTGGGTTTCTTTCTGCCTCTGTTTCTATCTTTGTTGGATGAAGGTTCTATGGTGATATTTAAGATAATCATCAGTCTGACTACAGGGCAAGGCCAGTTCAGGTATCCTCTTCTCTATTGCTTAGGGTCTCAGCTGGGGTCATCCTTGTGGATTCCTGGGAATTTTTCTAGATTCAGGTTTCTTGCTAACCCCCAAATGGCCCCCTCAATCAAGATATCTCTTTCCTTGCTCTCATATCTGTTCTTCTTCCATCTCCACTATCCCATTCTTTCAAACTCTCCTCAACCCTCCCCTTCTCATCTTCTCTTACTCTTTTCCCCTTCCGTCTGCTCCCCACCCCCATGCTCCCAATTTTTTTTTCAGGCATTCTTGTCTGCGTCCAATTTTTGGATGGATCTATATATGTTTTTCTTTGGGTTCACCTTATTACTTAGCTTCTCTAGGATCATGAACTATAGGCTCAATGTCCTTTGTTTATGGCTAGTATCCACTAATGAGTGAGTACATACCATATTCATATTTTTGGGTTTGGGTTACCTCATTCAGGATAGTGTTTTATAATTCTATCCATTTGCATGCAAAATACAATATGTCATTTTTTTATCACTGAGTAGTACTCTAATGTGTAGATGTGCCCACTTTCTTTATCTATTCTTCCATTGAGGGGCATCTAGGTTGTTTCCAGGTTCTGGCTATTACAAATAGTGCTGCTATGAACATAGGTGAACAAATGCTTTTGGATTATGATTGAGCATATTTTGGGTATATTCCCAAGAGTGGGTATTGCTGGATCCTGAGGTAGGTTGGCTCCCCATTTTCTGAGAAACTGCCACACTGATTTCTGAAGTAGTTGCACAAGTTTGCATTCCCACCAGCAATGGATAAGTGTTCCTGTTTCTCCACATCCTCTCCAGCATAAACTATCATTAATGTTTTTGATTTTAGTTATTCTGAAAGTTGTAAGATGATATCTCAAGGTTGTTTTGATTTGCATTTCCCTGATAGCTAAGGAAGTTGAACATGTCCTTAAGTATATTTGACCATTTGAAATTCTTATGCTGAGAAATCTCTCTTTAGTTCAGCACACCATTTTTAAAATTGGGTGATTTAGAATTTTAATGCCTAATTTCTTGAGTTCTTTATATATTTTGGAGATCAGACCTTTGTCTAATGTGGGGTTGGTGAAGATCTTCTCCCATTCAGTATGCTGCCTTTTTGTCTTATTAACTGTGTTCTTTGCTTTTCAGAAGCTTCTCAGTTTCAGGAGGTCCCATTTATTCATTGTTGCTCTTATTGTCTGTGCTACTGGGGTTATACTTAGGAAGTGGTCTCCTGTGTCCATGCATTGAAGGCTACTTCCCACTTTCTCCTCTATCAGGTTCAGTGTGGTCGGGTTTATATTGAGGTCTTTAATCTATTTGAGCTTGAGTTTTGTGCATGGTGATAGATATGGATCTATTTTCATTCTTCTACAGGTTGACATCCAGTTATGCCAGCACTATTTGTTGAAGATGCTTTCTTTTTTCCATTGTATAATTTTAGCTTCTTTGTAAAAAATCAGGTGTTCATAGGAGTGTGGTTTGATATCTGAACCTTCAGTTCAATTTCATTGGTCAACGTCTCTGTTTTTATGCCAATACCAAGCTGTTTTCATTACTGTAGCTCTGTAATAGAGCTTGATGTCAGGGATGGTGATGCCTCTGGAAGTTCCTTTATTGTATATGATTGTTTTGGCTATCCTGGGTTTTTTGTTTTTCCATATGAAGTTGATTATTGTTCTCTCAAGGTCTCTGAAGAATTGTGTTGGGATTTTGATGGGGATTGCATTAAATCTGTAGATTGTTTTTGGCAGGATTGTCATTTTTACTATGTTGATCCTTCCTATCCAAGAGCATGGGAGATCTTTCCATTTTCTGGTATCTTTTTCAATTTCTTTCTTCAAAGACTCAAAGTTCTTGTCAAATAGGTCTTACACTTCTTGGTTAGTGCTTTATGCTATTTGTGGCTATTGTGAAAGGTGGTGTTTCTCTGATTTCCCTCTCAGCTTCTTTATCCTTTGTGTATAGGAGGGCTACTGATTTTTTTTAGTTGATTTTGTATCCTGTCACATCACTGAAGGTATTTATCAGCTGTAGGAGTTCTCTGGTAGAGATTTTGGGGTCACTTATGCACACTATCATATCATCTGAAAATAATAAAAGTTTGACTTCTTCCTTTCAAATTTGAATCTCTTTGATCTCCTTATGTTGTCTTATTGCTATTGCTAGAACTTCAAGCAATATGTTGAAAAGATAGAGTGGACAGCCTTGTCTTGTTCCTGATTTTAATGGAATCACTTTGAGTTTCTCTCCATTTAATTTGATGTTAGCTGTCAGCTTGTGGTATATTGCTTTTATTATATTTAGATATGATTCTGGTATCCCTAATCTCTCTAATACATTTGTTATGAAGTGGTGTCGAATTTTGTCAAATGCTTTTTTGGCATCTAATGAAATGATCATATGGTTTTTTTCTTTCAGTTTATTTATGTGATGGATTACATTGATAGATTTTCATATGTTGAACCAGCCCTGCATCTCTGGGATGAAACCTACTTGATCATAATGGATGATTTTTTTGATGTGTTCTTTGATTCAGTTTGCCAGTATTTTATTGAGGATTTTTGCATCGATGTTCATGAATGAGATTGGTCTGTAATTCTCTTTCTTGGTTGAGTCTTTGTGTGGTTTTGGTATCAGGGTAACTGTAGCCTCATAAAAAGAGTTTCTGTTTCTATTACGTGGAACACTTTGAGGAGTATAGGTATTAGCTCTTCTTGGAAGTTCTGGTAGAATTCTGCACTAAAACTATCCGGCCCTTGTTGGGAGCAGTGAGAGCCCAGATTCTGAATTTCTTGTAATCCCCTGATCTGAGTGCCTACAGCTGCTCTGAGCACGAGAATTCAGGAGTTCCTGATGGCAGGAGAGTGGTTTCTGGTGGGTTTGGCTGGGGCGTGGCTATCTCTATATAATCTGCCCCTGAAGACAATAAAGGGGGCATTCTTGGGGAATTCAAGGATGACCCGTGTCACTGTCTTTCTGTCTGTGTGTGTTTGTGTATTTTAACCTCCAGCCCGCTTGCCCAAAGCTCACGAACTGGGTGCCAGCACACAGAGCACAGACACGGGGGTGCGGTGTGTGGCAGGCCCTGAGCTTTCTCCATTTTCTTTACATGGGCACTTAGTGCTATGAATTTTCCTCCTTAGCACTGCTTTCATAGTGTCCCATAGGTTTGGATATGTTATGCCTTCATTTTCATTGAATTTAAGGAAGACTGTAATTTCTTTCTTATTTCTTCCTTGACCCAGGGGTGGTTCAGTAGTTGACTGTTCAGATTCCATGAGTTTTTAGGCCTTCTGGGGGTAGTATTGTTGCTAAATTCTAACTTTATTCCATGGTGATCCAATAAGACACAGGTGGTTACTCTATTTTTTTTGTATCTGTGAATGTTTGCTTTGTTACCAAGTATGTGATCAATTTTAGAGGAGGTTCCATGAGGTGCTGAGAAGAATGTGTATTCTTTCCTGTTTGGGTGGAATGTTCTATAGGTGTTGTTAAGTCTGTTTGATTCATTACATTTGTTAGTTTTCTTATTTCTTTGTTAAGTTTCTGTCCATTGACCTGTCCATTGGTGAGAGAGGAATGTTGAAATCTCCTACTATTAGTGTGTGGGGTTTAATGTGTGATTTAAGTTTTAGTTATGTTTCTTTTATGTATGTGGGTACTCTTATTAATATAATATTCAGGATTGAGACATCAATCTTGATGAATTGTTCCTGTCATAAGTATAAAGTGTCCTTCTCCATCTCTTCTGATTGATTTTAGTGTGAAATCAATTTTATTTGATATTAGGATAGCCACAGTGCTTGTTTCTTTTCCATTTGATTGGAAAAGCTTTTCCCAACTCTTTACTCTGAGGTAGTGTCTGTCTTTGAGATGAAGTGTGTTTCTTGTGAAGAGCCAAATGCTGGATCCTATTTTGTATCCATTCTCTTAACCTGTGTCTTTTTATAGGTTAATTGAGTCCATTGATATTAAGTGATATTAATGAGCAGTGGTTGTTAACTCTGGTTATTTTTTTGGTGGTAGTATTTGTGTGTTTTCATTCTTTGGATTGTGTTGTGGAGTGTTATCAGATGTCTGTGTTATTGTGGGTGTTGTTAGCTTCCTGGGGTTGAAGTTTTCCTTCTAGTACTTTCTGTAAGGCTGGTTTTGTGGATATGTATTGTTTAAATCTGATCTGGTTTTGTCATGGAGTATCTTGTTTTCTCCATCAATGGTGAAAGAAAGCTTTGCTGAGTATAGTAGTGCGGGTTTGCATCCATGGTCTCTTAGTATCTGCAGCACATCTATCCAAGACCTTTTTGGTTTCATGGTTTCTATTGAGAAGTCAGGTATAATTCTGATAGGTTTAACTTTGTATGTTACTTGACCTTTTTCCTTTGCAGCTTTTAATATTCTTTCTTTATTCTGTATGTTTTGTGTTTTGATTATTAAATGGTGAGGGGATTTTTTTTGATCCAGTCTATTTGGTGCTCTATAAGCTTTTTGTACCTTCACAGCGATATCCTTCTTTAGGTTACAAAAGTTTTCTTCTACAATTTTGTTGAATATATTTTCTGTGCCTTTGAGCTGGAGTTCTTCTATCCCTGTTATTCTTAGGTTTGGTCTTTTCATGGGGTTTCAGATTTCCTGAATGTTTTTTGTTAGGAATTTGTTGGATTTTATGTTTTCTTTAACCAATGAGTCTATTTTCCCTATAGTATCTTCAGCGCCTGAGCTTCTTTCTTCTATCTCTTGTATTCTGTTGATTATACTTTTCTCTGTAGTTTCTGTTTGTTTACCCAGATTTCCCATATCCAGCCTTCCCTTGGTTTGTGTCTTCTTTGTTACTTCCATTTCGGTCTTCAAGTCTTGAACTATTTCCTTCACCTGTTTGATTGCTTTTTCTTGGTTTTCTTGGACATCTTTGAGGTATTAGTAATTTCTTCTAACTTCTTGTTTATCTTCTCTTCTATTTCTTTAAGGGAGTTTTCACTTTCTCTTTAAAGTTCTTCATCGTTTTCATAAAGTTACGTTTAACATTGTTTTCTTCTACTTCTTCTGGGTTAGGATGATCAAGTCTTCCTGTTGTGTGTCTGCTGTATTCTAGTGTTGCCATGTTGTATTTTTAGGATGCTGAAGGATTTCTTGCTTTGGTGCCTGCCCATCTCTTCCTTCAAATGAGGCCATCAGTGTCTTGGTATCTTGGTTCGATCTTTGCTGCTGCTGTCTGAGTACTTGGGAGTTTTTCTTAGTTTGCCCTTTCTTAGGTCCCCCCAGTATTGGAGCAAGCTCTGTTTCAGGGGTCCAAGGACCTCACAGGCGAATATGTGAGCTTGGGGGCAGGGTGGGTTGGGGGAAAGCCCAGCAGCAAGAACACTCCCTGCTGGCTGGCCAGAAAAGTTTAGGGAGTTAGGAAGGGGCCCCTGGATTCTGTACCACTGGGGAAGGCCCCCCCGAGAGTGGCACTTCTGGCTGTCCAGCCGTGTGACTGTTGACTCACCTCTCCGGTCCCCTCAGCATTGGAGCAGGCTGTATTGCAGGGTTCTATGGACATTACAGGTGAAAAGGTAGGCACCAGGAAAAAGAACTTCAGGAATAAATGGTGACACAGCGGCCACATCCTAGTCAAAGCACTAAGTCGTGGCAGCAGATGGAGTGTGGTGGAGGAAGGGCTTGGCCAATACCTGAGGCACTGTGTTGGATTCCACCACAAAGCACCAAATCTTCCTCTTTTGCTCCTTAGACCACCCCGACCCTCTCTTGTTCATCCTGGTCATGTGAGATCTTAGGGTGTGGCAGAGCCTTTCAGGGCTCTTGCTTGAACTTACCTCAGGATGCTAGGGTCCTGGATTATTAATGGCAACGAAACTGACCGCAAACCATTAACTTCTGATTTTGTTGTCTCGTGAGCAAGAAGAATAAGGACGGCATGCAGAGAGCAGAATGGACAGAGTAGAAGGGACTCCAGGAGAAGAATGCCTTATATTTTTTAATTGCCATTTTCTTGGTACAACTGATGTTGAACCATTTATATAATTATTATTATGACATTTTAAATTATATAATCAGGCTATTTTTCTGCCATCTCTTATCAGGGTCTTACGACTGTCTGCATGATCCTTGCTGAGTTAGATGCCCCGATATTTTTCTTGGGGTTTGTGATGACTTGTTTGAATGTCAAGTCAGCACAGTTTAACTGATTTGATTCCTCCACAATGGTAAACTATAACGTGGAACTTTAATCTAAAAAAAAAAAAAACAAAAAAAACCTCAAAAAACACTTTCTCCTGTATTTTATCACAGTATCAGGAAAAATCAGGACAATATTAGTCTGAGAAGCGGGGCCATTGCTGTGATGACCCTGACCACCTAGCTACTAAGTCCTTGGGACAGTTTTGAGGAGTGGAGAAGAACATGGAAGTTTGGGCTGAAAAAGCCACTGAGTGATGTAAGCAGAACTTGAAAAAAAGAATGCTGAGAAATGACAGCAGAAGCCAGCTCAGGAGATTTCAGAGGGAACAATGACTCAACCAGAAACTGGGATAGGACCATTCCTCTGATAGTTTGGCCAAGAATCTGGCTCTATTTGGCTTCTTGTCCCGAGAACCTGAGTGAGGTTGAACTGAGAGGCAATGGATTCTTTTGTTTGGTGTGGTAAATTTCAAGGCATGCTGGTCTTCAGGCTGTCATAGGGAGAGCAGCATTGTAGAGAAGTTTCCAGCATGGGAAGAATGGAAAAACTGTCCCAAGGGAAACCTAATACATTGGAGGCATCATGTCGTTTAATGAGAAAAGGCCTAAGCTGTGGGGCTTCTGCTCCTTAAAAGCAGCCTCACAGGCCAAAGTCTTCCCCCAGGGTTGTGGGGAGTATGTGATAAAAGTGGGAACCTCTGTGCTTTTGCTCAGCACCTGTGGCGGTTGTCTTCTCTGGAGCTGCTGATGAACCAGAACAAGGGCTCAGAAAGCAGTTACTTCCATGGATATAACATATTCTACTAAACCTAACCAGCAGCCTACACATTCAAAGTCAGTGAGTATCTAGGTCTTTATGTTTTCCTACACACGTGAGCTTACTCACAGCTGAGTCTATTGAGACCCCTGGCTCAGAGCGAGGTTCTCAGGCTGATGTCTCAGGGAGACCACAGATGCTTGGTTTGGTTTATCCATTCACTAATGTCCATTGAGGGCTCATCATCAGATACTGACCTTCTCTACAAGCAGAGAAAGAGTACAGCATGTTCCGGCATCACACAGCCATATAGTTAATAAAAACAAGCAGAGGCTAAATAAACAAATCAAGGTCTCTAGGAACAGGATTTATAGAAACCTAGAACCAAGTGTTTCACATTGCATGTTTTCCTCAGCAGAGGACATTTGCCCTGCAGTATTGGTAGAATGATATTCTTCAGCTAAAATATGGAATTACTACTAAAGAAGGTGTGTGTGTGTGTGTGTGTGTGTGTGTATGTGTGTGTGTGTGTGTGTGTGTGTGTGTGAGAGAGAGAGAGAGAGAGAGAGAGAGAGAGAGAGAGAGGATTGAACCAACAATAGAAAGAAAATGAGGAGATTCAGAAAATCTATAGGCTCTCAAGAAGGCAGTGTTAAAATGAGAATAAAATCTAAAAAAAAACCCCACTGTCCTTTAAAATAACATTGAAATGTTTATGAGCTGATTTGCTTCATTACATAGAAAGCAAACTCCCAGAACTGCTTCCCACTTGACTCCATGGAGAATATAAAAACAATAGACAATTGGCAGGTGTGCCCTCTCTCTCCCCTGCTCTAACCCCTCCCTAGCCAATTCTTCTCCCCCTCTCCCTCCTCCTCCTCCTCCTCCTGAGTTCTTTGAAATGCCCTTTAGATAAGCTGCTTCGTGGTGTTAGCTTTCTGATGGAAGCCATGACTCTGTAGACAACATGGAGCTGCATACACACGTCTGAACTTGTCTTCTCTTGCTGTCCCCTCCCTTAGCTGTGTGTGGTCTCCTGCATCTGAACACAATTCTAGCAGACATGTTCAATCACACAAGAGTGAGTCACTTCATCCTTGTGGGCTTCTCAGATACCCCGCAGCTGGGATTGGTGGTAATCCTGTTTTTCCTGCTTGTCTACACATTCGGCCTCCTGGGGAACATCTCCATCATCGCAGCTGTGATGAGAGACACTAGGCTCCACTCCCCCATGTACTTCTTCCTGAAGAATTTATCTTTCCTGGACATGTGCTACACTTCAGCCACCATCCCCAAGGCAGTGGTTATGTCCTTCACAGGCTCGGGGCTCATCTCCTATCTCGAGTGTGTAGCACAGCTTTATATGTTTTTCACACTCGCGTGCACTGAATGCTTCCTGCTCACGGCCATGGCTTATGACCGGTACGTGGCCATCTTCAGACCATTGCTCTATGGAACCATCATGAGCCACAAATGTTGTGTTGCAATGGTGGTCACTGCCTGGGTGAGTGGAGCCGTCTACTCTTCCTTCCACACTTTCAACACCTTCTCCCTCCCCTACTGTGGACCCAATGTTGTTGAACACTTCTTCTGTGACATCCCTCCAGTCATGAGGCTGTCCTGCACTGACTATCATCTCAATGAGGACATAGGCTTTGCTGTTGGCACTTGCATCGTCATGAGCGCCTTTGCCCTCACGGTCCTCTCCTATGTGGGCATCGTGTCCACTGTTGTTCGCATCCCCTCAGTGGACGGCAGGTGGAAGGCCTTTTCCACCTGCTCCTCTCACCTGACCACAGTCGTCTTGTTTTATGGAACTGGAAGCTTCGTGTACCTGAGGCCCGCCTCTCGGTACTCCCCGACCCAGGGTCGCCTGGCATCTATTTTCTACTCTGTCCTCACTCCGTCTTTGAATCCAGTGGTCTATTGTCTGAGGAACAAAGATATGAAGTTTGCTCTGCAGAAACTTTATTGTGGAGGAAAATATTGAGTCCTCCAAGACTACACTGTGTGGCTCTTATGATCTGATGGCTGTTATGGGACCCAAGCAGTTCATCTTCTTAATCCCCTTTCATTCCTGTGATACTTGGCATTTGTTCGACCTGTAGTGTCTCAATCCCTTCAGATATGCTTCACTCCCTCCCAGTGACCTTTGTCTTTAGCAGCTTATAGCTCCTGCCACAGATGCACATACAAGTGACATATCTCTAGAAATATACACTATTCTCTCTTTAAAGTTTTTCTTCTAAGCCAGATGTGGTGGCTCAGGCTTGCATCAACTGGGAAGGCAGAGGCAGGAGAATTAGGACTTCAAATCCAATGTCAGCTCTATAGTGAGTTCAAAGCCGATGTCCTCGTAAAACCCTAGCTCAAAAAGACCAAAACAGGGGCTGGAAAGATGGCCCGGCTATTAAGAACACCTGCTGCTGGAACAGAGGACCTGCATTGAGTCCAGCGCCATCATGGGAGTAGTTCCATTTCAAGGAAATCCAACTCTCTCATCTGACCTCTGTAGGCACAGCACGCATGTGGTGTGTGCTGCACATACGCAGGCAAAACACTCCTAAATATGAGAAATCCAAAACAAAGCAACCAAATCCTCCAGCTGATATAGTTGTCGAATTCGTGTTTTCTGAGCTGTGCTCATTACAGTAGACAGGATTCGCAGGTCTTTGCCGTCAGCCTGATGCGATGGCCACTAATTTGGATTTTCATTCTTTTTCCTTCATTTTTCTTGGCTCTCCCATAAGGAACACATTTCATTACTCTAAGTGTTCCCTCCCTCAGTGTCCCACTGTTCTCCCCTTTCAGGCATTCGGACCTTCCCCTGAGTTTTCCCATGCTGAAGAATTTTAAGCATCCCTTAACTTTTATTTAAGTGTCAATCCACACCCTCCAACCCTAAACATCTCATTTTGACCTGAATTATCCTCTGTTCTTATTCTGGAATGACCCTCCAGACAGCTCTAGCACCGGCCCTGCATGGAGGGTTCCAGAAACAAGACTAATAATTCAAGCTGAGGGACGCTTTATTGACAGAGCACAGGTGAAATCTTGTACATTCTCCTCAAGAAAGCCATGTGGTTTTGAAGGCTCAGCTTACTTCTTCTTGCCCTCCAGAAGGCAGCGAAGACTCCAAGAGGCTGTTTGAGTCTTGTTTGGGACACAGAGGCCAGGCGCGGATCACATTGATAAGTCATAAAGGCACTATAAAGACAGTGTGACTCTAACTGCCTGAATGTTTTAAGGGACTATATAATGATGTAAGCAAACAAGGCTACAGCCAGCGAACACAAAACCCTTACCTACCTCTACTGCACAGGGACTGGGGGATGCAGAGAGAGATGACAGATCTCATCTTTAATAGCTTAGGTATAAACAAGCACATTTAGGGAAGAAGCTAAGATTATTGCAACAGAGTATTACCTACCAGACAGGGACTCTACTGCCTGGTAAGGCTTCTGAAAAGCAATCGCCTGTGAGCTCATATGAACATTGGGTAGAAAACTTCTGCAGAGAAGATGCAAAGAATCCTACAGGTCAAGGAGAAAAGCAGCTAATTATGAAGTCATTGGTAGGTGTGGTTTTGGGGATTAGAAACAATGGCTACACACTTAACTCTATAAATACTATCACACGTCAAACATCCTGGGTCATGAATGTATGAATGAGTGAATGAAAGAAAGAGCACAAGCTTTGGCATCTGTGTTTAGCTGCTCACCAGAGCCAGGCATGGCTTCTCTCCCCACTGTAGGCTTCTTATGTTTATTTAAAAATAAATCATGTTATAGAAGGTGATTGGAGGTTGAACAGGTATAGAAAGAAAGATGGTGGTTGTCAGGGGATGGGACAGAGGACAGTTGCCTAAGGGGTGAGTTCTGTAGCTGGGTTTCACACTGTGCCCATACTTCTTGCAGCTGGACTGCATACTTGACAGTGGCTGAGATGGGAGATCTTAGAAGATGTGTATTTTGCCATAATGAAAAATTGAAAGTAGTTGGGTGGTAGGAGAGACCTAGAATCCCAGCAATTTAGGAGGCTGGGGCAGGAGGATTGCAAGTTCAGCATCTTCCTGGGCAACTTGAAGAGATTCTGTCTTAAAATAAAAAAGTTGGAGATATAGCCCAGTGGTGGAGCAGCTCCCCTATGTGCAGATGCTCTGAGTTCAATCCCTAGTATTGCAAAAAATAATTAGATAAATTATAAAGATGTCGGTTTACTTAGATTAGAAAGGGTGGTGGTCCTGTGATCTCTGGGCACTGGTCAGAAGATTGACTGCCAGTGGCCATGTCAAGAGAGCAGCAGGTGGCAGTTGAAATTCAGGAAAATAGCTCACCAGGAAGCAAAACTCTGATGGGTGAATCTCGGATAGGCAAGGCCCTGGGAGCCATGGACCCAGAATGTTTCTTATTACTGCTGTGTCTTTGCATGTCTGCCACTGTCATTTTTCTCTGGTATCTCTGGCATGGTGTGAATGGGCATGGGGAAATCCCCACTGTCCTTAATGTAGTCTTGGAACTATCCCATTCTACCGAACATTTTTTAACCTGTGGATTATTATGAAGATGATTTCCTCTTACGCTGTACTCTTCAACTAAAGCAATGATTTTATACAATAATAGTGTTAGTTTAAATAGAATTTTATTGAGGATTTTTAATAAATATAGTAGGGGATTATGATAGAAGTGAATTTAGTGGAATAATTATCATAGGTAAATGTAGGATGAAAGGTTTCCCCTGCCTCTGATAAGCAGAGGTTGCAGAGATAAAAAAATAAAAAAGGAAATATCACACAACTAGCTTCTTTTGAGGAGCCATATAGACTATGGCTTAGGTTAATGATAAAGAAAAACAACTGAGTCCCTGAAGCCTAGCTAGTTTAAATTCTTTAAATGTTGCGAGATACATCCACAGGCTTTGGAGTGCATCAGAGCTGAAGAAGAGCTTTGGGAATGACTTAAGGTTAGACTGAGAAGTTTTTGTCAAATAGCTTTGAGGTGAAAAACCCTAGGAAAGAATTTCAAGTTGTGGAGAGGCACGTAGCTGTGTGAGGGACTCATTAAGATCAGGGAAGAAGAACAGAGCAGCCCAGAGATTCGCTGACGTGCCTTTCTTGCTAGGATTGATGATCGAAGGTGTGACTAATTCCATGTACTCATTTCTGCCCTCAGCTTCCTGATATGAAAGCTGTCGAGGAGTGGGCATGCACCTTGAGGCTTTCATGTAGAGCTGACTGATTCTTTTCCATGTATAAAAGCTTGGGTGTGTGATTCTCTTAAGAGTTCTTATAATGTTAACTTTAGAGATGGTAATAAAATGATAGTTCTTTTCATTGTAACCAGAAAATGCAGCTTGCCAGCGAAAGAGTTGGCTGAGAGAAATACCTTGCTTGCTCACACTCTGTTAATCTGTAACAAGTTACTTGGGTATGTGGGTTCTTGAGACAACTTGGTTTTCACTTGTAATATTTAAAATGTTTAATTATGTAAGGGAAACGGGAAACATGGTTTTTATCTATATTCATTATAATCCTTGAGAACTAGAATGTAACTGCATTGAAGTTTATATATTGCTTGAGTGGGCTATGTAAGCTGTAAGGGAAAAATAAAGACAGAACTGAGGCTGAAGTTGATAGGAAGATCCTAAGAGTGCATGTATGTTTTTTCCATCTCTCCCAGCCCCAGAGAATGAAGTGTTACTTCCTCAGACAGAAAAGTCAAAGGTCTGCCTCAATCCCTGAACTGCTGGAGGCTGGTCTTCATACCAGCAATATTTGACTCTCTCTGTCTCTGCTCTGCCCCACCTTGTGTGTTTGTGTGTGTCAGAGGTGTTTTGTTTTTGCCTTTTCTTCTTCTCTTCTCTTCTCTTCTCTTCTCTTCTCTTCTCTTCTCTTCTCTTCTCTTCTCCTCTCCTCTCCTCTCTCCTCTCCTCCCCTCCTCTTCCTTCCCTCTCCTCCCCTCCCTCCTCTTTCTCTCTCTCTCTCTCTCTCTCTCTCTCTCTCTCTCTCCTTTATCCTTTTCTTTCTAAATTTCACCTGCTTTCAAATCTATTGGTTTTGGTCTCCTCCTCAATCTGTCTTTAGGAATCGATCACCCATGTTGATGTCCCCACTCCAGTCTTTTCTTCCTGGCTAGGTAAGGGACAGCTGCCCTTCCCTAGAGGTGCACAGGAGAGGTGCTACATCTGGATGCTGGGTTCGGGTCTGAGGGCACTGGTGGAGGATCAATGAGACACCAGGAGCCTGAGAGCTTGGAGGGTGGAGTGGACAGAAGCCAGAGAAAGACTGCCAGGGAGGGTGGTGCTGTGGAATCTGGCCGCTGTTGCCTAGAGACAAGAAGGACGCTGTTGCCTGAACACAAGGGGAACACTGTTGCTAGGAGACAGCAGAAGGCAAACTTTCTCTTGGCAAGGAGAAGTCAGATAGCCTGACCTCTCAGAGCAAGGGCAAGGCCATGGCAGGACACATGGGGCAGAAGATGATCCAGGACGAAGTTCATCAGAATCAGATCTTGAGAGAACTATTTCTGAAAGAGCTGCGAACACAGAAGCTGTACACGCAGTATCACGTGAATCCCCTGCGCAAGGGTGAGCAGGCACAAGAGGGTTCGGAGGAGTGGGAGAGCAAGCCTCCTCTGGCTCTATGTTGAGTTTTGAGGGGATCTCTCCCTTCTCTCCCCACATCACCCCAGGCATGAGAGGTGCATCCTAATGCGTCCGAAATTGAGTATTTTAGATGTAGAATAAAGATAAATGATTTGGGGTGGGGGTAGTTGTGCTTCTTAAGTAATTGTACAGGGTTTTTATGTCTGGTTTCTTTTTAATACACCAAGGGGTTTTGTTCTTGTATGGTTTGTTGTTTTTATTATTATTTTGACTTCTTACCCCTGACCTCCCTAAGCTCAGAAGTGGTAAGCTACAAGGAACAGAGCTTGAAATTTCCCCTCCCCTCACCCCCACTCAGCAAAACCACCCCATGCCCCCGATCTCCCACTGTCTTCCTCCTGTGTGACTCCATTGGGTTCTCTGAAACCCTCTGGGCCTGAAACTGAACTCCAGACTCATGGGTCCCACCACTTCCCTGCATTCTTCCTTGGAGCAGCTCACCAGCAGCTTTCTGGCTGAATGTTTGCCCCTCCTGGCCTGCTCTGCTTGCCTGGCCTGCTCTGCTTGCCTGGCCTGCTCTGCTTGCCTGGCCTGCTCTGCTTGCCTGGCCTGCTCTGCTCTGCTTGCCTGGCCTGCTCTGCTTGCCTGGCCTGCTCTGCTTGCCTGGCCTGCACTGCTTGCCTGGCCTAAGCATCCCACTGCACTAGCTAAGGTGTTAGCTTCTCATCACTCCACCTCGCTGCACTCTTGATCATTCCAACCCACAGCTCTCCCAATTAACATCTGCGCAGCTGAACGAAAGGTCCCAATGCCCATGGCAGCCGCTCTGCCTGCTCAGGACATTCGCTCTCTAATAGTGTCTGAGTAGGTCTCTGTGGTCTCCAAACCCCCTAGATTTGTGACAGTCTCAGGAGCTCCAAGTTACTCTCCCTCCAAGCACCAACTTCCTTCCTCCACATTCCTTCCTGTTACCTATGTTAAAAGACCAAACAGACCAGGCCAATCCCTTTGTAAACATTTTGGAGGTCTCCTGCAGTTTTGAGCTGGTTTGAACCCAGCAGCCTCTAAAGTCTCATTGGATCTGGCTCTGGTTCCTTTCCAGCTTCCATCCATTCTGACCCCTCCCCCCACATTTAATTCCACCTCACTCCCACCGAAGAGTCTCCAGCAAAGTCACAGTGCTTACTGTGCTCTGGCTCAGCTACTGCTACATACACACGTACCACAAACACACACACACACCATACACACACACACCACACCCCACCACACACCACACATACCACACACACACACACCACACAATACACCACATACATACCATATACACACACCGCACACACACACACACACCATACACACCACACACACCCACACCCCCCCACATCACACCACACACACATATCATATACACACATTATACACACACACACACCACACACACACACACACCACACACATACCATATACAAACACCGCACACACATACACCACACACACCACACACATACCACACACACACCTCACACACACACACATACCTGACACACACCACACACACATAACACACACTCCTTCCTTCCTTCATTCCCATAGAAACAGATTTCCTAAGTGTGCCAAGCCATCTCCCATACCTACATGCTCCTTGTCTCCAACTTCTGTGCTGCATTAGCCACAGTCAAGTCCAGTCTCGCTGTCTGCAGAAAGTGTGGAGACTTTATTTACCCGTATGTAAGCTAGTTTTTGTCAGGAGACTTGATCACTAAAGTGAGGAGAAAAATTATTCCCCAGTTCTGTTTAAACATTGTCCATTTTACGAATTAAAATGACCCCTGAAGGCCACATGGAGGCTTTCGCAGACAGTGCAGTCTCCTGGCCCAGCCCCTCTGGGCCCATAACTAATGGGGTTCACTGGAATAAAGTGAGAATATACTACAGGGTGTTGGCACTTGCTTTCGTTCACAAAGACTTTGCTAACACACTGGTAACATCTTTGGCATTTGAGTGTGGCTGGGCTGAGAATAGCTAATAGGGTCCGAGACAAAGAACTCCTTGGAGGGCACGGGCTCCCATCACCTTCTCATTCCTCCTGTTCTTCACCAGCTCTCTCCTTTGGATGTGCCTGACTCTGCCAGCTGTCACTCATCTTCTTTCCATGCCTTCTCACACAGTGTACCCACCCCTTCACTCAGGACTCACAGGCACCTCTCGGGGACACTCACCACACACCCACGCCACCACCTCTATGCACGTGGCCTGCTCCCAGGTTCCTTCTCACATGTTATCCCATGTTGACATGCTGTCAGTCACCATCAGAGGGAATACTCAGGAGCTGGGAGCACTTCCTGTCTTGCTCAGTGCTGTCTGCAGTGCTCCCGTCAACTGGAGGATGTGGATTCAGTTTCTCCAATCAATGGCCTCCTGCATGTCCATCCTGTCTTCAGACATGCTTGCTTCTCTGCCAACTTGGCAGCAAAAGTTTCCTCATGCTGGAAACCGGAAGACAGTATCCATGTGGGACACCAGGAGAGTTCCAGTCTTTTAAGGTCAAGTAGGCACTCCTGGCTACGGTACTGGAGTAACAGGCTTGCTGTGAGGTCTTGTTCCTTAGTGTCCTGCACAGTTCCTGGCAGATGCCAGACTCCTTAGTGAATGCTAAACAGAGGCCTTGTCTAAGGTGAATCTTAGGACAATCTTAGGCCCTGCTAATGTGAATTTTGCTGCTTGTTTTCTCTAGTTCACACGATTGCCAGGAAGCCTATGTCTTGGCATGATAACTTGGAGGAGCCTGCAGATGGTGAGTGCTGGGCTTGAGAACACTAAGGGCCAGGGTACAGAGGGTCAGGCAGGCTGTAGATACCTCTCAGGATTCTGCTATCTTGGGGAAGATATGGGGTCCTCTGAAACTGGTTTTAACCAAGGTCACAGGAGACTGACTTTTTAGCTACAATGCCAGGTTACTACCCACGAAGCCAACATCAATGTTCATAAGCCCTTACCTTGTATCCATCCAACCCTCCATCACCCTGAAGTCATAGTGACTGGTTTTAATTTTCAATGCCTCTACCCACTAAGCAAGTTATGGGCAGTGCTCTAACATGCTTCTGTTGCTGTGGTCAAACGCTCTGACCAAAAGTATTTTGGGGAGAAAAGGGTGTATTTCTTCTCACATTTCCAGTTCCCTTTTCCCCAAGGAACATCAGGGCAGGAGTGTAGTGAGGAGGCGAGTAGGCCTGCTTTTTATCCTGCCCAGCTCCGGCATGGCTAGCTTTACACCGAAATAACAACACACAAATTGTATTCATTTAAACACTGCCTGGCCCATTAACTCTAGCCTCTTACTGGCTAACTCTCACATCTTGATTAGCCCATTTCTATTAATGTGTGTAGCACCACAAGGCGATGTCTTACTGGGAAGATTCTAAGCTACATCCATCTTGGGCTGGAGCTCATGGCGTCTGCCTCATTGCCTTCTTCCCAGCATTCTCCTGTTCTCATCTCCCTGCCTCTACTTCCTGTCTGGTTGACCTGCCTATACTTCCTGCCTGGCCAATTAGCATTTTATTAAAATATATGATTGACAGAATACAGACAATTCTCCCGAACCACAGGAGCTTGAAGCAGAAGTCATTGAAGAAGGTTGCTGGTTCACTCAGTCTCTGGCTTGTTTGCTGCAGGCACCTGCTCAGCTGGCTTTCTTATACAGCTCAGGACCACATGTGTAGGAATGGTGCCGCCCACAGTGGGCTGAGCCCTCTACATCAATTGTCAATCTTGACAATCCCTCCCACCCCCGTGGACAAGCCCACCTGTCAATCTGATCTAGGTAATTCCTCAGCCCAGGCTTTCTTCTCAGGTGGCCCTAGGCTGTGTCAAATGGGCACTTTTAAAGCTGATTAGGACAACCAGTTTCATTTTTTTGTTTTCAAAACTTCTCTGAAACAGTTTTTAGGATGATTGCTAGAACTAGGCAAAATAACGCAAGTGCTTAGGATGGGGTGTGGTGTGCAGTGCTTCATAAATGTTGGCTGTTATTTTCATAATTACCCTGTAACAGTCCGCGGGCTGGGGCTAGGAGGAGGGCCTGTTATGAAGGAGCAGGAAGTAGCCTCGTACATACTTGGAGAGTAATTAGGCAAGGGGATGAGTGAGCCAGCATCGCAGACTGGTGCCTCTGTCGGGCAGTGGCATTCTGGGAAGAGTTCTCAAAGACTCCAGGCAGAGGCATGTAATAATAAGAGCAGCGGGGCTGCTTCCCACTGCTCAGCTCCCGGCCACCGGCCACCAGCCACCAGCTAGCTTTACCAGAAATAATTACACAGAAACTGTATTCTTTTAAACATTGCCTGGCCCATTAGTTTTAGCCTCTTATTGGCTAGCTCTTACATATTGATCTAACCCATTTCTAATATTCTGTGTAGCCCATGAGGTGGCTTACCAGGGAAGATCTTAACCTGCGTCTGTCTGGAGTGGGAGAATCATGGTGACTGACTGACTCGGCTTCTTTCTCCCAGCCTTCTGTTCTGTCTACTTCACCTACCTAATTTTCTGTCCTATTAAAGGGCCAAGGCAGTTTCTTTATTTAACCAATGAAATCAACACAAAACAGAAGACTCTCCCCCATCATTTCCCCTTTTTCTGTTTAAAGAAAAAAGAAAGGCTTTTACTTTAACATAGTAAGATTGCCTATAACAAAACAGTTATCAAGCAAGAATTACAGTTACAATATTTATATCTATTTTATCTTGTATCATAACTAAGGAAAACTATAACTATCTATTTAGTCTTCAACTCCATCAAATACGCCAGAAAGATATACTATTACCTAAGCAAATAAGAAATCCAAACTCTAGAAATGACAGAGACATCTTGCTGTCTAGACAGTCACCCAGAGTTCCTCTGAACCATTGGGGCATCCATCTTTGGCCTTCAGGCTCATAGTATCCAGCAGACATTTCCATGAAGCAGGAAATTTCAAAAACAGTTCAGTCACTATCTGCTGTATCTTGTAGAATGTCTCGTAGACTCTTTCATAGATCAGGAACCCTGAAAGACCATCTCACCTTTAGGCAAGTTTAGCAGTCCTCTCTCTGAGGGTTCTGTGTGTCCAGTTTATGCAACAGTCCAGGCAAGAGCAGTTTCTTGCCCAAATGGCTATCAAACTCCATAAGTAGCCTCTTCGATGCCCATCTTCCTCTTGAAGTAGATTGGTGCTGCCAGGAGCAGATATGTCTCATTGTCATGAAAAGCCCTAAGTTATTAAAACATTTAAAATGTCATATTCTGTAATCTTTGAAAGATATGAAGAATGCTGATTTAACTGAAATATATCTCTATATATCTAGAAAATCTAGCTAACATGACTACAAGCTTGATTATTATTGATCATTATCCATTAACAACCTATATTTCCTAATTATACATTACATTTTTAAATGAACTATACAATCACAATATCTTCAGAAATACATATACATATAACAAAATTGGCCTTAAAATCCATACCAATGTAAATTATTTATATATATATATATATATCATATCCCCCTTTAAATGTAAAAGAACATTTATAAACAATATATGGGAACATGGGCACAGTTGTTTCTCTCCAAACTGTTTTTTTCTGAATGGGGTGTTGTTAATCAGGTCTTTTATTGTGTAACCTGTGTGCCAGGTTCATCTCAGTTGGCAGTTGAGCCAAGTAATTTTTTGAGGGTGTTCACAGCAACCTTTCAGGAGGGTATGGTCTATCATACCATATTGGGATAGAAGCAATCCATAGAGTCTCATCCTCTGTGAAAACAAAAGAAGACCCTCTCCAAAGCATCATATCCTTAGACCCAAATTTTGAAGTCATAATACCCTCATGAAATCCATTTTAGTTTAGCTTGGCAGCCCATGTAATGAAATGTCTCTCTGTATTGAGTTCCTTTATAGTCAAAAACTTTAAAGAAAACACAATAATACAAAGAATCCAGACTCTCTGTGAATTTTCCATTTTTACATGGCTTGTTTTTCTTTATTTTTTTTTAATCTCTAAATATCTGTACTCTGTCTCTTTAAAGACTTTATCCTTTTTTTTAAAGGGCATTAACTTTATTCTCTATTTTTTTTCTCTCTCAAGCCTACGTACATTCATCCAACATTGTGATCCATTGAGGTCTGTTATGTCTGAATCTGTTTTATTGTGAATCTGTAATTTTTTTTTACTATCCAGGAGCATTTCTTAAAATGTTAAGCACTTCTTAAAAACTTAAGTTGCACCATGTAGGGATAATACAGTACCGCCTGTGTCCTGCCCAGTCGAAACCTTAACTGCGCTGTTATTACAGTAATTACGGTAGTTTCTGCCTGAGACCAGCACAGTTCTGCATGGTGGAGCTGAGCTGCTCCTGCCTCAGAGCCATTTGGTGCCCCTGAGCCACACACAGTTCCAGGCACACAGCAGTCCACATTGCCATCAAACAAGCCATAGCACTTTACTCCAAATGCTCCATTCAAAAGCCCGCAGGAGCCAGACAGAGATCACAATGGCGGCATAGCCCAGAAAGCCGGCATTTTAAAACAGCCAGTTTTTTCCTGCTGCTGAGTCAGGAAAATTTCTTTGCAGCATGCAACCCACAAACAGCCAAAAGCTGTGTTAAACTCTCTCTCCCTTTTTTTTTTTCAAAGCCTTCTCAGGTTTTTAAGTGGATTTAGTCCATCACGTTGAGCGCCACTCTGTAGTAATAAGAGTGGCAGGGCTGTTTCCCACCGCTCAGCTCCCAGCCACCGGCCACCGGCTAGCTTTACCAGAAATAATTACACAGAAACTGTCTTCTTTTAAACATTGCCTGGCCCATTAGTTTTAGCCTCTTATTGGCTAGCTCTTACATATTGATCTAACCCATTTCTAATATTCTGTGTAGCCCATGAGGTGGCTTACCAGGGAAGATCTTAACCTGCGTCTGTCTGGAGTGGGAGAATCATGGTGACTGACTGACTCGGCTTCTTTCTCCCAGCCTTCTGTTCTGTCTACTCCGCCTACCTAATTTTCTGTCCTATTAAAGGGCCAAGGCAGTTTCTTTATTTAACCAATGAAATCAACACAAAACAAAAGACTCTCCCCCATCAGAGGCAGAGCTTCTCAGGGGAAGCTGTGCAAAGACATTTCATGATCTGTGAACAGGCACAGGAAGGGTAGGTGGCAGCACGGTCTGAGAATTGTGTACAGCCTGGCTCTTGTCCTTGCTGCTGACAGTGGGCTGTCTCTCTGTTTTTTTCTAGGGCTGATTCTTGCTCAGCATCCAGAGTCCCCCTTCTCTCACTAGTTGTGTGACAGTGGGAAATTACTAAACTCTTTGTGACTCGGTTTCTTTGTCATGAAATAAAGGCATTGCAGTACCTGCTCCTTTCTCTAGTGAAGGGAACACACCAGATGAAGGGGAACATAAATAAAGTAATCCCACATTATCTCTGAACTGGGTATAATAAGGAGTTCTTTATTTAAGAGGGGACTCACAGATCACAACAGGGAACAGAAACAAAATCCAGAATTCAGGTGTGAGAGCAGAGACAGAGCAAGAAAGCAGAGAGTGTGCACCTTTTGGTACCCAAAGCCATGCCCAACCTGGTCCAGTTTCTCAAAGGCCATTGGCTGAAGGAAGTTCCCCATCACCTCCCCCTTTTGTCTAAATAAGAGAGTTCCAAACCCAATACAAAACTATATACAATAAGAACAGATATCAGGAATAAAAATTAGAAGTACAACCAGCACAAACATATTAAGCAAGAAACATATGCTAAATATTTCAATTAAGTCATAAGAGGAATGCAACTATGACTATCTAGTCTTCAACCCCATCAAAGACCAGAGAAGGGAGATAATATTACTTGAGTAGACAGGAAGTGCAATCAAGCAGCTTCCAAAATGTGCAGTAGATGACAGAGACAATGACTACCTGGGCAATCACCCAAAGTCTCATTTGCAACGTTGGAGCAACCAAATTTGGCTAAGGACTATAGTAACTGATGGGCCATTTTCAGAGGCAGGAAAGTTTTCAAAACCATCTTACACTGTCTTGGCAAGGTTTGGCAGTTTTTTTTTTTGTATTTTGCTTGTCCAGTCTGGACACTGTGCATTTTGTCAGTGGTTGAGGCATGGGCATTTCTTTGTCCAAAGGCAATTTTTTTCCCCCAAGAAGAAAACAAGCTCAAAGTGAAGTTTCTTTAGTGCCCAACGTTCTCTTAGGAATAAATTGGCACTGCCAGGAGGAATCATGTTTCACATCAACAGAACCCTAAGTTATTTAAATGCCATATTCTACAGTTCTTTGAAGTGGTTGAAGATTACAGTACCAGGTATGGTTTCCCTCCTGTTGAGTGGTCCTTAGGACCATTTAGAGAGCTGCTGGTTATGACCAAGGTATGCATGCTACTACCACACCCATAGGTTTATTATGCCATGCTAGTTGTTGCTGCGGTTTTTGATTCCTTTTTAACTATGCCTCCTCTCCCAGCCAAGTTCCTGAACCTCATTCACCATGCTGCACAGGGCCCAAGGAAGAAATATCCAGAGACACAGACTGAATCCCAAGAAATTGGATGGGATCCAATTCCCTTGGTGAGTATGGCTCCTTCACTTAGTGGTCCCTGGGAGCATACCAGCAGTGGCAGTGATGGGGAAGCAGTCTCTCCTGGTTTTGAATTCAGGGCCACATTCCCTAGTTGTGTGACTTTGGACAAGTCACTAAGTTGTTTTGTATTCACCTTAGCGCCATGCTCCTTCAATACGCCTACACATTTGTCAGGTAGCCCATGCTAGGCGCTGTCCTTGTAGCTTAGCTACAGTAATAAATACACTGCCTCTCCTCTGTGAGCTACTTTCCAGGGGTGGTGAGCTCTGAGGCAAGGCCTCCTTTGGGCAGCAGGGAGGGGCCTGCCTCAGCTTTGATAGGTTACTCTCCTTCAGTTTGGAGATCTTCACATGTATCTGTGTCACAGCTCAAGGTTTAACAAGGAAAAGCCCTGCTGTCACCGGGCCTTGGGCCTGATACAGATCCAGCTCTACATCATGTAAACCCTAGTCTGCTTCCTCTCTGAAAGACTGACCCTGCCCCCTCCCCTCTAGGTCAACCCAGACCGCCAGGACAACAGGCTGAACCACTTCAAAGTCTACCATGACATCACTCTGTACAAAGCTAAACTATGGAGTCTGGGGGAGGATGATCACCGGAAGTAGCATTCTCTCGGTAGAGCGAGTCTGAACGCAGAATTCCCAAGGTGTGCGCCATCGGGAGAAATAAAGGCAGCTTCTGTTAAAAATCACACAAGACATAGTTTACACGGGTCACCACATTATGATTTAGAGTCAGGTAGGGTCTGATTGAAAACGCTTCAGGAGGCCTTGGAGCATCACATAGGCAGAGGGAAGAGGAGACATCCACAAAGAACGGAAGTGAGCTAAAGAAGCAACCTGATTGGTTATAACATGTGCCCATCTTGTCTGTAATGGTTTGAACAGTTGCCCTCTGGTTGATGGGGACTACAGCTCAGCTACTTGTTGTGAGAGGTCTTTGTAGGGCCCTCAGATGAATCCAAATGACCAGAAGACACCTGATAAGCAATTGAAGAGAGCAGCTTCATTTTCAAGAAAAACCAGCAACCTGGGGCCCCCTGAAAATGGCCTTAAGCAGTGGGAGGGAGGTCGGGGGTGGGTGGGCATGTAAGGCAATCCTTTTAAGCCTACATAGGAGAATTCCAGCTGTGGTTAAGTGTGCTTTAAAGTGATTGGGTATAGGCTCTTACTGATACAGGAATCATTTTTTGGGTTGGCTCATGACATCTGGACCTATGATTATGGTGTCAAGAGCCCGTCTGCTGTGTCAGGGGTCTGTGTGACAGAAAATAGCAAGAACAGTTCCTGCATATGGCCGGATAGAACCCCGATTGACCACTAGACTGGATGTACTTCCCGAGGGTCTGGTTGAAGCCAGAAATGAGTCAACATAGGATGGGGTAGTAATAAAGGGCAGAGCTCCTTGTAACCTGACTGCTGGGGAAAACAAAACTGGCCCTGGTCCCTTCACTCAAACAAATCAAAGCAAAACAAATAAACAAAATGTTGGACATGGTGGTGTATGCCTTAAATCCCAGCACTCAGAAGTCAGAGGAAGGCAGATCTTTGAGTTTGGGGGCAGCTTGTCTACAGAATGAGTGCCACAACAGTCAGGATTATACAGAAAACCCTGTCTTAAAAAACGAGAGAGAGAGAGAGAGAGAGAGAGAGAGAGAGAGAGAGAGAATATCTCAGTGTTGCATATTGGGTTATGTTACTGCATTCTGGTTTCATTTCTGTTGCCACGAAAAACAGTCAGACAAAAAGCAGCATGGGGCTGGCCCCATCTTCCCCACCTTGAACAGTCATATCCCCCACAATATCAGTAGCCCATATGTCATCTTTTTAAAAATTTATTTATTTATTTATTTATTTATTTATTATGTATACAATATTCTTTCTGCGTGTATGCCTGAAGGCCAGAAGAGGGCACCAGACCTCATTACAGATGGTTGTGAGCTACCATGTGGTTGCTGGGAATTGAACTCAGGACCTTTGGAAGAGCAGGCAATGCTCTTAACTTCTGAGCCATCTCTCCAGCCCCCCCATAAATCATCTTTAAAGGCCTTTCATCACCTATCACAGGCAAGTGTCAGGTCTTCCAACTAAACCGCCCCAATCCCTAAGCCCTAAACCCCAGTGCACATCCCCTGTTCCTCCCCCTCCAATCTCAGCCCAGCAAGGGAACTGGACCCTGCCTCCAACTCTGGTGGAATCCCACTGCTGTGGTACAGTCCCCAGTAGCTTGTCAGCAGCTAAGAGACCTACAGACAGGATGCACCACCACCTCTGCCACCCACTGGACTCTGTTCCCACAAGACCTACTCTGCCACCAAACCACACATATCCCAACTTCCTCCCTGCATACAATGCTTTCCAGCAACATCAGCAGCCCCCATGGGCACAAACGCCACCTACACAAGTTGGAAGAACAGATGGGTAAATGCCAGTGTAAGAATACATTCAGTAGCAAAAAGGGCAATATGGCACTACCAGAATCCAGTTGTCCTACAACATAGCAAGACCTGAACATCCCAACACAGGTGACACAGAAGGAAAAACTTAAAAATAACTTATGAAAATAGAGGCCTTTAAAGACAAAATGAAAAATCCCCTTAAAGAAATTAAGGAAAAGACAACCAAAAATTGGAAGAAATTAATAAATCCCTCAAAGAATGTCAAGAAAACCAAGAAAAAAATCAGACAGGTGAAGGAAACAATTCAAGACTTGACAGTTGAAACAGAGGCAATAAAGAAAACACAAACCATGGGAATTCTGGAAATAAAAAATCTGGGTAAGTGAACAGGAACTACAGAAGCAAGGATAACCAACAGAATTCAAAAGACGAAAGAGTGAATTTTAGGCATTGAAGATATACAATAGGGAAAATAAATTCATCTGGCAAAGAAAATGTTAAATCCAATAAATTCCTAACACAAAACATCCAGGAAATCTGGAAGACCATGAAAGACCAAAGCTAAAAATAATAAGGATAGAAGAAGGAGAAGAATTCCAGCTCAAAGGCATGTAAAACATACAAAATCATGGAAGAAAACTTTTCCAACTTAAAGAAGGACATGTCTTTAAAGGTAAAAGCAGCTTACAGAACACCTGACAGACTGGACCAGAACAAAAGTCCCCTCACCACATAATAATAAAGACATTAAATATATAGAATAAATAAAATTAAGATATGCAAAGGAAAAAGGCCAAGTAACATAAAAGGCAGACCTATCAGAATTACACCTGACTTCTCAATAGAGATTCTAAAAGATAGGTTCCTGGACAGACGTTTTTCAGACTAAGAGACTAAGGATGCCAGCCCAGACTATTATACCCAGCAAAACTTTCAATCACTGTAGATGGAGAAAGCAAGATATTCCATGATAAAACCAGATTTAAACAATACCTATCAACAAATCCAGCTCTACAGAAAGTACTAAAAAAAGTACTTTATTGGTGTCGTGTTGCTCTTTGTGGTATTGATTGTGTTATTATTTTGTCTACCCATCTTTCCCTTTGATTGGTGTCGTTGGCCTTGTGTCTTTGTTGATCAGTCTTTCAGGTGCCACTGGATCCAAGACTCAGATGGTTGCTCTTTGTGGTGCAGTTAGGGCCATGGTTCCAGTTTCCCTGAAGGTCACTCAGTATTCCTGTAGGTTGATCAGTGTTCTCAGGGGTTGCTCTGAAATACTGGGGGTCATTTGGGCCTGCTCCCACAGAGATTGTTTGCTTGGAGCTGTTCCTACTGAGGTCACTGCCTTGGGCCTGCTCCAGCAGTTGTTGCTGGCTCTGGCCTGCACCTGTGGAGAGGTCACTGATTCACGCCCAGTGCTGCAGAGGTTTCTGGTTTGGCCCTATTCCTTCAGCAGTGGCTCCTTTGTACTTGCTCCTGTGGAGGTCCTTGCCTTGGACCTGCTCTGGTAGAGGCTACTGGCTCAATCCTGCTCCTGTGTAGGTCACTGGCTCAGGTCCATTTCCACAGATGTCCCTGTCTCAGGCCTGCTCCCTTGGGGGTCTCTCTTTTGTATCTACATCTGTGGAGGTCACTGCCTTAGGCCTGCTCCAGCAGAGTCGTTGACTTGGTCCTGTTCCCATAGATGCCTCTGGCTTGGGCCTGCTCCTGTGGAGGTCCCTGGCTTGATCCAGGTCCTGGCTCAGGCATACTCCCTCAGTGGTGGCTTCCTTGTACATACTCCCTTTGCTTCCCTAGACTTGAAACCAACTGGCAGTTAATACTCAAGGCTGCTTTCAGTGCCTGCTGGCATAAAAATTTGTGTGTGGAGAGGCATGAGAACTTTTCACTGAGAATTTGCGATTTTTCAGGGTTTTTTTTTTTTTTTTGAGAATTCATTTTGAAATGAGAAGGCAGCTCCACACTCAACTCCCAGCATGCAGCTTTACCAAAACCTCTGAGTAAAGCAGAAAATATCCAAGACATGGGCACAGATGCACACACACACACCCCTTACTTGTGGCTTTGCCTTCCACACTCATAGCTTCCTGCAGACAACTGTCGTCTGAAAAAGAATGAAACCTTCCAGGATTTTTAACTCTTCCACTACAGCGCTGCCTTCTGAGTAGCATGTTGAGATGACTTATGGTTCTGGTACCCAGTTATGACCAGCGTATCCACTCTATGTATGCTACCCATTCATTGGTCACATGGGAGCCACCTCAGTTCTAGTGACCTTTATTTCCCCAAAGTGAAAAAGCTGTGATACAGCTATGTTAAAGACAAGCTTTCTGGGTGGTGGTGGCACACGACTTTAATCCCAATGCTTGGGAGGCAGAGACAGGAGGATCTCTGGGTTCTAGGCCAACTTGGTCTACATAGTGAGGTTCCAGACAGCCAGTGCTAAACAGAATAAACCCTGTCTTGAAAAACAAAAACAAACAAACAAAAAGACAAGCTGTAAGGTGCTTATTAAGTAAACTACGGAAGCTATAGCCTGCTAAGTTTGCTAATGTCCACAATAAGAACAAAGGTGTTCATGAAATTGTGAGGAAGGACAACAGGAACTTAGTCCCAGTTTTGCAGACTCCTCAGGTCCCCCCAGTTCCAACCACAGGGTAGAAGTGTTAAGTTAAGATGGAAAAGAAACTCAACAACAGAGCTTGCAATTCTCAGTGGCTTCAGGTATCCACTGGGCATCCTGACATATAACCCCGTTAACGTGCCTACTATATGTCTTTCCTCTTTGTACAGCTGCTAAAGTCCAAGCAAACCAAGGTATCTCTACTAGTTAGGGCAGCACAACGGGCCACACACTTCCTCAGGCTACCCTTGACCTCGCTATTCCTAAGGCTGTAGATGAGGGGGTTCAGCATGGGAGTGGCAATAGTGTAGAATGCCGATACAACCTTATCATGGTTAGCCGACCTGGAAGATGTGGGTCTCATGTAGATGAAAATGGCAGCTCCATAGAAGAGGCCCACTACAGCCACGTGAGAGGAGCAAGTGGCAAAGGCCTTCTTGCGGGCTTCTATGGACCGCATTCGGAGGACAGTGGCCAAGATGAGGCCATACGATGTCAGGATGAGGGAGAAGGGGACCAGAAGCATCAACACACAGCAGATGTACATGACAAACTCAAAGGCAGATGTTTTACCACAAGCCAGGTGCAACAACACAGGGGCTTCACAAAAGAAGTGGTCGATTTCGTTCCTGTTGCAAAACTGGAAGCTCATTGTGGCAGCAGCCTGCATGGCTCCATCGGCTGCGCCCAGGAGCCAAGATCCCAAGGTCAATCTCAAACATAACTGCCAGCTCATGAGAACCGGATAGCGCAGAGGGTGGCATATCGCCACTTAGCGGTCATAGGACATGGCCGCTAAGAGGAAGCACTCGCCACCTCCCACTGTGAGGAAGAAGAAGATCTGAAAGCCACAGCCAGCCGTGGAGATGGACTTCTTGCCCGTGAAATAACCAGCTGCCATGGGAGGCACT
This sequence comes from Microtus oregoni, assembly GCF_018167655.1. Lineage (NCBI taxonomy): Eukaryota > Metazoa > Chordata > Mammalia > Rodentia > Cricetidae > Microtus > Microtus oregoni. Next base: position 39,466,361 of record NW_024543074.1, read on the forward strand.
GTGGTGGAGACCAGCATCATGTCCATAAGAGAGAGCTGACTAAGGAGAAAGTACATGGGTGTGTGGAGCCGGCGGTCCTGCTGAATCAGGAGAAGCAGGAGGGCATTGCCTACCACGGAGTTGAGGGCCACAGTCAGAACCAGCACAAAGAGAACCAGGTGAGCTCTGGTGTGGTTAAAGAGTCCTAGGAGAATGAACCCGGCTGTGGCATTCCCCATGTCCGTGGTTCACAGCAGGGGCAGCACTGCAAATCGAGGGAGGGGAGAGAGTTTCATTATCTGTGACGCTGTGTGAACTACGCATGCCCAGAAAGTTGCCTGTGAGAAATGGTGAAACCCACTTCAAATCCATCTACGCTAACAAAATGTTCCAACACAGTCACAACTTAACATAAATCTTTCCTCATTTCCAAGGTTTACCTGACACATGTCACCAGAACAGTGAGTTCAATAATGAATCAACGTTCTTTGTAAGCTGAAGTAACTCCTGATTTTTTATTACACTGTATCAACATAATGGTTGAGAACTATTTGCTTATTCATAATTTATATTTTCATATTAATTATACTTTGCATAATAAAGTCTTAGTTAAGTAAATATCTATTATATACAACTTAGGGACTGTTAATGTAGGTGACACATTTAATATATCAAAATTTTTATTTATTGAGACAAGGTGTCCTGTATCCCAGGCTGGCCTTGAATTTTCTAGATAGTAGAAAATGACCTGGGAACTCTGATCTTACAGGTTCTTCCTCTTGAGTGCTGAGTTATAGGCATGTGCTACCATGTCTGGTTTATGTAATGCTGGGGAATGGACACAGAGATTTGTGCATGGCAGGTAAAAATTCTACACACTAAACCATCAAACTTTATTGAAAAAACCAAGTTCATATGATTTTCTCCAACACTGGATAGTAAATGTCTCGCCAAACAAAGGGGTAATTTGCTCTTAGATCTAAAAGTAGGAAAGCCAGACTGTGGCCAGAGGCTAGACTCACCCTGGTCTGGGAGTTCACTTGGTTATGTTTACAGAGGTTGACTCTTCAGATACCTTCTTGGGGTTTTCTAAGTATGAAGCTGTAATGCTAATGAATGCTTCCATGAACTCTTCCTAAGTATTTTGTCCTCAGTCAGCCCCTCCCTCTTCAGCACCACACAAACTCACCCTTTAGTGGGTAACTCAGAGACCCTAGTGTTTGCCCAGCTGTAGAGAAAACAATGATTCCTGCTTCACTCTCAAGAGACTTTGAATGTTTACTTTCATTTTAATCTTTGCCTTGCTTTTGGCCAAGATTGGTTGAGCTTATTGAATCAAAATGTCCACCCTACAAAGATGTGGATACTACTTCATCCTCAAGATCGTTGTCTAGCACAAATGCCTTGAGGAAGTCCGTGCCTTCTGGGGGTACCTCCCTTGTTTCTTCTCTGGTAAGATCACAGCTATGGCTGGAACAAAGACTCCACGACTCACTCAGCCCCTGACCAAGTCCCTGAGCATTTTAGTTGGTTGCGTGAAAGTTAAATATTTTGGAGATCATTTTATCTTTTGAAAGTTACTTTGAAAGTATGTTCTCTCTGCTCGGCTCACGAGTTGCCCACGTGTCCAGTTCTCAGAAACTACGTGGAACCATGCCCACGGCTCTCAAGACACCCCATTGCTGAAGACTCAAACCCTGCCTGACTCATTTTTCACTGTTCAAACCTCTCAATATCAAAGATAGGTGAGACTTTAAGTTTGCTTTGTTTAGCCACTGGGAGGCAGGGAGCAACTTCCTTAAATTCATTTCTGAAACTGCAGACACTATTTTATGTACATAATCACTGTGGTGTTGTTAGGCACCTTCCACACTAGAATCCATCTTCTAATTCTCTTAATGCCTCCAGATGAGAACTCGGCCCCTATTAAGTAAAACTCCCTATTCTTTTTTCCCACAGCTACTGGCAGTCACTATTCTTTCTTCCTCAGTAATATGTGCCGTTGTGAAGCTTTGATGCTGCCATCCCACAGAACCCACCTAATTGTGCCTGTACCTCAAGCCATTTCCGAAGTCCCGAGGGCTCATGGATGTCATGTCTTCCCTTCATTTTTCAGGAAGTTAATGGTCCACTGTGTGGGGCGTACTGTGATTGCTGCTCCCCAGTCTGGGGCCAGTGCCTCAGGCCTTTCCCTCCCTTTGGGATACACATGCACCAGTTTGATAAGATGCTTGACTACAGATGTTGGAGTGTGTGTTTTGATAAAGAAGTAAGATACCACACTAAACAGCAATGACGAATCTTTGCTTAAAACATGCAAGAGCGGTGCACGTGTTTTCAGAAAACCTGTTCGACAGTTACCCCTACTTCTCTGTTTCTTTAAAAACACATTTATGTTTTGTTCTATGTATACAATACTAGAGATTTGATATAGGGCCTCCTAAAGGCTTGCCAAGCTCTTTATCACTGAGTTATAGTCACAGCCCTAGAAAAATATATATTAAGAAATCTCTACTTTTATTTATAATTTTAAGATTAGAAATTATCTGCTCAACTTTTTGGTGGTAATAGGTGGATACATATTTAAGGTGATAAATATTTAATAGTGGTCAGTCATTATAAATCTAATTGTGTGTTCAGTTTGTTTTTATTAAAATTATTGTCTATACCTCTTTATACAAATGAGACAAGTTACTACTAATTAAAATGTTTATAAACCTCCACAGAGTAGACTAAATTCCTAAAACTGATCATGGAACTGAAACATGGTTGAAATTGGTCCTAAAGAATTAACTCATTTGGGAAACATGCTAAATGCATTACTGGGCAATGAGACCTCCAGCTTGGCTAGGGCAGGGAATGGGGAAATGTTTACCCTGAAAAATAAGGGCTTCCTTTTGCCCTCCTTGCTTTGTGACCATCGGGCTGGACATCTCCTTGCCACATTCCACAGCTCTTCCTTAAAACTACACTCGCATCTCCTGCATTTGAAATCACAGTCACAGACAGATGCTTTTCTTTTCTTCCCATAAAAGCCTTGTGAGAAACCACAGAAAAGTCAGAATATATAGTTTCCTTTCCACATTTCCCCAAGTTCATTGTGAATATGTAATTTTAAAAGTCTGTACTTCAGGATAGAGAAATGAAAATCAACCTGGGTGTGAAAAAGAAGGTAGTAGCAGAGGACTTGTTTATATTGATAGAATTATGGATTTGCTTTAAAAACAATTAACCTATTGCCAGCATGCGCTTGCACACATTTTAATTCACTGAGGACTGAGATGTCTAACCGGGAAGACTTTCTCTGTCAAATGCAGAGTGGTGGGACTGGATTTTTCTATGTAGCCGAGGGCTCCTTTTTTCTCCAGTTTCCACCTCCCAAGTTCTAGGTTTTGGAATTGTGTTTTCTGGAGTTGTAGTTCACAAATAATCAGACATGAAAAGGTTGATATGACCTACCTGCAAGAGTCAAAACTGGTGTCCAGCAGGTTGGATCTGCACCCTCTGTGATGCACCTGGATGTCCCCTCCTGGACGGGAGGGGAGGTGTGTCTAATCTAGCCCTCCACCTCCCTCATATCAATGCCTGGGCTGATCTGTCATGAGGATGGCCCAGTGCCAGTGTGGGCTGCAAACACTATCCCATCAATACCCCAGAGCTGCTGCGGTGATAGTTCAGTGGCCAAAAGTGTTTACTGTGTTGAGAAATTAAAAAAATCCTCAAGAGATTGTGAATGGTCCACACATCTCATAAAGCTATGAATCATGGGAATGACAGAGGATGGCTCAGGAGAAAGAAATATAAATAAGTGTCCTTGAAAAGGGATTGCAATTTCAAGTGGAGGAACCAGGGTATCACGTGATTCTGGTAATTTCTGCACAGACTTCAGCAGATAGGAAGATTAAACTGTCTTCTATTCAGACAAGCTCAATTGTCAAAATAGCAATCAAGATAAAATGAAGCTCATGGAAGGAATTACCTATAGTTTATTTTCTGCTTGGACTCAGTTTGAGACAATTAAATTTGTGTCTTATGCATCGGTTTCTGTGCATTTGCAAGAAGCTGTTATATTTTGATTTTATATTTGCATTTTTGAATCTGTATAGTAAAATAACAACAATAACAAAAGCAACATTAATAACAGTGACAGCATCGTCAGGCTGTCATATCAATGACACTTCTCAGGTTGAATGTATATGGACTTCAGGACATTTGCTTTTTTTTTTTTTTTTTTTAAAGGAATTCCCTGTGTAACAGCTCTGGCTGTCCTGGAACTTGCTCTGTAGACCAGGTTGGCCTCAAACTCACAGCAATGCTTGCCTCTGCCTCCCAAATGCACCTAGCTGATCCTTTGTTTTTGATGTTTTCCAATGCTGGATACCCTGGGAACTTGGATGTATGCCTTGCAATTTCTGAGTTATCTACTGCTATATAGAGACTCCAGAGTCTACAACTGGAAATAGATAAATGAAAACAAAATAAAGCAATAATTCTTTATCATGGATTATGTGTTAGGGAAATATACCTGGTTAAAAAATGCACAATTTGGTAAACTGCAATTGCCATTTAATTTTATTTAAAGGAAAGTACAGGTTTTTTCATTATTTAACATTTGTTTACTTACTTATATAAAACTGAGCATCATGTAATTCAGGCTGGCTTAATAGTAAACTATTAAACTAGCTTAGTAGCAGAGGCTGGCCTTGAACCTCTGATCCTTCTATCTCTACCTCCCAACTTCTGGGATTGCCACCACAGTGGGTTTATCTGTTGCTGGAGATGGAAGCACTTACCAGCTGAGCCACTCCCTCAGTTCTTTGCTTAGATTTCTTTCATCAAATTGAAACTTTATCAAGCTGGCAAATCCTACTTGGATTTATAATTGTTCAAAGGTGTATAGGCTAAATTTAAGCCCACATTACAAATAGCAAAACCCCTAGGCTCCAGGTAAGGCCAGTCGGGCACCATGGACATTCTGCGCAAAAGCTTTCTACAGGAGAGTGACCGTCCTTCCTGACAAAGCTTATGTCCCTTTCTGTTCTGGCCACTGCTGTGCTGGGGTCTCTAGAGGCTATCAAGAGACGCTGCCCTGTCACAGAATGGACACTGTTGCATGACTAAATCAAGTCCTGAGAGAGTCTATGGAGTTCAAGGATAAGTAGAGGCATTCAGAGACCGGCGAGAGAAAGAATGGGGCTCAGAAACTCTGGGGAGCCGAGGGTGCACCCCATGTGAGTATCTTGTGTGGGTTCCATAAGGGCTGTATGACTAGGGTGAGTATCGAGGTCACCCATCCTGAGGATGGGCTGTATCTACCAAGTGCATAGCCCAGAGGCTTGGGTCAGCCATCTTTAATGAGGGAGGGATTCATACTCTACTGTTGCCTTCTCACTCAGAGAAGGCGCTCCTGGGATTCATGGAGGACACACACGCAAGGATGGGGATCCAGGAAGCTGGGAAGTCCTCTCAGGATTGACACCTAAAGAAGAATTAAGCAGAATTGAGCAAATGGTGAGAATGAACTCTGATGCCCAGGGTTAAACTCCTGAGAAAGTTAGGGGATGGACTCTGAGAGTCTCCCAGCCGCCATGCACTTGGGCTTTAGCGTTGCTGCAAGGACACTGGTTGTGGTTTGCTTCCAGAAATGGACTGTGACCTTGGTCTTAACAGTTTTTTCCCAACAAGAAAAATACCTTGAGAGGGACTTAGCTAAGAACTGGCGGATTCCTACATCCTAGGCAACTCTGGAAAGTTGGGACTTTTAATTACTGAAGGGGAAAAGTTGTGTGCATGGCAGAAACACATTCCAGCCCAGATATTGCTCACAGCCACTTTTTTAGGACACGGAGGTGGGTGTTTTGCTGGGGTACAGAGAAAACAGATAACAAAGGCCAGTAGTTCAAAATAGAGGAGCTCCTGGGAACACCAGCACCAGAGAAAAGTTGGAAACGGTTTGGTATTCACACACCAAGTACATGCGCTTATGGAAAACCCTAAATTCAGCATTCAAATGTTAAAGATGTAGGAGAGGAAGGATTTCCAGTTTGGGGGACAGGCAGGGGCTGTGAAAAGGGGTAGGTCTGTCTGCCTTTATACAGAGTGATCCCAAGGTCAGCTCAGTCTCTGCTGCCAACGCCTCTCCTGAGATCCAAGGATGTGGCTTGCCCAGTGTGCCTTTGTTTTGCTGAATAGTATAAGTCCTTGGTAGAAAAACTGGTACATAGCAAACATACAAACAAATTGTGAACCCTCCCTTCAAGAAAACTTGCCTGTCTTTCCTGTGACAAGCTCTGAGGCTGAAAGTTGGCTCAAAGCAGCCAACAGGGTGATGAACTGTGATGTTTGCCTCTGTGGAAGTTCCTAGAGTTTGTATCTCCCTTCCTTCCCTTTTGCATCAGATGTGCTATTTTACACACCTGTACTTGGTGTCTCTCTCCATTCTCTGAGGCCATAACAGGATACCATCTCCTGGGTATGAAAGAAGGAATGTTTGTTACCCAGTGTTCTGCAATGGGGAAAGTCTAAATTCAAGGGTTCTGCATCTGTCAGGGGCCAGATTCTCTATTAGCAGATGGTGGAAGGACAAGGAAAGGACATAGGGGGCTAACAATGAAAAGAGGGGGCTGTACTTGGAATGGACTGAACTTTGAAGATGACCTGACTGTTTGGCACATCAGTGATTGTGGAGGGATTGGAACATTGCGAGTCCAGAACCAAACGATCTTTGGTTAATCTTTAGTCTTCACCTGTACATGACCTAACATATGAATGACTGCTAAGAAAATCCTTAGGGATGTGCAGAGCACTGGCTTCCAACAGACCAAGAACAGAGTCAGATAGCTCGTGAGCCTGTACCCAAGATGTCCCTGTAACCTTCACCAGAACCTGCCTACCTGCTGTTCCCCCAAAATGTGTTTGAAAGACGTATTTATTTTGAAACTTTTTAATTTTATTACTATAAAAACTTCACAAAACTGGCACCATGTTGGAACGTGGAACTGGGGATAATCTAAATCTGGAGGGGCCATGGTGACTCATTTTTGGCTCGAGAATAAACTCTTATTCATTTTGAGGTGAGTTGTGGGTTTTATTTACTTATTTTTTGGTATGGAAATGGCCAAACTCACTATTATTTTGTTTTATTACTTGAGACAGGGTCTTATGTAATCCACCTGCCCTAGAACTTATAGTTCTTCTGTATGGCTGGTTTTGTTGCCATACTGAGTAAACTAACACTTTAATAATGGCACAAATGCTCTCCCATAATGACAGTAGAGCCCTGAGGCCTAACCACTTCTTAAAGATCTCATCTTTAAACTCCCTTAAAATAGAGATTTGGAAATCTCATAATGATTCCTAATTTTTTGGTTAGTGATATTTGTTTTGTTGTTAAAGATGTTAAATACAGATACAGTTTTAAAGCCATAAGCCCTACATGCCCATCTCCTTTTTAAGAATTCTTTAAATTGTAAATAATTTTGGAAAATCCCCCTGAAACATTTTGACATATGGTTTGTGCAATTATGTTTATGTTTAATAATTCTTACGATTATGTATTTCATTACAATTTACTTTGTAATAGCAATCAATTAGGCACTACATTTTTAAAAGTTATTGTCCATTTATTCCTTTTCCTCTTACGTTTTACATCACATAATAGAAACTGAGTTATATGATTAAAGTCTAGCTAACAGACCTGTGTCACTGCCTCTCATCTCTAAGACCTTGTTTGAAAACAGACATAGTAGCTAGCCCAAGGGACACCGAAAGGGCAAGTTGAATTTACATTTATTTTCCAAACACTTGGTAAAATTTAGAATATAAAATAACAAATGAGAGTCAGATAAATTAATACAACACTAAAGAGTGAGCTCAATGGAATAGGTCAGCTGAGCTAGTGAGTGAGGTGTGCCTAAACTGAGTAGGGCTGTTTTGGTCACCTTCCCTCTGCACGTTTATCACACTGTCTTCTGCAGCCACTTCCTCAGGGCTCCCTTGACCTCCTTGTTCCTCACACTGTATATGAGGGGGTTCAGGACCGGTGTGAAGATCGTGTAGAAGGCAGACACCACTTTGTCGCGCTTTCCCGGCTGGTGGGACTTAGGCCTCATGTAGATGAACATGATAGCCCCGTAGAATAGCCCCACCACAGCCAGGTGCGAAGAGCAGGTGGCAAAGGCCTTCTTCCGGGCTGCTGAGGATCGCATGTGGAGTACTGCAACCAGGATGAGGGAGTAGGAAGCCAGGATGAGGCACAGAGGGATCAGGAGCATAAGGATGCAGCAAATGTACATGAAGAACTCAAAGACTTTGGTGTCGGCACAGGCGAGGCGCACCAGAGAAGGCGCCTCACAGAAGAAGTGGTTGATGGTTCGAGAGTGGCAAAAGGGGAAACTCAAGATGGTGCCCGCTTGCATCAACCCATCAGCGGCTCCCAGGAACCAAGATCCCAAGGTCAGATGCACGCACAGCTTGGAGCTCATGAGGACATGGTAGCGCAGGGGCTGACATACAGCCACGTAGCGGTCATAGCTCATGGCTGCCAGGAGGAAGCACTCGCCCCCTGCCAGGGTGAGGAACAGGAAGATCTGGGAGCCACAGCCTGCAGGGGAGATGGACCTCATGCTCATCAAGTAGTTGGCTGCCATCTTGGGGATGATGGTGGAGACGAGCATCATGTCCATGAGGGAGAGTTGGCTGAGAAGGAAGTACATGGGCGTGTGGAGCCTGGGGTCCCTGCAGATGAGCAGGATCATGAGGGCGTTTCCCATCAGGGAGGCGGTGAAGATTACTAACACAACAGAAAACAGGAACAGGTGGACTTGTGTGTGGCTGAAGAGCCCAAGAAGAATGAAGTCCAAAGCTGTGGTGTTACTGGGAGGCTCCATGACTCTGGTCAAACCTGGAAGACAGGTTTTTTTTTTTTTTTTTTTTTGAGATAGGCTGTCATGGAACTACCTCTATAGACCAGGCTGGCCCCAAACTCAGAGATCTGCCTGCCTCTGCCTCCCCCAGTGCTGGGACTAAAGGCACATGCTGCCATGCCTGGTCTGAAAATGACTTTTTTTTTTTTAAAAAAAGTGACTTCCAATATCCTTAAAATCTTTGTCCAAGTGTCAGAATATTTCAATTTAGTGAAATAATAATTTTTTTTTGCAACCTGATGCTGAGGTATGGATCAGTGGGTAAGAACACTTGCTACACCAGCCTGAAGATCTGAGTGTGGATTTCAGAGCTCACATAAAAAGCTAGGTGTGGTCTTCATTTGTCTGTAGCTTAGCTCTGAAGGGCAGAGACCAAAGGATTTCTAGTTGTCTCTGGCTCCAACCTAGAAGTTGCCTCAAAGAAGTAAGGCAGAGACTGATACAGGAGGACATCAACACCCTCCTCTGGCCTGCCCGTGAACCCACACACATGAGTGTGTATTACACACACACACACACACACACACACACACACACACACACAGAGTGCCACACACACCATACCCCCACCACACCATAACACACACACAGTGCTACACACACCAAACCCCTACCACACCATAACACACACACATACACACAGAGTGCCACACACACCATACCCCCACCACACCATAACACACACACACTTCTGCATTATCCACATTTATTTTGCCATATTTTAACTTTCAACTGAATTAAATGAAACATACAGAATGCATAGTCTACTGCCCATGTGTTTTACCCCTGTACTTATATTAATCATGACATAAAGAAGCATTGTTGCGTGATTTCAATTTCCTACAGTTTGGTATTTGTCAGTTAGGAGAATCCTAAATTCTTGTACATTTGTGAATGCTGCTGTGACCCGACTCATGACCTTTGCACCTTTCTTACATGTCTATTCAAGGAGCTCCATAAGAGAGTAAGGAGGAACTCTTTGCCCTAAAGGAAACACACACGGCTGAATTTCTCTATTCCATGTGTGAGGCCCTGTTGTCCTATAGCACATGTAATGATGACCACAGATGACGACAGATGCTTCATGCCCCAGGACCACGCCTCACACTATCAACACTTCCCTGATGAGAAGGGCCATTGGTCCATGTAGATTTCTTCTCTCTCTCCCTCTTTGGTTTTCTGACAGGGTTTCTCTATGTAACAGTCCTGACTGTCCTGGAACTCGCTTTGTCGACCAGACTGGCTTACAACTCACTGAGATCTGCCTGTCTCTGCCTCTCCAGTGCTGGGATTAAAGGTGTATGCCAGCACATTAAAGGTGTGTTTTCATCTTCTTATTTTGATGGTTAAGTGTCAGGTGTGACAATAGATATTATTCATGGAACTGCCAGAGTGTTAGTAGTTAGTAGTTAGACATCACATATGTCTCGATGCTGAGGCAGAAAAACTCTGGCCTCCTTAACCTTTGGGCTAACCTGAAAAACTGCATGTGAAATTTTGTTCTCACTGGGTGTTCTGGTTCATGCCTTTTATTCCAGCACCTAGGAGGCAGAGGCAAGTGGATCTCTATGAGTTCCAGGGTAGACTAGAAAGTGAGTTCCAGGACAGCCAAGGGCACACAGTGAGACTCTATTAAAAAAAAGAAGAAAATCTTTTTAAACTAAAAATATTTCTTATACATTTTGTGATACGTCCAGTCCTGCCATAGTTATACATATTGCATATATCTTCAGCTCATTTCACACATTTCAAGTTATTATAATGCACCATTTTAAACACATGTCGTCGGTTTGGAATGCTAGCACATTAATTACCACTCCTTAGATGTTGGATTGTGTTTCACTAGTGCATTCCTGGGAAGGCTAGTAGTTATTTCTACAGGAATGGCATCTATGACCATTGTAAACTTGATATTACTATGTGCTAGCATTGAAAACATACTGTGACACCTTTGAGACCCCCCTTCTAGACAGACACAGGCACATACACACATAGACACATACACACATAGACACATGCACATACACACATAAACACAGGCACAAAAACAGACATATGAGAGAGGGAGGGAGGCAGGGAGGGAGGGAGGGACAGAGGGAGGGACGGGGAGATATATATATATATATATATATATATATATATATATATGTATTATAAAAAATAAATTTAAATGAGAGTATTTTTCTAGGGCCAGTCATACAGCTCTGTGGTGGAGTGTTTATCTTCCATGTGTGAAACCTCAGGTTTGGTTCCCATAACCACAAAAAACTAATACAGTTATCTGAAAATATATGTGTCATATTTGAATATCTTTAAGAAAAAAAGATGTATCTCAGAAATAACTTAAAATGAATCTTCCCCTGTGTTTTAATAAAATCAAAACATTTCCAGTGTCTCCTTGGACTCTCATGCCATTCATGTTTTATGGATTTCTTCTGACTCCAGAGTAATCATACATGACTGTAGTTCATATAAAGTCACTCTGGTATTTGAATACTTAGTATTCATGAGAGTTTCCCTACATTTTCATTAAAGTATTAGCTTATAAAAGTCAATAAAATGTTTATATTATCACAGAACTATTATTTATGCTTCAAATTTTAAGTTATTTTAACTTTAGAAACAACCAAATAACAAACAAAATCTTATAATGTGTCCTTTATGACAAAGATATTATTTACTCAGGTGAATATAATAATGTGATTTCAAAACCTAAATTACAAGCTAAATTTGGAGATCAAAAGAATTGTGATTTTTTTGTACCCTGTTACCCTATATGCTGAAAACAAAATAAATTTCTGCTCTTATCCATTGTGTCAAACAAAAAGGAAACATTTACTCAACAGTAGGCTCTTGAATGCCCAGGCTAGATGGAACAATCAACCTTCAAGTAATTGATAAATTGAATTCAGATAGGTTATATGCTCTGCCACATATAACTTTAAGTGGTGACTGTTTTGCTACCAAAAATATCCTTTTGCAAAATGATAGAAAGGGATAATTGACTTTAGCAATTTGTTTTGTGACAAAGTCTCGCTATGTAGCCCAGGCTGACCTGGAACTTGCTGCTCTCCTGCCTCGGCTTCCCGAGTGCTGGAATGAGACGTGTGTTGTCAGAGCAGCACTTTTGTGGACTCAAGAATGATGAAAACCATGGCCAAGGAAAACCAGCATACTTTTGCTGTCTAAATGACAGGAAAGCCCAGTGGGTATATACCATACTGTCAGGAGTCAGTGTGGATTAATGGTCTTGTTCATCTACCCGCACACTCCGCATCTGGAGTGTATCATGCTATTACAGTGCTTTGAAGTCAAACACATTTCTTAGACCAGCTGTTCTCGACCTCTTTAGGGGTCACATATCAGATATTTGCATTATGATTCATAACAGTAGCAAATTATGAGGTAGCAATGAAATAATTTTATGGCTGGGGTCACCACAACACGAGGAACTGAATTAAAGGGTGTCAGCATTGGGAGGTTGAGAACCATTGTCTTAGACCAAAAAAGTTCCCAGTCAGTTTTTTTTAAATAGGGACTTAATTTGTCTTATAGATTTGTTTTAATAAAACATGGTAGTTTAAATGGAGTACTTAACCAATTACTGTTCTTTTTTTTTTTTTTTTTTTTTTTTTAAGGAAACTACTGGAAAAACGTGGCTGGAGCCAGCAAAATAGCTCACTGGGCAAAGACATCCTACAAAGGCCTGTGGACTTGCATCCGATACCTAGGCCATTTGTAAAAGTGAGAGAATAGACTCCACAACATGGTCCTCTCACTTGTGTTAGTGTGTGTGTGCGTGGATGCACACACACATACAATAATAACAATAAACACAATTTAATGACGGGACTGTCACTAGCCCTAGAAGGGAGTGCATGAAGTATTAATACAATGAAATAGAATGTACCCATCCATCTCAGGCTTGGACTATGCCTCATTCTCAATTTTTCTGAAAACTTTTTTGGTCCTGTCTGGATACCTTCCACATGCTAACAAAAAGCTATATATATAAAATCAAAAGTTTATAAATACTATAAGGTTTCAATTAAGTCTTGGAAATTTATAGTCTCAGTGGGCATGAAGGGCACGGTTAAGACAACTGTCATGCCTGTGCACTAAATACAGGAGTGAGTACAGTCTCCGTGGTTCACATTCTAAGTTGGATTGTACTGAAGCCAATCTCAGGGCAGAAGTGAAAACGAAACAAATCTACTGTAACGCATCGTCAACTGGGGGTGGAAATACAGAGCTTCTCCATGTTTCTTCTCAATACGTCTCTCCCTGGGAGTATTGAGATTTGTCCTCAATTTGATCCTAGGAAATGCTTAAAGGAAGGGGGGAGGAGAACCTTAAATTCACAAAAGTTTTTAACATTTATCTAATGTGTAGCGAGGAAAGCTGTATGCTGCTGCAGTGGAACAACGTATGACTCCCAGTGACCTTCATATCCCTTTCTTCGGCAGAGACTGACGCCATGCTTTGTGCATTGTACCAAAGGTGTGGCAGAGAGTTAAGAGATCATGCTTGTGAGCTTATGGGGCGAGGTGTGGATACATTGGCTTCTCTATTTTAAAAATGCTATGAATTAAGGCAGAGTCCCTAAAATTGTGGAAATGAAATATATTGTAACAGAATCTTGAGAGAGCACCACCTGTGGTTGTAAGCACTCCATCTCAGGGACGGAGAACTCACCTGTGTTGGGAGCAGCTGCTGTGCAGGACGATCCTGAATCTGTGGCTCAGGTCCCAGGACTCACCACTGAGAGCTCTGTGCCACTCCTGGCCCTTGCTCTATAGGAAACTCGCCGGCTCATGGTCCAGGTCATGCCACAGTCAGGCTTCAGAGTCCTCAGTGAGAGCACCCCTGGTGAAATCCAGCTGAAAAGACCTTCTCTGTTTATTAGCTCCCTAAAGTTAGTGTTCAAATCCCAGGGTATTTGATCCCTGACGTAACTGACCCATACTGGTAACATCAGGGTACAACCAGTTTGAAGAAGATCCAAATATTATTACCTGTGATAGTAAACTCCTGATTTCCACCTTCCGCCCCCCTCCCAAGGATCATATCAGTCACGTTAGCCTGTGCTTTAGTGAAAACCCATGTGTTGAGAACAATCTGGAAGTTAGATGAAGATGGACACAGGATGTGAGGAAAACATTGCCTATAAAGTTACTATTTGAAAATGGGGATGGCTCAACTGAAGAATTAAGGTTTGTAGTTATACAACTTGGCAGTCAACTGAACGCCTTGACACTCAAGCTGATCATCCATAAAAAGGGCTAAGATATCTGTCCCCATATGGTTTATTTACAGTGAGTGACAAGCTCCAGGTTTACCCCAAAAGTATCTGCTTCCACCTGGCCTTCTGATTTATGTATAGTTATGGGGAGGTGTTCGTCTAATGCCTTAACTGGTTAAAAAAATATAAATTAAATCTGTGTTATTCTACTTAACTGAGTTGTAACTGATTGGTTGCACACCACTGGGTGTGAACTACTGAGAAGTGAGAAGTATGCTTGAGTTGTGTTCTACACAGTTATACAAGGATTCTTGAAGCCAGTATATAGAGCTGTTTGGATTTTATATTTAAATAGATTGACACCTATAGGCATAGAGGAGATGAATTAAACAGTTCTTGCTGGTATTCTGTTACAGAGTAAGGTAACTGGTATTAATAAAAACAGACTATTCAGTTCAAAGAAACCTGGAACAGAGGACTCTGAATAATTTTTAACTACAAAGAAATGATAAATGTTTATGGTAACAGACATGAAATGATCATCATCCATTATATACATGGGTCGCATTATATGCCATAAACAAAAACAATTATTTTGTTCTCATTGTATAAAAAGTTTAACATGTAATTAAATAAGGCATCCTTAGACTAATAACTGCATTTTATTTTTAATCTCAAATCAAGAAAACAATGTTTTATTTTTTGATCTTTACTTGATTTTTTTTTTTTTTTTTTTTTTTTGATTTTTCGAGACAGGGTTTCTCCGTAGCTTTTGGTTCCTGTCCTGGAACTAGCTCTTGTAGACCAGGCTGGCCTCGAACTCACAGAGATCCACCTGCCTCTGCCTCCCAAGTGCTGGGATTAAAGGCGTGCGCCACCACCGCCCGGCTTTTACTTGATTTTTAAGTGTGTGTGTGTGCACGTGTGCATCTGTGTCTTTGTGGAGGCCTGTGCACCTGAGTGAAATGTCTGCAGATGCCAGAGGAAGCCTTGGATCCTCTGCAGCTCAAGTTACAGTCAGTTCTGAGTGCCTGATGGGTGCTGGCAATTAAACTCAGGTCACCTGCACTCAACTGTTGAGTCGTATCTTAAGCTACAGGACAATGTTTACTATTGACAATAGAAGTTAAAATAATGTTATGGATTTCGAAAATAAATCCAGAAAATATACTCTTTCTTTTGCTATCACTTGAGATCTTTCAGTATTATTATTAGTTGATGGATTATATTATATTTAATATTCAGTCTTAGGTTAGCAATATCAGAAAACTTCTGACTTATGATTGACATTTAGGCATGAAGAAGAAGTTCTTTATTTATTGGCATATAAGACATTAAGAACTGATTGGTCATGGGGGATGGCCAGTTCAGGTCACATATCTGCTTCTGTTAGGAGTCTTAGCAGGGTCCCCTTAGATCTGACCCTGAGTGCCCCTTTCCCAGGCTTCTCTTGCAGTTCTCTCTTCCCTTCACTCCCTCCCAACCTGATTGCTCGTGTCCCCATCCCCACCTGCCCATGTCCCACTCAGGAAATCTCTTCTATTTCTCCTTCCCAGGGAGATTCAGGTTTCTCCCGTGAACCCTCCTTGCTACTTAGTCTCTGTGTCTATGGATTATAGCATAGTTATCCCTTATATCCACTTATGAATAAGTACATGTCATATTTGTCTTTATGGGTCTGGGTTACCTCGCTCAGGATGATTTTTTCTAGTTCCATTCATTTGCCTGCAAATCTCCTGATTTATAGGTCTTATTTCAAAATATGACCTATAAATAAGTGTTACAAACTTTAGAACTGAAGAACAATCTTTCTGAAAATTAGAACTAGCCACTCTGTATAAAATTACAGCTGTGAAACCAGACTGGCCAAAAGAAAGCAGAGTTACAAGTAATTAAATTATTTCTAATATTCTATTCATAAAATAGAATGATTCATAGGTACAATAACTAAAGGGCAGAGAGGAAACATACAGGTACCCGGTTGAGAGATGATTCCATTCTTGTCTAGTAAGAAAGTGGTGGGTATGGGAGTAGAAGGGAAAAAAAAAACAGCTGAAAATGGCTACAATTCTTAGGGGCTAGGGGCAGGGAGGGTGATTATCAGGAAGGGGCAGGTTACTCAGAAACAGTCATCCTAAATGCTTTAGAGGAACTGTAAAACTCTGCCACCTAAGGAACAATGATCCGTGGTCAAAAGTTACTGCAGAAAGGGCAGCTACTGATTAGTGTGATGTAGTGTCAATTAGATGGACATTCCTGAGGTCCTTTGTCTGCTGTAGCTTTGTCTTTCCCTTTTCATTTCATCAGGTATATTGCCCTGTAAATTACAGTAATGGTACCAGGAATAAAAAGATAAGGAATTTTAAACTTCTAAAAAGAATTAATCAATCCAGCTGCGAGCCTTGTTCTCTAGATATGAAATTCAGGATTCAAGCTGTTTTCACTGAAAAATTCCAGCTGGAACAATTAGCCACTCTCCACCTTCACATCTCAGCTTCTGGTGTAGGAGGATCTTCTTTCTATGTGTTGCTTTCATTGGTTGAATAAAGAAAACTGCCTTGGCTTTTGATAGGGCAGCCCTTAGATGGGCCTGGTAGACAGAACAGAATTCTGGGAGGAAGAAGACAGTGTGGCAAACGCCATGGCTCTCCTCTCCTAGCTGGATGCTGGTTAGACTCATGCCGGTAAGCCACAGTCAAGTGGCGATACACATTAATGGAGATGGGTTAAACAAATATGTAAGAGTTAGCCAATAAGAGGTTAGAACTAATGGGCCAGGCAGTGTTTAAATGAATACAATTTATGTGTTGTTATTTCGGGATATAAGCTAGTAGAGTGGCTGGGAGCCTGGTGGGATGAAAAGCAGGCCCGCTCCTCATTACTACAAGCTTCCAGCATCCTTGCTTTCTCTGATCATCTATGGACTCTTTTTTTTCCCCCAAAATGGATTTATTTATTTGTGAATGTTTAGCTCACATATATGTCTGTACACCATGCATGTATCCCTGGTACCCTTGGAGGGAGGTCAGAAGAGGTTATTGAACCTCCTGGAACTGGAGTTAAGGATGGTTGTAAGTCACTAGGTGACTGCTAGGAATCAAACCCTGGTCCTCTGCAAGGACAAGTGCTCTTAACTGCTGAGCTATCTCTCCAGACCTCTCTACTGCACACTCAGATTTTTGTGTGTGTGTGTTCAAGTCTAAACCACCTTTTTAAAGGAGCTTATAGAAAATAATTATTATTATTAATAATAAGAAGAAGAAAAAGAGGAGGAAGGAAGAGGAATCTATTGGAGAAGCCCTAGTCAAATGGTGTATGCATGTTGTGATAGGTGGTTATTTTCAGTACAACGACTAAACGTCTCATCGCCCATAGCTGAACACATAGAGAAAGTGGAATTGGGTCTCTTCTGTGTTGTTCTAGATTTCTTATATTCACCTTTGTTACTTCCTGTACCCTTTCATAAAGCTGATTTTGCATGTCATATTACACGTCATATTGAAACCTTTTGTATTTATCGCTAAAGATTGAAGTGAAAAAACTTTGAAACACAGAGAAATGAAGGTTATGGTACTGTTACTGTTTCAGCATAGGAATAAGAAATAGGCAAAGACACAAAGTGATCAAAACTGGGTTCAAGGCTCATGGAAAAATGACAACCAAGAAGAGTGCAGAAATGAGAACTGAAAGGAATAAAAATATTCACTATTCACAGAAACTGCATAAAGCATATTTAGGCACTGTAAAAACTAAATGCATAGAGTTGTTGCTATTACTTTGACCCTTCATTGTGTCCTATGTTATTTTTTATCATATACTGTGTCCTGTGCCTGATTTGACCTGAATAATTATTTGAAATGTACATCATATATGTGTGTGTCTGTATGAATTAGATGTATTCTACTGACATAAACAAAGTTGGCAGAACTACTTTTATAACACAGTCTCCAACAGACTTATTTCTGTCTGCCTGTGATAGGTTGTACCTCCTACAGTAGAAATAAATTACATTTAATTAAAAAAAACCTCATTTGGTACTTATACTTTCTGAGGCTACACTGTGCTCTTGACAATTTAACCTCAGATACAACATTCCTGGTAACATGTCACATGGAAATTCTGTGAGAGACCCAGAGAGTGGGGACAAATCAGATCAGAATGGCTCTCTCCTAATGGACTGCTACCCTAATTGTCTAGACTCCTAGGAATGAGTTTCCTCACCACAGGGCATAAAACAGCACTTGGACTCTTTCTGCAGTAGATGTGCCACTTGGCCAACGGGGACACCACGCTGAAGTTCCCAGAGGATACAGCCACACACATGTCAAAGATTATGTACCCGGCCAACTGATTAGCTCTCCCGTGATCATGAAGCATTGGAACATTACGGATACAAAGCAATTTGCCAAGCCCATCTATGGCACCCTTTGGAGTCTTTTATTGTCAGCTTTGGTTTCTGAGCCAGCATCCCTGTGACTATCAGGTGAAACATTTTGGAAAATATTGCCTTATTCGAATGCTAGCTTTTCTCAAACTAAAGACTTTCTTTCTCAACAGACAGTATCTGAGAACCATGGCAGAGATTTTCCCACTTTGCTACAACCTAAACCCCTGATGTCTCCATGGCACAGCTGAAAAATGCCTTGAGTTATGACATATGATTTGTTTGTACTCTGTAAAGTCCCGTGAAACTCCAGAACATATCATTGGGGGTAACCTGAGTCCATGTTCCTGGGCCTTGGTCACTCACATTATGCTCAAGAACAAGCTGTACCCCATTCCCTTGAAGTGAGAGCTGTGTTTGGTTTTGAGAGATACATGAGTGCATTTATGTGCAAATATGGCTATGCTGACAATTTGAAACCCTTCTGGACACTTGTACTACCTAGATTTAAATATCTTTTTAACCATTATTATTAATATATCATAATACAGGAGCTGAAAGAATAAAACTGTATGCTGCTCTTTATTTTCTTTAGTTTCAAATATGCATAAATTATCAAGAAATTAACATAATTAATTCAATATGCCGTTTACCTTGATTCACCTCTTCTCAGCATTGTTAACCACTTTGCTTCCAATCCACTCGTCTTTCAGCAGTTGAACACCTCAAGACCATTTATGCCTCAATATGACATAATTTTGAAGGATAAGGATATTGTACCACAAGATTTAAAAGCCACTATCAATGTCATAAAAATATAACATTGGCAGGATACAAATAAAGATTTTGAATGTGCAAGAAGTACACCAACGATAATTTCAGAGTACAGAAATAAGTCTTCTAAAGGGATGACTGTGCAATGAGACTTGATGGATGAGGAATAATATCAGCATGAGAGCTGGAACAACAGATGTGTTGGAGACAAAGGAAATAAACTATTCATTTCTAATTACTTGCTTTATTGTTCCTAGAAGGAGGGGTTGACACCCAACAATTTCTTCAGAGCCTCTGTGACATTCTTATTCCTCAGACTGTAGATTAGTGGGTTCAACAGAGGGGTGAGTATCGTGTAAAACACAGACACCACCATGTCCTTCCCTGGGGTGTGGAAGGAGGCAGGGAACATGTAATTATAGACAGCAGCACCGTAGAAGAGGATGACCACAGTCATGTGGGAAGAGCAGGTGGCGAGGGCCTTCTTCCTGCCCTCTGCTGAGTTCATCCTGAGAACTGTGAGGAGGATGAAGGAGTAGGAGCTTGAGATGACTGTCACAGGGATGAGAAGCATGAGCACACAGCACAGGTACATGAAGGTCTCATAGAGCCAGGTGTCTGAGCAGGAGAGTTTTATCACAGCGGGGGCCTCACAGAAGTAGTGATGGATTTCCCTGGATCCACAGAATGGGAAGGTCAGGATGACAGGGGTGAATATGAAACCATCCAAGGATCCCAGGAACCAGCAGACAGACATCAGGAGGAGACACACCCTGCGGTTCATGAGAACAGGATAACGGAGTGGATGGCAGATGGCCACATAGCGGTCATAAGACATTGCAGCCAGAAGGAAAAATTCTGAACCTCCTAGTGTCAGATATAGGAACATCTGCATCCCACAGGCAGCAGCTGAGATCCTGTGGCTCCCCAGGACCTGGTCCATGAGCATCTTGGGCACACTGACAGAAATATACATCATGTCCATGAGGGACAACTGGCTGATGAAAAAGTACATGGGTGTGTGGAGCCGGGTGTCAGAGTGTATCAGAAGGATCAGGAGGGCATTGCCAGACAAGGCCACCAGGAAAACCACAAATATGACCACAGCAAGAAGAGCTGGGTGTTTGATTTGATTGAAGAATCCCACCAGGGTGAAATCTAACTGTCCAGTGTAGTTGTTCATCCAGGTAATGATGTTCATTGGTGTCTCCTAGGCAACCAAGAATGCCTTGGGGTTAGTGACTGCAAACTCATATGTGCACAAGACTAGTGTGCTGAGAATCAAGTTCCCCGGGCCTTTAGTTCCGAGAATGATTATCTAAGTAATAGTTAAGGATTTTAGAAGAGCAGGAATTCACCTCTGTGGTTAGATCATCACAACCCAGAGTAGATCGACCACGGTTCATGATGACTCATAGTGACCTCTATTAGGAAGTCTTGAAAACTGCAGGATTATCCACAAAAAGACACACAAAACAAATGAAAGACAAATTCAAATAAGCACACAAATGTTAGACACATTTTTAAGACTGTCAATGAGTAAAGGTACTCTTATGAACCATTGTAGAGTTGCTCATAATATTAACACATTATGATATACACTCTCCATTTTCACATTCATTGAAGAATATGGTTTTTTAAATTATATGGTAAAATATCTTAATTGAAAATGCATTTAGTCCATGTAAAATTGAATTTGAAGTTTCTTATGTATGTTTTTGATAGATAAATTCTCTTTAAGTATAAATCATATAAACATAGTCATATGAAAAAATAGATACAACAATGCATAGAACATGTTTGCTTTTCTAACTCTGTTTAGACGAAGATAATGGGAAGTTTCACCCTTCTCCGTTGTCTGCTTCTCCAAGTTCGTCTCCTCTCAGGGCTCAACACTGGCTCAAAGCCTCAGCGGAGGCAGAGGATTGAGCTGTTACTGCTGCTGCCCAGGTCAGGTTGTGTCAGCAGCATCTCTATGGACAGTTCAGCCACTTCTTCATGGAGTCTGAGAAGCAGGGAGAACACACCCATGAGAAGTCCCTGAACATGGATCACCAATCCCTCTGCTGCACGCTCACAGCCTGCCTCTGTGTTAGGTGCTAAAAAAAAAAAAAAATCAAATCAAGGACAAATTAACCTTGATTGTATTAAACAACTTTAGTGCTCATCTGTGTGGGAACATAGTACATGAATGTGAATTAAAATGAAGGTTTAAGTAGGTACACCATAGTGAGAAACAGCAGCAGACAGAATGTACCCAGACTTTCTGTCAAGGTTCAGTGAACGCCTCTTCCACATGTACTTCTCAAAGACAGGAGATTTTTTAAAGTTTTATTTCTGAACTACTTGATACTGCATTTTGATAGCTCTAGGCAGTAGAAAGGAATGAAATCTCCTCTTTCTGAGATGTTAGGAATACTTGCAAGGGAGTAGCTGCTGAGATGCCAATCACAGGTCTCAGGAACATTTTACATTTATGTCAAGACTCTAAAAACAAACACAAAAACCCACCTGAAGCCACAAGACATACCTGAAATTGAAGTCCTTCATGTTCTGTCAAGCTACTCTCTGCCATAGAGCAGAGAACTTGGCCAGGTCCTTAAAGCTTTCATATAAATATCAGAAAGCCTGAGACCTGTGGGAGGAGATGGACAGAGAGATACATACAGACAAACAGACTGAGAGGTATGAAGAAATGATAGATTTCCAATTTTAAAAGGCTTCTTTGTGAAAGAAAACATACCTGTTCTAAACTTAAGCTTTATAGTGAGCTCACCTTAAAGGTTCCTGCTGACTGAATTTGCATTCGTGGACACAGTGGATGAGGACTGGGGAGGGTGCCACAGTCTATGAGAATCCCTGAACAGTGCAGGTCAAGAGGCAGGGGAGGTACAGGAGATGTGCTGGAAAGGCAGTGCCCTCTGTTAAGCTGGGGGCACTCAAAACAGGGCAGCCAGAGACCATGAGACAGGAAAGTGCTGTCTGCATACGGCACAGGACCAACAGCTGTAGCCAGTCCTTACACCTGCTGTGCTGTTTAATTTCATGTGAACAGCTCAGTGCACTGTTAACATTGGGTGTTACTAACGGTGAAGGTAGAGAAATAAGAAAGCATCATCCCAAGCCATCAGCATCCCTGATCCACCCTGTGCTTCAATATCAGTCACTGTGTTTCTTCTTTTACAGTGGAGAAGCTCAGGGTCTCAGCATCTGCCTCACATCACACAATAACACACAGTGTGAGTGCTTAACTGATGGGTTGGCACAGAGTGGTACCTATCTGGTTCTATGGGAAACACCATGTGCCCAGGAACTTAGAGTTTCTGTTTAGATCACCCACAGTCTGCTTTATATGATGAACATAAATAATATTAAGACAAATATTTGAAATTCTTGTAACCTTCAAATATTGCCCACAACTGAAGTTAAATAAACTGCAAAATAGACAATTTTGGAAAACTAGTGGATTGTAATATGAACACTAACAAAACATAGGAAGAGTAGATTTGTTGGCTGATGCCTACTGCAGCCTTATCACTTGCAAGACGCATGCAGGGGGTTACCAATGAAATCAAGGCAAGTGTGCTGTGTGTGTGTATGCGTGTGTGTGTGTGTATGTGTGTGTGTGTGTGTGTGTGACACGTATTCATAACTTAGATAAAAATCTCAATACGGAAGTGCTAACAGGAAGCATTAGGTAGAAGCTGGGTGTGGTGTACACTC
The DNA here is from genome assembly GCF_018167655.1 of Microtus oregoni. NCBI lineage: Eukaryota > Metazoa > Chordata > Mammalia > Rodentia > Cricetidae > Microtus > Microtus oregoni. The sequence goes on from NW_024543074.1 coordinate 39,489,387, forward strand.
ACTCCTTCAATCCCAGCACTGGGAAGGCAGAGGCACGTAGATCCCACAGTTAAAGGCTGGTCTGATATACAGAGCAAGTACTAGACAGCCAGGGCTGCACAGAGAAACCCTGTCTCAAAACACCAAAAAAAAAAAAAAAAAGAGAGAGAGAAAAGAAGGCAGAATTTTATTCCTCCATATATATATATATATATATATATATATATATATATATACAAGTAGAAATTAAATGATAATCAAACCCCTTGAAGAAGGAACAGCCTGTGCAGCGTCCACCCTGTGCCGTGCATTCTCTCCTGTCAGGTGGACTCACCATCAGATGCAGCTGCAGCCTGGGTCATATGGGCCAAGGGACAGCAGCTGGTTAAGTGTAGAAGGCACAGAAGCAAGTGACGTCATCCTGGCTGAACCCTGCTTATTCCTGAATAAAGAATCATTAATAACTCCCCTGTGGGTCTTTAAAGAAGTATGTAACTAAGCGAGCTGGGAATGGTGATTGAACCTCAGCCACAGCCTCATCTACTGTTCAGTTTGTTAAAGAGCAAAGCCATAGCCAGTGTCAGCCATAGCCTGGAAATCACCATCAAGTGTTGTGGATTATGTGTTTAACTAGGTAAAGATGTGTTACATTTGTTTATGCTGCCTTTGTTTAACTATGTAAAGATGTGTTACATTTGTTTATGCTGCCTTTGTTTAACTATGTAAAGATGTGTTACATTTGTTTATGCTGCCTTTGTTTAACTATGTAAAGATGTGTTACATTTGTTTATGCTGCCTTTGTTTAACTATGTAAAGATGTGGTGCATTTGTTTATGCTGCCTTTGTTTAACTATGTAAAGATGTGTTACATTTGTTTATGCTGCATTTGTTTAACTATGTAAAGATGTGGTGCATTTGCATTAATTAATTAAGATTAACCTGGGCTCAGAAAGGTGGGGTTAGCAACTAGTTGACAGGAAGTAGCAGGGAGTAGCTTAGCCTGGGATTTTTTAGTTGGGGTGGTGTGGAAGGAGAGAGGGTCCAGGGATGCCAGCTAAGAGAGAAAGTTCGCCAGCTGCTGCTCTAACTCTCTGAGCTCTCAGGTTTTTCACGCCAGCCTTTGAATCTCTAGCTTTATTAGAATGATAGAGATTAAGTTAAAGCTACCTTTAGCAGGAGCAGAACCACTCTCTGGGGGCACAGAATTCTCCCCAGGCTGCGACCTTAATACCCTGGGTGCTAGCATTTGAAATCACAGCCACTGTGGCGAAAGTGAAACAGCAATCAAAAAAAAAAATCTGGTCCACACGAGTCAGTTACTGTATTCCCAGGTCCTTGTACACTCCACAGCATTCTGTTCCCTCCCCACCCATCCCCCTGCCCACTGTGTGCGAGTGTTCACATAAACTTTCAGTAGTTTACATGACATGTTATCTTTCGCAGTATTCTTTTTTTTTTTTTTTTTTGGTTTTTTTTTTTTTTTTTTTTTGGTTTTTTTCGAGACAGGGTTTCTCTGTGGCTTTGGAGCCTGTCCTGGAACTCGCTCTGTAGACCAGGCTGGTCTCGAACTCACAGAGATCCGCCTGCCTCTGCCTCCCGAGTGCTGGGATTAAAGGCGTGCGCCACCATCGCCCGGCGACATGTTATCTTTCATAGGCATGGAGTCCAAACCTAGGGTTCAGTTCCCCTCACGAGAATGTTGCGGACTGACCCTGAGGCCCCATTCCTCATGTGTCATCGTGCCCTCTCACCAGCACACCACCCCTGGGTTCTGCTGTCAGTCAGAAGCCATGTTCATTAGAAACGCATTCAATTCAAATGTTTATTTCATTTTAATAGTGACCTGAACATTCGAATGATCTACAAGTACAACTGGTTCAGATGAAAATGCAAATATTTATTTTACCATCATCAGCTGGACAAAAGTCACAACTTCAGACAGTCACACCAGCCTAACACTGCAGACATCTGTGGAGGAAAGGAGAGAAAGGTCTTGGGGAGAGGGGAGAGTAGGGTATGGTGGCACAAAGGACAGAAGAGTGATGGGGAAGGACTTTGAAGTAGGGAAAGGGATGAGAGTGAGGGGGGAGAGAGAATAATTCTAAGGCCATAGTGAAAAGGTTTGCTATTCTTCTTTAGGTATTCCTATGGATGTACATGCTCTACACAGGAGACATGGCTCCCAGAAATCATGGATGGCCAGTGCCAGGTGTGGGATGTCTTTTGTTGACTTGTTTCTCAGGCCTGTCCTGCAGACTCTCAAAACTGCACAGGCTGTGGCCATTGCTCTTGGTTACCTCCTCAAACTTGATGGTAAAACCTTAATGCAGAAGGAACCCCAGAGACTGTTCACAGGTCATGGAAAAATCAAGTTGGTACTGACAGGAAGTGTCCCCTGCTGGCTAGCTTCCACAGTTCCATCTGCCTTGTAGATGGCTGCTGACTTTTCTGCCCCCGAAGCCTACATGGCACCTCATGTACAAGGAAAGCCAGTTACCAGGGAGGACGGTGAGTACAGCTTCGTTTCTCCATATCCTGTGAGCAGAATGTGTGGTGTCTTAAGACTATCGATTTTGTTCCAGTGACTGTAATACAAATATCCATGTTTTTTTCTGAAGTCGTTTGCACTCATAGATTGTTCTGTAATTCTCATGTCACTATTTACAGTGAAACAAGCATTCAGACTGAATGCAGTTCTAAAGAACATGGCTTGCGATTGACAGCAGAGAACAAGGATGATTTCACAGGGAGAGGGCAAGACGGCAGATGACGGATGGAGCCTCTGGGTCAGTCTGTTAGACATTAGTAAGGGGCAATGACTGTGAATAAGAAGCTGAACTCCAAACTTTGATTCAGAGTCTACACCTGTGAAAAATACTGAAAGTTTCTACAAACACACACACACACACACACACACACACACACATACACACACACGAGGGAGAGAAAGATAGATGAAGAGAGCCAGAGACACAGAGAGAAAACAAACTCCGAGAAGTGCCTCAGCTTTGGCCATGCATTACCTGACTTAGGTATCTCATGTTTGATATTTATCTACAATGTTGAAATTTCAGATCATTGTTAATTCTGGTTACAATTACACTTTTACAAATCTGGGAGGTTAAAGGCATAAGGAACTTCTGGAGGCATCACCATTACTGACATCAAGCTCTATTATAGAGCGACAGTAATTAAAACAGCTTGGTATTGGCATAAAACCAATGGAATTGAATTGAAGATGCTGATATTAATTCATACACCTATGAATTCTTGACAAAGAAGCTAAAACTTTACAATGGTAAATAGAAAGCATCTTCAACAAATGGTGCTAGCATAACTGGATATCAACATGTAAAAAATGCAAATAGATTCATATCATCCCCATGGATCGAAGATCTCAACATAAATCCAGCCACACTTAACTTTATGGGAGAGAAAGTGGGAAGTAGCCTTGAACGCATTCGCACAGGAGACCACTTCCTAAATATAGCCCCAGTAATACAGACACTGAGAGCAACAATAAATAAATGAGACCTCTTGAAACTGAGAAGCTTCTGTAAGGCAAAGGACACAGTCAATAAGACAAAACTGCTGCCATCTCTAAAAGATCTTCAAAAACCCCATACTGGACAAACCCCATACTGGACAGAGGACTTACCTCCACCAGATGTCTTTTTTACAACAAACACAGGAGAATTCCAAAGACTGGTTGGTTCTTCAATATGGTGAGCATCTAGTTGCTCTTGTACCAGCTGTTCTAAACCCTGCAACTTATCATCACTGCTTTACCCATATTGGTTTCTCACTTTCTTTCTTCCTATTTCTTACTTCCTCTTTACTTCCTCCTCTTCTTCTTCCTCTTTACTTCCTCCTCTTCTTCTTTCTTCCTCCTCTTCCTCTTTACTTCCTCCTCTTCCTCTTTCTTTGTATTTACTTTCTCTTACTTCCTTTTTACTTCCTTACTTCCTCCTCTTCCTCTTTCTTACTTTCCTTTTATTTACTTTCTCTTACTTCCTCTTACTTCCTTATTTCCTCTTTCTTACTTTCTTTTTACTTCCTCTTTACTTCCTCATTACTTCCTCTTTCTTACCTCCTCCTCTTCCTCTTTACTTCCTCTTTCTTACTTCCTCCTCTTCCTCTTTCTTACTTCTTCTTACTTCCTCTTTACTTAATCCTCTTCCTCTTTTTACTTCCTCTTTACTTCTTCCTCTCCCTCCTTCTTACTTCCTCTTTACTTCCTCCTCTTCCTCTTTCTTACTTCCTCCTTCTTACTTCCTCATTACTTCCTCTTCATCTTTTTTACTTCCTCTTACTTCCCCCTCTTCCTCTTTCTTACTTTCTTTTTACTTCCTCTTTCTTACTTCTCTTCCTTACTTCCTCCTCTTCCTCTTCCTTACTTCCTCTTTACTTCCTCCTCTTCCTCTTTCTAAATTCTTCTTTACTTCCATTCTCTTTCTTATTTCCTCCTCTTCCTCCCTCTTACTTCCTCCTCTTCCTCTTTCTTCCTCTTTCTTACTTCCTCCTCTTCCTCTTTACTTCGTCCTACTCCTCTTTCTTTTTTCCTTTCTTCCTCTTTCTAACTTCCTCTTTACTTCCATCATCATCCTTCTTCTTACTTCCTCTTTCTTCTTCCTTCTTACTTCTTCTTACTTCCTCCTTACTTACATCCTCTTCCTCTTTCTTACTCCCTTTTTCTGGGAGGAATTTACTTCCTCTTTACTTCTTCCTCTTTTTTACTTCCTCTTTATTTCTTCCTCTTTCTCTTCTTCCTCTTTCTTACTTTCTCTTTACTTCCTCCTCTTCCTCTTTCTAACTTTCTCTTTACTTCCATCCTCTTCCTCCCTCTTATTTCCTGTTTATTCCTTACTTCCTTACTTCCTCCTCTTCCTCTTTTTTACTTTCTTTTAACTTCCTCTTTACTTCCTCCTATTCTTCTTTCCCAAATCTTCAAATCCCACTTTTCTCCCCTTTCCCTTTTTATTTTTGAGGCAAGGTCTAAACAGAGCAGGTCAATTCCTTTTATTTATTCGCTTCTTTGAGACAGGGTCTCTTTGAGACGGGGTCTGGTTTATTGACTTATTTGAGACAGTGTCTCTCTGTAGCCCTGACTGTCCTGGAACTCACTCAATAGATCAGGCTGTTCTTAAACTCACAGAGATCTGCCTGCCTCTGCTTCCTGAATGCTGGGAGTAAAGATGTGTATCACTATGGTCCACATCTCAGGTTGGCCTGCCTCTGCTTCCTGAATGCTGGGAGTAAAGATGTGTATCACTCTGGTCCACATCTCAGGTTGGTTCTGAACTTTCTATCCTAAGCTTTTGGAGCCACTGCGATCACACACAGGCTGGAGCCACTAGGCCTGGTCAGGTACCTTACTTTTCTTGGTCATTTTAGGCATTTGAAATATTGTTTGTGTCAAATGCATTATAAATAAATAAATGGATAGATAGATAAATAGATAAATAAATAAATATTCGTTAAGGAGAGCAATGTGTCTGAATGAGGCCAGTAAATCAGAGATGGTCCCTGCCCCCTGACAAATCTAGCATGTTTTGTTTTCTTGTTTTATGAATTAGGGGTCCATCTACTGGTCATAGGAGGGAAGGCATTCCGGGAAAGGAGTGACAAAAATATAAGTAAGCCAGGGCAAAGTGGGAGCCTGAGGCAGAAGGATCAAAGTTCCAGGCCAGCCTGGGGTATATAGTGAGCTCCAGGCTATTGTTGGCTACACAGTAACCCCTGTCTTAAGGAATATCAGAGCAGAGGAAGAGTAGCCCCGTTTATTCAGTTACCTCAGTCCCTGTTCTGAAAGTCTTAGAATTATTCCCAGCTCACTGGATATGGTGCCCCCTGCTGCTAATCCTAGCACTTGGGAGGTCTAGGCAGAAAGATTCTGGAGAAGGTCGGCTTAAGGCAACCGTGCTCGGTGTTTTATGTTAACAAACTAGAGAGGAGGGAATCTCAAACACCAATCTTTACACCCACATAGACTCTTTTCATGACCAGCTTTGCAATATTCTGTCCAGCAGGCATTGCAAAACCAGATTATTAGCCCCAACATCCATCAACCCATCTGTCTCCTTAGGGCCCCCATGACTTCCTTGTTACGCAGGCTGTAGATAAATGGGTTGAGAACTGGAGTGACAATTGAGTAAAGCACAGCCAACACCTTGTCCCTTGAAGGAGAATGCAGGGAATGTGGCTGGGTGTAGGTGGAGAGAGAGGTAACATAGAACATACTGGCCACAGTCAGGTGGGAGGAGCAGGTAGACAGGGCTCTACTCTGCCCTTTCCCTGAGCGCATCTGGAACACAACAACCAACACACAAGCATAGGAAGCTAGAATGGCCAGGAAGGGGAGCAGCAGAATGACAAGGCCACTCATGAGGATTGTCTGCTCATATTGGGAAGTGTCTTCACACACCAATGGCAGGAGAGATGGAACCTCACAGAAGAAGTGGTTAACCTTCCTCGATTGACAGAATGGAAGTTGAAACACATACAGCGTGTGTATTAAAGCATTGAAGGAGCTGCTGCTCCAGGCACAGGAGACCATGGAGCAGCAGATCTTCCTGCTCATGAGCACAGGGTAGTGCAGGGGCCGGCAGATGGCTATGTACCTGTCATAGGACATGAAGCCCAGCAGGAGGGCTTCAGAGCCACCCAAGGTCAGAAACACAGTGGTTTGGATCTCGCAGCCCAGAAAGGAAATGGTGTTGGTGTCTGACAGGAAGTTAACTGCCATCTTGGGCACGGTGGTGGAGATGAACATCATGTCAATGATGGAGAGCTGGCTGAGGAGGAAGTACATGGGGGTGTGGAGTCTCCGGTCCAGCTTGATGAGGAGGACCAGTGTGATGTTGCCTAGCAGAGCTACTGTAAAGAGGATGGCGATGACTGTGAAGAGGAGAGCGTCCATCTGGCCGTACTGGAAAAGACCCACCAAGATGAAGTCTGTTGTCCAGCTGTGATTTCCCATTTCCATGGCTCAGACTGAACCATCAGAGCAGACACAATCTGGAAGGGACATGGTCTGATGAGGATTGCCCTCGGGGAGAAAGCAAATGACAGTTAACATATGAGATAGATTGTTCTGGAATAGCTCTAAGGCAATCTGTCTTCCATCCTGTGTAGTAAGCTTTTATATGTTGAGAAATACAGAATGCATGCATCAAATCAGGGATCACCTTCCCAACTCCTGCTCATTTCCCATGATTGAAGTCTGCAGATTCTTCCCTCTCAAAGTCTTGATGAAATACAAAGAGGAAATGAAAACACAGACTTTTCAGAATTGCGAAATTAACATGAAAACAACAAATTAATTTATCTAATTTGTTTTCAAAAATTGTATTCCTCTCTGTAGATTCTTTATATTGAGGGCCTGGAACATAGGTGTTTGGCAGTGAAAACATTTTCTCACATTTGTGGCTGATTAACTATGGCGGAGTTGATCAAATAAAGTGAATGTTTGAATGATTCTTTATTCAACATTTCTATTAATTATAAGCAGGAAGTAATATTTTTGTTATATCTGTACAGATGTTTGCAATCCTTATGAACTAGAGTTAACGTATTCATGTAAACAACATGGAGAAAAAGTTACGTTGGTGTAAGAAATCAATTTGTCAGAACTGCAAAGATAGTTCAGCAGAGAAGAACCTTTCAGAGGGCACAAGTTCAAGACCCAGAACTTAAAAGATAGCTCACAACTGTGTCAGGTGAATCTAATGCTCTATTCTGACCTCCGTGTGTGTTCGTTACACAAGTAGCAACACAGACCATGCGTGTCAAACACCCAGACGCATAAAATAAAGTAAAATAAAATAAAATCAATTGATTCAATATGTCTCAGTACCTTTTATTCTTTGAGGTACTATGCAAAGGTTATTAAATTAAAACTATAGAGCTAAAATTCTTGCTGTGGGCTGATGCAGAGCCTGGCTTCTCTGTATTTGCAGGGGACTCAGGCCCTAGTAAATACTGGCTCCAATCACCTGGTGAAACAGGTCTACATTTCTTGGCATTTATTTGACCTTGACTATCTGGCCACAGAGAAGTCATTCCTAAGACATAAAGATAGTGGAATGATTACAACAAGACCGAAATGTTTTAATGTTTTGAAAATTGAAAAGTGAAAAATAGCTTTGCAAACATTAAATCAACTGACTGTATGAATTAGAATTATTAAAGTAGCAGAAATTCATCAGACATCTTCTGCATTTTCAGCAACCTACACATTACTAATACATACCTAGTGATATGTAGGCTCTATTTTAATATGGTTATAATGAGAACAATGCATGTGTTACATTCCCTAGACAACACTTCTTGGCGCTAATACACACGAACTCCATGGCAACAAATGTTTTTTGTTAGCAATGGACCCTCAACTTCAATATCACAAATATCACAACATGATGTAAAAACTCATAAAAAATTGAGGAAGAAAAATCAAGTCACAGGTGGAGAAAGAGCTGAGAGGGTTTGGGGGAAGTTAAAGAAAAAGGTGGAAATACACTGCATGAAATCCCAGCAATAAATAAAAGCACACAAAAAGAAAGTTGTTTGTAAGCTGGTGGGAAGAAAATGGTTAACGTTTTTCAAATATTTGAAATGATCATGATATCCATATCTACTGTTATGCATTATGCATTATGTTTGTTATTGAAAAAAAACACAAGCTGAAAAATAAAACTAAGTAATGAACCAAAGACTAAGGATACACATACACATGCATGTGTATCTTTAGTAACAAGAAAATTAAATACCTGAGTATCTGCAATATGAGTTGTAAATAAGTGATATATGAAAAAGAAAATAGAAGGCTATAAAATGGTTTACATAAATATGCATCACTGTTAGTTAAATAAAAAAATCGTTAATCCCACTACTCAGAAGATATATGCAGGCAGATCCCTATGAGTTCCAGGCCAGCCTGCTCTACAGAGTGAGACCCTGTCTAAGAATCATCATCATCACCAATTCTCTTGAAATATCAGGAAAAAATAATGTTGAGAATACAGTCAGTTGTGCCCTGGGATACGTTTTCTTAGTGCACGCGGATTACTTAACTTAGCTTTTATCATTGAACACCTTAGGGACTAACAGTTTCTGATTTCTAATAAACACTGGACATTTCCTGAGCCAGGAATTCTAAGAACAGAAGGACGGTGATACAAAGGAGCTCGCTCTCTGAGAACAATAGGAGCACTGAGCAGGACAATGAAAAGGAGCTTCATAGGTCCCGAGTCGTCTATGTAACCTGCTCACATCAGCTCTGAGCACTAGTGACAGATTTTCAATATAAACCCTAGACCAGGAGCACAATTATAATGCCTGCTGCTCACAATGCAGAATAATATGCTACATGAATATGGATGTGAACTAATAATAACAATCCCAGAAAGTTCAGAAGCGCTTACTGGTCTGAGTTTGTGTGTCTCCCTTGGCTATCGAATTAACCCCACACATCCTCCTAATTCCCCTCACTGAAAAGAAATTCTCAACTCTTCCTGGCTTTCACATAGCTCCTATACTGATAGTGATAACATTCTCCTGTTGCTCTCAGTGTCTGAGAGTCACCCTGGGTGTAGGTGATGTCATGATGTCTGTCAAGGTTAAGAGTGTTAGTCTCTCTCTCTCTCTCTCTCTCTCTCTCTCTCTCTCTCTCTCTCTCTCTCTCTGTTCCATGTTACTGGGACTCTAACTCAGAGCTCCGGACAGGCTAACCAAGTGCTTTGCAGCATCAGACCTTGTTTTCTGACACAGAGTCCTGCCCTGTAACCCAGGCTGGACAGAATCTTGATCTTTGAGCCTCACGTGTCTTGAACCTGCCATCCTCTTGCCTGTTCTTTTTGAGTGCTGGGATCAGAGGCTGCACCACAGTGCGCAAGTGTGCTCTGACCTTGGGTCATCAGGAGTGCTATTCACAGTCAGTCCAGCAGCCCTTTCATGCTCTAAAGCAGTGGTTCTCAACCTCCCTAAGGCTTCGACCATTTACACATTTCCTCATCTTGTGGTGACCACTGCCCCCAATCACGAAATTATTTTAGTTCCTACTTAATAAGTGTAATTTTGCTAATGATACAAACCCTATGGTAAATATCTGTGTTTTCTGAGGGTTTTTGGTATCATGACCCACACACAGATTGAGAACAGATGTTCTAAAGTCTTTGGAGCAGCAAAAGACATATTTGCTGTTCTCTTCCTTTTATCATATAGGAGAGCAGAATTTTTTTCAGTGTATTGGAAATCACCTAGTCAGGTTTCTCTATCATTAAAAAAGAAACATAGTTATTACCACAAACAGCCATAGCAGCAGCAGCAGCAGCAGCAGCAGCAGCAGCAGCAGCAGCAGCAGCAGCAGGGATCCATAACCCTCCCCTCCAGATGTTAATGGCTTGAAATTCATGCCATCTGAAATCCAACATGATACAGAAGTGGATATTTCCCTTGAGTAGGTGAAAACGAGAAAGAGGTGTGCTTCCTTCCCGAAGACAGAATGTGACTCTTCTGGTCCTGCTTCCTCAGGTAGAGAATTCACTGCAGGACCACACCTGTGCTCCCATGCTGGGACACTGAGCCCAGCCTTTGTCCCTACAACTGTGAGAGGCTGCACTGCAGAGCACGGTGTGACTCCAGCACACATCTCAATAACACAGGTGTTCTTAAATCAATGCCTGGAAATACTTCTAGCCTGGAATAAATCTAAATCAGAACATGAGCCTACAAGAAAAGGATGCAGTGTTCTGTGCAGGTCGATGCCTGTTGGACATACCTGAACCAGCAGGCAGGGCTAGTTGTGTCTCAACAATTCTCCACGAGTTCTTCTTCACCTCAGGATGTCACCGGCCATGCAGCTCTCTGACAGCCGAGGAAACGTGCGTGAACCAACCTCTCTGCACTCCACCCACCTGCGCCTTGAACATGGGGAATGTGGATGGGCTCTTTCTCCAGATGTCTAGACATGGACTGTCTGTCATTTAATTGAAAAACTAATTCAATAATAATTCAACTATGGTAAATCTAGCCACTTTGTTGGACAGGAACCTTTTCTCTTGGATGGTTACAGGGAAACGGACTGCAAAGGCAGTCACAGAAGAGCTCCTGACACTCTGCCTCTACTGAGAGATGGGCACTAGAGAGCACAGCCATGTCTTCCTCAAGGAACTTTTAAGTGAAATCAAGATACAAGTGATCATTTTCATAAAAGAGACATAGAAAAGGAAAGTGACATGCTCCAAGGGACAGATCCACCTGAGCTGCGTCTTCTGAGGAGGAACGGCTAACATCTTCCAGCCTCTTATCTCAACATATGAATTTAGAAATTATTGCTTTTGCCTTATCTAAATAAACCTTCAGTCAGCATTAAAAATTTCAGTGGAAAGTGGAAGTTATACAAACACTGTCATTATTCTTATCCTCTCAGGTGCTTTGAGTGTCTCCAATGGTCTGGCTACCTAATGAAGGGTGGAACTCACCTGGTTTCCATCTCAGCCCTTCTGGGAAAACTAGTCTCTGGTCCACAATTAAATACACCATATACAAAAGATGTGTTTCATGAGAGATGGTGTCTGCATTTCATTTCAGGAAAGCATTTAAAATAGCATTCATAATCAATTTTCAAAATATTTGTTCAAATTAGAATTAGTCACAACTGAAAGTGTAAAGGCCCATTCTGGTTTTGATGTTCACGTGAGAGACTCAGCTGCTCATAAGTAACAAACTGAAATATGTAGACCTTTGGAAAACTGTGTGGGAGGCTGCTTGTTCATTCCTGTCTGCCAAGACCCGAAATAACCACACAGAATCTGTATTAATTAAATCACTGCTAGACCTATTAGCTTATGCATATTTCTAGCTCACTCTTATCTCTTAAATTAACCCACTTCTATTATTTTATATTTTACCATGAGGCTGGCGACTTACCAACAAAATTACTGCTGGCCGTTTATGTCTTTCTCCTCTGGCGGATCCATGGCCTTTCTCTGCCTCTGCCTCCTTTCTCCCAGCCTTTAGTTTAGTTTTCCTGCCTAGCTTTACTTCTGCTAAGCCACTGGCCGAAACAGATTTATTCATTAACCAATAAAGTAACACATATACAGAAAGACTTCTCACACCAGAAAACAACACAAAGTAACAATGTGATATTTCAAAGATGTTGAATGATCCAGGCTGGAATATGTTTCAGATATTGTAACATCCGTCCCTGAAAACCATCTTGATGACTGAAGGAAACTCATACTTCTGAAAGGTTCAGGTATATTCAAATGTGCTAATACTTCATTACACCCCATGGAGAAGAATTTAGGTTGTGGCCAAGTGGCCACTTAATCTCTTCCTGTAGTAACAAGGTTTATTAAGGGGAATTACAGTGAGATTGAGTAGAATGAATTTCCTTGCACGCTGAGGTGAAATCCTTGAGCCCTTTGCTCAGGGAGAGAAGGAGAAATGGGTGGAGGCTTGGGCAGAGTGGTGCCTGGATTTGGGATTCACAGGAAGTTGATGTGGGTTCAGCATCTTGCCTCCTAAGCAGCTGGCTCCTATGCTCCTAGCCAATACACATGATTTGAATTTCCTTTCCTTTGCTGTAACAGATGCTATTAATTAGTTTGAACTATTTTTCTCTCCATTTTATAAACTATACTTTATAAAGGTATCAATAGCAGGAGATTCTAGTTTTCAGTAAATGTTGACCAAGAGTTTGGGTATAATCTCTAAGCTGATGACATTTCTAGAATGTGAAAAGACAAATCCACATTTTGGATCTCACCTTAATAATCAGAAAATGGGAGAAACCCACTTTTCCCTCATGTCATGCACTAAGGGTGGACAGTACCCGTGCTTCCATGTTTTAAGAACTTAGGAAATTTCATGACAATGAGACACATCTGCTGGTGGGAGCACCAATCTACTTCAAGAGGATGATGGGCATCGAAGAGAATACTTAATGGAGTTTGTTAGCCATTTGGGCAAGAAACTGCTCTTACCTGGACTGCTTGATGATGGCACGCTGTATGAACTGGACCTACAGGACCTACAGAAAAATGACTGCTGAACTTGTCAAAAGAAGGTGAGACAGTCTTTCAGGGTTCCTGCTTCATGAAAGAATCTGCCAGACATTCTTCAGAACACAGAAGAAAGCCACTGATGATTCTTTCTAGTACAAGGCATGAGAGATTTTCATATTTCCTGCTTCATGAAAAAATCTGCTAGAATCTATGGACCTGTAGGATGAAGATGGATGCCCCAACATTACAGAAATACTTTGGGTGGACTCTTCAGGTAATGAGATGTCTCTGTCAGTTCTAGAGTTTTGGAAGTTGCTTACAATGCACTTCATGTTTACTTAGGTCTGGAGTCTTTGATGGAGCTGAAGAATAGATAGTTATAATTATTGTTAATTATATGATATGATAAAATTATAGATAATTATAGATATGATAAAAATATAGTAGATATAAACATTGTAACTGGAACCCTTGCTGGATACCCACATTACTATATGTAATTTTGCTCTGTTAAATTTAAAACCTTTCTTTTTATTTAGACAGGAAAGGGGAGATGATGTGGGATTCCCCTCTGTATGCTGTGAATATGTTTTACTACTGTTGATTAGCAAAAGAAGCTGCTTCAGTCTATAGCAGGGCAAAATATAGTCAGGCTAGAAGGGATATAGAAAAAAAGAAGGCAGAATCAGGGAGACAGAAGGAGACAGACATGCTCGGAAACCTTGCCAGAAAACCATGAGCCTCATAGTAATACACAGAATAATAGAAATGAATTAATTTAAGATGTAAGAGCTAGATAGAAATACACTTAAGCTATTGACCAAACAGTATTGTAATTAATATAATTCCTGTGTGATTATTTCTGGTCTGTGCAGCTGGGAAATGAGTGAACAGCCTCCAAGTAAACAGCAGAGATCATCTTGTTGATGAGAACACGGCTTCCCACTCCAGACCCAGGTATAAGACATGACCCTTCCCTCCATCCTCCCTGTCTATGATCTTTTGGAGCACAAGAAGGAATCTGACCTGCAGACCCAAAGCTGCAGGATCTCCACAATACAAGGCAACAACAGCATATCCAGAAGCAGCCTAAATGAGTGCCCAACATCAATAGGGTAGTAGAAATAGAGGCCTCCAACAAATGCGAGGAACACTTGCTAGTAAAGATTTATGGACAAAGGCGTTCACAGCGTGACTCACTGTGTCACACTGTGTAGGAATAAGCCCAGCCCCTTAGGGGGCGTGTTTGCCTCGGGTGAATGTTTACTTATAAATCTGAATGGTGGTTCTGTAAGTCTATTTCCCCATTAAAGCTGTATATATTTTTACAATCTGTCTGCATTCATTTACGCCTTTACATTTTGGCGTCCAACGTCGGGCTATCTTGCCCCCACCCCAGCACGGGGGTGCAAGCTCGATCTTTCCCAGCCTTTGCGAGCAAGATTAGCTACCGGAGCTCAGGAAGTGCGATTGGACTCAAGTGCTTAGCCCGCTAGCTAACACAGCACACTCCCGGGTGCCGTTTTTTTAGTTCGTGACTCGGGCCCCAGTGCCGAGTCCGAGATACACTCGCCACACACGCCCATTCTGCCCCGCCTGCTTGCCAGAGCAATTAACCCCTCCCTGCCTGCCTTGGCATTTGCAGCAGAACCCCACTGCCTGAATTAGCGGAAACTCAAGTACCTGCGGTTTTGCAACAAAAGGCGCCACAGTGGCAGATTTGGTCTGAATCAAAGTGACTCCTTCCGTGACCACTCTAACTCCTCAGGCAGAACAATAACTTTCGGTTTTGAGTTGTTTCAGACCGGCTCTGGCTTTGGCCACGTGGATTCAAGTGCATTTCTTTCGCCACCACTGGGAGGTCATTGCAGGTAAAAAATTTTCTTTTATAAATAAAATGTCTGAAAACGTTACCATTCAAGACTTTAACAGTTTTTTTGATTGTACCATGTGGGAGATTTTACAAGAGGTATCTATCACCCCACATCTATGGATCCTTCTGGGATTCGTAGTTTTCCTTGGCACTATATGGTTTGATAATAGAAATATGATAAAGTCTTTATGAGACGAATCCAGGATTCTTAAGGCAGAGGTTGAACATTTAAAAACAATTGAGAATGACAACAATCTTCTCAAGAATCAGTTTGAAGTTCTCCAGGAAGAGAACAGATCTTTGTTTAACATGACTCGATCAACTGAGCAAAATTTAGAAAAGGTACAGGCTGATGTTAAGGAGAAATTTATTACTATGGAAGAGGGAACAGCTGATTTGGATCATAAGCTTCAGTCCCTTTCTGTAGGAACTGAAACGTTAATGGCTGATATTAAGGAGAAATTCATTACTATGGAAGAAGGAACAGCTGATTTGGATCATAAGCTTCAGTCCCTTTCTGTAGGAACTGAAACATTAACTGAGAGAATCAAAACTGCTGAATGTGACAATCGAATTTTGTCTAAAGCTTATGACAGATTGGCGGAAAGATTGTCAATACAAGAAGGCACGGTTTATGACATAAAAATTACGTCCAAAAATGAGATGTTATCTTTAATGGACAAACTTCATACTTTAAAATCCTCAATGAAGGCTTTGGAACATAATTCTGGACAAGAGATTCAGACATTGCAGAAGGCAATGGTGAATAGAATTGAAAAGATTGAGGAATTTCTAAATTCTGATGAAGAAGAGCAAGGGGTAGAAAGGCAAATTATAACTACATCTGTGGGTAAATCTCTCCGGGACAATTCCCACAAATCTCTACCTACAGTTCTATCTGCCTTTCCAGGAATAACAACAGAGAAGGTGATTGGTTCCAGAAACCCTAGGGTCATCAAGGAAGATACATGGGAGCCTGTCCATATGAATGATCTCAAAGAAATTAAACAGGCTGTCATGACTTTTGGGATGCACGCCTCTTTTGTTAAAGAGATGCTAAAATCTTGGGCCACAACAAGCAGAGCAACCCCCTCGGACTGGCTCCAGCTGAGCTCGGCGGTACTTGAGAGTGGACCGCAATTGAATTGGAAATGCTTATTCAGGCAAGAGGCTAGATTTTTAGAACAGCAGGAAAATGCGAAGGGAATTGACATTTCCCTAGATAAAATTCTAGGTGAAGGGCTCTTTTCTGACCCTCAGGAACAAGCTAAATTGGATGAAAACACACTCTCCATGTATACTACAGCAGCCTTAAGGGCTTGGGACAGGGTACAAGACCCAGGACAGAGAATGGAATCATTTGTCAGAGTTGAACAGGGTCAGAGAGAACCCTTTAGTGACTTTTTACAAAGATTAACTAAGGCTGTACAAATAGGGATATCTGACCCAGAAGCAAGACGTATAATGATTGAGTCTTTGGCTTATGAAAATGCAAGTGTGGAATGCAAAAGGATTTTGGGCCCTTTAAAGCTCAGATCAGCGCCCTTGGAAGAATGGGTCTTGTATACACTCAATGTTGATACATTTGACTATGGCACTGAAGCATGGGTAGAAGAAGCAATTTCCAATGGTAAAAGGAGACACCAGAATACCAAATGTTTTAATTGTGGCAAAATGGGTCATATGAAAAGGAATTGTAGACAACGGATTTTCAGAAATAATAATAATAATAATAATAATAATAATGTATCTTTCAGAAATAATAATAATAATAATAATAATAATGTATCTTTCAGAAATAATAATAATAATAATAATGCATCTTCTAGAAATAACAGAAATATGAGGACTCAACCTTCAGGTTTATGTAGAAGATGTGGAAAGGGCAGACATTGGACGAATGAATGCAGGTCTACAAGAGATAGACAAGGCAACCTGATACAGCCGGGAAACGTGAGAGGGGGGGCCACACAGGCCCCCATGGCAAACGTGGTTCAGTCATTTCCAGTTTCTGCAGAGAACGTGCCTCATCAGGACAATTAGGAAGCCCCATGCCTACTGCCTACTGTTACAAGCAATAATGATCAGAAAGATGAGTTACGTGTGTTTTGGCAAACTTCTATAAATGATCAAAGACCTAAACTGAGAGTGTGTGTAAATGGCATTTTTATTACTGGCCTGCTGGACACAGGTGCTGATGTAAGTATCATTACCCCAGAATCTTGGCATCCGTGTTGGCCTCTTCAGAATGTAAATGTTCAGCTCCTGGGAATTGGAACCCTATCTTGAGTAAGGCAGAGCACGAGATGGGTTGAATGTATAGGGCCAGAGGGACAAATAGGAAAATTAAGGCCATATGTAGCCAATATCGCAATGAATATGTGGGGTCGTGACCTATTACAACAATTGAATACCAAAATTAACATTCCTGCTACTTCTAGAGCCTATATTTCTGAGAATAATATTAAAAGATATTACAAATGGAGAAAACCGGCCATTCGGGTTGTACAAGAACAAACAATTGATGTCCCTTCAGAGATACCAACAGCCTTGCCTCTAAAATGGTTGACTGAGAAACCAATATGGACAAAGCACTGGCCTTTAGCTGAGGAAAAGTTACAGGCTTTAGAACAGCTGGTACAAGAACAACTAGATGCTGGACATATAGAAGAATCTACCAGCCCTTGGAATTCTCCTGTATTTGTGGTTAAGAAAAAATCAGGTAAATGGAGAATGGTGACAGATCTCAGAGCTATCAACAAGGTTATTCAACCTATGGGCCCTCTGCAATCTGGAATTCCCTTGTCCTCTTTATTACCAAAAGGATGGCCTCTCATGGTTATTGATTTAAAGGATTGTTTTTTTTTACTATACCTTTACAAAAAGAAGAGAGAAAAATTTGCCTTCACAGTGCCTACTTATAATAATTCTCAACCTTCGAGGCCGTACCACTGGGCCGTCCTCCCCCAGGGTATGTTAAATAGCCCCTCCCTGTGCCAATATTTTGTGAACCAACCATTGCAAATAATACGCAAGAAATTTCCCAAATCTATAGTATACCATTACATGGACGACATTTTGTTATCCGATTCAAACATGGATACCTTGAACAGACTTTTTGAAGAAATAAAGATACTTTTACCTAAATGGGGATTGCAAATTGCTCCTGAAAAGATTCAGAAGGGAGATTCTGTTAATTATTTAGCTTATAAAATAGGTTTGCAAAAATTAAGACACAAAAGGCACAAATTAGGAGAGATCGCCTACGGACTCTTAATGACTTTCAAAGACTGTTAGGAGACATTTTCAGTCTATATCCAGCTATTGGGATAACACCTGATCTAATAATTCATTTGAACAAAACCCTGGGTGGTGATAAAGATTTAAACAGTCCCAGAGAATTAACAGCTGAAGCAGAAAAGGAACTGACAATGATTGAGGAAAAATTACAACAGGCACATGTGGACAGGGTGAATCCAGAGCTCGATTGTATTCTTGTCATATTACCATCAAAAATTTCTCCTACAGGAATTTTAATGCAGAGAGATGATATTATCTTGGAATGGATCTTTTTACCACATAAACCAAGTAAGAAACTGAAAACTTATGTGGAAAAAGTCTCTGAGTTAATTATAAAAGGCAAGCTGAGACTTCATCAACTAGCAGGCATAGACCCAGCAGAAATTATAGTGCCTTTCACTGCTGATGAACTAAAGAAATTATGGGAAGATAATGAACCATGGCAAAGAGCTTGTGCTAATTTTTTTGGAGAAATTAATAACAACTATCCAAAAAGCAAGAGGCTTAACTTCATAAAGAGAACTTCTTGGATTCTTCCTCGAATCGTCCATGATGCTCCAATAACTGGAGCCCGTACATTCTATACTGATGCCAATAAATCAGGGAAGGCAGGTTACAAATCGGAAGACTTGGGTAAGGTGGAACAAAGTCCTTATGATTCTGTCCAGAAGGCAGAATTATATGCCATTCTTATGGTGCTAAGGGATTTTAAAGAACCTATTAATATAGTTACTGATTCACAATACGCAGAAAGAGTTATTTTACATATTGAAACTGCTGGATTTATACCTGATGATACAGAACTAACCTCATTGTTTCTCCAGGTTCAAGATTTGATCAGGAACAGGCTTTGCCCTATGTACATAACACAAATCCGATCCCATACGGGTCTGCCAGGTCTTCTAGCAAAGGTAATGCAGAAATTGATCAATTATTGATTGGTAGTGTGCTACAAGCCTCTGAATTTCATAAAAAGCATCATGTTAATAGCAAAGGTTTGAAGAAAGAGTTTTCTATTACATGGCAACAAGCTAAGGAGATTGTAAAGAAATGCCCTACTTGCTCTTTCTATAACCAAACACCACTGCCTGCAGGGGCTAATCCAAAGGGCACCCAAAGGAATGAAATCTGGCAGATGGATGTGTTCCACTTTGCAGAATTTGGCAAATTAAAATATGTTCATCACACCATTGACACTTATTCAGGCTTTCAGTGGGCAACGGCTTTAAGTTCAGAAAAAGCTGATTCAGTAATGACTCATTTATTAGAAGTCATGGCTATCATGGGTATACCTACACAAATAAAGACAGATAATGGTCCTGCTTATGTCTCTAGGAAAATGAAACGGTTTTTTGATATTACAATATCAAGCATGTTACAGGTATACCATACAATCCTACAGGTCAAGCAGTCATAGAAAGATCAAATCAAACTATAGAGGATATATTGAACAAACAGAAAGGGGTGGAGAACACCCCCAGAAATAGGTTACATAATGCTTTGTTAACCTTGAATTTTCTCAACGCTAATGAGAAGGGAACAACGGCTGCAGAAAGACATTGGATAATGGAAAAGTCTACTGAACTAAATCAACCAGTTTATTTCAAGGATGTGCTGACCTCACAATGGAAGCCAGGAGATGTGCTGCGTTGGGGAAGGGGTTTTGCTCTTGTCTCCACAGGTGAGGAAAAATTGTGGATACCATCAAATTTAATAAAGGTTCGGTTTGAAGAAGAAAAGCCACTTGGAAAAGATAAATAACAATTCATTCACAAGGATAGCGAGCATACTGATGGTAAGGAATACAGATAGGCTGGGGGCAGGGTTCTTTTCTTATCTCCACAGGAAAATACTCATCTTCAAAGAATTTAAGGGACCCTGAATATTTAATTACTGACAGATGGAAACTAGTTACAACCCGCTAAGGATCAACAATTAAATTCTATACATTCTGTAAGTATTGATTTTTTTTAAATATATGTCTTATTGAACACTTCATTATAAATATGTAGAGCTGGTTTTGGAGTTGGACTATGGCTCAGTCCCTCTTCAATTCCAAGCCTGTTGATAAGAGATATCTCAGAGTTTCTGTCTCAGGTCAGGAGCCATGAAATGGGACAGAATAAGAATAATTATATACTTGATAAACTTTCTTTGCCTTTCCTCATATCTGTATCTTTCTTTATATGACAGTATATGTCTTTGTTTTAATGTTTAAACTTCCCATAACAAGCAACAAATTTTCCTACAGTAATCTTTGAAGTTTCCAGGATGAAGATGGGGCCCCACAACATCAACTCAATCTGGTTTTTATGACGTCATGAATATTTTTTTAAGCGCTAAAATTAGACCTGTTTTTTGGTACCAACTGCACGAGACAATTTCAAATGGTGCACATTTTTGACAACACTCTGACCGGACCTTCTCAAAACGCTCAGAGACTAGTTACAATTTTCTTAAGTCAAAGGTTAATTTGGGAATTTTACCATCATTTGCTTTCACAGGGGCCCCTAAGGAGAACATCGCCCCCATGTCAGCTAGAAGCAATCTTAGAGGACTATGTCCCCTCTCCCAACAGAGTTTGCCCTCAGGGTTTTAGGGACATCTTTTAGTGGTTGGTTTAGGGTTGAGGGGATGGGGAGTTATTTTATGGAATTAGGGGTATTTTTCAAAGAAAAAAAAACAAAAAAAAATAAAGGGGGATTAACTGGTTTGATGGGATGATTGGTAATTGTGAATTAGTGTTTTTAGAAAATTGTATTGGTACTGTTTCCTGTATATTGATATATTGAATATTGAATGTGAGTGTTCCTACCTCTATTTTTGTATAAGAGTATGCTTATAACTTTGTCTATATTGTATTGATACATCTACCTTATCACAATGTACATTTCTACCTCTGATACTATTTATGTAATAACATTGTTTACATTTGATATGTAATGACATTGTTTACAGGTGAAGATCATTGTCTTCATATATTGCACAGTTAATCAGGTCTTTTAGATACATAGAGATTATATTTAGTATAGATAGTATAATCTTCAGCCTCTTCGAAGAGCTGTAGAAAATGGCCTTTAATCTAACCTAGAATTCTGTGCCAACGCGACACAATTAATCCTGGCAACGCCACTCTATTCCCGAGAGAATGTTGAGCACCAAAGACACTCCACTGGGAGCTTGTCTTCTTGGCAGAACTGGTCTTTGTGTTAAGAAAAGCCCATACCTTAACTTCTGACAAAGATACAGAATATCCCTAAGTGGATGAAACAGGATTGTCTTATCCTGCCAAGACAGGGTAAGATAGTTCTCTGAAAGTTCCTTGCCTTTAATAATGGTATGTCACTTATGTTAGGCCTTAGCCAAAGTTGGTTGACTCAACATTGCAAATGAGACTTTGGGTGATTGCCCAGGTAGTCAGTTGTCTCTGTCATTTGTTGCACATTTTGGATATCTCTCGTTTGTTAAGTAATATTTATTCTCTTCTCAGATCTTTGACGGAGTTGAAGATTATATAATTGTAGTTACTCTCTACATTATTTAGACTCCTTGAGATAGAATGTTTAGCAAAACTTTTGTTCTCAATATTGTTTGTTATATTTATTATTTGTTATTATAGTATATAGTTGTATTTGGTTTAGTTCTGTCTTATTTAGACAAAAGGGGGAGATGTAGGAATAAGCCCAGCCCCTTAGGGGGCATGTTCACCTCGGGTGAATGTTTACTTATAAATCTGGCGAGTGGGAGCCCGCGCGCCCCTTCTGTTTTCCTGGTCTCCGCGGGAACGGTGGTTCTGTAAGTCTATTTCCCCATTAAAGCTGTATCTACTTTTATAATCTGTCTGCATTCATTTACGCTGTTACAACACTGCAGCTTTCATGATGAGATATTAAAAACTTTTCACTTAGCATTTATTTGTTTATTTGTTTATCTTTTTTCCTCTTCTCTTTTTCCTCTTAAATTTTGTATTATTTGGAGAGTGGGCAGGGCTAGAGGGTAGATGTGAAGGGATGGAAAAATAATTGGGATCAAGATAGATGATGTAAAGACACAGAGAATAAATAAAATCAAAAAAAAAAGGAAAAAAGAAAATTTCATACATGATCTGGAGGATTCCCACAACCCACCATGTGGAAACCCTGGGGATTGCAGAAGAGGGTTGATAAAGCTACAGAAGAAAACATTAAGAAACAGAACCATGAGACTGGAAAGGCAGTAAAGTAGAGTTAAAGGGAAGCATAAGGATCAAAGTTGGCATCGCAGCACCCAGATACCACAAACCAGGCCTCCCGCTCACATCTTCCTGTTGCCTCAATTTCTAGCAAGGCAGAGACAGGAGGATGAAAGGAGCTTTCTGGTCTCCAGGCTAACTGAGCAAACCTGCACCCCAGGTTCAGGGGAGAGCCTCTGCCTCAGAGAAATGAGTGGACCCTGATGAAAGAGGAGACACAACCCCTTCCTCTCTCCTCTGTGTGTGTGCACAGACCCCCCCATTGTGCTCACATTCACCCAAATAGACAATAAACAAACAAGTAAATAAATTAGACCCCTGCCAAAACAATAAGTTATTAAGACAATAAGCAGCGCCACAAAAATAAAAAAAAATTGGAGAAAAATAAACTGTTTCCAAAGGAACGGTGGACAATGTTAGTAACTTGTTTCGTTGTTGAAAATACCTGAAAGGAAATTTTCTGAAATTCCCAATCTCAGTACATTTGGTGATAACATAAATATAGTAAGACCCCAAATTCAGAATCACATGTATGTTCATTTCTTCTCCTGTTGCTGTGACAAAACACCCCCCAAAAGGCAGCTTAAGTGAGGAAGGTTATATTTTAGCTCACAGAACTAGAAGGATATAGACCATAAAGGGGGAAAGACATGGCAGCAGGAAGAGAAGCCGTGGTGGTCCTGACAGAAGGCTCTACTCCGGAAGCAAAGCAGAGAACAGGAAAAAGGGCTAAGTTACAAAAGCCCAAAGTCCATTACCAGTGACCCACTTCTTTCCAGTCAGGATCTTCCTCATGAAGATTCCACCTTTTGCAATAGAACCAGCAGCTGGGGACCAGGTGTTCAAACATTGAGTCTTTCGGGGACATTCCTCATTCAAACCTCCACATACATTGCCTGGTTCTCATAGGCCATCTCTTGATACAAAGTATATTTTGTTCAGTTTCAAATGTCCCCATCATTTTTAACAGTTCCCAAACCTTCAAAAAGTCCAAAGTCCAGATGCTCTTCTGAGACTCAACCAATTTCTTTTCTTTTCTCTTCTCTTCTCTTCTTTCTTTCTTTCTTTCTTTCTTTCTTTTTTTTTTGGTATTTCGAGACAGGTTTCACTATAGCTTTGGAGCCTGTCCTGTAACTAGCTCTTGTGGACCAAACTGGCTGCAAGCTCACAAAGATCTGCCTGCCTGTGCCTCCCAAGTTTAAAGGCATGTGCTACCACAGCCCAGCTCAAAGGAATTTCTGTAGGTAGAGACTGCTTGTTGGTTTCCTGGATGCCCAGACCCAAATAATCACACAGAAACTCTATTAATTACAACACTGTTTGGCCAAAGACTTAGGCCAATCTAAATTCCTAACTAGCTCTTACATCTAAAATTAACCCATTTCTATCCATCTGTGTATCACCCCAAAGGTAAAGGTTGGCTTACCGCTAAATTTTCTGGCATCTTTCTCCTTCAGCATCTACTGCTCCATGGCATCTCTTTGACTCTGCTACACTCTCTTTATCTCTTCCAGTCTGGCTATAGTCTGCCCTGTCATAGGCGAAAGCAGATTTATTCATTATCCAAAAAAGCAACACATATACAAAAGGACATCCCACAACAAATTTCTTAATTGCAGCTCTCTATAAAATAAAAGTAATAAAAATCCAAATAAATACCTTCAATATATAATGGTATGTAACACACATTTCCCGTCCAAAGGAGAAGGATAAATGCATTGTTAGGAAAGACAAGACCACATCATTATCAAAACCAAGCAGAGCAAACACGTAACCCTGCAGTTCCATGCCTGGCATCTAAGACTTGGAATCTTCTCAGTTCCAAAGGCATAGGTAGTCCCCACTGCTTCAGACTGGCTGCTTGTAGCACACATGGCCTCATTCTTGGGACTGCTCCTCAACATGTCCACAGGTATCCTTGGCAGATGTCACACAGTTCTGGCACCTCCAATGTCCTGGCGTCTCCATTACAACCCAGGTTTCACCCTCACATCTTCATGCAGGAACTTTGACTATGCCACGCATTTGCTTGACCTCAGCTGCTTTCCATACACCCTCCCCATTTTTCATTTTTCATGCCTTCAAATCTAGTTCCATGTGGAGAACTCTGCAAAGTTCTGCTTCCAGCTTGGCATGGAGACTGCCTGCAGCATCTCCCACTAGACCACAGCTGCATCAGTTCTGATTCCAGAGAAACATCTCCTAGGCAACCACTCTCAAGGAGCAAGAACTCAGTTCAGGCTCTCTTTTCCTGTAAATTTTCTTCTTTACAACTCAGAAACTTTGATAGGTAGGGCTTTACACTAAAGATATTTTTTCAAGCAACAAGCTGTTCTTTAATGTCATTAACCTCTTTAAAAATTACAGCAGCTTCCCTTTGTGTACACTGCCTAAACTTTAAGCTTGCTCTCACATCTTTCCTCTGTTAAACCAATTAGTCATCTTTCCTTAAATTTAACCTCACTATAACTCAGACCAAGAAATACAAACATGCTATGTACCCACTTATAAGTGGATATTACCTGTTAGGTAAAAGATGATAATCATGCTACAATCCACAGACCCAGGAAGGCTGAGTAGCAAGGAGGGCTCTAAGGGGAATGCGTGGATCTTCCTGGGAGGTAAAATAGAATCAATTTAGTGGTGGAACCTGAAGTCTGTGGGAATGGAAACAGGAAGGATCAGATTAGGGGAGAAGGGATGGCGGGAGAGACACAGGAACTGGAGGGCATTAGAAGGACAATGTGGGAACCTAGTGCAGTAGAAAACCCAGGATTCTATGAGGGTGATCCTTAGCGAGGACTCTGAGTAATGGAGGATACTGAACCTGAACTGATCATCTTTTGTAACCAGGTAACTTCCAATGGTGGGACTGGGACACAAATCCAGCCACAGCCTGTCCTGCCTGCAAGATGCATTGGAGCAATGAAAGCACAGAACTTGTTGGGATGGCAGCCAATTACTGGTTTAATTTGAGACCCAAGCCATGAGAATGAGCCCAGGCCCCAAACTATTAGGATGGCCAGGAACTGGAAGCTGCTTAGCTCAGAGACTTAGGATAGAAAAAAATCAATAAAATGATTCTTAATTATATTCTTCTATACTCATAGGCTAATTATCATCAGAGTGGTTTCCTCCAGCAGCTGACAGGAGCAGAGTCAGAGACTGCAGAACCACATAATAGGTGGAGCGAGAACCCAAATTAGAGATCTCCACTTGGTCCCTCCTCTTGGAGCTAAGGAAACCCAGCAGAAGAAGAAGAGAAAAAATTGTAGGAGCCAGGGCTCAGAGGCAGCAGAAGAACATGACCTAGGTGCTCACAGAGACTGATGCCAAAATCACGGAGCTTGCATGGGTTTGCACTAAGTCCTCTGTATATATGTTATGGTTGTTAGCGTGGTGTTTTGTGGGACTCCTAAAAGTAGAAGTGGGGGTGTCTCTGACTCTTTTGCCTGCTCTTGAGACCCTTTTCCTCCTTCTTCATTGCCTTGCCCACACTTGATAAGAGGGTTTTTGCCTAGTGTTATTGTATCTTGTTTTGCCATGATTGGTTGATACGCCTTGAAGGCCTGCTCTTTTCTGAAGGCATGCAGAGGAGGAGTGAATCTGGGCCAGATGAGAAGTGGGGGGGGGGGGGCAAATGGGAGGAGTGAAGGGAGGAGAAACGATGGTTGAGATGTATAGTATGAAGAAAGAATAGATTTTAAAATTCAACTTCTTTCAAGTTCTTAGGACATGGGCTTAAACCAGATTCTTGATGAAAAGATCACACAAACAGCTGGGGCTCAGTTCCTGGTAGAGTCATTGTTGTCTCTGGAATCTCCTAAGCTAACTGTCTACTGCCCATGTGTCTATCAGCAGTCTTGTCCCAAGCTTCCACCAGAATGGCACACTAAGTTCCTCCTCCAGGCTAATGCCATTTTACTCCAAAGAACTAACTTGCCTTCAAGCCAGAGTCTTAGGATCCCTTGTCAGGGTTCTCCCAGCAAGGACTCTGTCACTTGGCACCAATTCCATCTCAGTTTCTTTTCCTGATGCTGTGCTAAGTCACCTTGATGACAGCAACTTGAGGGAGAAAGGTGTTCAGTTTGCAGTTCTGCAAGAATCCAGCCATCAAGATGGGGAAGACATAGCAGCAGGC
Organism: Microtus oregoni; assembly: GCF_018167655.1. Taxonomy (NCBI): domain Eukaryota; kingdom Metazoa; phylum Chordata; class Mammalia; order Rodentia; family Cricetidae; genus Microtus; species Microtus oregoni. Next base: position 39,515,921 of record NW_024543074.1, read on the forward strand.
GAGGAAGGTATGTGTACAGCCAGGAGGCTGGCTGGCCACATTGCATCTGTACTCAGGAAGCAGAGCACAGAACAGGAAGTAGGGCAAAGGGTAACACAACTTCGTGGCCCAGCCTCAGTGACCCACTTCATTGAGGTTCCCTATAGTAAAGGTTCCAAGTCTTCCCGAACACCATAACCATCTGGGGACTGAGTGTTTCAGTGCGGGAATCTGCAGGGACAGATCACCCTCAAATTGCAACGATGGGGGATGCAGGAGGCTAGAGTTCTGAGGATACTTAGCAACGTCAGTCTTTCAATTATGAGAGAGTCTATGGAATACATTAAACCACAAGAAAACAAAATAACCAAAATGAGACATTCATGGAGGCAATTCAGTTTTTATTAGAGCCAAGAACAGGTCTAAGTGTCATAAAAACTATCACTCTAGATATTGACATCAGTAACAAAGAAGCAATAATGAACCTCTAAATATTTTATATCCTATATATTATTATTATTTTAATTATGTATAAGTGTGGGTGTGGATGTGGATATGTGAACATAAGTGCTGGTGTCCTGAAGACTAGAGGCCTTGAACACCGTGAAATTGAAGTTAGAGACAGTTGTGAGCTACCTCACATGGGTTCTGGAAACTGAACTGAGGCCTTCTAGAATAGCAGCCAGTGCTATTAATAGCTGTGCCACCCCCAGAAACACCACTTTTAGGTATATATCAAAAGGATGCTCAATAATACCACAAGGTCATGTGCTCCACTATGTTCATAGCAGCATTGTTTGTATAGCTAGAACCTGGAAACAACCTAATGTCCCCTCGACTGAATGGATAAGAAAAATGTTGTACATTTACACAATAGAGTACTACACAGCAGAAAAAACAATGACATCTCGCAATCTGCAGCCAAATGGATGGAGCTAGTAAACATCATATTGAGTGAGGTACCCCAGACCCAGAAAGACAATCATCATATGTACTCACTCATAAGTGGTTTTTAAACATAAGCCAAAGAAAACTAGCCTACAAACCACAATCCCAGAAAACCTAGATAGCAATGAGGACTCTAAGAGAGACATACATGGATCTAATCTACATTGGAAGTAGAAAAGACAAGATCTCCCGAGTAAATTGAGAGCATGGGGACCATGGGAAAAGGTTGAAGGAGAGGGGAGAGGAAGGGAGCAGAGAAAGATGTATAGCTCAATAAAATCAATAAAAAAGAGCCAGTAGAAAGGAATTAAACAATAATCAAATACTTTGTAAAATTCTCAATCATTGCTGAGCAAAAATAACATATTTCAGTAAGCCATTTTAGGAATATTTCTTTTAATATAAATATGTTCCTACAAAAAGTTATTTATTGCTTGTTTCTCTGGGGTCAGCTGTAAGTTAGCTGGGCAGCTCTGCTGATCTTGGCTGTACACACTTGCCCTGAGCCTTCTGTGGCTTCTGGCTGACCCTGACTGCAATGACTGACCCTGGCTACAGTGACTGAACTTAGCATAGGTGAACCCTTTACTTGGCTGTATTCCTAGCATCTCTTGTTCTCCAGGAGGCTGGGAAAGGCATGTTCTCGAAGTGTTAGCAGAGATGCACCAGCCAGCCAACCCTCTAGCCCCACAGTGGCATCACGTCTGCTCTCAGCTCAAGCCTTCTGGGGAGCCTTGTGAATTCAGTCAAGGATGAAAACAGCCATCTTCCCACTGGGATGAGAAGTTGTATAGCAGAGTCCTGGTGAAGAGAGGGACGAGGACAATGCTTGTGGCACACAGCAAGGTACATTCAATAATCCTAGAGGTGGTGACAATTTAAGCAGCTTTATTGCCTCATTGTGAACATACAATAAACTGTACATATTTAAAAAAATAGTTGTGCCACCTCTGTAACCTTGCAACCTATATACTTTAACACTGAAAATTACTTGTTGTGTTATTTATAACAGTACTTAGGTGAATAGACTTTTCCATTTATTATTTCTTGGATTCCATAACAATGACTTGAATATTTTAAGAATTTGGGGACTGGAGAGATGAATCAGCAGGTAAGGGCATAGACTGCTCATCCAGAGGAAAAATTGAATTAAATGTATGCCCAGACAATACTGAAGCATGCATGGGCAGCCCGTATAGAGCAGTTCTGTTGAACTTTTGCATATTGACTTTTCATGGTCTAAGTTGATGAGGACGACTGACCAGGTCTCTTCCTCCAGAGGACACCAGATCTCATTACAGATGGCTGTGAGCCACCCTGTGGTTGCTGGGATTTGAAATCAGGACCTTTGGAAGAGTAGGCCATGCTCTTAACCTCTGAGCCATCTCTCCAGTCCCAGAGGACCTGGGTTCAATTCCCAGCATCCACAAGGTAGCTCATTAGCATGTTTAACTTAAAACAAAAACAAAATCCAGTGATTATAACAAAAAAGGAAAGAAAAAGTAAGAGAGAGAGAGAGAGAGAGAGAGAGAGAGAGAGAGAGCTGTGCATGTTAGCTCACACCTTTAATTCCAGCACCTGTGAGGTAGAGGCAGCAGAGTTTCTGGGAATTTGAGACCATTCTGGTCCACAAAAAAAGCTCTGGGATAGCCAACACTACATAGAGAAACCCTGTATAAAAAAAAAATCTTTTTGTTTTCTTTTGAGACAGGCCTTCTCTGTGTAGCCCTGAAACTCACTGTATAGCCCAGGCAGGCCTTGAAATCACAAAAATTCACCTACCTCTGCCTTCCTGGGTGCTGGGATTAAAGGTGTGTGACACCACTGCCGGGCAAAAAAAATCTAATTCCTAAAAAGATATTCAGGAATTTCCTTGAAATAATATTGATGTTCTCAAAATTTATTGTATATTAACTATGGACAAAACACAGAAATTGTCTATGGATTTCTAAAGCAGAAGCATCCTGAGGATGTTTGTCCTAATGACCTGCTCACAAGCTGGCATGATGATGGGAAATCAGCATAAAGGGGTTTGTGGAAAGAGACAGAGTCTGTGCTGCCAGACAGATCCGTTATGATGCTTGTTACAAAGCCATTAGTGAATTCTGGAGAAAGATATTAATAAAAGAGAATCCCCAAGACATCTTTAAACAGCTGAGGAGATACAGTAAAAGTAATCCACCTGGTGGTAGTCACACAAGCATCAAAAGAAACAGTAAGCTATCTCTGCCTCTATATCTTTCAGAATTGTCCGTAAATATGGCATAGTATAAGAAGAGACACACAGTCTTATGTAATAGCTGTACCTGTAAGGGAAAGCCATAAAATATTTCATATTTTTGTAAATTATCTGCACACATACAGCTGTCCTCATAAACTGCAGGAAGAGCTCCTAGTATAAGAAGTGGGCACGTGAATAGAAGGCAACTATACTGACTCACACAGTCTGAGAAGACACAGTGCCTTGCATCAGGGCAAAAGCTGATAAAGTTTTGTGAAGAGAAACCCAGGATGCCAGGCAGCCAGAGATCCCGGGAACATGGACAAAGCCCTTGATCTCCCTCAGAGCCAACATTCAGATTCAAACCATCAACTCGATGTGACACTGAGAGGACAAAGTTTCCTGCTCTTGTTGGTTTAGTTAGACAATTTGATGAGTGTCCACTGGAACATCAATCCTGCCGGCTTCCCAGTTAATGTTCAAGACCAGCTTTTAGATCAGTCCACAAGATGACACAAAGCCGTGTTTCTGTCCCAATATCCATCATCCCAACTGTCTCCTCAGGGCCCCCATGACTTCCTTATTACGCAGACTATAAATAAAAGGGTTAAGAACAGGAGTGACAATTGAGTAAAACACAGCCAGCACCTTGTCCCTTGAAGGAGAATGCAGGGAATGTGGCTGGCCATAAGTGGAGAGAGAGGTAACATAGAACATGCTGGCCACAGTCAGGTGGGAGGAGCAGGTGGACAGGGCTCTACTCTGCCCTTTCCCTGAGCGCATCTGGAACACAACAACCAACACACGAGCATAGGAAGCTAGAATGGCCAGGAAGGGGAGCAGCAGAATGACAAGGCCACTCAAGACAATTGTCTGCTCATATTGGGATGTGTCTTCACACACCAATGGCAGGAGAGATGGAAGCTCACAAAAAAAGTGGTTAACAATTCGAGATCCACAGAATGGAAGTTGAAATGCATACAGCACGTGAACCAAAGCATTGAAGGAACTGCTGCTCCAGGCACAGGAGACCATGGAGCAGCAGATCTTCCTGCTCATGAGCACAGGGTAGTGCAGGGGCCGGCAGATGGCTATGTACCTGTCATAGGACATGAAGCCCAGCAGGAGGGCTTCAGAGCCACCCAAGGTCAGAAACACAGTGGTTTGGATCTCGCAGCCCAGAAAGGAAATGGTGTTGGTGTCTGACAAGAAGTTAGCTGCCATCTTGGGCACGGTGGTGGAGATGTACATCATGTCGATGATGGAGAGCTGGCTGAGGAGGAAGTACATGGGGGTGTGGAGTCTCCGGTCCAGCCTGATGAGGAGGACCAGTGTGATGTTGCCTAGCAGAGCTACTACAAAGAGGATGGCGATGACTGTGAAGAGGAGAGCGTCCATCGGGCCATACTGGAAAAGACCCACCAAGATGAAGTCTGTTGCCCAGCTGTGATTTCCCGATTCCATGGCTCAGATTGAACCATCAGAGCAGACACAATCTGGAAGGGACATGGTCTGATGAGGATTGCCCTTGGGGAGAAAGCACATGACAGTTAACATGAGACAGATTTTCCTGGAATAGCTCTAGGGCAATCTCTCTTCCATCCTGTATATTAAGATTTCATATGTTGAAAAAAGCAGAATGAATTATCAAATCAGGGGATCACCTTCCCTACTCCTGTTCATTTCCCACGATTGAAGTCTGCAGATTCTTTTCTCTCATAGTCTTGAATACAAATACAAGGATAAAAACACAAAATTAATACAAAGGGGAAGTGGGAGGAGAGATTTTTCAGGATTGCAGGATAAACATGTGCACTACAAATTATTTTGCTTATTTACTTTGTTTTAAAATTTTTTACTCTTCTCATAAGATTCTTTATTTTGATGGGCTAAACTTAGGTTTTAGGCAATGAAAACATTCTCTCACTTTTGGGACTAATTTACTATGTCAGAATTGATCAAATATAGTATAATTTTTTGATGCTGTATTCCACCTTTCAGTTTTAATTATATGTAGGGATTAAGGTTTCTGCCGTATCTGCATAGAAGTTTGCAATCCTTATGAATTAGAATTAACTTATTCATGTAAGATTAATGTGGAGAAAAAAGTACAATGGCTTAAGAAATCACTTAGCTGGAGCTGGAAAGATGGCTCAGCAGATGAGAGGACTGGCTGTTCTTTCAGAGGACACAGGTTGAAGTCCCAGAACACACATGACAGGTCACAACTGTCTGCGACTTTTGTTTCAGGGGAATCCAATACTCTATTTTGGCCTCCATGGGTTCCAGGTATACAAATGTTTCACAGACATACATACAAGGCAAGCAGCCATGCACGTAAAATTTTAAAAAGTAAAATAAAAATTAACTGATTGAATTTGATTTGGTACTTTTTTCTTCTTTGAGGAACCGTGTAATATTTGCTGTGGGCTGACACAGAGCCTCGCTTCTCCATATCTGCACAGGGACTCAAGCCCTGGTAAACGCTGGTTCTAAATACCTGGTGAAACGTCTGAAATAGTTCTACATTTCTTGGCATTTGTTTGACCTTGACTGACAACAGAGAGATCATTACTGAGACACAAAGAGGATTCAGTGATTACGATGAGACTAAAGCATTTTACAGTTTTGAAATTGAAGAGTGGAAAATATCTTTACAAACATTATACGGCTGACTGGCTGAGTTAGAATTATCACAATAGCTGATTTTTTTCTGGTAGTAATTATACGTTTATTAGACTTTTGATTGTTATGGATATGTGCTGAACTCTCTGGATAAATGCACAAATGTCAGAAGATACTTTACTTCTCTGATCTTACTTACTTTTTATTTATTTATTTATTAAAGATTTCTGCCCCCTCCCATTTCCCTCCCCCTCCCCCAATCAAGTCCCCCTCCCTCATCAGCCCGAAGAGCAGTCAGGGTTCCCTGCCCTGTGGGAAATTCAAGGACCTCCCACCTCCTTCCAGGTCTAGTAAGGTGAGCATCTTACTTTCTTAAAGTACTTAAAATATTATCCCTTTCAATCTACTTCACCATTTTCTGCTTGTTAAAGAATTCAGCAATAATGGCTTTAAGCTTAAAATCTTTAAACAGATCACTGGAATCAGAACCTTTGTGCTCTTCAGATCAAATTTTGTTGACGAAGGAGCAATAATAAACACTCATTATGTTAAGGTTCTGTGTGATGGAGAGAACCTGATAAGACCTAAATTTTCTTTTTGAAATAAGGCTGATTTTTTAATTTTTTATTACATTATAAATAATACCAATCAAAATTTCCACTTCCTCCCCTCCTCCTACTTCCCACCCATCCCCCCCAAGCCCTCTCCCCTCCCCTCTCCATTCCTAAGAGAGAGCAAGGTAACCTGCCCTGTGGGAAGTTCAAGCTCCTCCCCGCTACGTCCAGGCTTAGGAAAGTATGCATCCAAGTAGAATAGGATCCCAAAAAGCCAGTGTATGCAGTAGAGACAAATCCCAGCACCAATATTATTGGCTTTTCAGTCTGCCCCAAAAGTTGGGAACATGAGGGTGGGGGTGGGGTGCAGGAAAGGGGAGAGGGGGAGAGAGAGGGAAGAAGGGGAGGGTTGGGTAGAGCATGGGGGAGTGGGATGGCTGAGATGGAGGAAGGACAGATATGGGAGCAGGGAAGGAGATATCTTAATTGAAGGAGTCATTTTGGGCAAGAGGCTTGGCTCTGTTGGGGTTCCCAGGAGTCCACGGGGATGACCCAGCTAGGACCCTGGGCAGTGGAGGAGAAGGTGCCTGAATTGGCCTTGTCCCGTAGTCAGACTGATGACTATCTTGAATATCACCATAGAACCTTCTGGCAATGGATGGAGATAGAGACAGAGACCCTCATCGGAGCACTGGACTGAGCTCCCAAGGTCCAGTTGAAGAGCGAAGGAGGGAGAATATGAGCAAGAAAGTCAGGACCACTAAGGGTTGGTCCACTCACTGATACAGTGTGCCTGAGCTAATGGGAGCTCACCAAATCCAGGTGGACTGGGACTGAACAAGCATGGGATCAAACTGGACAGTAGCAGAATTTTATCTGGCATTTTTTTTGCATTTGCAGTAGCCTAAACCACTTCATATTATTAATACACACCTAGTGATAGGAAGTCTCTATTTTAATATGGTTGTAATAGAAGAGCACATATGTTACTTTCACTAGACAATACTTCTTGGAACTAACACAGACAGATTCTATGGCAGCAGATGCTTTTGTAAGCAATGGACCCTCAACTTCAAGATTACAAATTTCCCAACATGATGTTAAAAACTTGTAAAAATTCAGAAATAAAAAGCAATGTAAAGGGACAGTAAAGGGTTGGCAAGATGGTAACACAGAAAATTAGGCATAAGATTGTATGGAAGAGATTAAAAAAAGAGTAATACAGCTATGAGAGAATTCCATCCTGAAATACACACACTAAGTCATACAGACCATGTGCGTTATGACGTCATAGTGTAGTGCCCCGCTGCTATAGAGCTGCCCAGTGCTTAGAGTTGTAGGCCAACAGAGGTTGGACTCTGCCTTTTATGTGTGGTTTGTTTGGGTTTGAATTTTCTTTTCAATAGGAAGAATATGAAGGTGAGTTGCTAGGAAGGTAGAGAAAGAACAGAAGAGGGTTGGGGGAGTTGAAAGAAAATGATGAAAGCCTGAAATTCCAAACAGTAAATAAAAACACAGAAAAATTGCTCTTGAAACAATAATAAGAAAATGGGAAAGAGTTTTCAAATATTTGAGATGATTTTGCCATCCATAGCTCCTTTCATATATTAGTATTTGTTCTTGAAAAAGACTCATGCTGGAAAAAATGGTAAAGAATGAGGTAAGAAAGACTGTGTGTCTGTGTGTGTGTGCATGTGCGTGTGTGTGTGTGTGTGTGTCTTCAGCAACAGAAAATGAAATACCTTATATACATGAGTAATTGGAACATAAACTGTAAATAAGTGAATCATAAAAAGAAAATAGAAGGCTATAAAATGGTTTACATAAATATACATCACTGTTAGTTAAATAAAATAATAGCTTTAATGCCAGAACTCAGAAGATAGAGGCAGGCAGATCCCTGTGAGCTCCAGGCCAGCCTGCTCTACAGAGTGAGACCCTGTCCAAGAATCATCATCACCATCCCAAGAAATTATCAATAAGAAATGATGTTGAGAATACAGTCAGTTGTGCCCTGGGATACGTTTTCTTAGTGCATGCAGATTACTTAACTTAGCTTTTATCATTGAACACCTTAGGGACTAACAGTTTCAGATTTCCAGTAAACACTGGACAACATTTCCTGAGCCAGGAATTCTAAGAACAGAAGGACGGTGATACAAAGGAGCTCGCTCTCTGAGAACAATAGGAGCACTGAGCAGGACAATGAAAAGGAGCTTCATAGGTCCCGAGTCTATGTAACCTGCTCACAGCTCAGCTCTGAGCACTAGTGACAGCTGTTCAATATAAAACCTAGACCATGAGCACAATTATAATGCCTGTTGCTCACAATGCAGACAAATATGCTACATGAATGCGGATGTGAACTAGTAATAACAATCCCAGAAAGTTCAGAGGTGCTTACTGGTCTGTGTTTGTGTATCTCCACTGGCTGAAAAATTAACTCCACACATCCTCCTAATTCCCCTCACTGAAAAGAAATGCTGAGCTATTCCTGGCTTTCACATAGCTCCTATACTGATAGTGATAACATTCTCCTGTTGCTCTCAGTGTCTGAGAGTCACCCTGGGTGTCAGGTGTTGTCAAGATCATGATGTCTGTCATTGCTAAGAGTGTGGGTTTCTGTGTGTGTGTGTTCCTGTCTTACTGGGGCTCTAACTCAGAGCTCCGGACAGGCTAACCAAGTGGCTTTGCAGCATCAGACCTTGTTTTCTGACACAGAGTCCTGCCCTGTAATCCAGGCTGGACAGAATCTTGATCTTTGAGCCTCACGTCTCTTGAACCTGCCATCCTCTTGCCTGTTCTTTTTTGAGTGCTGGGATCAGAGGCTGCACCACAGTGCGCAAGTGTGCTCTGACCTTGGGTCATCAGGAGTGCTATTCACAGTCAGTCCAGCAGCCCTTTCATGCTCTAAAGCAGTGGTTCTCAACCTCCCTAAGGCTTCGACCCTTTTATACACTTCCTTATCTTGTGGTGACCACCGCCCCCAATCATGAAATTATTTTAGTTCCTACTTAATAAGTGTAATTTTGCTAATGATACAAACCCTATGGTAAATATCTGTGTTTTCCGAGGGTCTTTGGGGTCATAACCCACAGGTTGAGAACAGCTGTTCTAATGTCTTTGGATCTGGAAAAGCCCCATTTGCTGTTCTCTTCCTTTTACCACATATGAGAGCAGGATTTTTTTTCAGTGTATTGGAAATCATCTAGTCAGGTTTCTCTACCTCTGAAGAAAAAACAAAAACAAAGTCATTACCGCAAACAGCCACAGAAGCAGAAGCAGAAGCAAAAGCAGCAGCAGCAGCAGCAGCAGCAGCAGCAGCAGCAGCAGCAGCAGGGATCCATAACCCTCCCCTCCAGATGCCAATGGTTTGAACTTCATGCCATCCCAAATCCAGCATTATTCATAACTGGATATTTCCCTTGAGTAGGTGAAAACGAGAAAGAGGTGTGCTTCCTTCCCAAAGACAGAATGTGACTCTGCTGGTCCTGCTCCCTCAGGTGGAGAATTCACTGCAGGACCACACCTGTGCTCCCATACTGAAATACTGAGCCCAGCCTTTGTCCCTACAACTGTGAGAGGCTGCACTCTAGAGCAAAGTGTGACTCCAGCACACACCTCAACAACACAGGTGTTCTTAAATCAATGCCTGGAAACAAATCTACCCTGGAATAAATCTAAATCAGAACATGAGCCTACAAGAAAAGGATGCAGTGTTCTGTGCAGGTCGATGCCTGTCGGACATACCTGAACCAGCAGGCAGGGCTAGTTGTGTCTCAACAATTCTCCACGAGTTCTTCTTCACCTCAGGATGTCACCGGCCATGCAGCTCTCTGACAGCTGAGGAAATGTCCGTGAACCAACCTCTCTGCACTCCACCCACGTGAGCCTTGGACATGGGGAATGTGGATGGGCTCTTTCTCCAGATGTCTAGACATGGACTGTTTGTTAGTTCATTGAAAAACTAATTCAATAATAACTCAACTATGGTACATCTAACCACTTTGTTGGACATAAACCATTTCTCTGTGATGGTAACAGGAAAACAGACCAGCAAAGCAGACACAGAAGAGCTCCTGACACTGCCCCACCTAGAGACGGGCACTAGAGAGCACAGCCATTACTTCCTCAAGGAACTTTTATATGCAATTATGACACATCTGATTGTTATTATCAAAGAGACATTGGAAAGATACTTAAGTGCTCTGATCTATGAGCTGAGTCTTTTGAGGAGGAAAGGCTAAGTCGTACAGCCTCGAATTTCAACCATATTTTAGGAACTATGACCAGTCTATGAACATGGAAATTGCTTCTTATGCCTTAATGAAATAAACCTTCAGTCATCACTAAAAACTCCAGTGGAAAGTGGAACTTAAACAGAACGCTGTATTTTTTTTTCATCCTCTCAGGTGCTTTAGTGTCTTCAATGGTCTGGCTTCTTAATCAATGGTGGGACCCACAGGGTTTCTGTCTCAGCCCTTCTGGGAAAACTATTCTCTTGACCACAATTAAACACACCATGTACAAAAGATGTGTCTCATTAGAGCTGGTGTCTGCAGTTCATATCAGGAAAGCATTTAAAATAGCTTTTGTAATCAATTCTCAAAGTATTTGTTTACATTACAAATAGTCACAGTTGGAAGTGGAAAAGCTGGTTCTGGTTTTGATGTTTATGTGAGAGACTCAGCTGCTCATAAGTAACAAACTGAAATATGTAGACCTTTGGAAAACAACACAAAGTAACAATGTGATATTACAAGGAGTTGAATAATCCAGACTTGGATGTCTTTCAGATATTGTAACATCCGACCCTGAAAAACATCTTGTTGCCTGAAGTAGACTTTTATTTCTGAAAGCTCCAGGTACATTCAAATGTGCTAATACCTCATCTCACCCTATGGAGAGAATTTAAATTGTGGCCATGTGCCCACTTAATCTCTTCCTGTAGTGACAGCGTTTATTCGGGAATTGCTGTGAGATTGAGTAGAATGGATTGCCTTGCACACCAAGGTGAAATCCTCAAGTCCTTTGATCAGGGGGGAAAGGAGAAAGAGCAGGAGGTATGGGCACTGTGTCGATTGGAATTGGCATTCAGAGGAAGCTGATGTGGATTCAGCAACTTGCCTCCTAGGCAGCTGGTTCCTATGCTCCTAGCCAGTACACATGATTTCCATCTCCTTTCCTTCGCTATAACATGTGCTATTAATTAGTTTAGGCTATTTTCCATTTTCTAAATAATACTTTATAAAGGTGTAAATGGCAAGAATCTTCCAGTTTTCTGTGAACACTGACCAAGAGTTTTTGTAGGAATTCTATGCTGAGAATATTTCTAGAATGTGAAAATATAAATACATAGTTGTGATGTCATCTTAAGAAACAGAAAACAGAAGAAACACTGTTCCACGTGCACCATGCACCCAGGTAGTGTAGGAACCAGCCAGCCACGGGCCTAGTACATTCTAACCCGGACTCCCGACCAGAGTCCAGAGAAACCCTTCACCTTGCCCAATGCAATCAAATGCAACAGCCAGGAACCTAAAGCAACCGGCAGTATGCTCAAATCTTAGTGATGAGGTAGCATGGCCTGACACCTACCAGGGCAACCTGTATGTGACAAGCAGACTTTGCGCAGCTCTTGGGCTGTCCACTCCAGGCTGGGGGGTTGGGGCACAAGCCCACCTGGTATCTTGCAGAACCAGCCAGTGGGACACTGTTGGTGTGAGCAGAGGTGTGGTATGGTGGTTCATGGGAGAGAGAGTCAGAATGGCTCAGGCCCTGTAGACAGAGGTGTATCTGAAGAGACAAGAGAGAAAGGGAGGGGCTGGAGAGATGGCTCAGAGGTTAAGAGCATTGCCTCCTCTTCCAAAGGTCCTGAGTTCAATTCCCAGCAACCACATGGTGGCTCACAACCATCTGTAAAGAAGTCTGGCGCCCTCTTCTGGCCTTTAGGCATACAGACAGAATATTGTATACATAATAAATAAATAAATAAATAAATTTTTTTAAAAAAAGAGAGAAAGGGAGCCTAAGAGATGGAGAGGGAGCTGAACTCTTGACCAGCAGACACACGTGGGAAAGCTTTCCCTGCATGCTGTCTGGGCTGCACAGTTGAGACCACCCTGTAGATGAGAGCACAGCTGCCCACTCCAGACCCAAGGATATGACATGGCCCTCCCCATCTTCCACCCCATCTATGATCGGCTTGAGCACTTGAAAGGACCTGACATTCAGACCCAGAGCTACAGGGTCTCCACAACACTGGGAAACACAGGATATCCAGAAGGACCCAAACGGGTGCCCAGTGTTGATACCAGAGAGCTGAAGCCAGACCATTGACCATTGACTCTGCAGTGAATACTTGCAAGTGAAGATTTATAGACAGAGAGTTTCAAGGTGTGACTCATAGTTTCACTCTGCAGCTTCAATGATGAAAGTTTAAAAGTTTTTCTCTTCTTTATTGGGTTTTTACTTATTTATTTACTCTTTTATTCTCTTTTCTTTTTTTCCACTTAAATTTTGTATTATTTGAGAGATGTGCAGAGGCAGAAGACAGAGGTTAAGAGATGGCAAAATGAGGGGAATCAAGATACATGATTTTAAAGACACATAGAATAAATTAACTACAAAAAAAACAGAAACAGGGGGCTGGAGAGTTGGCTCGGCAGTTAAGAGCATTGCCTGCTTTTCCGAAGGTCCTGAGTTCAATACCCAGCAACCACATGGTGACTCACAACTATCTATAATGAGGTCTGGTGCCCTCTTCTGGCCTGCACACACATGTGAACAGACTATTGTATACATAATAAATAAATATTAAAAATACAGAAACAGAAAACAACATAGAACATGTTCTAGAGAATTACCACAGCACACCATGTGGAAAGCTTAGGGGTTATAGACAGATTTGGTTATGTTCCAGATAACAAAACTGTAGAGGAGATACAGCTCCTTTCACTATTCTCTCTCTCTCTCTCTCTCTCTCTCTCTCTCTCCCTCTCTCTCTCTCTTTCTGTGTGTGAGTGCATAGTATAACACCATTTCTTTAATCATGCTCACATTCATATGTAAAGACACATAGACACAAAAAGAAATTATACCTCTCTACCAAAACAATAAGCTTTTGTGACAACAAACATCATCACTCTATCAAAATAAAATCATCTGGAAAAAAAGGCTGTTTCAAAAGGAATTGTGGACAGCCTGTGTAACTTGTTGTTGAAAATATCTGCAGGTAAATTTTCTGATATTCTCCATCAAAGTTCATTTGGTATGATATAAATATAGTAAGACCCCAAATTCAGACGCACATTTATGTTCATTTCTTCTCTGTTGCTATGATAACACACCTTCCCCCAAAGAAGCCTCAGGGTACTGTTGGGTCACCTTTCAGTACACTGTGAATATGAGTTGCTCTCATTGGTTGATAAATTAAGATGACCACTAAACTTTGCTAAAGCAGTGCAGAATGGTACTTCAGGTTCCTGCTTCACAGAAGAATTTGCCAGACATTCTGCAGGGCACATAAGAAAGCATCTGACAAACTCTGCCAAAATAGGCAGGACAGACCCTCAAATTTCCTGCTTCACTGAAAAATCTGCCAGAAACTCTAGGCATATAAGCTGCAGATGGATATTCAATGTTACAGAAGAACTTTGGGTGACTGTCCAGGCAGACAAATGTTTCTGTCATTTTTCGAGTTCTGTGAGATGATGCTTTTGCACACTTGAAAAAATTGTCACTCTTTGGTTTAATAAAATGCTGATTGGCCATTAGCCAGGCAGGAAGTATATACAGGGAAACAAGACTAAGAGAATTCTGGGCAAAAAAAAGACAGAGAGATACAGTCACAAGCCAGATACACAGGAAACAAGATGAGAATGCCTATCTGATAAAAGGTACCAAATCACATGGCTAAACATAGATAAGAATTGTGGGTTAATTTAAGTTGTAAGAGCTAGTTAATAATAAGGCCAAGCTAATACATCAAACAGTTTTTAATTAATATGAGCCTCTCTGTGTTTCTTTGGGACTGAAGTGCTATATTACATGGCAGGACAAACACTTCTATTTATACTAGAGAATTGGAAGTTTCTTGCAGTGCACTTCCTGTTTACTCAGGTAATATTATATACTTCTGGTGACTTTGATGGAGCTGAAGACAATATAATCTTAATTATAGTTTCCTTACTTACGATAAATGATTGACATGAAGCTTTGGACTCACAGAGATAGGATAGATGATAGAGTCCTTTTTACTTTTGCAAAACACAAATAGACTGGATGTTGCAACTGATTCTTGCTTGATAACTGTTTCCTTATATGTTATTTTATTATGTTAAAATGAAAAACTTTCTTTTTTGATTAGACAGAAATGGGGAGATGCAGTGGAATGGTCTTTCTGTACACTGCGAATATACGGTGCTTTCATTGGTTGGTAAATAAAGCTGCTTTGGCCTATGACAAGGGAGGTAGATACAGGTGGGAAATCCAAGCAGAGATATAGGAGAATGGCAGAGTCTGAGAGTTGGCAGACTCCAAGGAGCCAACATGCCAGAGTAACAGTGATAAGCCATGGATCACGTAGCCAAACACAGTTTAATAGAAATGGGTTGATTTTAAGGTAAGAGGTACCAAGTAATAAGCCAAAACAATTGGTTAAGCATTTATAAGAAACAGTAAACCTCTGAGCAGTTATTTGGGAACTTGCAAGCAGGAGAGAAATGGCAAATATTTAAGGTAGGAGGGATATTTTTTGGCTCACAGTTCCAGAGGTATATAGACCATCAGGTTAGGAATGACATGGCAGCAGAGAGGGAAGGTGTGGTGCTATGTCCAGGAGGTTGGCTGGCCACATTGCATCTGTACTCAGGAAGCAGAACACAGAACAGGAAGTAGGGACAGGGCATACAACCTCAGAGCCCAGCCTTCACGACCCATTTCATTGAATCCGTATTGTAAGGATCCAAATCTTCCCAAACACCATTACCATCTGGGGACTGAGTATTCCAATGCAAGAATCTGTAGGTACAGACCACCCTCAAATGACAATGATGGGATGCATGAGGGAGAGTCCTGAGTATACTTAGCAACTTCAGTCTTTCGATTTTGAGTGAGTCTATGGATGGCTTTAAACTACAAAAAAAATAAATTAACAAGAGTGAGATGTTCATGGAGGAAATTAACTTTTATTAGAGCCAAGAAGAGGTGTTTCTAGGGGTCATTAAAACTTACACTCAAGTTATTGGCTTCAGTAACAAAGAAGCAATAATGTACCTCTAAAATTTTCTATCATAGATAATTATGTATAAGTGTGGGTATGGATGTGGACTTGTGCACATCAGTGTTGGTGCCTTGGAAACTAGAGGTTGTGAACATCCTGGAATTGAAGTTAAAGACAGATGTGAGCTATTTCACATGGGTGCTGGGAACTGAACTCATGTCCTCCAGAAGAGCAGCCAGTTCTATTAATGGCCATGACACCTCTCTAGTCTCACAACATATATGTTTTAAAACAGAATTATAATGTTACTTATACTTGTACTTAAGTGAATAGATGTTTCTATTTATTGATTATTAAACTACATGACAATGATTTGAATATTTTAAAAAGGTGGAGATACTGAATACACTGATTAGCGGTTATGAGCACTGATTGCTCATCCAGAGGATCTGGTGCAATTTGCAACATCCACAAAGTAGCTCATAAGCACGTGTAACTTAAAATGAAAACAAAAACAAAAGGCAATGAAAAAGCAACAGAAAGAAACCCATGAACAAAACCTGTGCACACTGGCTCACATCTTCAATCCTAGCACTTGTGAGGCAGAGGTAGGAGAGATTCTGTGAGTTTGAGGCAATTCTGGTCCACATAAGGAGCTCCAGAATAGCCAGGACTACAAAGGGACACACTAAAAAAAATCATATAATTAAAAGGAATATTCGAGAAATTTCATTGCAGTAACACTAATGATCTCAACATTCATTTTCTATTCACTATGGATAAAACACACAAATCTTCTATGCAGGACTATTCTAGGCCAATTTGCCCTAATGCACTTCTCATAAGCTAGCATGATGCTGGAAAATGAGCATAAAAGAGTTTGTGTAAAGAGACAGAGTCTGTGCTGACAGACAAATACTGTGTTGATGCCTATTACCAAGCAATTAATGAATTTTGGAGAAAGGTATTAATAAAATGGAGTCAGTGAGACATCACTAAATGGCGTGGAGAACAATCAAACCTTATTTACATGGGAATAGTTACACAAGCATCAAAGGAAACAGTAACTTATTTCCTTCCCTATTTTTTTGAGAATTGTTTTTAAGATATGTCATACTATCAAAAGAGATGTACACTCTTAAATAATAGTTATATCCGACAAAACCCAGCAAAATATTTCAGGTTTATGTAAAGTCTCTGTGCACATACAGCTGTCACATACAGCTGTCCTCATAAACTTCAGGAAGAGCTTCCAGAGCAAGAGGTGGGCACGTGCATAGAAGGCGACTATACTGACTCACAGAGCCTGAGAAAACACGGTGCCTAGCATCAGGGCAGAAGGGCGTAAAGTTCTGTGAAGAGAAACCCAGGATGACAGGCAGCCAGAGATCCCAGGGACAAGGACAAAGCCCTTGATCTCCCTCAGAGCCAACATTCAGATTCAAACCATCAACTCCATGTGACAATGGAAGGACAATGTTTCCTGCTCTGGTTGGTTTAGTTAGACAACTTGATGAGCGTCCACTGGAACATCAATCCTGTCGTCTTCCCAGTTAATGTTAAGACCAGCTTTTAGATCAGTCCACAAGGTGACCCAAAGCCATGTTTTCTGCCTCAATATCCTCATCCCAACTGTTTCCTCAGGGCCCCTATGACTTCTTTGTTACGCAGGCTGTAGATAAATGGGTTGAGAACTGGAGTGACAATTGAGTAAAGCACAGCCAACACCTTGTCCCTTGAAGGAGATTGCAGGGAGTGTGGCTGAGTGTAAATGCAGAGAGTGGTAACATAGAACAGGCTGGCCACAGTCAGGTGGGAGGAGCAGGTGGACATGGCTCTACTCTGCCCTTTCCCTGAGCGCATCTGGAACACAACAACCAACACACAAGCATAGGAAGCTAGAATGGCCAGGAAGGGAAGCAGCAGAATGACAAGGCCACTCATGAGGACTGTGTACTCATATTGGGAAGTGTCTTCACACACTAATGGCAGGAGAAATGGCACCTCACAGAAGAAGTGGTTAACCTTCCTCGATTGACAGAATGGAAGTTGAAACACATACAGCGTGTGTATTAAAGCATTGAAGGAGCTGCTGCTCCAGGCACAGGAGACCATGGAGCAGCAGATCTTCCTGCTCATGAGCACAGGGTAGTGCAGGGGCCGGCAGATGGCTATGTACCTGTCATAGGACATGAAGCCCAGCAGGAGGGCTTCAGAGCCACCCAAGGTCCCAAACACAAAGGCTTGGCTCTTACAGCCCAGAAAGGAAATGGTTTTGGTGTCTGACAGGAAGTTAGCTGCCATCTTGGGCACGGTGGTAGAGATGTACATCATGTCGATGATGGAGAGCTGGCTGAGGAGGAAGTACATGGGGGTGTGGAGTCTCCGGTCCAGCCTGATGAGGAGGACCAGTGTGATGTTGCCTAGCAGAGCTACTGCAAAGAGGATGGCGATGACTGTGAAGAGGAGAGCGTCCATCGGGCCATACTGGAAAAGACCCACCAAGATGAAGTCTGTTGCCCAGCTGTGATTTCCCGATTCCATGGCTCAGACTGAACCATCAGAGCGGCCACAATCTGGAAGGGACATGGTCTGATGAGGACTGCCATTAGGGAGAAAGCACATGACAGTTACCATATGAGATACATTGTTCTGGAATAGCTCTAGAGCAATCTCTCCTTTATAGTGTGTATTAAGCTTTCATATGTTGTAAAATGCAGCATGTGTGCATCAAATCAGGGGATCACCTTCACAACTCCTGCTCATTTTACATGATTGACATCTGTAGATTCTTCCCTCTCAATATCTTGGTGAAATACAAATACAAGGGATAAAAATACAAAATTAATACAAAGGGGACGTGGGAGGAGAGATTTTACAGGATTGCAGAATAAATGTATTAAGAACATATTATTTTGTTTACTTTTTTGTTTTCAAAAGTTTAATCTTTTGAATAGAGTCTTTACTTTGATGGGCTGAAATTTAGGTTTTCAATGAAGGCAATCTCTCACTTTTGTGATCAATTTATTATGTCAGAATTGATCAAATATAGTATAATTGTTAATGATTCTTTATTGCACCTTTAGTTTTAATTATATGTAGCAATTAAGATTTTTGCAGTATCTACATAGAAGTTTGCAATCCTTATGAATTAAAATTAACTTATTCACATAAACTTAACATGGAGAAAAATTACAATGGCTTAAGAAATCATTTAGTTGGAGCTGGAAAGATGCCAGATAAGAGCACTGGCTGTTCTTTCAGAGGACACAGGTTGAAGTCCAAGAACACACATGACAGCTCATAACTGTCTGCGTGTTCTGTTTCATGGGAGTCCAATACTCTATGCTGGCCTCCATTGGTACCAAATATACAAGTGTTGCAAAGACATACATACAGGTAAGCACACATCTACATAAAATAAAGTAAACTAAAAACCAACTGATTGACTTTAACTAGTATTTTTTACTCTTTGATAAACTCTGCAATGTTTTCTGTGGGCTGACACAGAACCTGGTTCTCCATATCAGCATGGGGACTCAAGCCCTAGTAAATACTGGTTCTAAATACTCTGTGCAATGGTCTGAAATAGCGCTGTGTTTCTTGGCATTTGTTTGACCTTGACTGAGCACAGAGAGTCATTGCTGAGACACAAAGATGATGGAGTGCTTACTGTGAGACTAAAGCATTTTACAGTTTTGAAATTAAAAAGTAAAAAATATCCTTACAAATATTAAATTGGCTGACTGATTGAGTTAGAATTATCACAGTACCAGAATTTTGTCTGTCATTTTTTTTGCATTTGCAGTAGCCTAAACAATTTCACATTATTAATACATACCTGGTGATAGGTAGGCTCTAATTTAATATGGTTGTAATAGAACAGCACATAAGTTACTTTCACCAGACACTACTTCTTGGACCTAACATAGATTGACTCTATGGTAGCAGATGCTTTTGTGAGTAATAGACCTTCAACTTCAAGATTACAAATTGCCAACATCATGCAAAAATTCATAAAAATTCAGAAATAAAAAGCAAACTAAGGGATAGTAAAGGGTTGGCAAACATTAACACAAAAAATTGGCATAAGATTGTATGGAAAAGATAAAAAATAGTAATACAGCTATGAGAGAATTTCATCCTGAAATACACACACTAAGTGATATAGACGACGTGAGTTATGACATAGTATAGTGCCCCGCTGCTATAGAGAGCACAGAACTTAGAGTTGTTGGACAGCACAAGTTGGACTCTGCCTCTTTTTATTTGGTTTGGTTTTTTTTTTTCTTTTCAATAGGAAGACCATGACATTGGGGGGCTAGGAAGGTGGAGAAAGAGCTGAAGAGGGTTGGAGAAGTTGAAATCCTGAAATTCCAAAAACAGAAAAAAGCACAAAAACTGCTCTTGAAGTGATAATAAGAAAATGGAAAACTATTTTAATATATTTGAAATGATTTTTCCATCTATGACTTTTTTCTTGACTAAGTATTTGTTCTTGAAAAAGACTCATGCTAAAAAAAGATAAAGAATGAAGTAAAAAAGATGTGTGTGTGTGTGTGTGTGTGTGTGAGTATGTTCAGCAACAAGAGAAAATTAAATACCTTAAATACATGAGTAGTTGGAATATAAGCTGTATATAAGTGATTCAAGAAAAGGAAAATAGAAAACTTTAAAATTGTTTACATAAATATATATCACTGTTAGTTAAATAAAATAATAGCTTTAATCCCAGTACTCAGAAGATAGAGGCAGGCAGATCCCTGTGAGCTCCAGGCCAGCCTGCTCTACAGAGTGAGACCCTGTCTAAGAATCATCATCACCATCCCAAGAAATTATCAATAAGAAATGATGTTGAGAATACAGTCAGTTGTGCCCTGGGATACGTTTTCTTAGTGCACGCGGATTACTTAACTTAGCTTTTATCATTGAACACCTTAGGGACTAACAGTTTCAGATTTCCAGTAAACACTGGACAACATTTCCTGAGCCAGGAATTCTAAGAACAGAAGGACGGTGATACAAAGGAGCTCGCTCTCTGAGAACAATAGGAGCACTGAGCAGGACAATGAAAAGGAGCTTCATAGGTCCCGAGTCTATGTAACCTGCTCACAGCTCGGTTCTAGCACTGGTGACAGCTGTTCAATATAAAACCTAGACCAGGAGCACAATTATAATGCCTGTTGCTCACGATGCACTAAAATACTCTACATGAATGCAGATGTAAACTAATAATAACAATCCCAGAAAGCTCAGAGGCGCTTTCTCATCTGTGCTTGTGTGTCTCCCTTTGCTGTAGAATTAAACCCACACACCCCGTAATTTCCCTAACTGAAAAGAAATGCTGAATTTTCCATGGCTTTCATTGCTCCTATACTGATAGTGATAACACTCTCCTGTTTCACTTAGTGTCTGAGAGTCACCCTGGGTGTCAGGTGTTGTCAAGATCGTGATGTCTGTCATTGCTCTAAGGGTATGGGTCTCTCTCTCTCTCTCTCTCTCTCTCTCTCTCTCTCTCTCTCTTTCTCTGTGTGTGTGTGTGTGTGTGTGTGTGTGTGTGTGTGTGTGTTTATGTGTTACTGGGGCTCTAACTCAGAGCTCTTGACAGCCTAGTCAAGTGCTTTGCAGCATCAGACCTTGTTTTCTGACACAGAGTCCTGCCCTGTAACCCAGGCTGGACAGGATCTTGATCTTTGAGCATCACATGTCTTGAACCTGCCATCCTCTTGCCTGTTCTTTTTGAGTGCTGGGATCAGAGGCGGCTGCACCACAGTGCCCAAGTGTGCTCTGACCTTGGGTCATCAGAGGAGTGCTATTCACACTCAGCCCAGCAGCCCTTTCATGCTCTAAAGCAGTGGTTCTCAACCTCCCTAAGGCTTTGACCTTTTTATACACTTCCTCATCGTGTGATGACTCCCACCCCAACCATGAAATTATTTTAGTTGCTACTTCATAACTGTGATTTAGAAGTGGATATTTCCCTTGAGTAGGTGAAAACGAGAAAGAGGTGTGCTTTCTTCCCAAAGACAGAATGTGACTCTGCTGGTCCTGCTCCCTCAGGTGGAGAATTCACTGCAGGACCACACCTGTGCTCCCATGCTGGGACACTGAGCCCAGCCTTTGTCCCTACAACTGTGAGAGGCTGCACTCCAGAGCACTATGTGCACCTCAATAACACAGATGTCCTTAAATCAATGCCTGGAAATACTTCTAGCCTGGAATAAATCTAAATCAGAACATGAGCCTACAAGAAAAGGATGCAGTGTTCTGTGCAGGTCAATGCCTGTTGGACATACCTGAACCAGCAGGCAGAGCTAGTTGTTTCTCAACAATTCTCCACGAGTTCTTCTTCACCTCAGGATGTCACTGGCCATGCAGCTCTCTGACAGCTGAGGAAACATGCGTGAACCAACCTTCTGCACTCCACCCACCTGCGCCTTGAACATGGGGAATGTGGATGGGCTCTTTCTCCAGATGTCTAGACATGGACTGTCTGTCATTTCATTGAAAATCTAATTCAATAATAACTCAACTATGGTACATCTAGCCACTTTGTTGGACATATATCTTTTCTCATGGAAACAGACCTACAAAAGCAGACACAGAAGAGCTCCTGACACTTTGCCCCCACCTAGAGATGGGCACTAGAGAGCACAGCTGTGAATTCCTAAGTAAGTTTTATATGCAATTATGACATATGTGATTATTTTTACCAAAGAAACATAGGAAAGGCAAGTGATGTGCTCTGAGGGACAGATTCTCCTGAGCTGCGTCTTCTGAAGAGGAAAGGCTAACCTGCTACAGTCTCTAATCTCAACCATATTTTAGGAACTATGACTGCACTAAGAATTCAGAAGTTGTTGCTTTTGCCTTATCTAAATAAACCTTCAGACCGCACTAAAATCTTCAGTGGAGAGTGGAACTCTACATAACGCTGTTGTTATCCTCATCCTCTCAGGTGCTTTAGTGTCTCCAATGGTCTGGCTACCTAATCAAGGGTGGAACTCAACACAGCTTCTGTCTCAGCCCTTCTGGGAAAACTATTCTCTTGACCACAATTAAACACACCATTCACAAAAGATGTGTCTCATTAGAGCTGGTGTCTGCAGTTCATATCAGGAAAGCATTTAAAATAGCTTTTGTAATCAATTCTCAAAGTATTTGTTTACATTACAAATAGTCACAGTTGGAAGTGGAAAAGCTGGTTCTGGTTTTGATGTTCATGTGAGAGACTCAGCTGCTCATAAGTAACAAACTGAAATATGTAGACCTTTGGAAAACAACACAAAGTAACAATGTGATATTACAAGGATTTGAATAATCAAGGCTTTGTTGTGTTTCAGATATTGTAACATCCGACCCTGAAAACAGTCTTGATGGCCTGAAGTAGACTTTATTTCTGAAAACTCCAAGTACATTCAAATGTGCTAATACTTCATCTCACCCCATGGAGAGAATCTAGACTGTGGCCAAGTTCCCACTTAATGTCTTTCTAGAGTAGCAATGTTTATTCAGGGGAATTGCTGTGAGATTGAATAGAATGAATTTCCTTGCACACTGAGGTGAAATCCTTCAGCTCTTTACTCAGGGGGAAAAGGAGAAAGAGTGGAAGGCTCGGGCAGAGTGGCGACTGGAATTCGCATCCAGAGGTAGTTGATGTGGATTCAACAACTTGCCTTTTAGGCAGCTAGCTCCTATGCACCTAGCCAATAAACATGATTTCTATTTCCTTTCCTCCACTATAACACATGCTATTAATTAGTTTGGGCTGTTTTCCAGTTTCTAAATAATACTTTATAAAGGTATCAATGGCAGGAATCTTCCAATTTTTTTTGTGAATGCTGGCAAAGAGTTTGGGTAGGGATTCTATGTTGAGGATATTTCTAGAATGTGAAAAATACAAATACATAGTTTGAATCTCATCTTAAGAAAGAGAAAATAGGAGAAACCCCCTTCTCGTGGACTATGCAGTTGGGATGTGTGTGACCTAGCTAGCCATGGCATGTACATTCTAACTTGGACCCATGAACGGAGTCCAGAGAAACCCTTCAACCTGTGCCATGCAGCCTAACTCACCAGTCAGGAGCCTATGGCATTTGGCCATTTGGCACTGAGCTGATCTCTTAGTGATGAGGTAGCATGGCCTAGCACACTACCAAGACAACCTGTATGTGACAATTAGACCTCCGCGCAGCTCTTGGGCTATCCACTCCGGACTAGGGGGTGGGGAGGGCCACCTGGTACCTAGCAGAACCAGCCAGTGGGACACTATTGGTGTGAGCAGAGGTGTGGAATGGTGGTTCATGGGAGAGAGAGTCAGAACAGCTCAGGTCCTGTGGATAGAGGTGTATCAGAAGAAGAGAGAAAGGAAACATAAGAGATGGTGAGGGAACTGAACCCTTGACCAGCAGCAATTCATGGGAAAGCTTGCCCTGAACATTGTCTGGGCTGCACAGAGGAGGCCACCCTGTTGATGAGAGCACAGCTGCCCACCCCAGACTCAAGGATATGACATGGCCCTCCCTATCTTCTACCCCATCTATGATCGGCTTGAGCACTTGAAAGGCCCTGGCCTTCAGACCCAGAGTTACAGGGTCTCCACAACACTGGGAAATACAGGATATCCAGAAGGACCCCAACGTGTACTCAGTGTTGATAGGGTATCAGAAACCTCGAACCAGACCAATAACTCCTTGCAGTGAACATTTGCAAGTAAAGATTTATGGACCAAGGGATTCACAGTGTGACTCACAGCTTCACTCTGCAGGTTCCATGATGAAAGTTTAAACTCTTTGTACTGCATTTTTACTTATTTTTTCTTTTTTCATCTTTTTCACTTAAATTTTGTATTATTGGGGGTGTGTAGAATCAGAGGGCATAGGTAAAGGATAGGGAAATTAATGGAATTTAGATACATGATTTTAAATATACATAGAAAAAATTGAAATATAAAAAAACAGAAACAGCAAGGACGTCAGGACTGTGAGGGGTGTACCCACCCACTGAGACAGTGGGGCTGATCTATTGGGAGCTCACAAAGGCCAGCTGGACTGGGAATGAAAAAGCATGGTATAAAACCGGACTCTCTGATAACAATGATAGATATGAAGCTTTAGACTCACTGAGATAGGATAGATGATAGAGTACTTTTTTTTACTTTTGCAAAACACAAATAGACTGGATAGTGCAACTGATTCTTGCTTGATAACTGTTTCATTTAGATAATTTTATTATGTTAAAATAAATACTTTCCTTTTTGATTAGGGAAAAAAGGGAAGATGCTGTGGGATGATGTTCCTGTACACTGTGACTATGTGTTGCTTTCATTGGTTGATAAATAAAGCTGCTTTGGCCTATGACAAGGGAGATAGAAAAAGGTGGAAAATTTAAGGAGAGATATAGGAGAAAAAGGGCAGAGTCTGAGAGATGGCAGGCTCTAAGGAACAACATACCAGAGTACTACTGGTAAGCCATGGGCCACGCAGCAATACACAAATTAATAAAAATGGGTTGATTTATGTCAGAGCTAGCAAGTAATAAGCCTGAGCAATTGGCAAAGCATTTATAAGAATATTAAGTCCCTGAGTGGTCATTTGGGAACTTGCAATCAGGAGAGAAATGGCCAGTTATTTCAGAGAGCAGGGGTGTATATTGGGTCACAGCTCCAGAGGTTGGGAAAGACATGGCGGCAGAAAGGCACATCATGGTGGTATGTCCAGAAGGTTGGCTGGTCACATTGCATCTCTACTCAGGAAGCAGAGCACAGAACAGGAAGTACGGCCATGGTACATAACCTCAGAACCCAGCCTTGTGACCTACTCTTTTGAATTTTCCTATTGTAAAGGTTCCAAATCTTCCTTCCCAAGCACCGTTACCATCTGAGGACCGACTATTTCAGTGCAGAAATCTGTAGGGACAAATCACTCTCAAATCGCCCTGATGGGGGAAACATGAGGTGAGAGTTTTGAGAAAACTTAGCAACTTCAATCGTTTGATTTTGAGTGAGTCTATGGATGACATTAAACTACACGGAAATAGAATAACAAAAGAGAGATGTTTATGGATGCAATTAATTTTTATTAGAGCCAAAAGAGATATTTCTTGGGGTCATTAAAACTTACACTCTAGTTTTTGGCTTCAGTAACAAAGAAGCAATAATGAACCTTCAAAATTTTAAATCATATACATAATAATGTATAAGTGTGGGTGTGGATTTGTGCACATCAGTGCCTTGTAGACGAGAAGCTTTGAACACCCTGGATCTAAGTTAGAGATACTTGTGAGCTACCTCACATTGGTATTAAGAGATGAACTCAGGTCCTCTAGAAGAGCAGCCAGTACCATTAATGGCCATGCCACCTCTCTAGCCTCACAGCATTTATGCTTCAGAATTGAGAATTATAAAGTTACTTATACTCATACTTAGGTGAATAGATGCTTCTATTTATTGATTATCAAGTTTCATGACAAAAATTTGAATATTTTAAGAATGTGGAGGCAGTGGATAAACTGATCAGCAGTTAAAATCACAGATTGCTCATCCAGAGGACCTGGGTTCAATTTCCAACATCCACATGGTGACACATAAGCATGTAGAACTTCAAATTAAAAAAAAAAAGTCAGTGCTTGCAAATCAACAGCAAAATGCATAAAACCAAACCTGTGCACATTGGCTTCACATCTTTAATCCTAGAACTTGTGAGGCAGAGGTAGGAGAGTTTCTGTGAGATTGAGGCAATTCTGGTCCACATAAGGATTTCCAGGATTGCCAAGACTATAAAGAAATGCACTGTAAAAAAATAAATTTTATTACTAAAAGGAATATTCAAGAAATTCCCTTGAAATAACATTGATTTTCTAAACATTCATTGTATATTAACCATGAACAAAACACAGAAATCTTTTATGGCAGAAGCATTCAGGGTCCGTTTGTCCTAATGTACTTCTCATAGGCTAGCATGATACTGGAAAATCTACATAAAGTTTTTGTGGAAAGAAGCAGAGTCTGTGCTGACAGACAGATCCGTTAATGATGCCTGTTACCAAGCTATTAGTGAATTTTGCAGAAAGGTATTAAAAAGGGGGGGGGGGTTGGTGAGACATCACTGAATAGCTTAGGAGAGCCAGGAAACCATATTTACATGGGAATAGTCACACAAGTATCAAAGGAAACAGTAACCTACCTCCTTTCCTATTTGTTTCAGAATGGTCCTTATAATATATCATAGTATCAAAACAGATACACACTCTTAACAAATAGTTGTATCTTACAAAAATTATTCTAGGTTTATGTAAAGGCTCTGTGCACATACAGCTGTCCTCATAAGCTGCAGGAAGAGCTTCCAGAGCAAGAGGTGGGCACATGCATAGAAGGCGACTATACTGACTCACGCAGTCTGAGAAGACACCATGCCTTGCATCAGGGCAGAAGGTAGTAAAGCTCTGTGGAAAGCAATCCAGGATGACAGGCAGCCAGAGATCCCAGGGATAAGGACAAAGCCCTTGATCTCCCTCAGAGCCAACATTCAGATTCAAACCATCAACTCCATGTGACAATGGAAGGACAATGTTTCCTGCTCTTGTTGGTTTAGTTAGACAACTTGATGAGCGTCCACTGGAACATCAATCCTGTCGTCTTCCCAGGTAGTGTTCAAGACCAGCTTTTAGATCAGTCCACAAGGTGACCCAAATTCATAATTTTTTGTTCTGATGTCCATCATCCCAACTGTCTCCTTAGGGCCCCCATGACTTCCTTGTTACGCAGGCTGTAGATAAATGGGTTGAGAACTGGAGTGACAATTGAGTAAAACACAGCCAGCACTTTGTCCCTTGCAGCAGAATGCAGGGAATTTGGCTGGGTGTAGGTGGAGAGACCTGTGGCATAGAACATACTGGCCACAGTCAGGTGGGAGGAGCAGGTGGACATGGCTCTACTCTGCCCTTTCCCTGAGCGCATCTGGAACACAACAACCAACACACGAGCATAGGAAGCTAGAATGGCCAGGAAGGGGAGCAGCAGAATGATAAGACTACACATGAGGATTGTGTGCTCATATTGGGATGTGTCTTCACACACCAATGGCAGGAGAGATGGAAGCTCACAGAAGAAGTGGTTAACAACCCGAGATCCACAGAATGGAAGTTGAAATGTATAGAACATGTGCACTAAAGCATTGATGGAGCTGCTGCTCCAGGCACAGGAGACCATGGAGCAGCAGATCTTCCTGCTCATGAGCACAGGGTAGTGCAGAGGCCGGCAGATGGCTATGTACCTGTCATAGGACATGAAGCCCAGTAGCAGGGCTTCGGAGCCAGCCAGGATCATAAACATAAAGGCTTGGATCTCACAGCCCAGAAAGGAAATGTTCTTGGTGTCTGACAGGAAGTTAGCTGCCATCTTGGGCACGGTGGTAGAGATGTACATCATGTCAATGATGGAGAGCTGGCTGAGGAGGAAGTACATGGGGCTGTGGAGTCTCTGGTCCAGCCTGATGAGGAGGACCAGTGTGATGTTGCCTAGCAGAGCTACTGCAAAGAGGATGGCGATGACTGTGAAGAGGAGAGCATCCATCGGGCCGTACTGGAAAAGACCCACCAAGATGAAGTCTGTTGTCCAGCTGTGATTTCCTGTTTCCATGGCTCACACTGAACCATCAGAGCAGACACAATCTGGAAGGGACATGGTCTGATGAGGACTGTCCTTGGGGAGAAAACAAATGACAATTATCATATAAGATAGATTGTTCTGGAATAGCTCTAGGGCAATCTCTCTTCCAGCCTGTGTATTAAGCTTCCATATGTTGAAAAATTCAGAATGCATGCATCAAATCAGGGGATCACCTTCTCTACCCCTGCTCATTTCCTGTGATTGACATCTGCAAATTCTTTCCTCTCAATGTCTTGGTAAATACAAAGAGGAAATGGAAGCAAAGATTATTCAGGATTGCAAAATAAAAATGTGAACAACAAATTATTTTCTTTATCACTTTTTTTCCAAAAATTTATTCTTCTCTGTAGATTCTATATATTGAGGGACAGGAAGTTTAGCTTTGGGCAGTGAAAACATTCTCTCACATGTGACTATTAACTATAGCAGAGTTGATTAAACACAGTGTAATTTTTAATGATTCTTTTTTTCCACCTCATAGTTTTAATTATAAGTAGGAATTAAGGTTTTTGTAATATCTGTATAAAATTTGCAATCCTTATGAGTTAGAATTAATTTATTCATGTAAACTTAACATGGAGATAATGGTTCACTGACTTAAGAAATCAATTGATTCAGAGATAGAAAGATGGTTTATCAGATAAGAGCACTGGATATTCATTCAGAGGACACAGGTTCAAGTCCCAGAACATACATGACAGCTTACAAGTGTCTGCATCTTCTCTTCCAGTGGAATCTACTACTCTATTCGAGCCTTCATGGGTATTAAGTATATAAGTGGCACACAGACATACAGACAAGCCGCATAGCCATGCTCATAAAATAAAATAAAGTAATATAAAAATCTTTCGATAGAATTTGACTTGGTACCTTTTATCCTTTGAGTGTGAAGATTGCTAAGTCAAAACTATACATATGAAATTTTTGCTCTGGACTGATACAGAGCCTGGCTTCTCCATATTTGCAGGGGGAATTAATGTCCTGGTAAATACTGACTCTAGATACCTGAAAAATGTTTTGAAATAGTTTTGTTTCTTGGCATTTATTGGACCTTGAGTATCTGACCACAGAGAGCAATCATTCCTGAAACACAAAAATAATGGGGCCATTACAATGAGACCGAGATACAAAGCGGAGAACTGCCCGGTGCTTAGTTGTTGGCCAACACAGGTTGGACTCTGTCTTTTTTGTGTTTTGTTTGGGTTTGGTTTTTCTTTTCAATAGGAAGAACATGAAGTTGGGTGGTGAGGAAGGTGGAGAAAGAGCTGCAGGGGGTCTGGGGGAGTATAAGAGAGTGATGAAAATATACGACATGAAGTTCCAACTAATTATTAAAAACACAGAAAGGAAACTGCTAAGAAAGTGGAAAACAGTTTTCAAATATTTGAAATTAGTTTTCCATCCATGGCTAGTGCTGTGGATTAGTATTTTCTTTTGAAAAACACCTGCTAAAAAATCTGAATAATGAAGTAAAATTAAGGATATACAAACACACACACACACGCACACACATTCAGCAACAGGAAAATTAAATACCTGAGTAGCTGGACTATAAGTTGTAAATATGTAATTCAAGAAAAAATATAAGACTGTAAAATGATTTACATAAATATACATAACTATAAATTAAATAAAATAATCTCTTTAATCGCAGCACCCCGAAGGTGGAGGCAGGCAGATCCCTGTGAGCTCCAGGCCAGGCTGCTCTACAGAGTGAGACCCTGTCTAAGAATTATCATCGTCACCATCCCATAAAATTATCACTAAGATATGATGTTGAGAACACAGTCAGTTGTGCCCTGGGATACTTAGTGCCTGCGGATTACTTAGCTTTTATCATTGAACACCTCAGGGACTAACAGTTTCAGATTTTCAGTAAACACTGGACAACATTTGCTGAGCCAGGAATTCTAAGAACAGAAGGACGGTGACACAAAGGGGTCAAATGACCTCGTTTTCTGAGGACAATCGGAGCATTGAGCAGGACATTGAAAAGAAGTTCTGTAGGTCATGAGTCTATGTAACCTACTGACAGCTCAGTTCTGAGCACTAGTGACAGATTTTCTATGTAAAACCAGACCATGAGCACAATTATAATGCCTGCTGCTCACAATGCAGACAAATATGCTGCATGAATGCGGATGTGAACTAATAATAACAATCCCAGAAAGCTCAGAGGCGCTTACCAGTCTGTGTTGTGTGTCTCCCTCAGCTATGCAATTAACCCCACACATCCCCCTAATTCTCCTCACTGAAAAGAAATGCTGAGCTATCCCTTGCTTTCACATAGCTCCTATACTGATAGTGATAACATTCTCCTGTTGCTCTCAGTGTCTGAGAGTCACCCTGGGTGTCAGGTGTTGTCAAGATCATGATGTCTGTCACTGCTCTAAGGGTATGGGTATCTCTCTCTCTCTCTCTGTCTCTCTCTTTCTCTCTCTTTCTCTCTGTATGTGTGTGTTTATGTGTTACTGGGGCTCTAACTCAGAGCACTGGACAGCCTAGCCAAGTCCTTTGCAGCATCAGACCTTGTTTTTTGAGAGTCCTGCCCTGTAACCCAGGCTAGACTCCATCTTAATCTTTGAGCCTCACATGTCTTGAATCTGTCATCCTCTTGCCTGTTCTTTTTGAGTGCTGTGATCAGAGGCTGCACCACAGTGCGCAAGTGTGCTCTGACCTTGGGTCATCAGAAGTGCTATTCACACTCAGCCCAGCAGCCCTTTCATGCTCTAAAGCAGTGGTTCTCAACCTCCCTAAGGCTTTGGCCTTTTATACATTTCCCCATCTTGTGGTGACCCTTGCCCCAAACAAAATATTATTTTAGTTCCTACTTAATAAGTGTAATTTTGCTAATGATACAAATCTTAATATAAATATCTGTATTTTCTGAGGGTCTTTGGGGTCATGACCCACAGGTTGAGAACAGATGTTCTAAAGTCTTTGGAGCAGGAAAAGACACATTGGCTGTTCTCTTCCTTTTACCATATAGGAGAGCAGAATTTATTTCAGTGTATTTGAAATCACCTAGTAGGTTTTTCTACCTCTAAAGAAGAAACATACTCACTACCGCAAACAGCCACACCAGCAGCAGCAACAGGAGCAGAGCTGCAGCAGTAAAGATCCATAACCTTCCTCTCCAGATGTTAATGGCTTGAACTTCATGCTATCCCAAATTCGACATGATTCAGAAGTGGATATTTCCCTTGAGCAAGTGAAAACGAGAAAGAGGTGTGCTTCCTTCCCGAAGACAGAATGTGACTCTTCTGGTCCTGCTCCCTCAGGTAGAGAATTCACTGAAGGACCACACCTGTGCTCCCATGCTGGGACACTGAGCCCAGCCTTTGTCCCTACAACTGTGAGAGGCTGCACTGCAGAGCACGGTGTGACTCCAGCACGCATCTCAATAACTCAGGTGTTCTTAAATCAATGCCTGGAAACACTTCTAGCCTGGAATAAATCTAAATCAGAACATGAGCCTACAAGAAAAGGATGCAGTGTTCTGTGCAGGTCGATGCCTGTTGGACATACCTGAACCAGCAGGCAGGGCTGGTTGTTTCTCAACAATTCTCCACGAGTTCTGCTTTACTTCAGGACTTCACTGGCCATGCAGCTCTCTGACAGCTGAGGAAACATGCATGAACCAACCTTCTGCACTCCACCCACCTGCGCCTTGAACATGGGGAATGTGGATGTGGATGGGCTCTTTCTCCAGATGTCTAGATATGGACTGTGTCATTTCATAGAAAAAATAACTCAATAATAATTCAACTACGGTAAATCTAGACACTTTGTTGGACACAAACCTTTTCTCTGGGACAGTTACTGGGAAACAGACTGCAAAGGCAGACACAGAAGAGCTCCTGACACTCTGCCTCTACTGAGAGACGGGCACTAGAGAGCACAGCCATGTCTTCCTCAAGGAACCTTTAAACGAAATTATAATACATGTGATCATTTTCATAAAAGAGACATAGGAAAAGAAGCTGACGTGCTCTGAGGAACGAATCACCTGAACTGTGTCTTCTGAAGAGGAAAGGCTAACATGCCTCAGTCTCTAATCTCAACAATATTTTAGGAACTATGACTACACTATGAATTCAGAAATTGTTTTTGCCTTATCTAAACAAACCTTCAGTCAGCACTAAAAATTGCAGTGGAAAGTGGAAGTTATACAAAACGCTGTCATTATTCTTATCCTCTCAGGTGCTTTGAGTGTCTCCAATGGTCTGGCGACCTAATGAAGGGTGGATCTCACCGGGTTTCCATCTCAGCCCTTCTGGGAAAACTAGTCTCTGGTCCACAAGTAAATACACCATGTACAAAAGATGTGATTTATGATACTTGGTGTCTGCATTTTATTTCAGGAAAGCATTTAAAATAGCATTCATAATCAATGCTCAAAATATTTGTTCAAATTAGAAATAATCACAATTGAAATTGAAAAAGCCCATTCTGATCTTGATGTTTGTGTGAGAGACTCAGTTGCTCATAAATAACAAACTGAAATATGTAGATCTTTGGAAAACAACACAAAGAAACAATATCATATTTCAAGGAGTTGAACAATCCGGACTTGGGTGTGTTTCAGATATTGTAACATCTGTCCTTGAAAACCATCTTGTTGCCTGAAGTAGACTCATCCTTCTGCAAGCTCTAGGTACATTCCAATGTGCTAATAATTCATCTCACCCCATGGAGAGAATTTAAATTGTGGCCAAGTGCCCCCTTTATCGCTTCCGGTAGTGACAGTGTTTATTCAGGAATTGCTGTGAGATTGAGTAGAATTGATTGCCTTGCACACCGAGGTGAAATCCTTGAGCCATTTGATCAGGGGGGAAAGGAGAAAGAGAGGGAGGTACGGGCACTGTGTCGATTGTAATTGGCATCCAGAGGAAGCTGATGTGGGTTCAGCAACTTGTCTCCTAGGCAACTTCTTCCTATGCTCCTAGCCAGTACACATGATTTCCATCTCTTTTTCTTTGCTATAACACATGCTATTAATTAGTTTGGGCTATTCTCCATTTTCTAAATAATACTTTATAAAGGTGTAAATGGTAAGAATCTTCCAGTTTTCTGTGAACGCTGACCAAGAGGTTTTGTAGGAATTCTATGCTGAGAATATTTCTAGAATGTGAAAATATAAATACATAGTTGGAATGTCATTGTAAGAAACAACAAAACGGGAGAAACGCCATTCCTCGTGCACCATGCACCCAGGATGTGTAAGACCCGGCCAGCCACCTGCCTGTACATTCTAACCCAGACCCATGAACGGAGTCCAGAGAAACCCTTCACTTTGTGCAATGCAGTCAAACGCAACAGCAAGGAGCCTAAGGCACCTGGCCATTTGGCACTGTGCTAATCTCTTAGTAATGAGGTAGCATGGCCTGACACACTACCAGGACAACCTGTGTGTGACAAGTAGATCTCCACGCATCCCTGGGGCTGTCCACTCCTGGCTTGGGGCTTGGGGCAAGGGCCTACCTGGTACCTTGCAGAACCACCTAGTGGGACACTGTTGGTGTGAGCAGAGGTGTGGTATGGTGGTCCATGGGAGAGAGAGTCAGAACAGCTCAGGTCCTGTGGATAGAGGTGTATCAGAAGAGACAAGAGATAAAGGGAGTCTAAGAGATGGTGAGGGAATTGAACCTTTTACCAGCAGCAACACGTGGGAAAGCTTTCCCTGCACGCTGTCTGGGCTGCACAGTTGAGACCACCCTGTAGATGAGAGCACAGCTGCCCACCCCAGACCCAAGGATATGACATGGCTCTCCCCATCTTCCACCCCATCTATGATCTGTTGGAGCATTTGAGGGGTCCTGATTTTCAGACCCAGAGTTACAGAAAATCCAAAACACTGGGAGATACAGGATATCCAGAAGAACCCAAGTGGGTGCCCAGTGTTGAGAGGGTAGCAAAAACCAGAGACCTGAAACCAGACCATTGACTCTGCAGTAAATACTCACAATTAAAGCTTTTTGGACAAAGTGGTTCACAGTGTGACTCATGGTTTCACTCTACAGCTTCAATGATGAAAGTTTAAAAGTTTTTCTCTCTTTATTGTGTTTTTACCCATGTATTTACTCTTTTATTCTGTTTCCCTTTTCACTTAAATTTTGTATTATTTGAGAGATATGCATAGGCAGAGGACAGAGGTTAAGAGATGGCGAAATGAGGGTAATCAAGATACATGATTTTAAAGACACATAAAATAAATGAACTATTAAAAAACAGAAATAGAAAACAACATAGAGCCTGGTCTAGAGAATTACCACAACACACCATGGGGAAAGCTTTGGGATTATACACAAATTTGGTTATGTTACAGAAGAAAATATTCAGTAACAAAACTATAGAGGAGATATACCTCCTTTCTCGATCCTGTGTATGTGTGTGCATAGTATAACACCATTTTTCTCATTATGCTCCCATTCAAATGTAAGACACATACTCACAAAAGGAAATTTACCTATCCAAAACAACAAGGTATTGTGACAATAAACATCATCACTCTATCAAATAAAATCATCTGGGAAAAAAGTCAGCTTCCAAAGGAATGGTAGACAGCCTGTGTAACTTGTTGAAATTACATGAATGTAAATTTTCTGAAATTCTCCATCAAAGTTCATTTGGTATAATAAAAAAAGACCCCAAATTCAGACTCACATTTATGTCCATTTCTCTCCTGTTGCTATGATAATACCCCCCCCCCCAAAGGAGCCACAGGGTACAGTTGGGTCACCTTTCAGTACACTGTGAATATGGGTTACTCTCATTGGTTGATAAATAAAGATGACCACTAAACTTTGCTAAAACAAAGCAGAATGGTACTTCAGGTTCTTGCTTCACAGAAGAATTTGCCAGACATTCTGCAGGGCACGTAGGAAAGCATCTGACAAACTCTGCCAAAATAGGCAGGACAGACCCTCAAATTTCCTGCTTCACTGAAAAGTCTGCCAGAAACTCTAGGCATATAAGCTGCAGATGGATATTCAATGTTACAGAAGAATTTTGGGTGACTGTCCAGGCAGACAAATATTTCTGTCATTTTTTGGATTCTGTGGGATGATGGTTTTGCACAATCGAAAGATTTGTCACCCTTTGGTTTAATAAAATGCTGATTGGCCATTAACCAGGCAGGAAGTAAAGACAGGGCAACAAGACTGAGAGAATTCTGGGCAAAGGAAAGACAGAGAGATGCAGTCACAAGCCAGATACACAGGAAACAAGATGAGAATGCCTATCTGATAAAAGGTATCAAATCACATGGCTAAACATAGATAAGAATTGTGGGTTAAATTAAGTTGTAAGAGCTAGTTAATAATAAGGCCAAGCTAATACACCAAACAGTTTTTAATTAATATGAGCCTCTCTGTGTTTCTTTGGGACTGAAGTGCTGTATTACATGGCAGGACAAACACTTCTATTTATACTAGAGAATTGGAAGTTTCTTGCAGTGCACTTCCTTTTTACTCAGGTAATATTATATACTTCTGCTGACTTTGATGGAGCTGAAGACAATATAATTTTAATTATAGTTTCCTTACTTACGATAAATGATTGACATGAAGCTTTGGACTCACAGAGATAGGATAGATGAGAGAGTCCTTTTTACTTTTGCAAAACACAAATAGACTGGATGTTGCAACTGATTCTTGCTTGATAACTGTTTCCTTATATGTTATTTTATTATGTTAAAATGAAAAACTTTCTTTTTTGATTAGACAGAAATGGGGAGATGCAGTGGAATGGTCTTTCTGTACACTGTGAATATACGGTGCTTTCATTGGTTGGTAATTAAAGCTGCTTTGGCCTATGACAAGGGAGATAGAGACAGGTGGGAAATCCAAGAAGAGATATAGGAGAATGGCAGAGTTTGAGAGATGGCAGACTCCAAGGAGCCAACATGACAGAGAACCACAAGTAAGCCATGGGCTACATAGCCATAGACAGATTAATATAAATGGGTTGATTTAAGGTAAGAGGTATCAAGTAATAAGCCAAAACAATTGGTCAAGCATTTATAAGAAATATTAAGCCTCTGAGCAGTTATTTGGGAACTGGCAAGTAGGAGAGAATCGGCCAGTTATTTAAGGGAAGAGGGATATTTTGGCTCACAGTTCCGGAAGTATATAGACCATTAGGTTAGGAATGATATGGCAGCAGAAAGGGAAGGCATGGTGCTATGGCCATGAGGTTGGCTGGCCACATTGCATCTGTACTCACGAAGCAGAACACGGAACAGGAAGTAGGGACAGGGCACACAACCTCAAAGCCCAGCTTTCATGACCCATTTCATTGAATTTCTGTATTGTAAGGATCCAAATCTTCCCAAACACCATTACCGTCTGGGAAGTGAGTATTCCAATGCAGTAATCTGTAGGGACAGACCACCCTCAAATGACAATGGTGGGATGCATGAGGGAGAGTCCTGAGGATACTTAGCAACTTCAGCTTTTCAGTTATGAGTGAGTCTATGGATGGCATTAGACTACAAGAAAATAAAATAACAAGAGTGAGATGTTCATGGAGGAAATTAACTTTTATTAGAGCCAAGAACAGGTGTTTCTAGGGGTCATTAAAACTTACACTCTAGTTATTGGCTTCAGTAACAAAGAAGCAATAATGAACTTCTAAAATCATATATATATATAATTATGTATAAGTGTGGGTATGGATGTGGACTTGTGCACATCATTGCTGGTGCCTTGGAGAGACTAGAGGCTTTGAACACCCTGAAATTGACATTAGAGATAGATGTGAGCTACCTCCCATGGGTGCTGGGACCTGAACTCATATCCTCTAGAAGAGCAGCCAGTGCTACTAATGGCCATATCACCTCTGTAGCCTCGCAACATTTATGTTTTAAAACTAAGAATTATAATGTTACTTATACTTGTACTTAGGTGAATAGATGTTTCTATTTATTGATTATTAAACTACATGACAATGATTTGAATATTTTATGAAAGAGGGGACACTGGATAGACTGATCAGCAGTTAAGAGCATTGATTGCTCATCCAGAGTACTGGGTTCCATTCCTCATATCCACATGGTGACTCATAAGCATATCTAACTTCAAATTAAAACAAAAACAAAAGCCAGTGATTATAAAACCACCACCACCAACAACAAACCCCCAAAAAACAAAACCTTTGTACAGTGGCTCACATATTTAATCCTAGCACTTGTGAGGTGGAGATAGAAGAGTTTCTGTGAGTTTGAAGCAATTCTCATTTACATAAGGAGCTCCAGAATAGCCAGGAAGGCAAAGAAGTACTCTTTAAAAAATCTTAATATTAAAATGAATAGTCAAGAAATTTCCTTGAAATAACATTGATGAACTCAATATTTATTGTATATTAACCATGGACAAAACACAAAAACTTCTATGGCAGAGCCAATCTAGGTCTATTTGTCCTAATGTACTTCTTCTAAGCTACCATGATGCTGGAAAATCAGCATAAGGGGGTTTATGGAAAGAGACAGAGTCTGTACTGACAGACAAATTCATTGATGATGTTTATTACCAAGCTATTAGTGAATTTTGGAGAAAGGTTTTCATAAAGGGGACTCAGTGAGACATCACTAAAGGGCTTAGGAGAACCAGGAAACCTTATTCACCTGAGAATAACACAAGAGCATCAAAGAAAACAATAACCTCTATCCTTTCCTATTTCTTTCAGAATTGTTCTTAAAATTGGTCATAGTATCAAAACAGATGTGCACACTTATGCAATAGTTGTGTCAGACAAGAAACACAAGCAAAATATTCCAGGTTTATGTAAAGTCTCTGTGCACCTACAGCTGTCCTCATAAATTGCAGGAAGAGCTTCCAGAGCAAGAGGGGGGCACGTGCATAGAAGGCGACTATACTGACTCACACAGTCTGAGAAGACACCGTGCCTTGCATCAGGGCAGAAGGGCGTAAAGTTCTGTGAAGAGAAACCCAGGATGAC
This sequence comes from Microtus oregoni, assembly GCF_018167655.1. Taxonomy (NCBI): domain Eukaryota; kingdom Metazoa; phylum Chordata; class Mammalia; order Rodentia; family Cricetidae; genus Microtus; species Microtus oregoni. The sequence continues at coordinate 39,554,098 of NW_024543074.1, forward strand.
ATGCAGCCAGAGATCCCAGGGACAAGGACAAAGCCCTTGATCTCCCCTCAGAGCCAACATTCAGATTCAAGCCATCAACTCTATGTGACACTGGGAGGACCAAGTTTCCTGCTCTTGTTGGTTTAGTTAGACAACTTGATGAGCATCCACTGGAACATCAATCCTTCTGTCTTCCCAATTAATGTTAAGACCAGCTTTTATTTCAGTCCACAAGGTGACCCAAAGCCATGCTTTCTGTCCCAATATCCATCACCCCAACTGTCTCCTCAGGGCCCCCATGACTTCTTTGTTACGCAGGCTGTAGATAAAAGGGTTCAGAACAGGAGTGACAATTGAGTAAAGCACAGCCAGCACTTTGTCCCTTGCAGAAGAATGCAGGGAGTGTGGCTGGGTGTAAGTGGAGAGACCTGTGGCATAGAACAGGCTGGCCACAGTCAGGTGGGAGGAGCAGGTGGATATGGCTCTACTCTGCCCTTTCCCTGAGCGCATCTGGAATACAACAACCAACACACGAGCATAGGAAGCTAGAATGGCCAGGAAGGGAAGCAGCAGAAAGACAAGGCTACACACGAGGATTGTCTGCTCATATTGGGATGTGTCTTCACACACCAATGGCAGGAGAGATGGAAGCTCACAGAAGAAGTGGTTAACAATCCGAGATCCACAGAATGGAAGTTGAAATGTATAGAACATGTGCACTAAAGCATTGATGGAGCTGCTGCTCCAGGCACAGGAGACCATGGAGCAGCAGATCTTCCTGCTCATGAGCACAGGGTAGTGCAGGGGCCGGCAGATGGCTATGTACCTGTCATAGGACATGAAGCCCAGCAGCAGGGCTTCGGAGGCAGCCAGGATCATAAACATAAAAGCTTGAATCTCACAACCCAGAAAGGAAATGTTCTTGGTGTCTGACAGGAAGTTAGCTGCCATCTTGGGCACTGTGGTAGAGATGTACATCATGTCGATGATGGAGAGCTGGCTGAGGAGGAAGTACATGGGGGTGTGGAGTCTCCGGTCCAGCCTGATGAGGAGGACCAGTGTGATGTTGCCTAGCAGAGCTACTGTAAATAGAATGGCGATGACTGTGAAGAGGAGAGCATCCATCGGGCCATACTGGAAAAGACCCACCAAGATGAAGTCTGTTGCCCAGCTGTGATTTCCTGTTTCCATGGCTCAGACTGAACCATCAGAGCAGACACAATCTGGAAGGGACATGGTCTGATGAGGACTGCCCTTGAGGAGAACGTAAATGACAGTTAACATATGAAATGGATTGTTCTGGAATAGCTCTAGGGTAATCTCTCTTTCGTCCCGTGTATTAAGCATTTATACGTTGAGAAATGCAGAATGCTTGCATCAAATCAGTGGATCACCTTCCCTAATCCTGCTCATTTCCCATGATTTAAATCTGCAAGTTCATTCCTGTCAATGTTTCGGTAAATACAAAGAGGAAATAGAAACATATATTATTCAAGATTGCAAAGTAAAAATGTGAACAACAAATTATTTTCTTTATCAACTTTGCTTTCATAAATTGTATTCCTCTCTGTAGATTCTTTATTGAGAAGCTGAAGGTTAAGGTTTGGGCAGTGAAAACATTCTCTCACATATGACTATGGCAGAGTTGATCAAACACAGTTTAATTTTTAATGATTTTTTTTCCACCTCATAGTTTTAATTATAAGTAGGAATTAAGGTTTTTGTAGTATCTGCATATTATTTACATTCTTATGAATTAGAATTAACTTATTCATGTAAATTTAGAATGGAGAAAAAAGTACAAATATTTAAGAAATCAATTTATTCAGAGCTGGAAAGATGGCTTATCAGATAAGAGCACTGAGTATTCATTTAGAGGGCACAGCTTCAGGGCCCAGAACATACATGACAGCTTACAAGTGTCTGCATCTTCTCTTCCGGGGGAATCTAAAACTGTATTCTTGCCTCCATGGGTATTAAGTATATAAGTGGCACACATACATACAGATAAGCCTCATCCCTATGCTCATAAAATAAATGATTGAATTTGATTTGGTACCTTTTATTCTTTGAGTGTGAAGATTGCTAAGTCAAAACCATAGATCTGGAATTTTTGCTCTGGACTGATTCAGATCCTGGCTTCTCCATATTTGCAGGGGGAACTAATGTCCTGGTAAATACTGGCTCTTGATTATCTGACCACAGAGAGAAATCATTCCTGAAACACAAAAATAATGGAGTTATTACAATGAGACTGATATGTTTTAATGTTATAAAATCAAAAAGTGAAAAATATCTTAGCAAACATTAAACAGGCTGACTTAGGATTTACAATTATTAAAGCAGCAGAATTTTACCAGACATCTTTTGCATTTGCAGCAACCTAAGACACTTCACATTGTTAATACACATCTAATGATATGTAGGCTCTATTTTAATATGTTTATAATAAGAACAGTTTATATATTGCATTCAGTAGACAATAGTTTTTGGGACAAATATAGACGGCCTGTATGGCAGCAAATGGTTTTGTTAGTAATAAACCCTCAATTTCAAGATTACAAACTTTCCAAGATAATCTAAAACCTCAAAAATTCAGAAAGAAGAATTAAGTCAAAGGGATGTGAAAAGTGTTGGTAAGAGGGCAACACAGAAAATTTGGCCTAAGAGTTTATGGAAGAGATAAGAAAGAGCAATACATCTGTGAGAGAATTACATCTTGAAATACACACAGTAAGTAATATAGACCAGCGATACAAAGCGGAGAACTGCCCAGTGCTTAGTTGTTGGCCAACACAGGTTGGACTCTGTCTTTTTTGTGTTTTGTTTGGGTTTGGTTTTTCTTTTCAATAGGAAGAACATGAAGTTGGGTGGCGAGGAAGGTGGAGAAAGAGCTGCAGGGGGTCTGGGGGAGTATAAGAGAGTGATGAAAATATACGACATGAAGTTCCAACTAATAATTAAAAACACAAAAAGGAAACTGCTACGATGATAAGAAAGTGGGAAACAGTTTTCAAATATTTGAAATTAGTTTTCCATCCATGACTACTGCCGCGGATTAGTATTTGCTCTTGAAAAACACATGTGCTGAAAAATATCAGAATAATAAAGTAAAATTAAGGATGTACATACACACATCTTCAGCCACAAAAAATAAATACATGAGTAGCTAGACTATATGTTGTAAATAGATTCAAGAAAAAGAAAATAGAAGGCTATAAAATGATTTACATAACTATACATAACTATAAAGTAGATAAAATAATCTCTTTAATCCCAGCACCCAGAGTCATGAATCGTAACCTGCTCACAGTTCAGCTCTGAGCACTAGTGACAGATTTTCTAGGTAAAATCTAGACTATATCTAGACTATATGCACAATTATAATGTCTGCTGCTCACAATGCAGTGAAATACTCTAGATGAATACAGATGTGAAGTAATAATAACAATCCCAGAGAACTCAGAGGCGCTTTCTGGTCTGTGTTTGTGTGTCTCCCAGGGCTATGGAATTAATCGCACACTTCCGCCTGATTTCCCTTACTAAAAAGAAATTCTGAGCTATTCCTGGCTTTCACATAGCTCCTATACTGATAGTGATAACATTCTCGTGTTTCTCTCAGTGTCTGAGAGTCACCCAGGGTGTCAGGTGTTGTCAATATCACAATGTCTGTCATTGCTCTAAGGGTATGGGTATCTCTCCGTCTCTCTCTCTTTCTCTCTCTCTCTCTCTCTCTCTCTCTCTCTCTCTCTCTCTCTCTCTCTGCGTATGTGCTACTGGGGCTCTAACTCAGAGCACTGGACTTCCTAGCCAAGTCCTTTGCAGCATCAGACCTTGTTTTCTGACACAGAGTCCTGCCCTGTAACCCAGGCTGGACTCCATCTTGATCTTTGAGCATCACATGTCTTGAACCTGCCATCCTCTTGCCTCCTTTTTTTGAGTGCTGGGATCAGAGGCGGCTGCACCACAGTGCCCAAGTGTGCTCTGACCTTGGGTCATCAGAAGTGCTATTCACACTCAGCCCAGCAGCCCTTTCATGCTCTAAAGCAGTGGTTCTCAACCTCTGTAAGGCTTCGACCCTTTTATACACTTCCTTATCTTGTGGTGACCACCGCCCTCAATCACGAAATTATTTTAGTTCCTACTTAATAAGTATAATTTTGCTAATGATATGAATCTTTATATACATATCTGTGTTTTTGAGGGTCTTTGGGGTCATGATCCACAGGTTGAGAACAGATGTTCTAAAGTCTTTGGATCTGGAAAAGACACATTTGCTTTTTCTCTTCCTTTTATCACATATGAGAGTAAAATTTTTTCAGTGTATTAGAAATCACCTCGTCAGGTTATCTGCCTCTGAAAAAAAAACATAGTCACTACCGCAAACAGCCGCAGCAGCAGCAACAGTAGCAGCGGCAGCAGGGATCCATAACCCTCCTCTCTAGATGTTAATGGCTTGAACTTCATACCACCCAAAATCCAAAATGTTTCAGAAGTGGATATTTCCCTTGAGTAGGTGAAAACGAGAAAGAGGTGTGCTTCCTTCCCGAAGACAGAATGTGACTGCTGGTCTTGCTCCCTCAGGTAGAGAATTCACTGAAGGACCACACCTGTGCTCCCATGCTGGGACACTGAGCCCAGCCTTTGTCCCTACAACTGTGAGAGGCTGCACTGCAGAGCACGGTGTGACTCCAGCACACATCTCAATAACTCAGGTGTTCTTAAATCAATGCCTGGAAACACTTCTAGCCTGGAATAAATCTAAATCAGAACATGAGCCTACAAGAAAAGGATGGAGTGTTCTGTGCAGGTCGATGCCTGTTGGACATACCTGAACCAGCAGGCAGGGCTAGTTGTGTCTCAACAATTCTCCACGAGTTCTTCTTCACCTCAGGATGTCACCGGCTATGCAGCTCTCTGACAACCGAGGAAACGTGCGTGAACCAACCTCTCTGCACTCCACCCACCTGCACCTTGAACATGGGAAATGTGTATGTGGATGGGCTCTTTCTCCAGATGTCTAGACACGGACTGTTTGTCATTTCATTGAATAAAATAATTCAATAATAAATATGGTACATCTAACCACTTTGTTGCACATAAACAATTTCTCTGGGACGGTTACAGGGAAACAGACTGCAAAGGCAGACACAGAAGAGCTCCTGACACTCTGCCTCTACTGAGAGACGGGCACTAGAGAGCACAGCCATGTCTTCCTCAAGGAACTTTTAAATGAAATCATGATACATGTAATTATTTTTATAAAAGAGACATAGGAAAAGAAATTGACATGCTCTAAGGGACAGATCCACCCAAGCTGCGTCTTCTGAAGAGGAACAGCCTCTAATCTCAACATATGAATTCAGAAATTGTTGCTTTTGCCTTATCTAAATAAACCTCCAGTCAGCACTAAAAACTTCAATGAAAAGTGGTACTTATACAAAACGCTGTCATTATTCTTAACCTCTCAGGTGCTTTGAGTGTCTCCAATGGTCTGGCTACCTAATGAAGGGTGGAACTCACCTGGTTTCCATCTCAGCCCTTCTGGGAAAACTAGTCTCTGGTCCACAATTAAACACACCATGTGCAAAAGATGTGATTCATGAGAGATGGTGTCTGCATTTCATTTCAGGAAAGCATTTAAAATAGCATTCATAATCAATTCTCAAAATATTTGTTCAAATTAGAAATAGTCACAGTTGAAAGTGTAAAGGCCCATTCTGGTTTTGATGTTCATGTGACTCAGCTGCTCATAAGTAACAGACTGAAATATGTAGACCTTTGGAAAACAACACAAAGTAACAATGTGATATTTCAGGGATTTGAATGATCCAGACTTGGATGTGTTTCAGATATTGTAACACCTGACCCTGAAAAACCATCTTGTTGCCTGAAGTAGACTCATCCTTCTCCAAGCCTTAGGTACATTCAAATGTGTTAATACTTCATTTCACCCCATGGAGAGAATTTAGATTGTGGCCAAGTATCCAGTTAATCTCTTCCTGTAGTGACAGTGTTTATTCAGGACTTGCCGTGAGACTGAGTAGAATGAATTTCCTTGTACACTGAGGTGAAATCCTTGAGCCCATTGCTCAGGGGGAAAGGGAGAAAGGGTTGGAGGCTCAGGCAGAGTGGCGACTGGAATTGGCACCCAGAGGAAGCTGTTGTGGGTTCAGCCTGTTTTGTTACCAAGTATATGGTCAAGTTTGGAGAAGAATCCATAAGATGTTGAGAAGAAGGTATATTCTTGTGTGTTTGGACAAAATGATCTATAGATGTCTGTTAAGCCCACTTGAGTCATAACACCTGTTAGATACTTTATTTCTCTGTTAAGTTTCTGTCTGGCAGCCTTGTCTAGTGGTGAGAGTGGGGTATGGAAGTCTCTCGCTATTAGGGGCTTGATGTATGATTTAACCTTTAGTAATGTTTCTTTTACAAATGAGAGTGCTCTTGTATTTGGGGCATAGGTGTTCAGAATTGATATTTCATCTTGATGGATTTTATCTGTGATGAATATGAAATGACCTTTTTCATCTCTTTAAACTAATTTTAGTTTTAAGTCTGTTTATTAGATAGTCTGATAGCTATAGCAGCTTTTTTCTTAGGTCCATTTTATTGGAAACTCTTTTCCCAATCTTTTAATCTGAGGTAATGTCTGTCTTTGTAGTGAGATGTGTTTCTTATATGCAGCACAAGGATGGATTCTGTTTTCGCATCCAATCTGTTAGCCTGTATCTTTTTATAGGCTAGTTGGGACCATTGATATTAAGGGACATTAAAGACCAATGATTACTAGTTTCTATTATTTTTTTGTTGTTGTTGGTTGTGGTGGTAGTGGTGGTGGTGGTGGTGGCAGTGGCGTGTGTGTGAGTGTGTGTATTTCTCTTCTTAGGGAATTCCTGGTGTGGGATTATCTATTGACTGGCTTTTATGGGTGTAACTAACTTCCTTGGGTTGGAGTTTTTCTTCTAGTACTTTCTGAAAAGCTGGATTTATAGATAGGTATTGATTAAATATGGTTTTGTTGCAGAATACTTTGTTTTCTCCATATATTTTGATTGAAAGCTTTGCTAGATATAGTAGTCTGGGATGGCATCCCTGGTCTCTTAGTGTCTGCATAATGCCTGACCAGGACCTTCTGGCTTTCATTGTTTCCATTGAGAAGTCAGGTGTAATTCTGATAGATCTGCATTTATATGTTACTTGGCTTTTTTTCCTTTGCAGCTCTTAATATTATTTCTTTATTCTGTATGTTTAGTGTTTTGATTATTATGTGGTGAATGGACTTCCTTTTTGGTAAAGTCTATTTGGTGTTTTGTAAGCTTCTTGTATTTTCATAGACATGTCCCTCTTTAGGTTGGAAAAATTTTCTTCTATGATTTTGTTGAATGTATTTTCTGTTCCTTTGAGTTGGACTTCTTCTCCTTCTATCCCTATTATTCTTAGGTTTGGTCTTTTCATAGTGTTCCAGATTTCCTGGATATTTTGTGTTAAGAAATTGTTGGATTTGACATTTTCTTTGACAGATGAATCTATTTTCTTTGTCATATCTTTAACACCTGTGATTCTCTTTCTTCTCTTATATTCTGTTGTTTATGTTGATTGTTTATCCAGATTTTCCATTTTCATACTTCCCTCAGTTTGTGTTTTTTTTATTTCTTTTATTTCAGTTTTCAAGTCTTAAACTGTTTCTTTCACCTGTTGATTGCTTTTTCTTTTTTTTTTAAGGGATTTGTTGATTTCTTCCAATTTTTTTTTTGGCTCTTTTCCTCCATTTCTGTAAGAAAAATTTTCATTTCCTCTTTAAGGAACTTCATAAACTTATTTTTAAGGTTGTTTTCTTCTGCCCCTTCTGAATTGGGATGTTCAGATCTTGCTTTTGTAGAACCACTAGTTTCTCTTGGTGCTATATTGTTCTTTATGCTGTTGAGTGTATTCCTATCCTGTTGTCTACCCATCTCTTCTTCCAATTGGAACAGGTGGAGCCTGTGTTTCAGGGATGGTCTCTCTTCCTCCAATTGGTGTAGCTGAGGTCTGTGGCTCTGTTGACTACTCTTTCAGATGTAGGCAGAGGAGAGACTTCCGTGACCATTCCTCCAGGTGCCTTCAGGCCCAAGGCTCAGATGGTTGTCCCTTCTGATGTTGGCAGGGCTGAGGCTCCAGGGAACAGATAATTTCTGGAGGCCACTGCTGTTGTCTTGGCCAGTTGTGGTGCTGCTAACACATCTCCTTTTGGCTGTCTGGCCCAGCCTGGCATGGTCCTGCTCACACTTCTCCTCCCAGTGGCCTGACCCGGCCAGCCTGCCTAGTTGCTGCTCATGCTTCTCCTCCCAGTGGCCTGGTCCTGCCCACCACATTGCTGCTCACTCTTCTTCTCTAGGCAGTCTGTCCCAGTCTGCCATGCTACTCTCTACCAAGGCTCACACCACAAACAAAAGGGCATTTAAAGGACATTTGTATGTTGATACAAATTTAAGGTAATTCTTGTTATAACATATTAAATAGATATAAAATATGACATTTAAAATAATTTGTTAACTTAGGGGTTTTCATGACTATGAGGCACATATGCTCCTAGAAGCACATATTTAATTCATAAAAGGATGATGGGCATTGAAGAAACTCCATAGGAGTTTGATTTCATTGTGGCAAGATTAGCTATTTGGGCAAGAAACTGCTTTTGCCTTGACTGCTTGACTGTGTGCTATGCAGAATGAATATGCAAGACCCAAAGGAAAGTGACTGCTGAACTGTGCTGAAACAAGGTGAGACAGTCCTTCAAGATTCCTGCTTTACAGGAGAGTCTGCCAGATATTCTGCAGGACACATAAGAAAGCAATTAATGAACTTTGTCAATACAAGGCTGGTCAGTCCTTCAAATTTCCTGATTCACCGAAAAGTCTGCCAGATACTCTGGGTCTTTAGGCTGAAGGTGGGTAAACCAACATTGCAAAGAAACTTTAAATAACTTTCTAGATAGCAATATGTCTCTGTTGTTAGGTAATACTATATCCTTCTGGGTCTTTGATGGAGTTGATGACTAAATAACTAGAGTTTCAGTTTTCCTTAGTCATCATAGGAAGTAAATTAGGTATAAAACTTTAGATTTGGTAAGATAGTATAAATAATGAAAGATTTTTAAATTGGACATTGTGAACATAATTCTTACTTTATAATTGTTATTGTAGATAGTCTTACTATGTTTAAGTTAAAACCTTTTCTTTTTATTAAGACAAAAGGGGGTAAATGTTGTGGAATATTAATTAAAGATGTGATACATTTTTCCCCATTGTTCTCTGTTGAATTTTGTTTTATTCAGGAGTAGTACAGGAGTGGAGAGTGAAGGGATGGGGAATGAATAGGATCAAGAAACATGATGTGAAAAACACATAGAATAAATAAAATAATTTTTGAAAAAAGGCTCTCCTCTGCTTCCCTCCTTGACAATAGAATCACAGATATCCGCAATAAGGTGAGCCTTGAGACATCTTGGATTGGGCACAGATTCTGCTGGGGTTTGTCTTTAGTTCTGAGTCTGTTGTGGGAGTCACAGTAATTAGGCCAGCCACAAGCAAACACTGAGCTTACACAATAGGAGCAGCAGGCAAGGACTTAACACACATGCAATTTTTCTTACAAACAAAATGAAAACAAACCCAAGACATAATAAAGCTTTTCATCTAATGCCCCCCCCCAAGTTGTTATCATAGGTCACCTTTTCTGTTATTCCAGAATGACAGATATGGGGAGGAGAATGTCAAATCAGAGCAAAGACCCAATGCAACTCCACCATGGGCTTTAGATGAGAACTTGGGAAATATAAAACATCAAACTATGCTGACATCGATGCTGAATGGTGGTCATGGAGAGACACTTTGTTCCTGTGAACAGAGGAACAATTTTGTGATTAAGGAAAATACAGGTTTGGCAAAATGTCTCAGTGGGTAAAGGTGCTTACTGTCAAGGCTCTTGACTTGACTTGGATCTCCAGGACCTGTGTTGTTAAAGGAGAGAGCTGATTCCTGCAAGTTATCCTCTGACATCCCCACATACACTGTGAGTCATATAGGCATACATACACACACACACACACACACACACACACACACAAATAAATAAAGGTGGTTCTGTCTGTGCATTCTGTCAAGAAGGCTTGATTGAGCATTTTCCTTTACCTCCTAACAGCCGGGAAAGGGCAGGGAGATGGGATGTGTGAAGGTCATTTGTCTATCTGTTGCTTTCATTGGTTAATTAATAAAAAAAAATGCTTGGCCTGATAGGTCAGAAAATTAGGTAGGCGGAGTAAACAGAACAGAATGCTGGGAGGAAGTGAGGCAATCGCCATGCCTCTCCTCTCTGGTCATACATGTGAAGCTCCGACCCAAGATGGACGATGGACGTAGGCTAGAATTTTCCCAGTAAGCCACCACCTCGTGGTGCTATGCAGATTATTAGAAATGGGTTAATCAAGAAGTGAATTAGCTGATAAGAGGCTAGAACTATCAGGTTTAAATATCAGTGTTTAAATGAATACAATTTGTGTGTTATTATTTCTGGGGCTAAGCTAGCCGTGCGGGAGCCGGGTGGGATGAAAAGCAGCCCTACCCGCAGCTCATCACTACAGAGATGTGGCCTTCTATTTGTTTCCTCTTTTGTAGTCCTGTTGGTCTGTCTGGGGCTTTGAGCCATCAGACAGTGCTACTTACACTCAGGGTGGGTCGTCCCTATAAGTCAAGCTTCTGCAAACCCCCTCACTGACCCACCCTGAGGTGTCTCCTAGGTGATTCTAAACCTAACCGGGCCAACAAGGGAGATGAGTGAGCATACTCTGATTTATTGATTCATAGTTCATCACGGGACAGCATGGAAGGGTTGGCTGACAAGCAACATTCGGTTCATTCATAAAGCAGATGATCTGGGAGCTTACACGGGCTTATAGAAGCCCAGAAGATGCAAATCAGTGGAGATTTGCAGACAAGAGTTGATTAGACCAAGTACTGTCAATGCTACCCAAGACCTTGCATGGAGTGACATCGAAACCAGGGCTGCTTGACCCTCCCATAGCCCTGAAACTGAAGTAGGCACACAGGTGGGGACAGGACAGCATAGATGCTTATGCCCTAAGCCTTAAGGTGTGCTACCCACAGTCGCTCTCCCCAGCTGCTGACAGTGCCTCGAAGGCACCTGTTGTCTCCCTATCTTACCCTGAGAACATGTTTCACCATACACACCAAGACATTATAGTGACAAATGGCCAAATTTGCATTTTACATGGGAAAGTCCTCTTTAACCACAAAAAGAAATGTAAAACACGTGCCATCATCATGACTACCAACCAAATCCCAGAACTCTTCAAGAATTCAATAACATGCCTGCTTTCTCTCTGCTACAGGGAAGCCTGAACTTTCCCCCAAATCATTGTGGAACGTTTTTCTCAGTCCTTTTCTGTCTCATTAAAATGTTTGCCTAAGAGCTTGCCTCCCCTCTCATTTTTCATTGCCACCCTCACTAGGACAGCTTCCCTCTGTTCTATCTAGAACCAGCTGATATTTCCTTTGTCTCCCTGCTACCCAGCAGCAACCTCCTCAGCGCCCCCTTCACTTCCTTGTTCCTGAGCGTGTAAATCAGAGGATTGAGGAGAGGGGTGACAATGTTGTAGAAGAGGGTGAGGAACTTGCCCTGGTCCTGGGAAGAGCTGTTCCCTGGTTGCATGTACATGTAGATGATATTTCCATAGAAAAGCGAGACCACAGTGAGGTGTGAGCCACACGTATTGAAGGCCTTTTGCCGCCCTGCAGCGGAACGGATTTGCAACACGGCCCTCACGATGTAGCCGTAGGAGATCAAGATGAACACCAGAGGAGAAAGCACGATGCCTATGGCCAGGACGAAGACTGTGCCTTCCACTGCAGCGGTGTTGACACAGGCCATCCTGATAAGAGCTGGCATCTCGCAAAGGAAGTGGTCCACCCTGCGGCGCCCACAGCGGGGCAAGCTGAGGGTCACTGGAGACATGGCCAAAGAGTTGGCTACCCCGCAACCCCAGGCCAGTGAGACCAGGCCCACGCAGAGCTTGGGGCTCATAATCACCATGTAGTGCAGGGGCTTGCAGACGGCCACAAAGCGATCATAGGCCATGACGGCCAGGAGCAAGCACTCCACACCCCCCAGGCCCAGGAACAGGACCAGCTGCAGAGCACAGCCCACATAGCTGATGGTCTTGTCCTGCCCACTGAGGTTGTAGAGCAGCTGTGGGATGGAGCTGCTGGTAAAGCTGAGGTCCAGGAAGGACAGGTGGGTGAGGAAGAAGTACATGGGAGTGTGCAAGTGCAGGTCCAGCCTCGACACCAGGATGATGGTGCTGTTGCCCAGCAGCGTCAGGAGGTAGGCAGGCAGGATGATGGCAAAGAGGACCTTCTCCAGCTGGGGCCGGTCAGAGAAGCCTACAAGGATGAAATGACTGAAGATGCTGTCATTGGCTGTACCCATCTCTGTGCACCTGAGGAAGACATCAGTGTTTCTGTCATGTATTACTCGTTTAGCTACAACAATGGTACAGATAGTACTGACAGACTAGGAAACTGAGTCGTGCAAGTAGCAAGCCAGTTGTCGTGAGGAGAAAGAGGATGGAGTTAGTTTTGAAGCCAACAATTGCAGCTTAGTGTGTCAGCCTTAGTCCCTCTAGTCCTGCCTCTAATTCCATGAAGTGAGAGAGGAATTGGGCGGTGGCCCAACTTTTGAGTCTTTCAAGACACGCGATCCCAAGCTCTCGTACAATCGCAGGGAGCACAAAATACAGCCCCAAATAATCAACCAATAGAATTTGAAGAGGCCCAGAGCAGCTGACTGGACACTTGGACATCACTCATCTGAACCCTTGTGGGTTAACTACACAGAGAGGTTTTTAAAATACACATGTTGGATTTTTTTTTCTGGAGATTTTAAATAATTTGGTAATTCAAGAACAAAATGGTGTTCCCTAGAAATGACTTTAAATTTTTTAAGTTTGGAATGCTACAAATATATTACCCTATGTAGACATTATGCACTTCATAATTTACTGTAAAAATAAAGAAATCTATTACAAACAAGCTTGTCAAAATCAACGGGAACAAAGACCCTCTAGAATATTATTCCCTGCAGAGACGGGAAGCACTCTGCCATTTCTGGGTCAAATGAGCTGTGGTCTGTGGTTCTGCCTCTAGATTTCAGTCATTCTTGTTGTATTGCTGTGAACTGAAGGGTTCAGAATCTCCCCAAACACCACCCGTCTAGAACTCAGAAGCTAACCTTTGCCAGCATTGTGTGGCATCACAAAGTGCCTCCGGCCCGCACACAGTTTCCACTCTGCAATACAGAGACCCTCGAAATATCATTGAGCCAAATGCCACCGTCGCCTGCATGTCTCTGGACAGCCGCAGGATACCGGTAGTTATTTTAGAGTGTAGTCGAATGTTTTAGCCAGATGTCCAACAGTGAAGGTAGTGGACACCCTTAACAGCTGGGTCCAGTTATTTATTTGGGATGCTTTTGGTTTCAAAGTCTCATTTTGTCTTTCTGATTATTATTTTTGGGTAATTTTAGATGTCTGAGTACAAAAATGGTGTAGATGACAACAGACGACCACAATAGATGACAATGAAAACAATAGGTTATCAGCAAAAGCTTGTGCTCATGGAACCTCTTTCTGGGCCTGTGACATAAGTGGCATGGGGCTTGTTTATCCTCTGAAGTACATGGGAAATGTTGATTAAAGAAAAGCCGTATCCAAGTTTAAAATTTTGCTTTTTTAAAAAAAAAAATACTATTAGTGTGTGTGTGTGTGTGTGTGTGTGTGTGCTCACCTTTCGAGGTCCAAGAAAAACTTTCAGCAATCAATTCTTCCCTGCCCCCATGTGAACTTAGGGGATCAGATTTAGGTCATCAGGCTTAGCAACAGGTTCCCTTGCCCACTGAGTCTTCTTGCCAGCCAGAACAAGAAATGAAAAAGGTCTAGCGCCCAGGTTTGCATCCTGCCAGGAGAAGACCAACTGACCCATCTCACAGATATACAGTACATGTGTATTCTCTGGCCTCTGTTTCATCTTTTCTCTGCAACTGTAACACATTACAGGAAAGACAGAAAGAAAGGAAGATTCTTTCTCTCTCAGGTTCGTAAAAGTGTAAATAAATCCAATTTCTATACCAGTTTTCTTTCCCTAATTTCTTTGACACACAGGGGAGCTGAGGCGGCCTGCATGCCCTGCACCGGTGCTACATGAGGCTCAGAAAGGCATGGGACGTGAGGCCAGTCGGGCGTTCTTGAAGGAGTTTAAGCTGAAGTCACAGTCTTTAAGAGATCACTACTTCTGTGTACATACATCTCAATATTGGGCATGATGCTTTAATTAAAGAAATATGTTTTTCTTATAGATTGAGAATTTAGTGTTTTACCTTTGTCCAATTAATCTCCCTGGTAGGAATCTGCCCTGTATATACTGACCCTCCACACTTCTCCACGGTGTCAAAGCAAGCAGGTGATTTGCAGAAACAGGGTTTGTGGTTAATAGGGTTTTATTTCACAGAACATACCGTTACAAATGAGAAGCAAGCAACTGCCGAATCCAAATAAGCATAGGCATGTGACATCAGTTGAAACTTTGTCCACCCAGATATATTAAGTTCAAATATGTAGAAAACAAGATACAAGGCTGAGGCTCACTTTTGAAGGTGCTTGCCTAGCATGCAGGAAGCCCAAGTTTTTTCCCAGGCAACACGTAAATTAGACGTGGTGGTGCATTCCTGCAATCCCAGGACCTGATCAGGAGTTCAAGGCCATCTTCGGCTACAGACAAGGTCAAGGCTATCCTGAGCTACACAACAAAACAAAATGTGTGGTGAGAGCACACAGGTAACTAATAAATTAAATGATAATACTCTTTTTCTTTCTTTCTTTGTTTCTTCTTTTTTGGAGACAGGGTCTCACTATGTGGCCCTGGCTGGCCTAGAACTCACTATGTAGACCAGGCTGTTCTCAAACTCACAGAGATCTTTCTGCCTCTGCCTCCCAACTACTAGAATTAAAGGTGTGTTCCACCATGCCAGGCAATAAATATTTTTGAAATCATTCACTGGCATATTTTCTAAGTATCGTATTCCATTTGCATACTTCATTGCATATTTCCCTTACATAACTAACTCATGCTTATTGGTGATTACACATCACTGTCTTCATGGATTAAATTTCTGGTTCTCAGCCATCAATAAGAACATTTCTCAGGTTTAAAAGTCACTTGTTTATAAACCATTTGTTTTCCTATAAGTTTCTTCTTCATTTCTTATTTTGCTTATCAGTTTTTTTGGGAAGAAATGTAAAAATGAATCTCTTATTTCATACCTTAGCCTATTACTGTATCATTCCAGATATTTGTTTTAGTTTAAGAAAAGTACACATATAACACCCCCCCCTAGTGTGTGTGTGTGTGTGTCTGTCTGTCTGTCTGTCTGTCTCTGTGCACCTGCCTGCAGAGGCCAGAAAGAGGCATCAGATCAATGAGCCTCCTGATGTGGGTGCTGGAAACCCAACCCAGATTCACTGCAAGAGCAGTTCTCTTAACCACTGAGCCATCTCTCCTAGCTATGAGAGATAAAATGCTAACCTATCCTTTTCCCTTTGTCATTGTCTTCTCGGAGGTCATGACCTCAACTCTCCTTGGTTTTCTCCTAAGCACTAACAACGAGAAGGGAGACTGGGAAGGACGCTGCAGAGGCCACAGCACAGACAGCTGAAATGGCTCTCCAGGTACTGTACCAACAACCCGGTGCTTAGGAGCACTGCAGGATTTCATCCTGTTTGACTCAGGAATCTGGAGAAGTTGGGGATTGGGAACTGAGAAACAAATTCTAGCACATGAATGGCTTGGGTCCGATTTTCAGGACAGCCCGAGTTCGAATGTCCTTCCTAATGTTCATTCTCTTGCCTGAAACAGTCCAGAACGACTTCCCCCAGGAAGGTTTGGTGTCTTTTTATGTTCATGTCTAAAGAGGATGTTTACACTTGTGGCTCTCATGGCATCAGCTCTTACAATGTTGCCTCACTCACCCTCTTAAAAAAACTCTGCAGTCTCTCATGCTCTCTTGGGGTTCCTGCCTCTGCAAGGCTTGAAGCCATTACCGGAATACCCGGATCTTGCATAAAATGCTATTGCAAATTTGATTCTACTGAACTGTTTACTAAGATGAGATTTTTCTAATATGAGGGTTTTTATCTCTCTTCCTAAAACAAAGCAAACAAGTGTATGAGCTGAACGGGAGATAGGAGTCTCTTTCAACACGCCCCCAACCCCTACTCATGCAATTGCTCAGACTCCATTGCTGAGACTCCTGCCTTCTTTACCTCTAATTCAAAAGCCATGTTTGTCCTCTCTTCCTTTTCCTTCTTTCTTTCTTTCTTTCCTTCCTTCCTTCCTTCCTTCCTTCCTCTCTCTCTCCCTTCCTCCTTCTTTCCCTCCTTCCTGTCCCCTTTCCTTCCTTCTTCCTTTATTCCTTCATCTCTCTTCCTTCCTTCTTCCTTCCATCCATCCCTCACTCCTTCTTTCCTTCTTTCTGTCACTTCCCAGCAGGTGCTAAGACCTCCAACTTTCCTGCCCCTTGGCTTCTTGAACTCTAATAAAGTAAAATTGTCCTTGAGTTTTCTTCTGGGTCCATTTTTAAACTCATTTATCTATAAGGCTAATGATCTGCGAAAGGGACCCTATGTGTCCCGATTACATTAAACTAAGCAAATGCTTTTTCATGCACTGAGCAGAGTTTCCTATGCTGGTGTAGTTGGAGCAAGGAGCATACTTCCATCTTTCACATCTGGACACAGCAGGCAGGTGCTCATGGATTACTGGCTCAGCATCACGGCAGGGTGTGTTTCCTTGTCTTGGAGAAGCACATCCTCTTTCCCTTCCTGACTCAGAGGGAAACACCACAGGTAGGAGCAGACACTAAACTGGAGTCCTGAGTTCTCCCCACATGGGTGAGGTGGCAGGCAGAAAGGCCAAGAGGAAACTGAGGATGGTCGCTCAGAGCCGGTGTTTCAGGGCACAGTGAAGCTGTTCCCCTGCACGGAGGGGCCCTTTCCCTGTGAAACATCTCTTCAGCCTGTGTGTTTGGGAGCATAAGCAGACTGTGTGTCACACTGGTGTTGCCTATGGGTGCTGATGGGTCAGACAGTGGGGATCTGCTGTCCTCACGTATACCAGCCAATCTCAGAAATGACTACACTTGAGAGGAGGAAAAAAAAATGAGTGCTTTTGCCAGATTCTAGAGGGTTGGCAGTATTAAGAAGAAAATATTTTAGTTTATTTGAAACTTAATTAAAACTTTTAAAGCAAATTTATTTTCATCATTTAGAAGACTAAAGATCCTCCCCCACTTAGACTATAATAACAGTGTGACAGGTACTTGATTATGCTCTCAGAGCTGGGGGCCTGGGTCATCATAAGTTCCCAGAGAGGAGTCAACATGCATTTGATTGCTCTATGGGGGTTGGGGGACCCAAGTGAAACTCAAATCTCAAATCTTATTTTTATCTGACAAAAATCAGTTTTCTTTTTCCCAATAAACTAGTTTCAATACTAAGACAGGAAAAAGCTCATGTATTCTGTGTCCACTCAGTGCTTTTATAACTAATCCTATAAAAATGGTCTATCACTCTTAGAGTTAAGCAGTGCAATGTGTAGCCCTGTGCTGCTGTTGTCCTTTGGGTGAGCCTGAGATTCTCACTTTTCCCAGGACCTGGCACAAGCTAGGTGAGCACTCTTCCGCTGAGCTAAGCCTAAGTGTGCTTCAGCTGAGAAGTGCAGATATCTGAGATCAGCTTCCAGATTCAGAACCTACTCACCATGGTACTTGGATGCCGCTGGTACCCTGTGCACCGCAGTCAGAAGGTGTGGCCCCACAGAGGTGATCAAGGCCAGAATATGCAGTGTCTTCTCCAGTTAGAGGCCCATAGCTGTTACGGATGAGTCTCTGTGGAGAAAATCCACATGCCTAACCTTGATTTGACATCTTTCTCTGTCTGACGGGTCCTGATGCTTGCAGAGGGGAATGCTGAAGCTGCAAACGTGCTGCTCTCCAGAGGAGATGGAGAGAGTCTTCTGTGGGGGATGTGGGTTCATCAGCATCCCTAAGGGAGGCAGGAACAACATTCCCTCAGCATCTCTGAGCTCTGGGCAATCTTCAGAACCCACCAGGGTCATTAGTGCATTCAGTTTGTGCTGCCTCAGTGTTCCAGTCCCCGTAGGTCCAACCAGAAAACGAGGGCCATGAGAATTTGTCCCTTGATAGAAAAATAACTTAATATAGCATGCAAGCAAAATTTGGGCACAGTCTGTTGTTCAAAAGACAGGAATATATAACATACAGGGGCTGATTTTCTTATTTCCGTTGTCCACAAGAATTTCTATGTGGCTTTAAAAGTTCAGTTGAGGGACAACTAGTCCAATTCTACTTAAAGCAGGCTCACACACTTTTTTCTTTTTCTTTTCTTTTTTCTCTTTCTTTCTTTTTGTGGTTTTTCAATACAGGGTTTCTCTGCCTATCATGGAACTCTCTCTGTAGACCAGGCTGGCTTCAAACTCATAGAGATCCTCCTGCCTCTGCTCCCTGAGTGCTGAGATTAAAGGTGTGCACCATCATTACCAGACTGATCACACACTTTTTAAAACATAAGATCCATTAAAAACAGTCAAATGATTTTTGTTTGTTTGTTTTAATATCTATAACCAATAATTTTATGCCAAAAAAAGCCTGTTTTTCAAGACAGCAGAAAGATTCAGTTAAGAAGTTGGCAAGTAATCTTGTATTATTTCTTTATTTTTACTATTGAATATGGAAAAATGTTGTCATAGATACGTTTGAAACTGAACTAATATCTTGAGCTCCCTGATTTCTTTAGCTGTGAATATGCATGTATTTATTATTTCTCTGTGGTACTGTGAACAGAGTGTAGGACATCATATAGACAGGCAACTGTTGGCCACTGAATGCCCTCCACAGACTTGTGTCCTTGTTTCTAATGCTACTGTGGAGGGAAAAATGATGTCACATAATAAAAACATACAGGAAAAAATAAAAAAGTTAATAGGAGCCAAGCTCCTGGAATCAGCAAGGCAATCCTGGAGACCAGCAGGTGGAATTAGAGCCATTGGTCAAGGATTCATCAAAATGGCTGTGCAGGCACTTTTGACCAAACATAATTACAGCTGCAGAAAATATTCCCTGCCAACAACTGTGGACATTGTGGGTCCACAATGTCCCTGGGTGAGTATCTGCCTGCATCCTTTCCTCTTCCATGTACAGTAGAATAGAGGGACAGAAGGCCCCAGAAACAAACACCAGCCACAAAGGAGACAGGACACATTTAACAAGTTATCCAGTGCCTCCACCTTCTCTGTCCCAATGGAATTCTGGGAATAGGAGCTGCCACTCCAAGTTGGGCTAGTGAGCAGGGCCAATGCTGCGTACTGTTTCCCCCTAGTATTCCAGATTTTCAGTATGCTGAAAAACGGGTCTATTTAGACAATGCCTATATCAAACTAGTGACTTGATGCAGGAGAGTGAGACTGGAGAAGACAATACTCATGAAATTAGTTCTGTAAAGAACTCATCTAGTCTGCTGGAAATATAGGTCTCACGCTACATAGACACAACTCAAGTTTATAGCTTAGGACAAGGGAATCTAATGCGGGGTTGACTTTGTAATGATTCTTTATAGAGAAGAGAGTTTCCTAATTGTCAGAGCAATCAATGTGAAGGAAACAAGAAACAGTGGAAAATGATAATATTTCAGACTAGAAAATAGTCCAGTCTGTGCTGAGAGGGATGCACAAGAGGGCAGAGATGATGGGGCCTATGGATCCCAAGACAATGCACAACTTAACAGTGCCCTTGTGGCATTGCAAGGACCCCAAACTCCAGCAGGTTCAGGGAAGCCGTGCCTGAAACGGAAATATCATCCCATCACTGGAATCATGGATTTCTCCAAAGTTGGTTTTCTACCTAGATTTTCCCCCCTGTATCTATAATAAACTTGACATGTTTAGTACTGGGCATTAACCTTTATTGGATAGTGGCTGACTGATTACAAATAGTATCTATATATCGCATTTTGTAAGATGTTTCTGGTTGCATCATTTAGTTCTCCTTTCAGATCAATCATTTACTCATTCAACAAATATGTATTTGGCCATAACCACACACCCAACCAGTGTTTGAGATTGTGGGATATACTTAGGATTATATTGTTAATAAATATTCCATTCTCTTCATGATGCTTACATCATACCACAAAAGAACAAATAAATTAGTAATTAAATAAAACTTCATAAATAAGAGTTAGCTATGATGTACTGGGAGCTGATACATACTGATAAATATTATGTGGGGTAAGCAAACTCATGAGCTGGTGAAGATGAACTGGGAAGGTGTGCTCTGGGGGTGTGGAGAGAAGAGGTCTTTAGTGAGAAGTCTTTGGAGTGGGCTTATCAGAGAGAAGGAAACAGATGAAGAGATACTGGGAAAGGAGAACTGCAAGCCTAAATCACAGCTGGGGAGAAGCCTTGTGGTGGGAAGCTCTTGGTTTGATGTAGATCCACCACAGAGACAAGGGAGCTGGAGAAGAATGAAAGAAGAGGTGAGGGAGGAAGATAGAATTAGAGGAGAGACTGAGCCCAGTTCTCTCAGGGCCCAAGATCTCACCATGGAGGGTGAAGTTTTCACCAGACTCTAACCCTGTTGAGATGGTCAGTGCAGTGGTACCACTGTCTGGGGCCTGAGAGGTGTTGAAGATGAACGTGAGCAAAAAGGGGTGGGGGTAAAAGTGCAGGCTGAGATTGCAGCAGCTAAAGATGAAGACTGGCTGGGCTCTTCGCCCTTTAGAAAGTAGAGCCACACTGTCACTGCTGAGGGACTAGAGGTGGACAGTGGGATCAAGAACACAGCAAAAGGGTCACTCAGTCTGAGAAACTGAAGGGAAGACATTGCCATGCACAAGATATGAGTCATTTTTTTTCTGTTTTTAATTAGAGGAAGATTGTACCATGGTAAGGTCTAGGGCTAAGTTTTAGACAGCCTGGGCTTTAAATGCCTGTAGAGTCCAAGCCAACAGCTAAATATAAGAAAGTATTGTTTGGGAGAAAGGGTGGGGAAGGTGGGAAAACAGGTACCCATTTAGAGGGTCTTACAGCCAATGGAGTAGAATTCCAGAGAGGATGTTGAGATCATTTCGAGGATTGGAAAGGTGAGGAGACAGATCAAAGCAGGAGAGGCAAGGTCTTAGACCACAGAGGATGAAGTCTTCAATGACTCATGTTAGGTTGGTGGCTGACATCTTGCTAAGGGGCACTGTGAGATGGTAGAACTTAGGGACACCCCAGAGACATGAATTAGGATCTCCATGGCAGAAAGGTTGGTCTTGGAACTCAGATGTACCAATTGCCTCAGTCCCAGAAAGATGGTTTCTGTGACCCTATGAGTGGTTGGCAATCCCCGGGAGAAGTCACCTCGGGCTAATCACTGGTCCATTGGTCCAGGCTCTATTGATGGGCTAAAGTCCCTTTCTTCCACTCAGATTGTGCACTAAGATGGCTTGTGTGTGTGAACTACACACAGGGACATGTGAGGACATGTCATTTCCTGTCTGTAAATGAGAGATAGAGCAGAAAATTATCTGCACATGATTTTCTTTTAAATTCTAAAAAGACATGTCAATAACATGATTAGAAGTAATAATGTGGATTATAAAAATATCCATGGAAAAGGAAAACATTTTGAGTTTTCAAGTAAAATTGAAGAGGAAGATGAAATTTTTGGTAGACCATTAAGATAAAGGTAACTGAATTTACCAATAATTCCTATAGGGCTGGCATTTCAGAACTTGACACTTTGTAATGTTTGTTTAACACTTATTTATCAGATACAGATACAGAGAGAGGCGATAGCAAGGGAGCCTTCAATGACCTTTAAGGGTTTTGTTAGAAAGACGTAGAATATACTTGGAAAATAAGACGAACATTATTATTATTTCATCACCATCCTTAAATAGTATTTAAGTAAGAGTTAAATTCTGGCTACTCATCAATGGTAACTTCAGAAGTCTCTGTTACAATACATGGGTGTCATCAGGGTTTCCTGCATAGGATCCATTTCCAGAAGCTGAGTCTGAGTGAGAACGAATATTGTTTGACTGAGGTCTTTAGAACCAGTAACAGGTAAAGGGGCAGAAAGTAAGCATATGCCGCTTCCATCCTGCAGAAAAGGACACTGAATGGGAAGTCAGCTTTTAAGCCAGTTACCTAGTCATTATTAGATCCTGAAAGAAAAAAAATCTAAACTCCTGAGAAATTCCTGCCTGTTTGGATACTGAGGATTGAGTTCAGGATGTTGAACAAGACAGGCAAGTACTTTACAACTAAGTTACATTCTCTGACTTTGAGGTAGGATCTTGCTATGGAGCCCACACTCAAAGTCCAGCCTCTACCTCCTTGATGCTAGGATGACAGGCACGCACCACCACCAATGCTAGAGCACAGGCTTCCTTTAAAAAAATTATCCTAAGGGATAAGCCCTTGTTAGGAGCACTTGTTACTCTTACAGAGGACCAGGGCTGGTTCCCAGAAGCCACATGAGGGCTTATCATTGTTTATAACTCCAGCTCAAGGAGATCTGACTCCCTCTTCTGGCCTCCTCGGGCACTACACACACGCAGTGCACAAGCATTTGTGGGAGTAACACCCATACACATAATTTAAGTAAATCTTTAAGATAAAAAGCATTTAAAGTATTTCAAAATAAGCAATGAATCCAAAGACAAAATGGGGAGATCTAGGAATCAGTGATGTCGGATTTAGAGTAATGAACTTCAAAATAATTGACAACTGGTTCTAAAATAAAGGGGACAGGGACTGGAAAGATGGCTCAGTGGTTAAAACTGCTTGCTGCTCCAGAGGACTGGAGTCCCAATCCCAGTTCCCAGCATCCATGTTGGGCAGCCCACAACTGCATGTAATTCCAGCTGCAGGAATCTGACGCCCTCTTCTGGCCTCAGCGGGCACTTGCATTGATGTAGCATACACATGCACAGACATATACACATAAAAAAACTTTAAACAGAAAAGATAGAAAGTAATTGTCTGTAGCGCTAGGAAATACAAACATATGAAGGAATGACTCTGGATACATTCATCTAGAAGGAACTTTAAGACTAAGTAGGATGAGACATAAAGCAAAAGAAAGCGAGAAAATAAAATCAAGAAAGGAAAATTAAAAAAGATTCAGAATATGGGTCTCACTAGAATAATATCAGGTTATTTTGAAGTCATCTTATTTCTCAGCAAAGCATTGTGGCACACACCTGCTCCCAGGCCACTGAGGCAAGAGTTTGGGGGACAGCCTAGGCTATACAGCAAGACTGTGTCTCAAAAACAAAACAAACAGAAACGAGCAGAACTGATACTCCTAAATCCCATTACATGAAATGTTGAGGCTGAAAGGACAATACATTTAGTTCTAGCTTTTACTGTGAGCATGTACCAAGGAAGGACGAGATGGCTGGCAAGGGGGTTTGATGAGCCTGCTGCCGTCTCTGCCATTCCGTCCACATTCACTCCTCGGTGTGTGAACCACCCTGGATCCACTCCCTAGTCCCCACCGGAGAATTTCCACAGAACAGGCCGCAGAGCTGGCGCGGCTGTGGTTTGCTGAAGCAGAGCACAGCCATGATGGTCATCCACCCAGGGCCTCTGTGAAGCACAGCACGTCTGGGTGGTTTTAGCAGTCCTCACTTCTAACAGCAGCAGCGAGATCAAGGAGACCTCTGGGGGTCCAGTTTCCAGGTCCCGCTTCTGTCATGGGTGGCAAGATAAGAGGAGTCGCGTCACAGACAAAAAAGTAGGGTCTGAGGATGCCGGAGAAGAGATGGCTGAACGTGTAGATGTAAGACCCATTTGTGATGTTGTAGAAGGAGATTTCGCCTGCTTCATAGTCCAGAAAGATCCCAATGCGGCGAGGTCGCTCATCTTGTAACGTAGGCACCGAGGGAGAGGACAGGACCATGTACTCGCTTCCCCTCAGCAGCCACATGGCCCAGAAGCCGTTCTCTGGAGATGGTGTGGTTTCCCCCTTTCTCGGCACTGAGTCTTGGCAAACCCCTAGGCCCCACTCTGCTCCTTCTCCCACGATGACTTCCCAGTAGTGCCTCCCAGAGGAGAAGCCCTGCAGGCCCAGGATGCAGGGCCAGGTGTCAAAGCGCTCAGGATTGCTTGGGACATCCCTCCAGACCTCCGCATCCTGCACACTGCGCAGGTCGGCCGTCAAGAGCAGGCTGGGGTGGGCAGTGGCGGGGTCCAGCTTCACGTCCACTGTGGAGTTTTACCAAGCGTGAGAACGAGCTGAAAGGTCTAGTAAAACCTTCTCCCTCCCTCCCTCCCTCCCTCCCTCCCTCCCTCCCTCCCCCCTTCCTCTTCCCTCCCTCCCTCCCTCCCCCTTCCCCCTCCCTCCCTCCCTCTCCCCTTCCTCCTCCCTCCCTCCCTCCCTCCCTCCCTCCCTTTCTCCCTCCCTCCCTTCTACTGTGCATAGGATGGACCCCAGGGCCTTGCATAGCATCACTGAGCTTCAGTTCCAGCTGGGGAAAACTCAGGCACCACTAAGAACACTCAAAAGCTGACCCTGGCAAAAGCCATGATTTGGGCCTCACAGAATTCTGCTGTACACAATGGGACTTGCATTGTCCAGTGACACAGTAAAATCCATTGCTTTATGTGCAAAGGAGAAATAAATAACCAAGAAAGTACAGAACGTGTGACCTCCAGACCACTAACCACACTGACGTTCCTGGAAGGAGGAGTCCGGCGTAGGGAGGGGTAGGGATGGGGTAGAAGAAGCTGAGCCTCTTCTCCTTGCTCCCTACTCATCTTTTCTGCCTGCCTGTCCATCTGTAACTCTTTCACAATAAATGGCAAGTGGTGTCTCCCTGTGTTCTGTCAGCAGGCCTCACGAATTAACTGGATTAGTTGATCCCGAGGACAGGGGTCCTAAGAAACTCTACTGACCACTCATCAATCACAAGTACAGGACAGGACCAACTGCAATGCTGTTCTTGCAGCCGTTTAAAGATGAGTTAACACCAATACTCCCTAAAAAGTTCTATAAACAGAAAGGGAAAGTATGCTACCAAACTCGTTCCATGGAGCCAGGATCACCCTAATATCAAGACCAGAGAGAGGCACAGCAGAAAACTACAAACTTCCCTGATGAAAATGGTGCAGACAATTTCACTCAAATATTTTCAAACCAAATTTAAGAAAATTTAAGAATGCCATATTCCATTGCCATGTTGGTTTCATTCTAGCTATGAAAAGACGGTTCAATAACCAGTACAAGTAACTCAGCTGTGATGGCTACTCTTATGGCAACTTGACACAAGCTAGAGTTTCTAAAAGGAGGGCACTTCCATTGAGAAAATTCCTCCAAAAATCGGTTGTAAGGCATTTTCTTAATTAGTGGTTGATGGGGAAGGGCCCAGCCCACTGTGGAAGGTACCATCTGTGCATTGGTGGTTCTGAGTTCTATAAGAAAGCAGGCTGGACAAGCCAGTAAGCAGCAACCCTCCATGGCCTCTGCATCAGCTCCTGCCTCCAGGTTTCTGTCCTGCTTGAGTTTCTGTCCTGATTTCCTTTGATGGTGAACTAATTCACACACCTCTTCCCTGGAACCTGCAAACCCCATTGAGGTAGGACCCTGACAGATGTCACCCCAATGTGTGGCCACAACACATGTAAAGAAGTGGAGTAGAAGAGAAAATCCAGGTGTAAACTCACATAGCTACAACCAAATGAATCTCAACAAAAATGCCAGAATCATGCATTGGGGGTAAAAATGAGTCTCTTCAGCAAGTGGTGCTGGGTAACTGGATGCCCAAATGCCAAAGAATGAAGCTAGACCTTTATCATTGAGCTGACACACAAAAAAAATCAACTCAAAGTAAATCAAAAGCCTTAATTGAAGATGTAGGACTCTGAAATTGGTAATGGGAAATATCTATCATCTACTCAGATTAGGACATGAAATCAAAAAGCGGGGAGGATATTTGAGTGAGGGTCAGAGACAGACAGGAGGTAAGAGGGCCCTAAAGCTTCAGCATGAGCAAAGTACAATGACGCTCATATATAACAAGGTCAGAAAGAACCCACTGCTGGGGATAGAAGGATCCCCAGTGGTTAAGAGCACAGGGTGCTCTTGTAGAGAATCTGGGGTTTTGTTCCCAGCAACTACATTGTGTCGCATAACCATCTATATATAACTCCAGAGATCTGATGTCCTTGTCAGGTCTCTAAGGACACTGTACACACATGGTACAGGCAAAACAACTCATATGGAAAAATAAAAATAAAGAAACCACTTTTAAAAGAAAGAAACCCATTATTTTGCATGCTTACTTAAAAAAATCAAAGCAAAAACAAATACAACCCCTCCCCCAATAAAACTCTTACAATGGAGGCCACAACCTACTTGCTATTGATGGGGTAGGGTAAATGTCAGTCTTGAGGGGTGTACTGCCTGCCTGATTCCATCTCTTGGCTGATCTTGTCAGAAAGGGAACCGGGTTAGATTCCTAGTTAGGGAACCCACTGGAGCATGGCATTGTTGGAGGGAAGAATCTAACACATTTTTGGTGACCAAGGGTGCTAGGGTCATTGAGAGAAAGGGGAAAAAATGATAATCTTTGCTTCATTTGTCCTTCTCCCTGATGACAAGCACCAAGGCAGAGGTTAAGCTCTGGGTCTCACGGTCCACTCATGACAGCATGCTCTCAAATAAGTCTTGTCTCTGGGATTTGGGGCTCTGATTGTTACCACTGAGTGGCTGCAGTGAGAGGCTGGCCCAGGCATCAAGATTCTCTCTACAAATGCGGCATGCTTCGGGTAAGAATAGGCAGCCTGGGGAGCCGAGAGGAAAAGGCGTAGCTAACAGCTGAGTCTGCGCACGCGCACATTCTAGTCTTAGTTTATCTTTCCCACACGTTGTGAGACTTTTACAGGCGACATGGAGAGAGATTGGGAGTTTTTCTTTCCCCAGTTCTGGCCCAGTATAACTTCCTTTGATCTCTTCCTGTCTCTTACTCTTTTTGTAAAAGGGAGCATGGTGGACCTGAGGTCCTGGATGCTTACCTTGGAATTTCTTCAGCATCTCCCTCATCCCAGGGATGCGACATACTGTCTTCAGCTCCAAGGGGACCGCCTCTGGTTCCAGCCGTGTGACAGCTTTGCTTCTGGAAGCATGCAGAGGCCACGGGAGTCAGTGTGGTCACCAGGGGCCTGCCTCCCCTACACCAGCCACCGCACACTGATTCAGAAATGAAACATACCTGGTCAAGACTCCTCTCACGCCCTGGAAATGAAAGACACACAGGGATGAGTCAAGCCTCTGACCTATTCCTGAAGTCAGCCTGGGTGCACAGTAAAGAGGGCGATAGAAATATTTAAGAGTTGCTAACACCTAAGATGAGGCTTCAGGGAACAGCGAATCCCTGCTCTTTATAGGAAGAAAGGGCTTTAAATAACCAAGAGTCTCGGTGGCGAAATCAGTCACAATCAGAACAGGATCATGCCACACACAGTTTACATCCATTCCCCCAAAATCCATCTGGTTAGCTATTTTTCTGAGCCAATAATTCTGCCAATTGATTCTTTTGGTAGAGTTACAAGTTACACTCTGTACTTAATGAAGACAGAATTGGGGGGAAAGATATCAAAATATCGGAAGGATTTATTTGAGGTCAATACCACACAGATGTTACCCTTACTGCCTTTGTAAGTGAATACTAAATGTCTGATTCTTTGATCCATCACACCAAGGCTGATCCCTTGATCTGCATTGATAAGAAGGGAAGCCATTAATATCTGGTAACACCTTATCTTTGAAAAGGTGTGTGTGTGTGAAAATTACCTGAAATCTAAAGACAGTCAATATAAAACTTTTTGTAAACACTAAATTGTTTAACGTGTGTCATTTAAGCTTTTTGTTAAAGCTGGCTCTCTAAGGGTCCCCTCAGATTCTCATGTCTTCTGCATCAGCTCTACATTCTTTTAGGAGCAAGCATGCCTAGGTGCTGGTATGCAGATGACAAAATCTCACCTCTGTCCCTTAGCCTCACATCTGCCTCCACCCCAGAAGCTAGCCTCACCTCCAGCAGCCCCAGGGCTGGCCGCTGGCTCCTCTCCTCCAGCTCCTCAGCCAGTTCCTTCAGGGCCTTGTTCTGTTGGATCAGCCTGTTCCTGCTGTCCCGCAGTCTCTGCAGGGTGGCTCGCTCTTCCTCTTCTAGCCGCCTCAGTTGCAGCTGCTCCTCCTGGGCCAGAAACCCCCGGTGTTTCTCAAACTCCAGCCTGAAGCGCTGTCTCTGCATCTCCACTTTCTCCTGTGGAGACAAAGCAACCTGGGTCATGGAGGATGTTGAGAGGTACCACTGGGGGGGCTCCTGCTTACAAGTGTGGGGAGTAGAGCTAGGGAGGCATGCCCAGAGTCAGGTCTGCTTGTCTCTCAAACTGACTGTTGGCTGTGTTCTAACAGCATGAGTACGCCATTTGTATGGCGGATGGGGGCCTGGCACAGCAACAGTTTGAGAAAGGTTACTGGACTCAGAACCTCAATCAGACAGAGATTTGAAGGCAAACATTTCTGGATACAAGCTTCAGTATCATATGTAAAATAGGAGAGAAGTGTGGGGGTGTAATTCAGTGCCATCCGCCCATCTGCGGACAGTGTCCAGCCCACACACAACACTAGTTACTGTTGATTCTACCAGCTACTGTATCTACTAGAAACAGCAACGGAGAGATTAAAGAAACCTGGATTTGTAACTGTGAAAAGCTTGAGATTAAGAACGGATGTTCTTTATAGTGCTTGTGTGTGTGTGTGTGTGTGTGTGCATGTGCATGTGTGTATGTGTGTGTAGAAATGTGTTCATCTCTCAGTACATATGTAGAGGCCAGAGATTTACTTTAGGTATCTCCCTCTATCGTCCTCCCTCTCCCCCTCATTTTTATGACAGGGTTTCTACCCGAACCCTGTGCTCGCTGTTTAGGCTGAGCTGGTCTGCCTGTCTCTGATCCCCAAACCCCAACACTGAGGTTACAGGCATGCACTGCCACCCCAAATTTTGGTGTGAGTGCTGGGGACTCAAATTCAGGTCCTCGTGGTTGCATGACAAGCACGCTAGCTCTTGAGTCGTCTCCCTGGCTCTAAATGTCCTTTACTATGTGATAATGGCGGCTCACATTTTCTGCACAGCCAAGAGAGAGCTGAGTGCTCCTCAGGCAGGGGCTTGCACATCAGATTTAGATCTTTATCCTGGTTTCCACCTTTAACGTCTAGGCTCCAATGAGATCCAAGGAATAGATTTTGTTATGGGTTATTGTATCTCAGTTTGATTCTCGCAAAATTAGTATTTAGGAAATCAGCTGTAAACCAAGGGTAGGAAGCAAATTATCCCCCGAAGCATCTACCTCCTGCATTCTCCGCTCTGTTTCTAATGTTTTTAATTTCTTGGTTTCACTGAAGGACAGATTTTTTTTTCTTTTAGAACCAGCTGTATTAACATCTCCCTCTCTTAAGACAACACCTTCCTCCTGTATTCATCTCCTCTCTTTTCACATTTTCTAAACCACTACATTCATAATGTGATGGCCACTTTCTAAAATCAAATAAATCAGAATTTCAGGCCCTGATTTCTGAAAGGTAAGGCTCCTGTTAAATATACACCACACACCCCGGTGTGGGAGGCAATGGTACTGTTGCGCGGGACCGAGAGCGGAGCTGTGGGGTTACAGAGCGGGTCAAACCAGCAGATGAGAGGCAATGGTGAGGAGAGACTTCTGTAACCCATCCTCCTTCATCCCATCCTTCTGCCTGTGAAAGTTACGGAGACAGGAAGAAGGACCCTGTATTTATCCAACTTCCTTTGTTGCCCGTGTCTCCTATGGACACATGGCTGACTGTAAACCATGTAGGAGCACTAGTCTTAACAGGAATCTTAGCATCATGTCTATGTTAGCATAGCCATTAGGACATCTAGATATGAAGACTGGGGTCTTTGATATGGGACTCTGACTTCCTAGGTCTATGGACAGGCTAAGATCAAGAGAAAGTGACTTGGTTCATAAGCCTGGATATTATTAATTTGAGAACTAACGGTTAACTTCACCCATATTGGACAGTGTGATTGGAATGGAATAAGACTTATCCCAGAAGAAAAATGTAGGAAAAAAAACCAATTCTTATAGGGGAAATAATTTGTCTATAAAGGACTGTATTCTCAACAAAAAACAAGAAGGAAATATCTAGAAAAAAATGCAAAAAATAATAGAGACAGTTATTTGTAGAAGGAGAAAAATAAGAATGTATCTTGGATATTACACAACGCAATGTATACATGATATGCCTATGATTTCTAAGTTTCATATTCTGACACCACTGAGAGTCTGACCTGACATCTCTGTGGCACCGGTGTGGGGAGAATCTTATACACGGTAGCAGGTGTGTTCAGCCCACAGCCCATGGGCGGTCTGAGTGTGTGCTGGGGGACAGTTGTGAATGCAGCCCAACAGTGTTAGGTCTCAGTGTCAAAAGGTTGTGTCAGCAGCATTCCTGACTCTGCCCACTAGGTGGCAGCAGCATGCTCCAATTTGTGGCACATCTGGAGATAACCCACGTCCAGAAACACTGCATCCACAGGTATACAGATTAGATGCATAAGGAAGAAAAGGGACTGGGTGAGGTGCAGAAGGGGAATACGTGGTTGGGTGACTGCAGACGGCTTATTGTCCTTCTGTGTATAGGATGGTTGCTGCTTTCTGTACTCTTGTTAAAGTGTTGTGTAGCACTGGTTTTCATTCCTCTCACAGAGCTGTCCAGGAATCATGGATTGAGGTGACTGGCTTTTAGCAGTGAGTTTGCCGGTAAGATTCAGAGAGCAAAGCTACTTACTTAGAAGTCAGGTCATATCAACAGGACGCAACAGGGGTAGGTTGACCTAGGAGGACACTGGGATGCTTCCTGGAGGAGACAGAGTCAGGAATGGGAGCAGGAGAGTGAGCGAGTTAAAGGTGACAGCAGGATGTCTTACATCCTCGGCCTGAAAGCTCCCTGAAGCCACAGCTGTGTCCTCACCTTCCAAATGACAGTCTTCTTCCCCACGTTGGTCTCCTGCATCAGAGCCTCCTCCATGTCCTTCCTCACAAGTTCCAAAGCCGCTCGGAGCATCCTCTGTTTGGGAAGACAACACAAGACCATTGCAGGTGCGCTCTTTCAGGCCTCCAGTTGGCTTAGATGTACAGGACAAAGAGCAGCTGGGGAGTCCCTAACTGGCCTAACTCAGTACTTACCAAATTCAGCAGATATGGTCCTAAAAGTGTCTCATTATGTCACTCTTTCCAATAGTAATACAAAATGTCACAATGTGAGGTGAAAGGATATAGCAACAATAGAATACAGATAAGGGATACACTTAATGGTTAGAAATACAATTATGATGGTAAGTAGTTGTATTTTATAAAATATAATGCCAAATTTGAAAGAATGTTTACAGTGAATTTATAAAAACTATGATGTCATAGAGGAATTGCCATCTATTGTTGACAGACTGAAGTATGATGGCATTTCTTATTACTTAAGAGCTTTTTATTCTTTTTTACACTTTTCAGTGTGTGTGTGTGTGTGTGTGTGTGTGTGGTGTGTGTGTGTGTGTGTGCCCACAAGAGTGCCAGAGACACATATGGAGGTCAGAGACAACCTGCAGGGGCCAGCTATCCTTCGATCATGTGGGTTTAGGGATCAAACTCAGACTATCAAGTTGCCAGCAAGTGCCCCTACCCAAGGAGTGGAGAGGATGCACCAAAGGCTACATCTCCTTTGGGCAATAGGATCCTGCAGGAGGCAAGCGTGTATACCTGGTTACAGAGGACACACACAAATACGCTTTGGGAAGGAAAATATATGGACCTCACTGTGAAAGTTACCCAATAAATTCTACATACACACACACACACACACACACACACACACACACACACACGGCTTACACCTGAAAGGAGGCCACCATAGCACTCTGTAAAACGTGCTTTTAAAAGCCTTGGAACTCGTGGGGGCGCCTGACAAGACTGAGGTGGGATTTGCTTTGCTGTTGGGACATTTTGCTCTGTCAGCCCCAAGAAACCATGAGCCAGGCCAAGGAGGTGACAAACAGCATGGCAGGCCTGGGGACAACAGTGACAGGGCGGATTCTGCTGGATCTGTGTTTGGTTAGGATAAGGGCTGTGCACACTTAGCCTTAGACAGCTGTAACTGACTGGCTGAGAGGTCTAGATGGTGTTTATTTGGCATTTAACTGAAAAAGAAACTACAGACTTGTTATAGAAAACAGTATCAGAAATGTCTCACTAGCCAAGCTCTGTGCAACATTTTCAGAACTTAAACAGGTAGGATCATAATTTTTAAATCTAATTTAAAAAATACCTCACGCCTGAATTTTTTTAAAATCAAGAGGAAGCAAGCAATAAAATCAAGAGATATATTTCCAATGAGTTGAGGAAAATACCCCAATTAATTTTAATCTAGTTTTAATTAATTAATTGTAATTTTAGAGAAAATAAACCAGCCAACATTTTAAGAACGTCGGTGCTCCTTCCAACAGGGTGGTTAAGCTTGCCAACGGCAGGAAAACCACACTGGCTTCCCTGGTAGGGTTGTTCAGGAAGTTGAAAACTTAAATATACTTAAAACGTGTCCAGCAAATTTGGCGGAAGATGAGCCAGCAGGCTTCTGCTGTTGCCGAGATAATTAATACACACAGAGGCTGGAAGCCTTAGGGAGCCCCCTCTTTATAGAAAGCAGCGACTGTGCTCTCTCTCAGCAGGGGCGACCCACCGGCAGCAAGAGGCCCATTGTCATCAGAGGCTGTGCTTAGCAGTTGCCCAGCCCCCGGGTTTCCCAGGGGCAAAAGCCACAGCTCTGGGAAGTGTGAGCTAGTAAGGATGGAGAAGCCAGGGAAGAAAGGAGCTTGGGAGCTACGTAGGAGAGTCGGTCGCACCTTTTGGATCTGTATGAATATGGCCTTTTACATTCCCAGAGCAGCCTGCCCCAGGGTCTTCCCATTTTCCACACGGGAACCTGAGCAGCGTCTCACCTGGTAGCGGCTGGCAGCCTCCTGCAGCGGTTCAGTGCGGTGGCTCTGGTGCTCAGGGCTAGTGTCACAGACCCAGCACAGCAACGTATGGTCCTCCTCGCAGAAGCGGCTCAGGTCCTCGCCGTGCCTCGCGCACTGGCGCGTCCCTGGGTGTCCTGTACCCAATCCCAGTTGCCGCACGCTGTCTACCAGACTGGCCAGCTGCCGATTGGGCCTGAAGCTGGCGGGCCTGAAGGGACCTCTGCACTGGGGACAGGCGTAAACGTCGCCCTGAGCGCTGTCCGACTTCTCGCAAAACTCGGAGATGCACCGCAGGCAGAAGCTGTGGCCACAATCCACACTTATGGGCTCCTGCAGAAAGTCCAGGCACACGGAGCACCGAGCCTCCTCCCGCAGCCGCTCCCCGGGTGCAGTGGCCATGGCCCTGGCCGGTGACAGCAGCTCCTGCTGCCCTAGCGGTCTGCACAGAAGGAAGAAAACCCACAAGGAGGGGTGCAAGCCTTTGGGGTGTTATCTCCTGGGCTGGGCCGGATCCAGCAGCCAAAAAGAACCACTCGTGGTGACAGCAACAAGTTTAGTAACTGTCACCTCCTAAGAAACCTTTTCTTATTTTTTCTATTTTTTATTTTTCTACTCCTCCTCCACTAGTGTTATTTGAGCTCTTTAATGTAATGCAGCGTTTACCATCCTGACTCACATTAGAGGTGACTGAAATTGCACTGTTTTGTGGTGTGGATGGAGCCCAGGGCCTCACACAAGCCAGGCAAGTTCTACCACTGAGGAACGTCTCCAGTACTCATTTTACCTTTTATTTTGAGACAGGGCTCTATCAAATTTGCCCAGGCTGGCCTTGAATTCACACTGTAGTCTAGGCTGGTTTTGAACTCACTCTGCCACCCAGTCTGACTTTGAATGCTCTGTCTTCCTGGCTCAGTTTCCCAAGTAGTCGATGATAGAAGTACACCAAGGCCAGCTAAGTTGCCCTGCTGTTGGTTGTTTTATTTATTCTTTTGCTCTTTCCGGGGGGGGGGGAAGCAAATAAATATACACATGGAGGCTTAATTCTTACTTATAAAGGCCCTGTCTTAGCTTGGCTTCTCACCAGCTTTTCTTAACTTAAATTATCCCATCTAACTTTTGCCTCTGGGGCTTTTCCTTTTCTTACTTCTGTAATCTGACTTTCACTTTTCCTTGGTGGATGGCTGTGTGGCTGGATGGCTGGCCCTTCTTTTCTTACTCCTTGATTAATCTCTCTTTTTCTGCTCCTATTTATTCTCTCTGCCTGCCAACCCCTCCTACCCTTTCTCCTGTCTTGCTATTGGCTGTTCAGTTCTTTATTAGACCAATCAGGTGTTTTAGACAGGCAAAGTAGCACAGCTTCACAGAAGTTAAACAAATGCAACATAAAAGAATGCAACCCATTTTTGCATCATTAAACAAATATTCCACAGCATAAACAAATGTAACACATCTTAAAAATCACATTTCCTTCTTTTTGTCTAAAAAAAAGAAAGGTTTTAACTTTAACACAGTAAAACTACATGCAACAAAAACAATTATCAAGTAAGAATTACATTTACAATACCTAGTTCACTTGTATTTAGTATATTCAGAGAAAATACTACATTATCTATATTATTGAGTCCAAGGTTTTATACCTAACTTACTTTCTATCATAACTAAGAAAAACTGAAACTCTAAGTATTTAGTGTTTAACTCCATCAAAGACCCTAGAAGGAGTTACCATTACCTAACAACAGAGACATTTGGCTGCCTGGAGTCAGCCAAAGTTCCTCTGCAATGTTGTGGCATCCATCTTCAGCCTACAGGCCTAGAGTATCTGGCAGACTTTTCAGTGAAGCAGGAAATTTGAAGGACTGTTCTACCTTGTTCAGGAAAAATTCAGCAGTCACTTTTCTGAGGGTTCTGCATGTCCAGTCTGCATAGCACACAATCAAGCAGTCAAAACAAAAGCAGTTTCTTGCCCAAATGACTAATCTTGGGAAAACAAACCCCTATGGAGTTTCTTCAATGTCCATCATCCTTTTAAAAAGTAAATTGGTGCTGCCAGGTACAGATGTGTCTCATTGTCATGAAAACCCCTAAGTTAAGAAAACATTTTAAATACAATATTCTATAGATCTTTGAAGTGTTTGAAAAACATTTATCAAACTAAAATATGTCTCTGTGTGATCTAGAAAACATACCTAACACATCTACAAATTTGATTGTTATCAATGACTAACTACTAGCCTGTGCTTCTTGATTATCTTAAATAGTTTATAATAATAGCTTCCAAAAACTAGAATTTTGCCTTACATTTTTAAATAAACTATATAAATACAATACCTTAAACAAGAGTATCTATCTATCTATGTACATATATTTACAGTGTAACAAAAAGAACTTTAAATTTGAATCAATATCCTATATTCCTCTAAATGATAACAACCATCCATAACCCACTAAATAACCAAAAGCCTCCACATCCCTCTTGGGAATGTGGGTGTCATGGTCTCCAAACTGCTTCCTGTTGTCTTTGAATGAAGTATCTTTTAGGGTCCCTGAGAAAATTCAGAGAATGTGCAGGTCCTGAGAAAACCAGCAGTAACCTTTGTCAACATATATCGCCTGTCAAGATTCAGGAGGTTTTCCCTGATCCAATCAAATTAGCTTGGAAGGAATCCACAGCCTCTCATTTCTCACAGGAACAAAAGCAAAAAGCTCTTCTCCAAAGCATTTTTGGTGTCCATTTCACAAATACAATTTTTGACTTCCATTTTAAAGTTAAGGCATTCTTTAAATATCTAGGCTGGTTTATTTTATCAGTCCTTCTTTCAATCCCATGGCTCTTAGCAACTGTTATTAGCTTATCAGCATTCAAAAAATTCAAAACCAACACAATACTATCTAGGATCTAGACTCCCTGCGTGTTTTCAATCTTGTGGCTTTTTTAATATTACTAATAGTTTCTCTTTGAAGGTTTTATTATTTGTTAACTCTTTCTTTTTGTAACTATCTGCGCCCATTTTCTTTCTTTCTCAAGTCTATGCACATTCTAAAACACACTGGAACCTGTTTAGAGGGTTTCTTTTTCCTGTCAGGACCTCCTATACTGCATATCTCTAGTCTTTTTTGACCCCATGAACAAACTTCAAACTGCTAAACTACACGGCTTCACCTGCTCTTGGGCCATGAAAGGCAAATCTAAAACTCGTGGCCGGTCAGAGGTGTGACCAGGAACTGCTTTCAAACTTCCTCGAGCTCTAGAATGCTGATGTTTGTACTGACACAGAACTTAGTTTTTTGTTCCTACTTAACAGGGCTCACCAGCAAGCAGAAACTCTTAAAGGAGCCATATCCTCTTTTTTTTTTTTTTTAAAGCTTTCTCAGGCACTGTAGAAATTCCAGCTCTTGTTGGCACACCAAAATGTTGTTGGTTGTTCACTCTTTTGGCTATTTGGTAGACCCCCAAAGAGCAAAAGAGCCCAAAGAGCAAAAAACGACCACAGCATTGCCCATCCTTCCAAAAAGCATTGAAAGCCCAGAAGATGGCTTAGTAGGCAAAGATGCTCTCCATCAAGTCTGATGACCTGAGTTTGAGCCCCCCAGACTCACAATATAAAAAAGTTTACTGACTCATAAAAGTTAGCTTCTGGCCTCCATGGGTGTGCTGAGGCTGTGCCGCCCCTTACACGCACACATACACGAACTCTAAATCTAAAATGAACAAAGCTCCCACTTTCCTGAAGCATGCGGACTCAGGGTTAGCTCTCAAGTCTGTCAGCACATGGCATTCCACATGAAGTTGACTTGGGGTGGTCAGCCTCCTACTAGAGCGAACTGAGAAGTGCCCTGGCTCATGCCACTGCCAGCCAGTGTGGAGCACACCTGCCCTCTTTCCTCCCCAACTTATTGAATGGCACCATGGGCTTTTTCTGCTGTAATCGCTATTTTAAAAAATCCTACACAAAATACTTATATATATTTTTAAACTTTTTCCTTTAAACTTGAGATTTCCTACTTTCAGAAATAAACGACCTCTTGAAGGGAAGATGTGTGGCATGACAAGTATGATAATGAGAACAGTAAAATGGGTGTCCTCCTGCCCAAGGAGGACAGAAGAAGGCACAGGATCCCCTGAAGCTAGAGTTACAGGTGCTTGTGAGCCACCTGACTTGGGTGCCAGGAATGGAACTCATGCCCTCTGCAAGACCTCTTGACCACTGAGTCCTCTCTTCAGCCTCTGGATGAGCAAATCCAGCCCATGGAAGCTGCCTCCTCTTGGGACCGAGTCACAACACATCCCCTATGAGATCACTTTACCCCAAGCCTCAGTCTCCCCCATTCAACATGCAGGTGGTGGCTGGCATGCTTCTGCCACGTCCATCCGTATGTCCCGTCTCCAGCATGCACGTATTCGTTGGGAGTCTCAGAGGCAGTGCTGCGGACTAAGGCACAAGGAGAAGGCTGGAAATTGAACCCCATCCCTCCAGAAACCCTGTGCTCAGTTGGTGGAGACCTACTCAGAATCAGCAAACAAGGACATGTCCTGATCCTGTGGGAGCATAGCACAGGACTCCACCATGAAGCTCCGGTGGTTGGACCTCAAAGTTCTCTGAACTAACAGGGGAAAGGTGAGGACAAGCTGGCAACAGAAAGCCCCTGTTCCAGGCTGTGTGGCCCCAAAGTGTCCCGGGCAGAAGGGCTGACCATTTCCAAACAATTAAGAAGTTTCCAGTAGCAGACAAGGTAGCAAGGAGTGGCAGGCTGGTGACTCAGGACCTGGCAGAGCTTAATCATGAGATAAATCTTGGCTTGGAGCTTTGGTGGGGTAAAGGGTCAGAGTGCTCTTGGGGCCAGCTGTCTCGGGGTTAGGTGGATAATTGAAACGGATTCTTCAGAGCCAACTGCAGAAAACATTTAAGATGTGACATCAGGGAAGAAAGGGGCAAAAGGCTTAGGGAGAGCAAAATAGATCTTGATTACAGAATGAGTGATTTGGGGCAGACTGTGCCTGTTTCTTATGCTGTATTTCACCTCACAGCCAAGGATGATGGTGCTTAAGTTTCTCTCTCTCTCTCTCTCTCTCTCTCTCTCTCTCTCTCGATTCTTCAGAGTATTAAATAGGTACCGCCATGCTTAAAATAGGCTACCATATAGTAATTGTATGTAACTGAAGAAAAAAAGAAAAAAATTGGAATACAAAGAGAAGCTGTGTTAGTACTGGGAGGTTTCTTGCCAATTTCTTTTGCCCCCGGAACATTACAAAATGATGGAAACATATGGCTACTCACCAAATACCAGCAGAATAAATAAGAAAGTGGACCAACAGAATTAAGAGTCTATCACAGATGCTCTATAAGAGAGAGTTAAATCTGTGCTTTTCTACAGAGCACACAGGTGTCCTTGTGTCTCCATTGCTCAGTCAGATGATGCAGCATCATCCTAATTGACCAAATAGGGTACCAGTTGCTCTCGGGCCTCACCTGAAGCAAGGCTTCCATACCTAGTAGGCTAATGTAAGGGACAATATGCTTTGGGTGGGGGTGAGGGTGGGCATCAAGGAAGGTGATGTGGGGTGTGTGTGTGTGTGTGTGTAGACATATGTGTACCATGGTGCACATATCATACAGAGGTCAGAGGACAACTTGTAAGAGTCTTTCCATCATGTGTGTTTAGGGGCTCAATCCCAGGTTTTCGGGCTTGACAGCAAGCACCTTTAGCCACTGATCCACCTCACTGGCCCCAGTGTTGCCGAAATGACACAAAATTCCATTATGGATACCCATCTAGGTAAGTGGTGGACAGAAATGAGAGGAATTGTCGTATAAGAGAAATATGTGAGAACGCTTCCCTGGCACTTTCTAGCTCTCTGGGAAAGAGAGGGTCTAATTGGAATTTTCATTTTCTCGGGGTCTTTTCTTTTTGATGCAGTACCTGCTTCCATGCAGCCCAGCTGTGCCTAGAGACCCAGTCTGCCCTCCCTGCTCCTTGCAGCCCACAAGCTGGCTCATGGTCAGGCTGCCTGGGTGGATCCAAGTCTTATTCCAGCCTGCCTTTCTCTCGACCCCTCTTCTCCACCTGGGTTCTGTCTTCTCTGACGTTGGATTAGTTCAGTGACATCTGTACCCCAAGTATCTTCTTCACTCCTTTGAGTCCTTGGTCTGGTTTCCACTGCGTCCATTGTGGGTTCTTTGCAATGTGTCATGCTTCCTGTGCTCCTTGCTTTCACCTTTGTACCACTAGAGGGAGCCACAGCCCAGGGCTCAGCCCAGTCCCCTAGTCTGTGTGCTCCTGGGTAGCTGGCCTTTCTCTCTCCCTTTGCCTCTCCCTCCTCCTCCCTCTCTTCCTCCATCTCCATCTCCCCCTCTTTTCCTCCCTCCCTTGCTCCTGCCTCTCTCTCTCTCTCCCCTCTTCCTTTTCCTCCCTCCCTCTTCCCCCACCGCTCAACTGCTCAACCACAGAACTCAGGAGCAACAGTCACTGACTCAGCAAGTCCTTTCCTGCCTGTTCTATTTTTAGAACTTCAGTTTGTTTGCATTTAAGCAATTGTGTCCCACATTTTTCTCCTAATTTTAAAAATTGTGACAGACATACGTTACAAAATTTACAACTTTAAATGTACTCAAATGTTTAAAATCTGAATTTTAAGTGTACAGTTTAAAATGTAAGTGTATATAGGTCAATGCCATGGAAGATATTTATAATGTATTGGTTTTCTCTAAAGCATCTCCCCTCTTATCCAACGGAAGAAAGCCCTGTACCCACTAAACAATAAACTCCTCTCCCCACCCCACCATTCTTCCGGTGCTTATGATGACTACAGATTACTTTGCAAAAGGGGACCCAGATATTTGTCATTTTTGTGACTGGATAATCTCACTTAGCTCACACCCTCAGGCCTCATTCACCATGTGACCTCCTGTGGTCTGTCCCCACCCGCTAGTCCAAGTAAGAAGCCCTTCACTACCCTCTCTGTTTTATAGAAACCAGTGGGGAGGGAAGTCCTTCCATCTAAAACACTTGGGCTAGGAGCGAGAGAGAAATCGGGAGAGACCTTGGAGGGTGTTTGAATGTGGTGTCTCTGACAAGATGCAACATTCTCCAAAGAAACAAGACAAAAAATCAGCCCCATAAAAGATTACAGAGTACAATATAAATTTATTTTTTTTGGCCTTTAGAATTAAAATTTCTTCAGAATTTTTTGGTTGTGAAGTTTGTCTGGAAAGCAGATCTTCACAGAAGAATGCGGTGATCGGGAGCACCAGCCCAAAGAGTCCCCAAACTCCCCAGCTCCCTGTGGAGAAGGAAGCTCTCTCCATACACCTGATCCATCACTCTGATTTGGGGACTGATGCCTGGTCTCTTGAGTATTTCTTACTGGCTCCAGACCGCCTGGCAGTCCTGGTATCTCTTGAAGAGCTGACATGCATTTGTGTTCTTGGTGGAGCGAGTTTGATTGCAGCATCTGAGATTCCCAGAATGTTCCTCAGAGTTCCATAGTGAAGGACAGCAGCTTCAAAGCTGAGATAGACCTGGGTTGGCACCCAGTGCTCTGCTAAGCCCTTCAAGGACCCTGGTGAGTCACTCAGGCCTTCCTGCCTCCACCCTCTGCTGCTTGCACACAGGTATTGTGGATAGAGATGGGGATTCTAAACTGTACCAGCAGCTGCTCCCAGACCTGGCTCCACAGGGGAGAAGGAAAGGAAACCAGACCTTTGGGGAACACATCCAGTTGTCTGCAGGGTCTAATTGTTCTGAAGTTCTTTCTTCTCCATTGTGAATTCAACACGGGGTATTCAAAAGCTAGACTTTCTAATTATGTACCAATTGGCTCATGAAAACAATAACAAATTATCTGTTGATTTAAGATGCGACTGTCTTGAAGGGAGTAGCTATTGACTCCTAGATTAGCATTTTTCTCCTATGGCTCTTGGGTTTTAATTTATTCGGTGGTTTAATTCACTTGCTTGATTTCAGCGAACAGTTCTAAATTCATAGCAGCCCTTTTGCCCTAGCCTGCCCTTGGAACACAAACAAATACCAATAAAATTCCAGTGTTGTCTATTACTCTGGAAGATGCTGCCAGGCAATGTTGGAGACAGAAATACACCCACAGCACAGCAACGAGATCGAACTGCTGCCGAATTCCTTAGAGAAAAGACAAAACAGGCAAATACGCTGGAAGATAATTCTCCCAACAACCAATCTGATTCTGGACTTCCCAGACCAAGTCAGAAATAAGAGCAATGTTGGTATGGGTTCTAAGACAGTCAGGGTTTTTAGGAAGTTAATATGACTTTTGGAAATATCTCCTCCTCCGTCCTCAAACTGGCAAAGCTGTATTAAGATTTGGTCAACATACTCATCTAATTTGTAAAACAAGCAAGCACCTTTTTGTTTGTGAGATCATAGAACTACATTCTAGAAAACAATTGGCTATATCTCCCATCCGCCAAACCATTATTCCTTGTATGGTTGCTTACGCAGTGTAGTCTTCCGAACAACTGAAAGCCGGAGTTGTAGAACATCCCTCCCTTTAAATCCAAACGTATTTACCCAACGTCACCAACTGCTGATGCCATTTCTAAATTTAATTATATAGCTGGGTGTGGTGGCACACAACTGTAATCCCAGCAGGTGGGAGTAGAAGGAGGCAGATCTCTGTGGGTGTGAGGGCAGCTTGGTCTGCATTGCATAGCAAGTTTCCAGTCAGTCTGGGATGCATAGTTAGACGAGAGAGAGAGAGAGAGAGAGAGAGAGAGAGAGAGAGAGAGAGAGGAGGGAGGGAGAGAAAGAAAATGTTATAAATCAGTTCTTCTATGTGATGTTTATCTCTCTTTTTCTGCATCAAATGAAACAACCTCTTCTTCATTTTTCTTTCACGTAGTTCTAAATCCGCAGACCATTCTAATCATCTAGAAGCTGCTAGAGCTCAGCCTCAAGAAGTGAAAACCAGCAAGAGAGACACTGTGCCCACCTAACCTGAGTGCATGACACCAGCAGTGTTTTATGACCAGGCCGGAGAGGATTCTCCCACTCCCTGCATCTGGAGCGGAAAAGTTACTAGATACTCTTGGTGCTGTAGGAAGCTTGCACGCCTATGAACAAGTTAGCTTTCCAGTATTGGGATCAAATGCCAGAGATGGTTGATTTAGTACGGATATGTTTATTTTGACTCATAGGCTCCAGTCCATGCCCACTGGCACTGCGGCTTCGGATCTGTGATGGTAAAACAGATTAGAGGAACACTGGGGTAGGAGCACAGGAGTTAGAGCACTCATGTTAGGAGGTTAGATATTATGTTACTAATAGTGTCAATGAGAACTCATGGTTGCAATCACTCCTTTTAACACACATCTTTCTTTCTCTTTAGCTGTGTGTGGGTGGGTGGGTGGGTGGGTGGGGAGACCAGGATGACTTGACTCCCTGACAGCTTATGGCTTTGTTTTGTTTTGTTTTTAATTTTGCATTAAAAGTGTGTGTGTGTGTGTGTGTGTGTGTGTGTGTTTCTGAGCATATGCACATGCTGTGGTGGGCTTGTGAAGGTCAGAAGACAATTTGTGGAAGTTCTGCCCTTCTGTTATATGGGGCCTAGGGATCAAACTCGGATCAGGATTAAGTAAGTCCCTTTACCTTCTCGCCAGCCTTCATGGCTATTTTCCCCCCCGACATAATCATCCCCTTCCTTCTTAGAGGTGATTGTGTGTCTTGCTCCAGGAAGGAAAAGCTCTGTGGTGACCTGGCTGAACCTTGGCCATCAGCTCCTTGACAATCTCACTCTCTGTCACACCTCTGCCTGGGAGGCCTGATAGCTGGAACTGTCATGTCCCCAGGTTGCCTTTGGCTGGCTCTGGCTCATGACACGGCTGTGACTTTGTAAACCCCAGGACCCTCCAGCCTCTGCTTAAGCTGGTGTTGACCTGAACCAAAGCTCTGTTGGTTTGTTTCTGCAGCTGGCAGGGAAAATGAGTACATGGCCAGCTCTTCAGGGTCCTTTCTCCGGCAGCACGTAGATCTTAGGTCGGGATGGTATTTATCCCAAACTGTGAACAACTATGTGAGCCACAGCTGCCTCCAGGCCAGTCATCATGATTCCCACAATACCGTGTGATTAATAATTACAAGAGTTTAACATTTTTCC
The DNA here is from genome assembly GCF_018167655.1 of Microtus oregoni. NCBI lineage: Eukaryota > Metazoa > Chordata > Mammalia > Rodentia > Cricetidae > Microtus > Microtus oregoni. The sequence goes on from NW_024543074.1 coordinate 39,597,429, forward strand.
CCTCAAAAAAATTTTTAAGGCCCCTAGGATAAACATTAACTGTGAAAGTAGAAAAAGGACCAAGATGGAGGTTATACTATAACCCAACTGTCAACTGCGTTTGTGGAGACACACAGGCAATCTCAAGGGCCATAGCTGCTTGGCTTTGGAGCACAGAACCATGGGTATTCCAAAGATGCAGATTTGTCTACGTTTGATTTCCTCCTCTAGTCTACATTCCATTGCTCCTCTCGGCTTCTGTGAAAGCTATACACACAGGTCACACTATTTTGAAAATATTAGTTAAATGAAGCACTAATCAATTAACAGCAGCGCACACAACACAGTGTTGATGAACCTAATGCCTGAAAGGACCCCAGACATTCAGTAATGCATACTTGGTGGTTGAATGAATGTGTGATTTTTAAAATCTTCGGAAGTAGCTGGGGATGGTGGCACAAACCTGTCATCTCAACAATAGGGACATGGAGGCGGGAGGAGCAGGAGCTCAGGACCAGCCTGAGACCTTGGCTCAAAAAAAACCTTTTAATACTTTCTTTTAAATTAAAATGTATACATTTATTTTAACTAGAAATATTAGAAAATTAATATATGATATTATATTAATTAGCCTAGATAAACTGAGTAGTCACAGACGCAGAGATTTCTGGCACCAATTTGTATGGCTGGTGAGCTAATCTGCTTGCAGGTGCATAAATATTTAATCTTATTTGTAATTATAATAGAACAATGAGATCCCACAAAACAAAAACAAGAATTGCACGGCCTATAGAAGGTTCATCACAGTTGCGTGACCACTGACTGGGCTTACATGAAACATCGGGGTTTTTTTTGTTTAGGTCAAAATTATAGGAACCTACCCTAGTCTAAAACTTGGAAAAAGTCCACAGAGAATGTGACAGTAGTGTGTCTTTCCCATGAGTTTTGTCACTGAAGACTTGGAACTGAGCTGGAACTCAGCAGGAGGTTCTCACTGTTTACCCACTTGACTGGGAAATTACGCAAGGCTGTCTAGGGAGCAAGGGTCTCAGAAGGGCCATGTCCCCAGGAAACCCAGGGCTGGTGAAAGAAGCCTGCTTCCTTCGGCATCCAGCAGCAGCAGCAGGAGATGGCAGGTCCCAGATCTCACCATACAAGTGCAGCTCTTATCTGGGCAAGGGGAACCTTGCTCCACAGGCCTCTGGGCACGGCTCAAAGGGGAAGGTATGGGGGCAGCTTGGACCTGTAGGTGAAATTGCATCCAGGAGACAACATGGTATGTCCTCTCATGTCTGTCCAGTGTCACACACTTTCTGGGTTTGTGGTTTTGAGTGTTAGATTTTAAAGTGATACTCACCCCAGCGTGTTATACCCAATGATCACAGCAATTTCAGCCGGGACCTGTGCTCTGTTTATATCAAAGAGCAGGTAACTGTACCTCAGTGGGCCAGCAAATAAAGCCATAATAGTCGGAAAGTAACGCCAAGAGGCCACTTACTTGGCTATATGCAGGGCTGCAAGGATCAGTGACAGTCTTGATTGTGACGACTTTATAAAATTTAAAGGGGATTGATACCGTGAGAGCTGAGGTCACGCATATGTCCCAGGGCTTCAGAATACAACCTTTGGGAGGCAGAAGCATTTCTCCAGCCCAGTAGAAGTGAAGTTACATGGACATTTGGAAGCAGCCACCATTCAAGGAACCTGTATTTTAAGAAGTGATTAGCAGATCGTTTCTGAAGTATGCTGTGCACTGGGGTGTATACTGCAGGAGGACTTCACGTGGATGGGAACCCAAACTGACTTTCGGCAGTCTCGGGGGATTTAGTGCAAGGCCACTTTGTATTCACTATGGTCTCACTGGCCTGCAGGCCACTCCTCCTTAAATCTAAATTAAGTCTAATGAAGGAGTCCAGTGGTGACATACTTATCGCAAAGCAAGAGAAAGCTAAGGTAGGAAAGGACCAGTTTTTAAGACATCATTGTTGCTGTGCCATAGAATTTGTGAGTGCGATCACACCTCAACAGTTCTTCTCTCATCCCCCTGCTTGAGGACACTCCCATCCGTGAGGCTCGAAGCTCTTGGCTCATATACACGCAACACCAGGGAGAGCACGCCTGATCACATATGTGAGGATTTAAATATACCATTTCAGACTCTTTAAACATGCAGGACCACATGAATATAATGTGCCCAACGATTTCACTCAAACATGTAAGGAGAAAACAGAAGTAACCAAATATAAGCTACAACAGAGATGAGGAACCAATGTGACCAGTGAGAGAACAGCTCGTGCCCAGGGGGTGACTAAGTTGAGTGGTGGCCATGTTTATGCTCTTGGCATGATCTGCCTATGGCTTCAAATTTTAGCTCAGCTGCCTTTTAGGGTACTGTGGATTGGACATGGAAGGCTGCAGAAGAAGCCTTGCAGAGATGTACGAGAGAGACCGTAGCACTTTCTTTATAGGACACGCGATGTAGAACAGCGGGTGGTGGGAACCGGAAATACTAGCTGATCTAGTACTGAGTCTGAGACTCACAAAGTCGCATATCCTGCCCTGAATGAGAGGACAGAGGGAGGTGAGATAGTCCTCGGTGAGGAGGAAGACAATGCGCACTGGGGAAGCCATGTGCATTGCCAAAGGCAGCAAGGTGAGTCAGGTCATGTGGAGACTCCACTGGGATGCTAACTCTGACCAGACATGTGAGCGTGTGTTACAAACATAGCCATGGTCAATGGTAGCCCAGTGTTTAGCTTCACGTATGGACCTGAAAGTGAAGAGCCAAGACGGGATTTAGTGTGAAGAAGAAGGGGCCTCTGGTTTCTATCCCCAGAACCCACAAATTAATAATTAGAAGGAGGCAAGGAGCAGAGAGACAGGCTGACTGAGAGGCACGGGCCAGGAGGCTCTACAGACGCCAATGTGGAGGCTGGTCTGGGAGCAAGTAGTTAGGCACCGAGTGGCCAGTGGGCAGGAAGAGGGAGAGATCTTGCTGTGAGATGCTGACAGATGAAGAGGATTAGGAATGAGGACAGATCGGGGAGAGCAGGAGGGACACGGCAGGGCCCTAGAGGAGCAGAGATGGCAGAAAAGCCCTGTGGATAAAGAAAGCTGAGGAGTTAAGTCCAGCAGGAAGGGACCACGTCTTCCACAAGGAAACAAAGAAACATAAGCAGTGTTTGGAAAACATAAATTCAAGACCCTTCTCTGTGGTGGGCTGTGTTACCTAATAGGTAAGAAGGGCCTCTGTGGGAGTGAGAAGGAGATTAACTGATCACTGAGCTACTTATACATTCACACACATACATCCACTCACACATTTACACACTCACACACACCCACATGCTCACACATACACACATGCACACATTGTCAAGCACACATGCACCCACAGTTTTTACTGTCAGTAAAATGTTATTTAAGGAAGGTTGAATAAACTTTCCCAGAGTTCAGAGAGTGTGTCCTCTTTCCTTTTCAGATAAGAAAAACATTTTCTTCCACGTGTTCATGATTTTAATAAAGTTTTGTTGTTTTTGTCATTTTCTGAGATTTATCGATGTTATTGATGCCGAACATCAATGTGTACATTCAAGGGATGAGAATTTGTTTTTGATGTGTTGTTGCAAACCAAAACTCTGATCCTGCTCAACTCCCCCATTGTCTCGGGCAGCTTGTCTCTATCTGTCCGTGTGTGTGTGTGTGTGTGTGTGTCCGTGTGTGTGTGTGTGTCCGTGTGTGTGTGTGTGTGTGTGTGTGTGTGTGCTACTACGTATGCCATTCCCTTGTGCCTTTGGATCTGAGCCTTCAGGATTTCACAAACTGCAAAGAAATGGAACTCGATCACTTCCTAGAATTTGACATCTATTTTCTGCTTGTTACTGTAAACGTGGGTACAAGTTGGGTGTGGCGGTGAGCATCTGTGATCTCAGACCTTAACTGGCTGAGGCAGGCAGATAATGAATTCCAGGGCAGCCTGTGCTACCTAGTGAGACCCTGTGCCCCCAAATTAAAAAAAAAAGAAAGAAAGAAACCCAAATAAACAAAACGTTTGTATAGAGGAAAATAGGAATTAACATTTTTGTCCCTCTGAAAACCTACATGTAATATTGTCAACTTGATATCTAGATCAGCAAACAGACAAGCCTATGGGTGAGTCTAGGCAGGAGTGTCTAGATTAGGTCAGTTAGGTGAGAGGAACCCCCCAAATGACAGTGCTGCCCGCTGATCTGGAGTCTTGGCTAAAGGAAAAGGAGAAAGCTTATCAGTAAGCTTGGTGCCTACTCCCCTCTCCTTCCTCACTGTGGATACAATACTACCTCATGCTCCTGCTGCCATGCCCTCCCCACCATGCCCTCCCCACCCTGCTCTCCCCACCCTGCCCTCCTCTCCATACCCTTCCCACCCTGCTCTCTCCACCCTGCTCTCCCCACCCTGCTCTCCCCATTCTGCTCTCCCCACCCTGCCCTCCCCACCCTGCCCTCCCCTCCATGCCCTTCTCACCATGCCCTCCCCACCATACCCTCCCCACCCTGCCCTCCCCTCCATGCCCTTCTCACCATGCCCTCCCCACCATACCCTCCCCACCCTGCTCTCCCCACCCTGCCCTCCCCACCCTGCTCTCCCCACCATGTCCTCCCAATTCTACCCTCCCTACTTGCAAACTGTGAGTCCCCATAAACCCTTCCTCCCAGAAGTTGCATTTTGTCCAACAAGCAACCAGCACACCATACAATAGCTTCAAACTACTAAAAGACTAACCTCTGGCATTCTAGACACCAAAAATTGCAAATGCGTTATGCCTTATGTAGTCTATGTTTTTCAACATGTGCTCTTCCTTCACAGGAAATGGAATCCCAAAACCTGTCCAAGGTCACTGAATTTCAGCTCTTAGGATTCCAGAACCTTCTTGGGTGGCAGTCCCTCCTCTTTGCCATTTTCCTGTGCTTCTATCTCCTCACCATCGCAGGGAACACGGTGATCATCGCAGTGGTGAGCGAAGACCCGCGCCTACGCTCTCCCATGTACACGTTCCTCCAACATCTGTCCTTCCTAGAGATCTGGTATACATCCACCACGGTGCCCCTGCTGCTGGCCAATCTGGCCTCCTGGGGCCACACGCTGTCCTTCCCTGCCTGCATGGCACAGCTCTACTTCTTCGTGTTCTTTGGTGCTACTGAGTGTTTCCTCCTTGCTGCAATGGCTTATGACCGGTACTTGGCCATCTGCAGCCCGCTCCACTACTCAGTGCTCATGAGTCCTGACAACTGTGCTGCCCTGGTCACAGTCTCCTGGGTGACAGGGGTGGGCACGGGATTCCTGCCTTCCCTGATGATTTCTAAACTGGACTTCTGTGGGCCCAACCGCATCAATCACTTCTTCTGCGACCTCCCTCCGCTGATGCAGCTGTCCTGCTCCAGTGTCTACGTGACGGAGATGGCCATCTTTGTCCTGTCTATTGCTGTGCTGTGCATCTGTTTCCTTCTAACCCTCATGTCCTACGCGTTCATAGTGTCCTCCATTCTGAGAATCCCTTCCACTTCCGGCAGGCTGAAGACGTTTTCTACTTGCGGCTCGCACCTGGCCGTGGTCACCATCTACTATGGGACCATGATCTCCATGTACGTGCGCCCAAATGCACACTTGTCACCAGAGACCAACAAGGTCATTTCCGTCTTCTACACTGTGATCACTCCGCTGCTGAACCCAGTCATCTACAGCCTGAGGAACAAGGACTTCAAGGAGGCAGTTAGAAAAATCATGAGACTCAGGTGTGGGGTCTACAGAGCCAAAGTGAAAGGCGCTGTCCTCAGCCAGTAGGGAACCCTGCACAGGCATGGGGCTTCCAGGCTCTGCACTAGGATTTGTTTCTCATTGATGCAGCTTGAGTACAGAAGTTTCTCTAAGGCCCTCTTAGACGGGCCTTTTAGACACAAAGTCTGGTGTTAGTCAAACGCTGTTCAAAGAGCAAATGAAAAGAGACAAAAGTTTGAAATCCCATGGTAAGAAAGAAAAGAATGCCCGCAGTGCCAAGCATTTCTTTTTTATATGACTTAAAATTTTAAGGTATTAATTTAATTAATGACAACCTAGAAAAGAAAGAAATAAAGAAAAAGATGGGGGCAAAAGATTTATAAAACTTCATGTCTTGAGGTTCACAACTTTACCCACTTTCTTAGTTTCTTAATTCAGATGATACTTAGGAGATCTCTGTTAGTCTTTCCCAGTGATTTATTCATTTACCCTGCATATATTTTTAATCCTCTGACCTGTACCAGGTCTGTGTTACAGTCTGACACATACAAGAAAGACCAGGCGGGGAAGACAGTTCCTTAATGGATGCTGCGGACTGGAAGGGAAGAGAAATGCATTAACAACAACAAAAACACAAAGGAACTTCTGACTTGAGTATGTGGAAACCATCAAGCAAGCTGGTGCTGGGACATAGAAAAGCAGTCAGTACGTGAGCTTAGACAGTGAGGTTCACACTGGGTTTCAACTTCCGCTGCGGGCTGAGAAGACTGGGAGGAGCCCCAGGCAGAGGAAGACACTGAGGACGGAAGAAGACATGGAGGAGGAACCCGGCAAGCCCACAGAAGAGTTTGGAGAGAGGCCAAGTTGGATTGTACAGGTTAAAAGTCCACAGAATTTTCAAATCTGTCTAAATTAGCACCAAAGGATAGCATACAGACAACTGAATGATAAACTTTACATTTAAAAAAATTTCAGTGATAGTGAAAAAAAGAGACATTGCTTCCCCCACCCGTCCGCCCCACCCAGGGGAAAAAAAAACTGTTAGGGTCTCTGCAGGAGCTCATGCTGGGGAGGAAGCTGGCTTGATTTTAGGTTTGATGATATAACTCACCAAAGCAAGCATGCTGGTGGAGAATGTGAACCAGAGAACCAAGTGAAGAATGGGCCAGGAAGGAACTTCAAAACATGAGACATGAAGGAAAAGGAAACCCAGCCTGCAAACAGAAGTAAAGCTTCACGGTGGGGGGTGGGGAGACTCCTGCCAGGACTGCACCTGGAAGGGATGGGAGCATCTGTCCGTCAGCAGCCAGTAGGCAGGAGAAGGAGGGAGACACTTTCATGAAGCATCTCAAACAGATACTGCTGCTATCCCTGTGCAGGGTGGTGGCCTCTTTGTGGGAAGGGTGACTGTGGAGGAGGGAGTGACCGGTAGGAACGGCAGGCAGGGGCATAGGTAAATAGTTGTCCTGAGAAATGAGCTTCTGAAGGGAGAAGGAAAAGTGTCTCACCAGAGGGACGGTTGTGTTTCTGTAGATCGTCAGGTTTTGAGCATCTGGGTACATCTAAACACTTGTGTGGAAGGTCTGTTAGTATATAAAAATAAAAAGATTACTGGAAGTGCTGACCAGAGCCCAAGATACAGCGAAAGACTGTGGGCAAATGCGGGTATGCCAGCACACCACAGGAGATGCTTTGTTAACTGTAGGATGCGGGGGAAGTCATTTCAATGCCATTTTATGGAAACGGAGAGGGGATTTGCTTATTTTTCTGAAAAGAGATCAGTTAAAAACTAGTAGATCTGAATTTGAAGACCGTGGTGACAGCATGTCAGAGGAAGGGGTTAGAAGATGGGCATTTATCCCTCCTGGGGGAGAGGGAGCTACGTGCCAAGACAGAAGCAGACTAAAGAAAATGTTTTCCAGGGAACTGAGATTAGTGGAGGGGAGTGTCCTCAATAAAGCACTAAACAGCATAGATTATAATATCAGGTGGCCACAGAGGGCACAGACGTTAATGGTTTCACATGCAGGGTTTATACTTAGCTTCCACTAGGCAGGGTGGGTAGGCGATGGGGAAGACAGGGCCCTGAGCAGGAAGCCTGAGCTACAGCAGGTTCTGCACTATCGGAGTCACCTTCCAACACCAGCCCACTAATGAGACGGCTTCTCTTCCCCCACAGGGGACCACACCAAGGAAAACACCAGTGTCCCCAGATTGTAACAAGGTGCGCTCCAGGTGACGGAAAGTTAGCACAATTCTTGATTCCCTTCTTTGGATGACTTTAGATTTTCTTTTAGATTACTTTGTTTTGTGTGTGTGAATATTTTGCCTGTGCATATGTATGTGTGCCACATGGTAGCCATGGAGGTCAGAAGAGGGCATCAGATCCCCTAGAACTGGAGGTGCCTGTGAGCACTCATGTGAGCGCTGGGAACCAAGCGTGGGCCCTTTGTAAGAACAGCACATGCTCATAAATACTGAGCCGTCTCTCCAGCCCTCCATGATCACATTAAAAAGTACTATTTGTTTTTATTCTACCTGGATTGTCGTTCTTTAGATGTTTTGTTTTTTGAGACAGTGTCTCACTATGCAGCCTTGACTGGCCTGGAACTTGCTTTGTAGACCAGGCTGGCCTTCAGCTCGCAGAGATCTGCCTTCTTCTGTCTCAGAGTGCTGGGATTAAAGGTGTTCCCTGCCTGTATTATCCTTTTAAAGGAACAGTTTCAGACATCTGATGGTTTTCCATTCCTGGAAATGTTGGGAAGACTAGTTCAAAACCTTGGACAAGCCGGGCGCTGGTGGCGCACGCCTTTAATCCCAGCACTTGGGAGGCAGAGGCAGGCAGATCTCTGTGAGTTCGAGATCAGCCTGGTCTACAAGAGCTAGTTCCAGGACAGGCTCCAAAACCACAGAGAAACCCAGTCTCGAAAAAACCAAAAAAATAAATAAATAAATAAATAAATAAATAAACAAAACCTTGGACAAAGCCCATCCACTGCAATGAAGGACTTCTTTGTGCCCCAACATGCTTCTACTGTCTAAATTTAACCATGTTAACTAGCTATTGTGCTATAAAATAAAACAGTTCATTTATTAATATGTGATTATCAGTGATTTTTGGTCAATATTCTATCTTACCAACAGTTATATGATAAATGGGGATACTGGCTTTGAACTGCCAATCAATCAACCTTTCTACTCTCATGAGAACCACAGAGAACAGGCCTAATCAACATCATTCCCCACATATTGATTGGCTGGTTGAGTGATTGATCGATTTCTTTTTGTATAGACAAGGTCTCATGTTGTATTTCAAGGTCTGGAACTAACTATGTAACCTAGGCTGGCCTAAAATACTGACCACTCCTATGAAGTTGTCAACCGGGAAGTGGGGATCAGCTCTTTCTACAGTTAAAAGAAAAAAAATCATAATAATAGAAATTATGAAAGTCTTCAACCTTAAATCCTATCAGATAAAAACAGTTGTGTATTTACTAAAGACAGTTTTAAAAGCCATGGAGAGTTTCTCATTTCCTTGATTGTGTAACATCTGTATGCATGCTAGACATATCTGTAGGTTGACATGCATTTTTATCCAGGTTCCACGAGGCTTAGCCTCTGCAGATGAGAGCGAGTCTCAGTGTTTACACTCTCTGAACAAGACAGCGACTCGGAGTTCTCTGATGTAGGTTTGTATTTATTATTGAAAGACCTTGATTGATGTATTTATTACAGGCTGGTTCTGGCCAAATCATCATACCTGAAGTTACAGCACTTTGCTTGTGTGTGTGTGTGTGTGTGTGTGTGTGTGTGTGTGTGTGATGTGCCTTTCTATGTGTACATGTGTGGTGTGTGTGTATGCATGTATGTGAAAGTTAGAAAGAAATCTCAAATGTCATTTCTTAGGCTCCATCTACCTGTTGTCTTCCTTCTTCCTTTCTTCTTTTATATTTAGTTAGTTCTTCAAGGATTTGGTCCAGTGTATTTTGATCATATTCACCTTCTTCCTCCAACTCTTCCCAGACCCACCCCTTTCTGCCCCACCCAATATTGTGTCCTTCCCACTCACATCAAAGCCAATTTGTGCTTTCCCAACATTCTTGGATGTGTAGTCTTCTGCTGGAGTTTGGCTGACTTATCGAGGACTACACTGTTAGAGAAAACTGACCGTTCGGTCTCCCAGCAGCTAAAAATTGCCAGTAGCTCCTCAGCTAGGGGTGGAACTTCATGCCCACCTCCCTCCTCTCTGTTGGGATTCTACCTGGCTCAGGCTTGCACAGGCCTGGTGAACAGTGTCGCAGCACTGTGGGTTCATTATGTGTAGCTGTCCTGCTGTGGAGGCTATGGAGCTTCCTGTGGACTCTTACACTTCTTCCATCCCCTACCCACCTCTTCTGCAGAGATCCCTGAATAGCTGCCATCTCACAGGTCTGGAATTCATCAAGTCATGTAGGCTGACTAGTCAGTAATCTTCAGTGATCCCTCCCTATGTGTGCCTTCTAGTGCTGAGATTTCAGGCTCACACCACCAGTTTGTTTTTAATGTGGTTCTGGGGATCAAACTCAGATACCCATCCCCTTTACTAACTGGCCATCACATTCCATCTCTTGATGAAAAAGAAAAATGGTGAATTTTTCAATTTTAGGCAAAGAGGTAACTAGCAAGTTATTTGATTGCACAACTTCTCAGACTGTCTTTGTAGACTTTATACAGTCTTTCCAACTGTTCATATGGTCCCAAATTCTTTATAGATTGGGCAAGATATTAAGAGAGGCTGGAGATAGGGCCTGGTAGTTAACAAGCTTGTTGCTCTTCTAGAGGACTGGGGTTAGATTCTCAGCACCCATATGGTGGCTCACAACCAGCTGTCACTGCAGTTCCGAAGGACCAATGTCTTCTTCTGACCTCCGAGGGACCAGGTGTACCTGTGGTGCACAGATACACACACACACACACACACACACACACACACACAACATTCATGTACACACTCGAAAGCAAGCAAGAAAACAAAATACCAGAGCAAAGGAGAGTGAGAGCTCCAACTCAGATCAGTGAAGATGCCTAAGGAGGTAGGAACCACGGCCCTTGCTCGGTCATTATTGATATGTAAATACAACCAATCCTCACGACCTTCCTCGTGAGATGCCAAGTATCAGAGCCTGGCCTGCATGGTGAGTTCCAGGTCAGCCAGGGCTACCCAGTGAGACCATGTGTCAAAAGAAAAGCTTTGAATGTCCCTTTCCCCATAGAGCTCTTCTAGGGCCCCATCATTTCACTTTTGCTCCATATCAATCTCTTACTGTCACTAACGGTCATTTCCTGTCTGCATAACTTCATGTCTCTTGCGGCCATCCCTGCTGTTTGTTACTCGTCTAGACCCACATGAGGAAAAAATTTCTACAGTCATCTCTGTCGAAATCTCTGGGAAGCAGTCTGGTTTTGAATAAAATTTCCACTTGCTTCTGTAACAATCGACTCGCACTGATTCTTAAGTAAAAATCCAGCCCCACGTCAAGAGCACAATTTGTACTGACCATGGACAACACGTGGATACAGAAAATGTGACAATTTAATAGCAACTGTTACTGGAACCATAAAAAGTATATCTGTAAAATTACACACAGCAGTTATGCAAGAGGTGGAGGGGAGCCAAGGTCCGAGGTGTACTCAGGAGGGGCATTCTGATCGAGTAGGAACTATGTGATCTTCTCAGAAACCAGTGAGATCATGGCATGGAAGCTTCTTTATTTTTTGGCTCTCTGTTCTTATGTATAAATTAAGACGTTTTATAAAGATTTATACAATCAGTTTGAATGGTTGGCATGAACTGACTGATCAAATAAGAAATTAGGATTCTACTAAGTATTTTTCTCTCTTGCTTAGAAAGAAGACGGGCTATGATGTGTGTATGTGTGCATGTGTGTGTGCATGTGTGTGTGCATGTGTGTGTGCATGTGTGTGTGTCTTGTGATCCTTTGTACTTTTCAGGGTGAAAAGCGAGGGCGCAGGGAAGGCTCCTCCAGGCATTGGACAGAATGGAGAACCAGCAGGATTTATGTGTCTATTAGAGAGATTTTAAGCAGAAAAGACTTTCTGCAAACCACATAATGAACAGGATAAGTCACTGATGCCTTCATACTGAAGAAATAGATGTTTCCATAGCCTTATAGACAGAGAGCTCATACCTGTGATTCAGATGCAAGATTGGCATAAATTGCTAACAAAAATGTTAAGCTGTCCATCTGCAAGTGATCAAAAAGCTGGAGCTAATGTTTTAGGGTTTTAATCCCCAAGGTTTCTTAAGGCATTCATGAAACAGCATGCCCTATCCTTTGCATCCCTACCTCTCACCCCCACCTCCTCCTCGCCCCTGCCCTGCCACTCCCATTAGTCCCCTCTGCCCCTCAAAGCTTTCACTTTTACTTTCTTGTCACTTGCACATTTATCATTTCATGTGTCTATAAAGATTAGGGGCAGTAAATGAGAGAAAAGGAGAGACCTGTCTGGTACGGACTTAATTGATCTCCACTTGTGCCTGTTTTCCTGCAGACAGCATTCATTACCTTGTTGGTCTGTATGACTGAAAACACTGTGTGCACATGAATGGCATTTTCTTTATCCTTGAACTCAGGTTTTTTTGTTTTTTTTTTTTTTTTTTTTTTTTTTTTTTTGCAGGGGATCTGCCGTTAGTGAGCAAAACTAACCCTTCTAGAGTATAATTGCTCCCTGCCTTGCCTGCCTTTCAGTTTCTGAGAGTCAAGGGTGGCTCAGGAAGAATGTGCAGATAAGTGTCCCATGTCAGCGTCAGTGCTGATAAGAAGATGTCTGGAAGACAGACAGACAGGTGGTTATTGCTGGTGGCCTTTACCCCAGGACTCCCACTTGGCCTGCTCCCCTGTGCCCAGCTGCCAACTCTGGATCTGCCCCCATGGCCTCCTCCCACAGTGTACCTAACCACTTCATGCCCAGGTACAGAAGCCACCTCCCTCGCCTGTGATGGTGAAAAGGCCACCCTCCCTCTCCTTTCGCTTATCTTGCTATGTGACTATCCTCACTCTGCCTGGCACAGGGCCTACTTGGGGGGCAGTAGGCATGATTTCCTTCTTGGGAAGGACTGTGTTGTGTCTCCTGCACTTTGGAGTGCTCTATTGGATTCCCCCCATACGTGGAGGTTTCAGTCCAGAGGCCCTGTGTCTTAGTCTTCTCTGTACTTTCTAGCAGTCTTTCCCCTGGAACTTTCCAGACTCCCCACCTGGCTTCCAAGGACTTGTATTGGCTGGTGCAGTAGGATCCTTCTTAGGTTTGAGCTTAGTCACTGATGGACAGTGGCAGGGACTCCTGGGTCCCTCTCCTGTCCCTGGATGTCTGTCTGTCCAGGGTGAGGTATGACCCTTCCTCATGCCTCTTGGTATCATTGCTCAGCAGGAGACTCCCTACTCTGAGCTCTCACTTTCTTTGTTTGAAAAGAAGGTGTATTCCCATTCATTGTTGCCTAACAGGAAAGAAACACAGTAGGTGCTAAATAAATCATCTTAAAGGCTCTGAGGACTTCTGCAAGTCCGGCCTCAACTGCTGTGTTTCACCTATAACTTTGCCCACTGTGGCCCGTGCCTCTCCAAGACACCAGATAAAAATGTCACCAAGAAGGAAGGGAAGAAGACAATGAGGTCTCAGCTAGGGACTCCCTCTGGCTTAGCAGTACATAATGACCATTTGGTTACCAGGTGGGGATGTTTACACCAATGTAACTCTGTCATCAATGACTCCCTCCACCTGCCAGAAGCCACACCTTTATGTTGGGTTTGTTCTGCCTGCCCTAGAGGATCTGGGCTCCTTCCTATGCCAAAGGATGGGGTCAGGTCAAGACCCTGGATGGAGCACTACTCTACTGCCTTGCAGTTCACTCTGGCTGAGCTGGGTCACCAACACTCTGCTCTCTTTTTCCTTCCCCACTCCGTCCCTCAGTACCCACTGCGCTTGAGGTCTCGAGCGTTCCAGGGTCTCATCAGGAAGCAAATGCTGTACACGAAGTGCTGCCTGGTCTCTCAGAGGAAAGAACCCCTCACAGACAGCATCCCTCACAGATGACAGCTCCCCCGCAGGACAGCACCCCTCACGGACACACCCACAGGCCCATCTGATATTGATAATTCCTCCTTAAAACTCTCTTTCCAGGAGATTCTAGGTTGTGCTGTTTGGGTAATTAAAATTAGCCAGCACAGCTGGGCTCCATGCAGTGCAGCTGTGAGACTCAGGGAGAAGCGCGCTCTGGGGAGCCGGAGCCTGAAGAACAGGCTGCTTGGGTCCCGCTCAGAACTGCTCCCAGGAGCCAGACCATAGTTAATGTCTCCTGAGAAGTGTCCTTATCTGGGATGTCAGGGAGAATGTCATTTCTGGTTCCAAGGTCCCTTGATGGAGCAGGTGGGAACCTATCTGAAGCTAAGTGTGTATGTGATACACATTGAAGAGAGTGAAGCCTCTAGGTCGGGTTTTTTCTTTTTTAGCTTTTTGAAGATAGCATTTCTTTGTAGCCTGTCATAGGATTCACTCTGTAGACCAGCCTGGCCTTGAACTCACAGAGGTCCGCCTGCCTCTGCCTCCTGAGATTAAAGCCGTGCGCCACCACCTCCCAGACATGCCTCTTGGTTTTTTTCTATGTGTCATCTCTACTCTTCTTTGAGCCAAGAGGGTATCTATGAGTGTTACAGCTCTGAGAGGAAAGGCATCCTGACTGTCTGGAGCCAAAGAATACCACAAAATCACACCCACAACAAACCTCACACAGGGATTTATTTGGAAAGACTCCAAAGGGTGGCTGCCTCTGCTGGGGTAAGAAGCAGGAGTGAACTGAGCAGGTTTTTTATAGGGTTTCTGGGGAGGTAGAGCTTTCCGGGGTAGCCTAGGATTAGTAGGATTCTGTGGCCTGATCCTGGGGCAAGCTGGGGGATTGGTGGGGTTTTGTTCTCAAGGATTGATAGTATTCTTTTCCCTGGCCCTGGTCTTGGGCTCTAGTCAGTGTCAGGGTGTTCTTTCCTTGGCCCCATTCACCCTATGGTATTCATCCAAGAAGCTCTGCTATATGCAAGCCTTCTCTCTGAGACACTGCCTTGGGGACAGGAAGTCAGCATCGCGGTGTTTGGTAGATAGAGGCCACGCTCCATTCTCCGTGGATGAAGGACAGTGGCCTCAGTTTGCAGCTGTTTGTTTAGCAGCGTCCAGACCAGCATGTAACACAGACGTGGCCATAACTTGGAAGTCTGGCCTCTTGGCTCATAACCTGTTTGCAGTTAGCCATCCTTATCTCTGTTCTCCTCAGTTAATTAGGAAAGCACTGTTTTCATAAAGTGGGGTTTCTTAAGCTGAATCAATCAGGAACCATAAAATACAGTCTTTAGCTATGACTTTGCCCCTGGGAGAGGACGTGAAGGTATGATAGGATTAAAGTGTGTGTGGGGGGGGGGGCAGGGGGCACATTATGAAATGCCACAGGGCATGGGTATTGGATTCCAAATTAGGAAGGCAAGATTCAAACTATTTGAAAAGGCCTGAGCTATATTTGGGGTGGGGGTAGAATGTATAGCATGTCTTGGCTGCCACCTCATAATCTTGAGCAGTGGTTCACTCTCTAACCAGGAAGTGAGGTAGGCTTCATCACTAGGGACCCATGACCTTCATTCAGCATGCCTTGAGAGCATAGCAAGTCTCTCCCATCTCACGTCTCTGGGGCCCCTGATATGTTTGGTCAACTTACTTTGAACACTAGTAACACCACACACACACACACACACACACACACACACACCATTTCAGGCCTGTGTAGAAATTCCCGGAAAGTCTTTGCTAATCTCCGTGGCCACTGAGGTGTCTTTCCTTATTTCTTCATCTCTGTGACTGTCATGTGTCCTTCCTCATTCCTTCCACACTCCAGCCTCTGAGGCACACACACATCCCTGTTCCTTTTCTGTAACCCACACCTTCTTCAACACTCTGCACATTGGTTCCCCAAGGACGCTTTCCCCTCTCCTTGGCACCTAAAGTTTGAGAGAACATGCCCAAGGTCTGGGTGATTGGCAGAGGCTAGAGGAAGAGTGATCCTTCTAGCTTAGCCTTTCTCTCCATTGCAAGTAAGAAGGCTGGTGAGCGATGATCTAACCAGAGGCTGGCATAAACATAGACAGGGAAGGTGAAATTGCAGAGGAAGCCACCCAGTTCCTTGTAGGCAGAGAACTAAATGGATCCCAGGATCTTGCCCTAGGAAAAAAATGAAGGCTTGCAAGAGGGAACACTAGGAATTTGCCTCAAGGAAAGGTGGAAGATGGTTGCTACATTCTGTGGGCCAGCCTCGTATCCACTTTAACTTTCTAGTGTTCTAAACTTTTCTGTAGCTCACCTTGGGCACAGAGCCATTATACTTCCTTACTCCCCTCCTCCATCCCTTTCCAACTGGAAGTCCAAGAAAAGCTGTTCTCATGGTATCACTTTCTCTCTCTAGAAGATCAGGAAGTTTAGTACTCTTGGCTTCACGCCAAGATACTATTTACCAATCGCCAGGAAATGGTCCTCTGCCCTATAAAAGTCAGTGATAGTGAGGGCAGAGGAAGTGTTCCTTTCTTCGTCTCTCTGGTGAGATCACTGGCCTTCCTCTCCATCTCAAGGCAGTCCTTTCAGAAGAGCAGACTACTTCTTGGTGAGCATTTCCAGTGTGGGCTGTGATACCTGGCGAGGGAGGCCAGCTGTCAAGGGAAAGGTGACTTTGGAAGTGGTGAATTCATGTCCTTAGCTAAGGGGCTGATGGCTCTTGAGCACCGTGGCCCAAAACCTTCTACCACGTAGAGAGCCTGCATCTGCTCTCCAGAGGAGTCATTCTTGACTCAGCCCTGTCAACTGTGGAGGGAGATCTAGTGCCCTCCAGACCCATGCAAGAAGAATTCTCTTGGGTAAAATTCCTTCCCTGGGAAGAAAGACCCCTCCCCATCCTCCATGCCTTGATATAGATATGGGATGTTTTCCAGGTTTGCATCCTTCCAAATGGTCGCATCTAGCATGAAACTGGTGTTTGATAAATTTTGGCTTCCAGAAAGAATGAGTGAATGAAAAAAAGAATGACTGAATGAATGACTATATAGATAAATAACAGTCGGGTGCAGGGGTTGCTGGATTACAGGTCTGAGCCCCATAGCTCTGACCCCATTGTCCTCACTTGCATCTCATTCAGTGTTCACAGGAGTCACCATGGCCTGGTCCTCCAGCCTGAAGAGCCTCCTGGCAGTCTTTGTCTTTACCAGCTTGGCTGTCAGCTCTGTGGGTAAGACTAAAACATGGCATTCCTTTCTCCTCAAGAAGGGAGAGGTGAGGTGAGCAGTCAAGAGCCTGGGGAAGTAACCAACCACATGAGACTGCAGTGGTCTGTCTAGCCCCTCACGGCTTCTTGGCTCCTAGGAAATGCTAACTACTTGGCTCTGGGGTTATCTTTTAAATGATGTATATTTCTTCCTTGCAGAGAGTTACCAGTGTACGGTATATCCATGTGAAAAAGAACCATGTGATGCTTGTGAAACCACTAAAGGCTGCTTCAATGAAATACAGAGATTTGGCACACCATGTAAGCCAACCCTCACACCTGAGTGTCTCCAGTTTATCCTTGCTTCCTTTCCAGGATGAGACTGGGGGCCTGGGGTTCTGGGAAGTGGTGGAGATGGAGCATGTGCTTGTTGTAGGACCTGGGTTCTACATGATGAGGACCATTCAGGTGTGATTCTTCTTACTTTCACACCACTGGGAATCTAACTCAGGGCATCACACATTCTAAGCAAGTACTCTACCACCAGTCACTCCCTTAGTAGCAAATGGTCCCTCTGTTGGTTCATTCTCTGAAACAGACCATTGCAGATGGAGGGACTCTTGGAGAAGTACAGTACTCAAGGCAGAGGGCATGAAGGGACAGGTTCTTTACCCTAACTCAGGAGGAAAATTTACTTGGTGGCTCAATTTTCTACAGCTACCCAGTCAGGTGAATTATTTAAACCAAAAGGATGTATTGCGGACTCAAGGACATGCAGAAGCCTGACAATCTCAGCAACCCTGGGGGATCAACGGACATTTACATATAAAAACAGCTGCTGCACAACTGAAAAGTGCAACCAGGTTGACTTAACATGTGAGTACAGCTCTGGCCTGTGCACCACCTGCTCAGGGCTCCTCTGCCTTTCCATGGGTGCATCTCTCTGCTGATGGGCTGCAGCCGTGACACTTGCCTTCCCTTTTTGCTTGAAGCTTTCCTTTGTAAAGGGTCTGAGTTGGATACCTTCTCTTGGGTATGTGTGCACACAGTTGTGTACACAGACTGGGTGACAGCTGGGCAGCAGTAATTGGTCCTGGGTCTATTCTCTAAGTAGGTTCAATGAATCTCTAGGTTTAAATGCTTTGCTCTGTTCCTCCAGTCGAGAGTTCCTCACCATTTTTATTCCTCATCTTAAATCTTTGTATTGTTGAGATGTAGCCTTGCATGTATCCAGACTTGTATTGTTTTACTGAGATCAAGTAAATCCCCCACTTCAGCCTGCAATGGAGTAGCTGGAAGTACAGTGTGCATGACCACACCCGGCTCATTCCTCAACCTATGATCGGCAACTTTTTAGAAAACAGATGATCTCTTACCTCATTATCTAGGAATCCTCTTTTTCAGGCAGAGAATAGGGTAACTAATGAAGGTGAGGACAGTACAGGATTCCTGTGGGAGATCCTTCACTGCACTCATACGGCAGAGCCTTTCTCCTGGGCCTCCTTCTGCTCATCTTTCTCCTGGGTCTCCTTCTGCTCATCTTTCTCCTGGGCCTCCTTCTACTCATCTTTCTCCTGGGCCTCCTTTCAGTTCATCTTTCTCCTGTGCTTCCTTCCAGTTCATTCTGGCTGCAATGCTTTTTGATAGAATCATGAGGGGAAAGCTATATTATATGAGTAATGGATAGATATGTTCTCAACTATTTCTGCCTATTCCCCAAGATAAAAACTTTTCTCTCTCCATTCAGTGCCTGAACCATCTTCCACACCCAATGGTGTTGAATGTCCTGCCTGCTTCACTGCCAAAGGAAATTTATGCTCCTCAGTTACCACCCTAAAGTGCACAGGGGAAGAGAAAAGGTGTATTGAGGTTACCGGCACAGGTATGAGTATTTCTTCAGACATTTTTATGTACATACCCTTGTTTACTTTTTCTTATTGTTTGTCTAAGATTTGGATGTTCTTCAAGGGTATAGTGAGCCCAGCATTTAGTTCTGTGAGTCTGAGCTGAGCAGCTGAAAATAGTCAATGTTCATTGCATCCCGGTTTCTGCATGTCTGCCTAGAACCTGAGTCCAGCACGGTCGCTTGTTCTGGCTCAGAGTGTCTCCCAGGATTGTGTGACTTGTCAGCAGGCTGTAGTCCTTCAGATGGAGGATCTGTTTTCTAGTTCACTCATAATTTTGGTGGTGACAATTCCTCTTCATGCAGTGGTCTCACGGCATATCAATTGGCTTCTCTCCAAGCCAATGATGAGACAGAGAGGCACAGACTGATAAGGGGAGCTATAGATTTTAATAGTCTAATCTCAGAAGTGTCATATCATTTTTAAGCTCAAACTTTATTGTAAAGAACTTACAAATAAAAAAAAACATCATGTAATGAGATTAGCTGGATCCAAAGATTACACATGTCAATGAACATATATACAGTTAGAGCAGCCATTCCGAAGCTGTGGGGATTTAGATTGACTTTTACAATTTTTCTATCAACTATAGGTGTAGGCACTTATCCATCACATGCACGTGCATGCACACATGCGCACGCACGCGCGCGTGCGCGCGCGCACACACACACACACACACACACCAAGCAAACAAATGAAAACAGCACCAACAACAAATCCAGGACAGAAAGAAAACTAGAAAAGCAATCTGATGCTTATCCTGTCATGACTCTTGTGTCCATTACCTGTATCCCGTCCTTTCTTATTACTCAATGCTTGAGACCCCTCTCAAGAGTCTTTCTCATCCCTCTTAGCCACTTATATCTTGCTGACCCCACAGGCCAGTCCTGATGCAACATGAGTGGGTCTTACAGAAAGCCACTCTGCCAGTAGTTGGAGTGAGTTGAGGGAGGGGATCATCTTGGAAGGTGTTTTCCAGGCAGAGCAAAGGGCAATATGAGGCCAAGCACTTGGTTATCTCTCCAAGGTCTGGAGGGAGCCATTTGTTGGTAGTTGAAGAGACTATGTAAGTAGGGCAAAGAACCTTTGTCTAGATAAGTTGAGATGAGTGAGGATAACAGAATGTCCCACAGAATACAGGGGTGAGATGAAGTCATCCAGTGAGACATATGCTCCCACGCTATCAGTCCTCCATGGAACTCAGAGGTCTTGAGAGAAGGGTTTTAGCTTGTGGGGAGCTGTGGCATTTCCCATTATTTAGCTATTTTCCATAGCTAAGTTAGGATGGAGCACAGATACAATTTAGAATTTAGCCAAACATGTGAGGTCATTCAGGTGGTGTCCTTCCTGCATATGTTAAGCTCATCTCTTGTAAAGAAGGTGTGCTGACCCCCGCTGCTGTTACTTGAGCCTTAACGTGGGGCTCGGCTGATGATGAAGGGAGCTTTTCTTGTGTTTATCATCCAGAACAGGGGTTCCTTATTTAAGATCATTCTGGGCACATTTCTTTCCCCGGGGCTCTGGGTGATAAGGAGAAATAAGAGAACAAGAATCCTGCTAACTCCTGGATATTTCTTTCAGGTGTGGAAATGCCAGATTCAGTGATATATGGAAAGGGTTGTGCAACTGAAAACTCCTGCGGACTGGAAATGGTCGTCTTGGGTGGTGTAAAGATCAAAACCTCATGCAGCTCACATGGGCACCCTACCGCCCAATTTGTTTCATCATTTCTTATTTTTCTGCTCCCACTGAAATTCTTGCTTTGATCTTCTGTGAACTGGCAATCTCACACCCCTATGCACATGGACCCATTGGCATGCCTGGATGGCTACTTCCAAAACATGGAACAAATAAAACCTGGTGACACTCCTCTGTTCTTTATGTGAAAACCTGTGTCCACTTTGTAACATTATGAGATACACAGAGATGGCTATTTCAGTATTTCTCCTATTCTCCTGCATATATAGGACGAGAAATCCTAGTCAGAAAAATTAGGGAAACCAAATCAGCAACTAAAAAAAATTAACACTGAAAAAAAGAGAATAAATAAAGGCAAAAAAGGAAGGGAGGGAAATGTATTCATATTGGAAAGAAATTTGTGAAACTACTAGAAAAACCATTTGTATGTATGTATGTGCATGCATGTCCACATCTATACATGTATGTGTGTGATGCTGGAGAGAACCCCAGACTTCATGCTTACTAGGAAGTATGGCGCCCCTGAGACAGATCTCTAGACCAAGGGAAGCACTTTTCGGCATTAGCCTAAGTGTTGTCTCTGTCTCAGTCAGGGTTTCTAACAACTTGTGGAGCAGAGGGTTTACTTCAGCTTGGAACCCTCAGATCTCTCTCTTCATTGCTCTTTCATAATCTGAATAAAAAGAGTGAAACCAAACGTGCTGGTTGGTTTTTTGCTAATTTGAAACAAACTTAGACATCCCTGGAGAAAGGGAAATTTCCGTGAGGAATTGTTTCCATCAAAGTAGCCTGTAGGCAAGTCTGTGAGATCATTTTCTTAATAATGATGTGGGAGGGCCCAGCTAACTGAGCAGAGCACTGTCCCTGGGCAGGTGGTCATGTGTGATATAAGGAGCAGGATGGGCAAGCCTCAAAGTGAAAGTCAGCAAGTAATGCTCTTTTGCTTAAGTTCCTGCCTCTAAGTTCCTGCTTCAGTTTGGCTCTGACTTCCCTCAATGGATGACACTGAGGAGCCAAGTGCTCTCTGAACTCCTAACACCATGCACTGGGGCTACCCTCCCAGCTATCTCAGCATCATCCTCAGGCAGGAGAGACCAATATCACAGCCAGGAGGCAGACATAAACCTTCCAGAAACAAGTCTCTATACCTCAAAGGCATCTAGATCTTCCAGAATGGGTCAAGCCAAACTGACCTTAGACTTTGGTTCTCTGGTGATGTTCATGGCCTTTTCATCCAAGCTCCTCTGTGCTCTAAAGGCCTGGTGGTCTCCTCTGCCACCTGTAATGCATCTCAGCCTTTTTCATCAAAGGAGCAGAAGGGACCTTTGATCAAGGTGACTATGGAGCAGAAGCCAGAGAACAAGAGCAAGAGTCAGGGCTACAGCAAAGTACAGCAGTCGGGGGCTCTACCCTAGGCCCCGAGTCTGCATTTCATCCTGCTTGATGGCAGCCATGGATGCCCAGGCATAGAAAAACACCATGTCTGGTGCCATGTACCTGGAGATCCCATGGGGCATGAGGCAGATTGTAGTGAGCCGGACAGGATCGCCATTATAAGATGGCGCTGACATCCTGTCTTGTTGGTTATAAACAACTCCATATTTGGCTATGGCTTTGAGAGCTGCGCGTTCCCGCTTCCCGCATGGATGAGGATCCTTGAGCCTATCCCGATGTGGTCTGGTGTCAGCTGTCGGTGGCAGCCAATCACAGGGCAACCCGTGTGCCAATTCCCTATTTAAGCGGCTGCCTAAGTGCCCCCCCCCCCCCCCCCCCCCCCCCCCCCCCCCCGTCCCTTGGTCCCTTCGCTTCCTGCTGCCTCTCCCCTCCGCTCCCTGTCCCTCATTTTCCCGCCCTCTCGTTCCCTGCTCCCCATCAATCAAGGGCACTCCAGTAAAGCGTGATCTGAGTGGAATCCTGGTGTGGTGGTCATTCTTCGTCGCCGGCCGAGAAGTCCACCACAGCTGGTGCCGAAAACCCGGGAACTTCGGTCGCCAGGCGAAGGGCTGAAGAGGATTCTGAACTCAATACCCGGAGTGGCGACGTTGGTAAGTTTCTCCCAGTATGCTAATTTCAGTCTCCCCAAGTATGCTGTTTGCGGGAGTGGGTTCTTGGGTGTTTGGTCTCGTGTTCGTGGCGTTTGTGGTGTTGGTACTGGCCTGCTGTCTCTGGTTGCACTGCCGTAAGTCCGGCCGCAACCTCAGGGCGGGGAACAACGTGGACGTTCCGAGAGAGGGGCGAAAGGCCCGCATTAAACACAAGAACAGTTTTTCAGATTCAGATTCAAAGGGAGGAAACTTGGAAAGGCCTGAAAAAAAAAAAGGTAAAAGAAAAGGATCCTGATACAAACCTCTCTAAAAGAGAGGCTAATGAGAAGAGGGGAGGTCCCCTCTATCCAGTGCTCGAGGAATTTGCGGGCCTGGATCGGTCTGAGGAGGAGTTAGACCCTCAGGAGGAGGAAGATCTGGAGGAAACCTCCGCTGGCTATGAGGAGGAAGGATATGGGTGGAGGTGGCCCCCTGCACATAATGAGTCAGCAGGGGTGGGTGTGGGCCCATTAGCGCCACGGGAACCACGCCCGCCCCCTGTGCTTCCATCCTATTCACAAGGGAGAGGGGGATGCCATTTTATTAAAAGAGATACATGGGCTCGTCTAGCATCTGCATTTCCAGTTTTTGAAGACCCGCAGACTAATGAGAGACATTATGAGCCTGTATCTTATAAACAGTTAAAGGATTTAGTGGAAGCAGTTCGAACCTATGGAGTTACAGCTAGATATACCATAGCCTTGCTGCGTAGAATCGCCACCACGGCCATGACTCCTACAGATTGGTTTGAGATTGCTAAGGCTTGCCTAAGTATGGGACAATTTTTGGATTTTAAATCCACTGTTACAGATAAAGCTCATGTCCAAGCTAGAGTGAATGCCCAGAATAATCGTCCCCAATGGACAGCGGATATGCTTTTGGGGCAAGGGCAATGGGCTGCCAACCAGCTAGGATATCCTCAGGAGGTGTACCAACAGATTAATGATATCTGCTATAGGGCATGGAAGTCTTTGAATAATAAAGGAGAAGTCAAAGGCCACCTAACAAAGATTATTCAGGGCCCAAATGAACCCTTCTCTGATTTTGTGGCCAGAATGCTTGATATGGCTGGAAAGATTGTTGGGGATGTGGATCAGGTGATGCCGTTGGTACAGCAGATTGTTTTTGAACAGAGTACTAAGGAATGTCAGGGGGCCATTACTCCTGTTAAAGAGAAGGGAATTGAGGCCTGGCTGAAAGCCTGCCGAGAGGTTGGAGGGCCCCTTACCAATGCAGGCCTAGCGGCTGCTGTTTTATCTGCTACTCAGGCCGCAAAGACAAGAAAAGGAGGAGGATGTTTCAAATGTGGACCAACAAGGGCATTTTAGGAGACAATGCCCGTTACTGAAAGGGCTGTCTTCTCCGGCTCAGACTCCTAATGTGAGACAACCTGGCCTTTGCCCAAGATGTAAGAACGGAAAGCATTGGGCCAGTGAATGCCGGTCCTTTAAGGACATCAATGGGCAGCCCATTATACAGCTCGGTGGCCAGGAGTCAAAAAACGGGTTGAGGGGCCCCTGTCCCCAGGGCCCGAAAATTTATGGGGCACTGCAGCAGACTATCATTCCCAACCCGACTGTATCCGCCGAGCAACCTCAGGCTCAGCAGGGTTGGACCTCCGTGCCTCTACCGGACTGGTGTTAACCCAGGAGATGGGAATTCAGGTGGTTGAATCTGACATGTATGGCCCGTTAGAAAAAGGAACAGTGGGGATTGTCTTAGGACGATCCTCATCCACTATGAAAGGCTTGATTGTCTTTCCAGGAGTCATTGATTCCGATTATACTGGAGTGATTAAGATCCTGTGTCATTCTTCCTGTGGCGTGATTTCTATTGCGCCAGGAGACAGGATTGCCCAACTGCTTATACTACCATCTAAGCATGAGACCTTTCCTGCACATCTTAAGGAAAGGAATGACAGGGGGTTGGGCTCCACTGGAGTGGACCTTGCCTGTCTATCTATGGAACTAGATCAGAGGCCCATGCTGGATTTAATGATAGAGGGAAAGATATTCTCCAGATTGGTGGATACTGGGGCAGACCGGAGTATCATCCAGCTGCAAGCCTGGCCTAAGCGCTGGCCATTGCAACAGTCATCTCAATCCTTACAAGGACTGGGCTACACACGCACCCCATACATGAGTGCCAAAGAGCTGGTCTGGAAAATGGAGGACCAACAAGGCACGGTTCAACCCTTCGTGGTTGAAGTCCCCATTAATTTGTGGGGCCGTGACATTCAACATCAATTGAAACTTAAGCTAACTAATGATTATTCAGAGGCTAGTAAAAGTATGATAAAAAGACAAGGTTTTGTTCCGTCTAAGGGCCTAGGAAAAAATCTTCAGGGTTGTCACAGGCCTATAGAGTCTATGAAAAAACAGGATAGAAGGGGCCTGGGTTTTTCCTAGGGGCCACTGAAGAATTGGCTTCCAATAACAATCTTGTGCCCATACCCTGGGAGTCCAATAAGCCGGTATGGGTTCCCCAATGGCCCCTTTCTCGAGAAAAATTGGAAGCTGCAAATAACCTGGTTTTAGAACAATTAAGGCTCGGGCATGTGGAACCTTCTGTTTCACCATGGAACACCCCTATCTTTGTTATTAAAAAGAGCTCAGGAAAATGGAGATTATTACATGACTTGCGTGCAGTTAATGCTCAGATGCAGGTTATGGGTGCAGTCCAGAGGGGACTACCCTTACTCTCTGCCTTGCCATGTAGCTGGCCGGTCATGGCCTTGGACATCAAGGATTGCTTTTTTTCCATTCCTTTGCATCCAGATGATAGGGAGCGATTCGCATTCACTTTGCCATCGGTTAACCATGAGCAACCCGATACTCGTTATCAATGGAAAATGCTCCCACAAGGGATGGCCAATAGCACGACAATATGCCAGATGTATGTAGCTCAGGCCCTCCTACCCATTAGACAACAATTCCCAAAAATAAGAATAATTCATTACATGGATGACGTCCTGTTGACTGCCTCTTCACAGAAAATGCTCCTGGCCGCATTCCAGGAAACGGCCTCGGCCCTATGCCGTTGGGGCCTGGTCTTGGCACCAGATAAGATCCAACAGACTACTGCTATAAAATTTCTGGGGGCAATTATATCCCCTTTGACGGTGACCCCTCAAAAGATTTCCATTCGCACCCATCATTTGAGGACACTTAATGATTTTCAACAATTATTGGGGATATTAATTGGATTAGGGGGTATTTAAACATTCCCCGGGCAAAGTTGTTGCCCTTGTTTTCTATTTTGGAAGGTGATCCAAATGTTAATTCGAACAGAACTTTGACCCCCTTGGCTGAAAAGGCTTTAAAACAGGTGGAGAAAGCAATGACTAAGGCACAATCGTGCCGAGTCCATCCTGCTTTGCCCATATTCTTATGCATCTTAAAAACTGCACATTACCCTACTGGGGTGCTATGGCAAGATGGCCCCTTGTGGTGGATCCATGGTAATTCTTCAGGTACCAAAGCTATTCAATATTATCCCGAGTTGGTCGCTTCTCAAGCGGTATTGGGGATAAAACATTGCTTAATATCTTTTGCAACCATGCCAGATAAATTGATTATTCCCTATACCAAGGGACAGGTGGAGACATTGGCAGCTACAGTAAATGAATGGGCTGTTTTGGTTTGCACTTTTCCTAACCTTATTGATAATCATTATCCAAGACATCCCCTATTAAATTTTGTGGAAAGGAACTTAGTGTATTTTCCTAAGGTTACCTTTAAAAAGCCCATTAATATGGCCTTGACTGCTTTTACTGATGGCTCCAAAACTGGCAGAGGTGCCATAGTAATTCAAGGTAGGGAACCCATTTTGCTTGATTTTCGACCTGATTCCCCACAAGTCACGGAATGTATGACCGTGCTGGAAGTTTTTAAAAGATTTTCAGAACCCTTCAATTTATTTTCAGATTCTAAATATGTGGTGAATGCTGTTGCCTCATTGGAGGCCTTTGTTAGAAATTCAAGTACAGTTTCCAATATTTTGTGTCAAATTCAAGCATACATTTTACAAAGGGATAATCCCTTTTTCATTGGACATATTCGGGCTCATACTTTGCTTCCAGGACCCATGTCTGAGGCCAATGATTTGGCTGACTGCCTTACCCGGTCCATGGCTTTGGTCGTCTCGGACCCTGTAGAATTAGCACAAGATTTTCATAAGCTTTGACATGTGCTTGCCAATACCCTTAGAAAAAAAATTTCATATTTCCAGACAGATAGCCAGAGATATAGTTAAAGCCTGTTCTTCATGTGTGACCTTTTTATACCCCCCTAATGTTGGGGTCAACCCTAGAGGGCTGCAACCTAACGCATTGTGGCAAATGGATGTTACCCATCTGCCTGATTTTGGCAAATTAAAATATTTACATGTATCAGTGGATACCTTTTCTGGCATTTTTCATGCCACGCCCCTAGCGGGAGAAAAGGTGACTCATGTAAAAACACATTGCCCTGAGGCATGGGCTGCCTGGGGAAAACCCCTACGCCTGAAGACAGACAATGGCCCGGCATATACCTCCCATGGATTTCGTGCCTTTTGTGCACAGCTCCAAGTGACCCACATTATGGGTCTTCCATACAATCCACAAGGACAAGGTATTGTGGAGAGAGCCAACAGAAATATTAAAGAAATTCTACAAAAACAAAAAGGGGGAATAGCTGAATCCACTTCCCCCAGGGAAAGAATCTCCCTTGCTCTCTTCACACTTAACTTTTTAAACCTGAATGAGTCAGGTACTACAGCAGCTGAAAAGCATGCAGCAGGCCCTATGGAACAAAAGGATTATGTGATGTGGAAAGATGTATTGGATAACAAATGGTATGGACCAGATCTTGCGGTGGCAAGATCCAGGGGAGCTGTATGTGTTTTTCCACAGGGCCAAGAGGCTCCGCTTTGTGTTCGGAGCCGGCTGACAAGCATGATCAAGGAAGCTCCTAAGGATGAGGCTGAGTCTCTGGAGGAAGTTCCAGCTGACATCCCTGATGACGTGGATCCAGGGGAAGGCGGAGCACAGAAGGGGAATCCTGTCAGCCCTCCCAAAGGCGATGCCTGTTCGGCTTGATGCCACAGTTCTCCCCAGATTTTTACCACCAATAGAAACCTTGATTTACCAGCTGGACTGTGACCGAAAAAGCATGGGATAAAACCGGACTCTCTGAACATGGCGAACAATGAGGGCTGATGAGACGCCAAGGACAATGGCACTGGGTTTTGATCCTACTTAATGTGCTGGCTTTGTGGAAGCCTAGCCAGTTTGGATGTTCACCTTCCTAGATATGGACGGAGGGGGGAGGACCTAGGACTTACCACAGGGCAGGGAACCCGGACTGCTCTGTGGACTGGAGAGGGAGGGGGAGAGCAGTGGGGGGAGGGGGAGAAGGGTGGGAGGAGGGGGAGAAGGGTGGGAGGAGGGGGAGGGAAATGGGAGGCTGGGAGGAGGTGGAAACTTGTTTTTTGTTTATGTTTTTTTTTCTTCTTTTCTTAATAAAAAAAATGTCTTATTTTAAAAAAAAAAGAAACCTTGATTTACCATTTTTAATGTATAAGTCTAAAGTGGCCCTTTTAGGAGAAGCACGTAACATTACAGAGAAAGGGTCCCTGTGCTTTCCGTTGCGTGGGCATGTTTTTGGCAAGCTACCTGGGTGGCTGTGTGTTGTGCCTGTGGTTGGTTTGCTGCCTTCGAGCCCAGACCAATAGGGATAAGGCTATATTGGGATAAGGTTGTAATCTCTCAGGCATTAGCTACCCTGGAGTGTGGCTCCTTCCCCCAGATATGGTTGATAGCACTAAGAGACGCTTAGGGCTTCCATCCCGCACAGCCTTTGCACCCCATGGGATCTGTTGATCCATTGCACTTGGGTAGGTGTGCGGATGTAGGTTCCTCCTGCACAGCCTTTGCACCCCATGGGATCTGTCAATCCATTGCACTTGGGAAGGTGTGTCCATGGAAAATATCTTCCATCCTCGATCGACCAACACATCATGAGGTGGGGGTCAGATTGGATGACGTTAGTCCTGCGCTCATTGCTTACAAACAATAAGGGGGAACTGTAGTGAGCCGGACAGGATCGCCATCCTGTCTTGTTGGTTATAAACAACTCCATATTTGGCTATGGCTTTGAGAGCTGCGCGTCCCCGCTTTGGCATGCGCGGTGGATGAGGATCCTTGAGCCTATCCCGATGCGGTTTGGTGTCAGCTGTCGGTGGCAGCCAATCACAGGGCGACCCGTGTGCCAATTCCCTATTTAAGCGGCTGCCTAAGTGCCCCCCCCCCGCCCCCCCCCCTCCCTTGGTCCCTTCGCTTCCTGCTGCCTCTCCCCTTCACTCCCCGCCCCTCCGCTCCCTGTCCCTCGTTTTCCCGCCCTCTTGTTCCCTGCTCCCCATCAATCAAGGGCACTGCAGTAAAGCGTGATCTGAGTGAATCCTGGTGTGGTGGTCATTCTTCGTCGCCGGCCGAGAAGTCCACCACAGCAGATGAGCTTCCAAGGATAGGAAAACCTGCCATAGCCCCTCACTTTCACACTGTGTGACTGATGATGACGAGTGGAGGAGATCAGGCAGGACCCAGGGGTGAGTGCTCTAAGCAGTTTACCAGCTGTTCAAGTGCCCCTCTGAGGTACCCAATACCAAATGTGACCAGACAGAAGATGAGAAAATCATTTATCATAGAGTCCTTATCTGTGAACTCGACACCAGTTGGCATGTACAGTGACCGTTTGGATGGCAGGTGTTGGGTGGGGATGTTACTCCAGTATAAACCTGTCATCACTGACCCCTTGACCTGCCTGTACTTTCTCTTGCTGGGGCCCCACCTTTTTGTTGGACTTGTTCCCTATGCCACATGCATTTCTCTCAGGATCTTGTTACTGTCTCTTAAAGCCAAAAGAACGGGTTTAGTCAGGCAGTCTACTGCTTTTGCTGTCCACTCTGAGTGGGATGGGCTTCTATCAGTCTGCTTTCTCCTGAGTTCCCACCCCATCCTCCAGGTGGTCATCTGATAGAGCCCCAGGTTGGAGTCATAGGCAGCACTAATATCTGGAGTTTTCATTCTGGCCCTCAGTAGGCTCTGCAGACCTGTGAGTCTGACAGAGCTCAGCTCTCCCCTCTTCCTGTGGAGTTTGCTCCAGACTCACGGTACAGGTAACATAGAAGAAGGTCTTACCCCAGGACAGGATCCTTGGGGCTTCCACTAGCTAAAGCCTTCTCTGCTGCTTGAGGCTTTCAGGTCACAGGATGACACCATAGCATGTCTGAAGGGAACTGACATTCCTGAATACCTGGGCATCTTCAGCTGGCCTGTCATTCACCGTTTATCTGGAGAACAACCTGCATCTGACCCCTGGAACATCCCAGGACCTTGTCGGGAAGCAAATATTCTATATGAAGTGCTGCCTGGCCCCTCAGAGAGGAACAGAGGGCAGCCAGAGAAAACTGTGCTATCCTTATAAGTGTGATCCTCACATTGCCCTAACAGTGGGGTTATGTCTTATCTGCACTTTACAGTTGGGGGTCTGAGAGGTAGAGCAGTAGGTAGGTATTGCTAAAGGACAAAGATTATTCAGCTCAGCTGGAGATGGCACATGACTTCATTCAAACGAGGCTCAGCTCTCTCATGTTCTCCCTTCATGGCCTAGAGAAAGAGAATTGCTCCAAACACAGCACAGGCAAGTGAGAAATAAGAGAATCTCAACTCAAAAGGACTCTTGCCTAACAAACTGATGTGGTTGAGGAAGAAGAGCCCATCAGTGATGGAGAGCTGTGAGGGCCATCTGTGAAGGGACTGAGACAGGTCACTCATAACACAAGGAAATGTACAAACAAACGTGGCAGAGCAGTGGTCCTCCCTGAGGAGAGTGCTCTGGGGAGCCCAAGGTATGTGAGAGGAGAGTGATTTGCTGGTCTCCTGGAGAACAGGCAGTGAGTTTCTTCAAGGACTGTTCCCAGGTGGAAAGCTGACAGGAGAATGGTCATCCTGTCCCCAAGAAGTGTTTGTAACAGGGACATGCAGTAGAATTTTGGTTCTGTTCTGAGATGAGGGGAGAATAGAAACCTCTCATTTGGGCTTGTGGGATGAATCTAAAGACAAATGTGTGTGAGATACACTTCAAAGAGTGGGAATCCCTGATATTACCCCAAGTATTTTGAGCACTCTTATTGACCCTAGAAGGGTATCTATGCAGCAGGGTCTGCCAGTTTCCCCACAGTGACCACAGGCCAGCACATATCTGAATAACTGTCACCATGGAGATTTTGCTGAGGCCTTGCCCTGGGGCAGGAAGTTGGCACAGAGATGAGTAGTTTCCATTCAGTGGGACCACATTCTGTTCTCTGTTTGTGAGTGACATTGATGAAGGGTTGAGTTTTCCTCCTGGAGGGATATAGCCAGCCCACTGTGACTCCAACCTGTTCTGCAGGCTCTAGGCTGGTGTCCTCTGAGGAAGGAACAGCTGAGGTAATGTTGCCCCAGACTGTGCTGCAACTGTGACCTTTTGGCTTCTGCACTTTCTTTGCCAGACACCATTTTTTATCATCAACTTATTAAGCATTTATGGTCCAATATTAACAGTACAAACAGAAGCTTTGGTTATCTGAGCCGATAAGAGAAGTGTGATACATACAGTCTTTGACTATGACTATGAAGCATAGGAGATGTGGGCTGGGAGTGGGGTGTTGCAGGACTCCTTCAGGGTGAGAAGGCTCGATTCCTTCCACTCTAAAACGAAGCTGCTCTGGCCAATGTTGAGATCAATTCAGTCATGTTGGCTCTTGGAGTTGAGTTTTTAATTTTTTTTATTTACTTTGACTGAAAAAAGCAGTGGCAATAATGAAAGGCAAAAGCAAACTAGTTGAGTTTTAAGAAGGTAAGATGTTCCTGCCCAGAAGAGGACTTAGTCAACAGACTAAAGAGATGCTCTATGCGATATGAGAAAAACTTTACAAAGCACATATCTCTGATGGAATTGGTGCTCCCAACACGTAAAACACTAGACTACCTCAGTGCAAAGGAGAACATTTCCCATTAGAAACAGACACATGTCCTGAGAATCTTGTCACAAAGGCACACAGACATGTGGTACAAATTACAGGATCACCAAGGTCCCCAGTGTGAATGGAAAGACCAGACACATTACTGTGAGAAATCAGCTCAGGCCCCCAAGTGTGATTATCATGAAGAGGAGACACAGCAGGTGTCACCAAGAGCATTCCAGAGAACTCATGCTCACTGTTGGTGGGAAAGCACTTCAGACAGTATGAAAATAATGGGGGGCCTCGAACACTTAAAAATAAAAGGGTAGGTTGGGGCTACTCCAGTCTACACTCGCTTCTCTCCTCTGTCCCACTACTATAGAGAAATGACGGGCACCCTACGAATATAGTTTGCTTGTGATTTTATTTCATGTTCCCAAAGAAGGTTTTTCCTAAGTGATCAGGAACTTCAAGTGGTTCATCTATTATGCTAGACACACAATAAATAAGAGGCTGAAACTTTGTCTCTACTACTGCCATTCAGGAGCCAGAGGAAAACCTGACTACTGGTGCATAGTGTTGTCAACCACATGTTCCAAGACTTTTGCTTCTCTCCAAAGTCTGTAAGAATAAACTCTTAGCCGGGCGATGGTGGCGCACGCCTTTAATCCCAGCACTCGGGAGGCAGAGGTAGGCGGATCTCTGTGAGTTCGAGACCAGCCTGGTCTACAGAGCTAGTTCCAGGACAGGCTCCAAAGCCACAGAGAAACCCTGTCTTGTAAAAAAAAAAAAAAAAAAAAAGAATAAACTCTTGCTTTGCCTACTTCATCCTGTCTGTCCATGTGTTAGTGTCTTCCCTAACAAACCTCCAATTCAAAAGTAGATGCCAAGGCCCCTCCTGAACCCCCAGGGCTCTAAAACTTACAAGAAGTTCTGAGAAGATCCTGCTGATGAGAACAGTGTTGTGAGTTATGGCACAGGTGACCCTGGTACGTCCAATGGTGACTGGGTGGGGACCGCAGCAGGCAAGGGACAGACAGATACACCATGCAGAGAAAGTTTGGGTATAGAGTTTATTTAGTGAGGGTTGGGAGAGTATAAGGGTATGGAGAATGGGAAAAAGAGACAGAAAGAGAGAGAGAAAGAGAGAAATAGATGGACAGAGAGAGGGAAGAGGAGAGAGAAAAAGGGAAGGGGAGAGAGAAAGAAAGCTGCCTCTTCAGAAGAACAGTGGGGAGAGAGGGAGAAAGAGAGAGAGAGAGAGAGAGAGAGAGAGAGAGAGAGAGAGAGAGAGAAAGTGGCCAGAGGAGGTGGTTTGCCTCAGTGGGCAGAAAGAGATTGAGAATGGGCAAAGCTTCTCTCTTAAAGGGACAGGGTATCTAGGTGAAAGGGCAGGACCAGGGAGTTTAGGATAGAGGACTGCCAAAATTAATAGTGCCCATCCTTGGCAAAAAGTTGTAAATATCTTTGGCCCTATCAGCAGCTTCATCCCTGTCAGAGACCAGAGATCCCAGAAGAGTTTAACTAAAATATCTTTGATTCTGCCCCATGCAGAGACCAGGAATGCTAGTAAGTGTGGGAATAATGTCTGTTTTTTTCATTTTCTTCCTCTATAAGAATACCCTCTCCTAGGATCAACACATAAAGACACAAGTGATATGCAGATTTATATAGAGTGGGAATGGGGCTGACTGTTCATGCCCTCCCTGTCTCCATCCAGTAAAGTATTACTAACTCCAATGGCACTCATGCCTCAGGGACCTGCTCCAGCTGTACCAGAGTATTGCCTTCACTTAAAACTCCTATCTGTGAATCTATAATAAAACTGATTCCTTTGCTATCTATCAATTCATTCTTTGAATTTATGCAAATATTAAACCTGGAAGTCACTGACACCTTGTAGTTTTGTGTAGCTGTGAGCTTCCTGTATCCCACTTTCTTGCATTCTACCTTAGATGAGAGAAAAGACCTCGATTAAACTCAGAGACCCCTCCTCATGTTTATTTCAACTTTAGTCTCACAGGCCACGAAATCTGTCAGTCTCAGAGTCCTGCACAGGAGTAAAGAAATGCTGGTGCGTTCCTAAGGACTCAGCTAGGGCTCAGGAGGACACTGAGAAGGATAGTTGAGAAGAAGAGTTATTAATGCCATGGACAGACAGACGATAGCATGATGGGGGTTCTGAAGAGTTCAGGTCCTTGTGGTGGAGAAAGACAGCATGGGTATGTTTCTGAAAGGAGCAATCAGAGGACCATTTGGCAGAAGTCGGAGATTATTTTTATTGCTTCCTAAGGAGGGAGTGTTTTCATGGTAGGAACCTGCAGCCAGGATGTCTAATTTCCATGTAAGAGGCAGATCAAGGGATGGAGAACAGGAAGTGTGGCCCACAATAACTCTTTGATGTAAGTTTATTTCCCCCAGGTGAGAAACCTTGCACATGGAAGTCAGTTAGATAAAGACTCGGGTACTCAGCAGGTGTCTGCCCCTGTCTGTGAGAAAGGAAGGAGTGTTGCAAACCTGGGCCCAGCAGAAGTCTAGTCTATCCCAGCATTTTGTTCTTAAAGTTTCGAGTGTACACTCTTCAAAAGGGAAGTAAATCGTGTTGTTTACAACAATATGGATGGATGCAGAGAACATCATGTTAGTGGAAATTAACCTAGCATTTCTTCATGACCTCACTCACAAGTGCCTTTTGTAATAGGTGTGTAGAAGCCAAGAGTATGAGGGTTGTTGCCAGGCTGGAAACTAAGAGACTGGTTCATCACATACCTCAGCTGACAAGGTCAGAAGGTTCAGGGTATTTAGATGAAGTATTTCTGTTTATTTGTAGTTTGCTTCGTAGGTAAACATTTCCATAAAGATTTTAAATGTTCTCACTGTATAAATGAGGACATGACCAATATCTCTCTCTCTCTCTCTCTCTCTCTCTCTCTCTCTCTCTTTCTCTCTCATATATATAAGGAAAATAAAAACCAAAATCATCTGAAAAACCAGTAGACTAAACATGGCCATCATACTTAACTGGGTTGTGAAGGTGGAGGGTGTCAAGGGAGGAGGACCAAGACAGGTAGACATAAATAGGTGGACAAGAGATCACATGGCTTAGTTTTCAGAGTCTTTAGGAATGAGAAGGGTTGGGAGTGAGGGGGTATGGAAGCCCATGAGCTGGAAAAGTTTAGAGTGGTGTGGGGTGAAAAGAGCTGAGAAGAGCCTCAGGAGTTTGTGATATTGGAGAACCTGAAGGCCAGCATACATGTGGTATATTAATAGGCACCACCGATAGCCATTTATCTAGGGTTTCTTTTGGTCCTGTCACTCCCTGCAAGAAGAGTACTTGAGGCAATGCATCAGGAGAATTTAACCATTAGGTAACATATCCATGTAGTAAACCACTATTACTATATATTGTAAATACATAATTTTTATGGTTACCTGTCAGATCCAACTTCTTAAACTAGGAAAACATGAACCATAAAATGTATTTTAAGATGAAAGAAAAGAGAAATTTAAAAAATTATGTTTGACCAAATATTAATAATATACGTGAAAATTGCAAGGAGAAATATGAAATCTATGACTATCTATTTAAAGCAAGCTTTATTTTGGAGATGACCTGGGACTGGCCATCTGGCTGTCTCACCCTAAATCAGGATTTTAAAGAGTGACCCTTATTGACCTTTTGAGGTCCCTTTTGAGGAGACTCTAGATGGCCCAGGCATGGCAAACATGGCTCTGGCAGGCTTTGTCCTTCTGCAGAGTCTAAGAATAAGAACATAGAAAAGTAGATTCCAGAAATAAGAATGTATGAATAAAGAAATAAAAAGTTCTAAGCCTGGCAGAATAAGAGCAGGCTGTCAGCAGCTTTCTCAGCATCTTAGGGATTAACTATTAGCAAGTGTTACTTTGCTTTACAACTGACTGCTCTGTTTACAAGACCAAAGCATCCCTCTGCAAACTGAGGGTCAGCCCTAAGATAACACCCTGGCCATCCCAGATCAACAATAGATATGAGCTGAGTTAACCTTTAGAGGGTAGGATGTATGTGACTTTTCAGTTATGTATTGTCCCTACTATGTGAATCTGGCAGCATTTGGGGGAGTACAGAGCTTCAGTAAACACCATCAGGTAGTACCAGGAAAAAACAAAGACCTAAAATACAAACACTAGTTTAACTAAAAAGCTCTGTTAATGGAAACTGTAAAAGAGTCAATTTGTATCTGAATTCTACCTTGAGATTGTAAATTTTTTTTTGGTTATTGTCTAATGTTTGTTGCTTCTTGCTATAAAAGGGGAAGCCCAGAAACCATTCTTTCCCACAGCCTTACAAGTCTATTTCTGGCTGTGGTCTCAGCTAGCTGATAAGCTTTTTGTGCCCAATGGAGTTTTTTTTTTAAGTTTTTATTTTTTTCTGGAATAAAGTTTGCTTCTTATTTAGTAGACTTTGGGGGGGTCTGTCCACATCTTTGTGCACTCCCCTGGACCCAACACTTCTCCCCCATTTCATTTGCCTTGCTAAAAACTGTTAATTGCATTCCTAAAGCTAGCCTCCAAGGTCTACTTCTTTATTTGGTCAATTCTATCTCCAGAGGCTGTCTACCATGCCTAACCAAACTAAAATACCACATCCTAAGACAGGGTCTCCACTTTTCTCTTTATAAACTGCCATTTGCCTATGGGTCACATCTGTCTCCCCTCTAACCACAGGGAGTCCTTTGTCACTTCAGAACAAATACCCTTTCCTTCTCTCCCTTGTTCCCTTTCCCTTCTCCCTCATCCTATATCTCCCACTCCTGCCCCTGGTCTCTCCAGAGCAATAAATCTCCTTTGTGCTGAGAACATCATTTTGGAGAGTCCTGAGCAGATACCAGTCCATTCACCTTTTATTGGGGAGAAATAAAGAGTTATTGATGTAAGTGTATTTACAGCGGTAAAAGGACCGGCTGATAAGGATTGTTAACTAAATGAAATAAAAAGAGAATATAGAGAATCGAAATGAAACTGAAAGACAAAGATAAGGACAATTATCAAATAAATGGAGTCATGACCTCCTAAAACAAAGGCATGGTTGTTATTTCCTGGAACAGGGAATACAGAATTTAACTAAAGTGGGGGCATAAATCAATCTTTGAGAAGTAGATGTTTAATCATAAACAGAAATCAACTTGGTTTCTCTTTACTATACGATGGCTTTTAAGCTTAAGATAGATGCAGGCTGGTTCTTCACTTTGGTTGAGATGTGGCATTTCTACAAGAAGCAGTGACATTTTTTTTATTTTTTATTTAAAAGATTTCACATGTGATTCCCTTACTGAGTATTGAGGTCACTGAAGTTCAAGATTTCTCTTTATTTTTCCCCCTTAAGACAGATGATGAACCAGCCTGACTCCATCTTGGGCTTAAAAGCCATCTATAGTAAAGACAAACTAGGTTCTTTCTAGTTTATGATTAAACCTCTGTGTTATTCCCCAATTTTAGATTAAAGAACACTTAGAGGAGTAGTTTTACAAACATAAAAACACCTTTATCACAGTAAAATATCTTTATCATGAGGAGCCAGGCTTACTCACTCCCAACTAGAATAGAAGAAGGTGGCCTAAATATTGAGATACACAGAGAATATATAGGGAATAGAGAGGGATTGAATTCAACCAATGGTCAACCAATCAGAACAGACAAAATGGTGACAAAAATAACAAAAGCAGAATTGTACATTTACTCAAGAGTTTAGCTAGGGGCCGCCCAATTAGAACAGCATTTAATCTTAAGATTGGGGCTCATTTGGTGTCCTGAGTTAGTCATCAGTGTGACAGGTTTTAATACCTCATGCTTTAACATCTCTGTTGTTATAACCCCACTGTGACAGACTTTATATTTCCTTGTTTTACAGCCCCTAAGGCAAATGTTTTGTCTCCTGCTTTACTTAGGAAAATTCATTTCCTCCCTTAGCAAACAAGGGTATCAAGCCAGATCCAGGTGAAGGATTTAAATCTTTTGCTCTGTTTCTCAAGGATTGGGCTAGTGGGCTAGTGCCCCACCTAAAACCTTCACTAAAAACGGATGTGTCCTCTGTCACCTTGTTATGATTACATTAAGACCACATTGCAATCATGTCTTTGTTTCAAAAAGTTTCAATAATCATCTTAGAAGGTTGTTTTAAAAGGTTCTAACAACTGTCGTGTTATGATTAAATTGGTTTAATCACATTGTTATTTTCCACTTCCCTATCCCAGCCTCTTTTGTCCAACAAATCCCACGTTTGGAAATCCCCTACCCCCAAATTATAAAAATCTTGACTTCCTCATACCTAAGGTTGACCTCTTGAATCCTGCCTTAGGAAAAGGCAGCCTGTGTACAGGAATAAAAAAGCTTGCTTTAAATTAATTGTTTGCTTTAGTTAATTTGGCCATGATGATATGGGTCAGTGGCTTTTCTCCTCCCATCCTTGGGATTAAGATTAAAGGGTTTTCCTACATAACCTGTCTGTTCTAGAACTCACTGTATAGACCAGGTCAGCCTTACACTCACAGAAACCCACCTACCTCTGCCTTCCAAGTGCTGGGATTAAAGGCATGCACCACTATACCTGGTTCTCTTTAAGATCTCTAAAGACAGCCTTTTCTCAAAGAACCGATGTTTAATCCAGTTGAGCTTTCAGTCCAGAAATCTTTGGCATCCAATTTCTTCCAATAATTTCCCTCAGATATCATGAGTTCTGGTAGTTTCCCCCAAAAGACTGCATTTCTCAGCCTCTCTTGCAGATCACAGAGGTCATTTCTACCCCTATAAGAGACTGAATTCTACCTTCCCCTCTTGACATTTTGACCAGTTCACAAGTGTGGGTGACCAAATTCTCCCAACATGAATAACCGTGATTCCACCTAAGGTAGGACAAGCCTCTCTTTCTCCCTCCTTTCTGTCTCTCTCTACAGAAGCATTTCATAATCTACCAAGTTCAGCTCGTATTCATTCCTGTCACATGCAGCATCCTCTGGATCTGTGTGTAGGAAATCCCAGAGCTACACTGAAACAAGCATCCATTCACAGTAAGACATCTTTTCAACTCTGCCCTCGAGGTCAGGACAAGCCTCACTATTGGCATCAACATCCCTTTGAGCTCTTGTGTGAAACTTATTTCTTCTTGTATGTGTCAAAACTCACACTGAACAGTGAGTTGTGGTTGCCCTTGTCCACCACTTAATCAAACACACACACACACACACATACACACACAAACACACACACATTAGCCCTCATGTCAGGACACTGAAGATTAACTTGGGGTTAGGAGAGAGCTCTGGATCTCTTTCTACCTCTTTCCAATAGAGCCACATTGAATAAGTCTCCTTATTCTGATTTTCACTATCAATATGACTCTTTTAATTATATTATTGAGGCTGAAACTGGCTTGTTAAGGCAGTCAAAATCCAGGAGAAAGGTTACTTCTGTTAGAGTAATAATGAAATGAAAACTCCTTCTGCTCAAGGGAACAGAATCTGTCTGTGGTAGAGACTAAACATGGCTGTTCAATGGGTCAAATGCCTGGCCAAAGAACTACCCCAGGAAGAAGGGACAACCCCAGAAAGGAGGGACCACCCCTAGGAAGAAGGGACCACCCCAGGAAGAAGGGACCACCCCAGGAAGGAGAGAAAGGAGAGATCACTTCCAGGAATACAGAGCCACCCAATGCTATGTAGGCTAAGAAGATGGCTGGAATTATTATTCCTGTAATGAGATTCTGTATTTTTTCCTTCCCACCCTCCTCCTAGCATAGGATTTACAAGCTGCTTTCAGCTTCAGAAGATTCCTTGTGCCCATCAACCTTTTAGAGGCAGTAAGGTCCGACTTTTCCTTTTCTCTATATCTTTCTTTCAGATGTCGACCAGAACTAAACATTCCTATATCTTATATTTTTTGCTTCCGTACTCTTTCTCTAAAGGGGCTGCCATGGCCTGCTGCCATGTACTGAACTTCCATGGTCACTAAGCACAGCTCCTTTTCCTCCTCTGGGTAACTGCTGATATTCACAGCTCTCCTGCCCTCTATGGGTTTTCTTTTAAATCCTAATAAAAACCCTCTCTAGTTTCCATTTGAGAATTTTTTGATTAATGAGATTAAGAGCCCAGGAGGGATCCTGATTTCTGGTAACACTTCTAATTTGTAACACAAGGCTGGAAGACCAAAATTTTGTTACTTCTGAGTATTGAGTAACATTAAATTTTACTTGACTGAATCTGTTTCAAAGAACTGGTGATTGGCTTACATCTTACACACACGCACACACACACACACACACACACGCACACATACATATATACACATACCCACCATTCATATTTCTTTGAAATTAGAAAGAAACAAGTTATTAGGCACTCTAATTTAGTCATTCTATGTCTATTAAACCAATTTATTTAATTGTTCTTCTTGTATTAACTAGTTAGACCAACTATTTATAGATCTGGCATCCTCTAAGAGGTTGCCCCGACATTTGCTGTCAAGCCTGACAACCAAAGTTTGATTCCCGGGACTCATGTGGTAAAAGGAGAATAGATTCCTGCGAGTTGTCTTCTGATCCCCACATAGCACTTGGACACAAACACACACACACACACACACACACACACACACACACGTATGTGCATAATGCATGCACACGTGAACACACACACAAATAAAAATAAATCTTAAAAAAATAACTGCTTCTCTTGTGTATTCTCATTAAGATTTCTGGCAAGACCATGCAATCATCTCTTGAGCAGAAACTTCCTTTTTCCTAATAATCCTCAGGAGACTGAGTTTGTTC
This sequence comes from Microtus oregoni, assembly GCF_018167655.1. Classification (NCBI taxonomy): domain Eukaryota; kingdom Metazoa; phylum Chordata; class Mammalia; order Rodentia; family Cricetidae; genus Microtus; species Microtus oregoni. The sequence continues at coordinate 39,637,917 of NW_024543074.1, forward strand.
TGGGCCTCCCATCACCACTCTCCTCAGTGTCTATTCTGCTCCTTGTTCTCCCTTATACACAGATGTAACTGTTAAACTAATGGAGAATTCATACCCACATTTCATCACTAGCTAATCCATGATTACTTTGGACATGGTACACTACTTGGTCAAAACAAATGTGAGAATGAGCTAATTATTACAGAATTAAGTGCACGGTTCCAGGAGCTTCTCAAGTGTATTAACAGTTAGTATAAGAATTTGAATTGATTCATGGCCTGGAAACTTGACTCAGTGGTTAAGAGTTCTGGCTGCTCTCGCAGAGGACCCAGGTTCAATCTCCAGCACCCACACAGGGTCTCACAATCACCTATAACTCTAGGCCCAGGAGATCTGATGGCTTCTACTTCCCCCTACAGGCAGCAGGCCTGCATGTGGTGCACTGACATACATGCAGGTGGAATACCCATACACATTAAATAAATATAAGTTAAATAAATAACATTAGTATTATCTATGATTTGTTATTTACCAAGGTTAGGTAACTCACAGACAAAAGGAACCACTGGGAAGCAGAAGACTCTGTACTCTTAGCAGCAGGAAATGTCTAACTCTGTTGGTACTCTCCATTGCCCAGGTACCACCCACCCAGTAAGGCTGGTGACTGACTTGCTCCTGGGACTAGGAACAGAGACACCCTATATGTTTTCTGGAGAGAAATGGGAGTGTGAAGACAGATAGATACATTACAGTCATTTCAAAAACTAGGCCCATGTGGCAGGATACAAGATCAACTCCAAAAAGTCAGTTGCCCTCCTATACACAAAGAACAAAGAAGCAGAGAGGGAAATCAGAGAAACTTCACCTTTCATGATAGCCAAAAATAGCATAAAGTATCTTGGGGTAACTCTCATCAAGGAAGTAAAAGATCTATTTGACAAGAACTTTAAATCTTTGAAGAAAGAAATTGAAGAGGCTACTAGAAAATGGAAGGATCTCCCATGCTCTTGGGTTGGGAGGCGCAACAGAGTAAAAATGGCAATTCTACCAAAAGCAATCTATATATTCATTGCAATCCCCATGAAAATCACAGACCTTGAGAGAACAATAATCAACTTTATATGGAAAAACAAAAAACCCAGGATAGCCAAAACAATCCTATACATGTACTTCTGGAGACAATACCATCCCCTGACAGCAAACTCTATTACAGAGGTACAGTAATGAAAACAGCTTGGTATTGGCAAAAAACAGAGATGTTGACCAATGGAATTGAATCGAAGACCCAGATATTAATCCACAAACCTATGAACACCTGATTTTTGACAAAGGAGCTAAAATTATACAATGGAAGAGAGAAAGCATCTTTAACAAATGTGTTGGCATAACTGGATGTCAACCTGTAGAAGAATGAAAATAGATCCATATCTACCACCATGCACAAAACTCAAGTCCAAATGGATTAAAGACCTCAATATAAATCTGACCACACTGAACCTGATAGAAGAGAAAGTGGGAAGTAGTCTACAACACATGGGTACAGGAGACCAATTAAAATTAATTAACCCAATTAAAAAATGGGGTACTGAACTGAACAGAGAAGAGTCTAGGACCGCAAACGTAATTACAGCTGTGTTCCCCAAACAGTGCATTAGGTAGACCAGAGAGAAAAAGAGGAAGAGGGGAATCTCAGTCTAGGAGTGGTCAGAAAACCCCATAAGGACTAGCTCAGCCATGGTGCTGGAATTCTGGGGTCTCATGCCTGCTACTGAGCCATCCCTGTTCAAATGAGAAGAAATCAAAAAGACCCCACATAAAAACTCATAGGAAAGCTCTGCCTCCTTTGCATTTGCTTTACTGCTGAAGACACTTCACATCCTAAATGTCAATGATGGTTTCTCTGAGAGACCCCTTCAGACACAAATTTAACCCGTCACTCCCCTGAGTGACCATGGTGCGAAAATCACACAAGATCTGGTAGTACCACAGAGATAATTTTGTCATCATTACATTATATCATACAGATTACAGGGCAGACCTCTTTGGTTCACTGACTACACGTTTTAATTATCTGATTCTTAAAAGCCTACAGTGGCTTCAGTACAATAAAGTGACTTGTCTGATGTCACAAGCAAAAAATGTGAATGTTGAAAATAATTGCATTCTCCTTCCATGAGGTCGGCTCATTTAGCCAAACAAAGATTCTACATCCCCAATCCCTACAGGACACAGACTACAGGGATATAGGGTGGACTGCTACAGGTAGTATTTAAACTGCTTAATCAGTTTAGTATTAGCAAAAACAATACAATTCAGTCACCCAGACTTCTGGCTTTCAGATTTCTAGCCATGTTCTCAGAGAGTATAGTTGTTTCAAAGCAAGAATTTCCTTATTGATTTTAAGTTGGCAAGCAGTGCACGGTGGTTCATGGGGCATTTTCAGACACACTTTGCTCTTACTCTTCTTCCTTGCTTACCCTACCCCCTCTCACTCACTCTGGCTGCTCTCCCTCCTTCCTACATAGTCCTCCTCTGCCAATTTCCTTACCTTATGCATTCCATTACCCTCTCTTCTGCTCTCACTGCCTTCCCAACAACCCTGTCATGGTCGATGGCCCCCTTTCTAGTTTCATACATACATCTGCATTTTATGTACAAATTAAATCAAAGGCCTGAATGTGAATGAAAGCCTGTAGTATTTATCGTTCAGACTCTCAATATCAAGATTTTCTCACTATCTTAAGCACATTGCAAAACAGTCTTTGCAGGGTCATGCTTCTCAAATACACACTGAGAAGCATATGCTTCTTTAAGTGACTATGAATAAAATTTTTGAATGTGCTGAAATGGTAGGTCTAGGCTGGCTCCACAACGCGTGGAATATCACACAACACAGATGCCAGTGCTAGCTTTTGCTAGCACTTTTTGTTGACATAGCAACACAAGAATAACATTTTCTGCCTAGAGATCATAAGAGACAGAGCCCAATCTTCACCCAGTTACATCCTTCCTACCTTTGCATGGTTCCTGCTGCAAATCCCTCACACTGGCTTCAGCAGTTACATCCCTCCTGACTTAGCATGACTCCTGCTGCAAATCCTTCACATAGGCAATGATCCCTCTGTCTTCTGTCCTCCTAGAGTTCTCTATTTTCTTACTTCCTTGCTTAATTTCACATAAAATGCTTTCCTAAAATTAAAACTACTCTCTCCTCAATGCTTTTTGAACACCTAACTAACTAACTAACTAACTAACCACATATATAAAGAGAGAGAGACAGATAGAGAAAGAGAGAGACAGAGAGGCAGAGAGACACAGAGAGGACAGATAGAGAGAGAAAGAGAGGACAATCTCTGAAGGAGGAAGGAAATGAGTTAGGCAGAGAAAGGCAGTTGACATACCTGCCCTGCTCCCTGATGCTGAAAAATCCATAAGTCTGTGCTCAATATGGGAAAATTATAAATGAAAATTTCTGAAAAGAACCTGTTTCTTGTTTCTGTCTATAAACGAGGCAGCATCAGAACCACAGCCACCTGTCAGCATAAGAGTGCATGTGTAACACAACCCAGAGACTCTGCACCATGTGCTGCTCAGCTGTGGTCACAAATACTCAGATCTTGTTCCCCAAACTCCCATGATTTGATTTGATAGTTATTCACATACTCTTGGTTCCTTTTTGTACTCATCAATTTTATATTTACCAGTATTTTTCTGAAATTTAAATTAATAATGTTGATGTCTAGACATAAATCGAGACTGGAGATATTGAGTTTTATAAAACCCTGAGTGGGAAGGACTTCCATCAGTCTGCTTTCTCCTGTGCTTTCACCCCATCCTCTGCTGCATGTAATGCCTCTCAGCCTCTTTTACCAAAGGAGCAGAAGGGACCTTTGGTAAAGGTAACAAGAGAGCAGAAGCCAAAGAACAAGAGCAAGAGTCGGGGCTACAGCAAAGTACAGGAGGGTCTACCCTAGGACCTGAGTCTGCATTTCATCCTGCTTGATGGCAGCCATGGATGCCCAGACATGGAATAACACCATGTCTGGTGCCATGTACCTGGAAATCCCATGGGGCATGAGGCAGATGAGCTTCCAAGGGTAGGAAAACCTGCCATAGCCCCTCACTTTCACACTGTGTGACTGATGATGACGAGTGGAGGAGATCAGGCAGGACCCAGGGGTGAGTGCTCTAAGCAGTTTACCAGCTGTTCAAGTGCCCCTCTGAGGTACCCAATACCAAATGTGACCAGACAGAAGATGAGAAAATCATTTATCATAGAGTCCTTATCTGTGAACTCGACACGAGTGGGCATGTACAGTGACTGCCTAAATGGCAGGTGTTGGGTAGGGATGTTACTTCAGTATAAACCCATCATCACTGACTCCTTAATCTGCCTGTGCTTGCTCTTGCTGGAGCCCCACCTTTTTGTTGAACTTGTTCCCTATGCCATGTACATTTCCTCAGGATCTCATTACTTGTCTTCTTAAAGCCTAAAGAATGGGTTCAGTGAGTATAGTCTACTGTTTTTACTATTCACTCTGAATGGGAAAGGCATCTATCAGTCTGCTTTCTCCTGTGCTTTCACCCCATCCTCCAGGTGATCATCTGGTAGAGCCCCAGGTTGGAGTCACAGGCAGCACTAATATCTGCAGTTTTCATCCTGGCCCTCAGCTCTCTCTGCAGACCTGGGAGTCTGATAGAGCTCAGTTCTCCCCTCTTCCTGTTGAGTTTGCTCCAGACTCACGGTACAGGTAACATAGTAGAAGGTCCTACCCCAGGACAGGATCCTTGGGGCTTCCACTAGCTAGAGCCTTCTCTGCTGCTTGAGGTTTTCAGGTCACAGGATGACACCATAGCATGTCTGGAGGGGCCTGCCATTCCTGCATAGCTGGGCATCTTTTTTTAAAATTTTTCTGATGTAGGTGGGTCTTCTATCTCTCTGTTGATTTCATTGGTTAATTAATAAAGAAAACTGCTTGGCCTGATAGGTCAGAACATAGGTAGGCAGGGAAGACAGAACAGAAGCTGGGAGGAAGAAGGCAGTGAGGCACACGCGATGAAGCTCTGGCCCAAGATGGGCATAGGTTAGAATCGTCCCAGTAAGCCACCACCTCATGGTGCCACACACATTAATAGAAATGGGTTAATCAAGATGTGAGAGTTAGCCAGTAAAAGGCTAGAGCTAATGGGCCAGGCAGTGTTTAAATGAATATGGTTTCTGTGTTATTATTTCTGGGGCTAAGCTAGCCATGCAGGAGCCGGGCAGGACGAAAAGCAGGCCTGCTTGCCTCCTCACTACAGAATGGCGCCCAGACATGGATAACTGAATCCACAGAAAGCCTGAGAAAGCTTGGGAAAGAATAGAGTAAAGCATGTTTTCTTGGTAGCAGCAGTTTCTCTGGTCTACTCTGCTTGCTAGAGGCAAGCAAGCGCTCTCATCTAAGAGGCTTCCTGACTCAGCTTTAGCTGCAAAACCTTGCAGCTCTTTTAAGAGTTTTAAGTGTTTTCCTGCCACAAAACACTTAAACGGTGTTGATGAAAAGCTGAACTCATGCTTTTCGGTTTTCAGCCGTAGCAGGAAAAAAAGCTGTGCCATTTTTAAAATGCCAGCTTTCTGGGATGTCCTGCCAGGGCAAATTCTGACTCGTTCAGGCAGGCGATCTGACTACCAAGTGTTTGAGTGTGGTTTCTGAGTGCAGTGCTGCAGCTTGCTTGCTGGCAGGGATCTTGAAATGCCACAGAGTTGTGGCAATAAAAATGGCTCCAGTGGTACCTCTGCCATGAGTCTGGAAAGCTAAGGAATGGACTGGATTTAGCTGTCAAAGCCTCAGGTTTAATCCTCTCCTTAAAGACTCATGTAGTCAGAAAAAGAGAGATATACAGTAAAGAGAGATTCAAAGGAAAAAAAAACTAAATGGTTTATGGCGTGTTAAAAATATTGCAGACTAAAGTTCTTAAAAGTAAAAAAAAAGAGATTAGTTGGGTGTAGTGGTACACACCTTTAATCCCAACACTTGTGAGGCAGAGGAAGATTGACCTCTGAGACTTTAAGGGGCAGAGGTAGATTGACCTCTGTGACTTCAAGGTGTGGTATCACAAACCTTTAATCCCAATGCCTGGGAGGCAGAGACTGAAGGATCTCTGTGAGTTCAAGGACAGCCTGGTCTACAGAGTTATTCCAGGACAAAGATATACAGAGAACCTATCTCAAAAAAAGTAAAAATAAGCAAAATAGAGGTTAAAATAAAGCCACATAAAGATGGAAAATACATGGAGAATCTTTAAACTGTATGCTATTATGCTCTCTTTGAATTGTTTGAATGCTGAGGACAACAGCTGCTAAAAGATATTTGTTTATAAATGCTGCTGAACTAATCCAAGATAGATATTTTGAAAATACCTTGACTTCAAAATTTGGATCTAAGGTTATGATGCTTTGGAAAAGTTCTTCTTTTGTTTTCAAAAGAAGGATGAAACCTTGTGGATTGCTTCTATCCCAATATGGTATGATAGACCACGCCCTCCTGAAAGGTTGCTGTGAACACCCTCAAAAATTTACTTCACTTAACAGCTGACTGAGATGAACCTGGCATACAGTTTACACTATCAGAGACCTAATTAACAGCACCCCTATACAGCAGGAAGAAGTTTGGAGAGAAATAACTACATCCATATTCCCAAATATTGTTTATAAATGTTCTTTTACATTTAAAGGGAGATATGATATAGATATGAATAATTTGCATTGGTATGGATTTTAAGGTCAATTTTATATGTATATGTATTTCTGATCTTGATTAAGGTATTGTTATTGTATAGTTCATTTAAAAATGTAATGTATAATTAGGAAATGTAGGTTGTTAATGGATAATCATCAATAATAGTCAAGCTTGTAGTCATATTAATTAGATTTTCTAGATATATAGATCTATATTTCAGTTAAATAGGCATTCTTCATATCTTTCAAAGGCTACAGAATATGGCATTTTAAATGTTTTAATAACTAACGGCTTTTCATGACAATGAGACACATCTGCTCCTGGCGGCACCAATCTACTTCGAGAGGAGGATGGGCATCGAAGAGGCTCCTTATGGAATTGGTTAGCCATTTGGGCAAGAAACTGCTCTTGCCTGGAGTGATGCATAAACCCACAGAAAGAGGACTGTTGAACTTGCCTAAAGGTGAGATGATTCTTCGGGGTTCCTGACTCATGAAAGAGTCTGAGAGACATTCTGCAGGGCACAGAAAAAAGTGACTGAGCTGTCTTTGAAATTTACTGCTTCATGAAAATATCTGCTGGATACTATGGGTCTGAAGGCCGAAGATGGATGCCCCAGTGGTACAAAAGAACTTTGGGTGACTGTACAGGCAGTGAGATGTCTCTGTCATTTCTAGAGTTTGGAAGTTGCTTATTTCTTGTTTGCTTAGGTAATATTATATCCTTCTAGAGTCTTTGATGGAGTTAAAGAATAGATAGATAGTTATAGTTTTCCATTGTTATGATAAAAGATAAAATAGATATCAATATTGTAACTGTAATTCTTGCTTGATAATTGTTTTGTTATATGTGATTTTACTATGTTAAAGTAAAAGCCTTTCTTTTTTGTTTAAACAGAAAAAGGGGAAGCGATGTAGGTGGGTCTTCTATCTATCTGTTGCTTTCATTGGTTAATTAATAAAGAAAACTGCTTGGCCTGATAGGTCAGAGCATAGGTAGGCGGGGAAGACAGAAGAGAATGCTGGGAGGAAGAAGGCAGTGAGGCAGACGCGATGAAGCTCTGGCCTAAGCTGGGCATAGGTTAGAATCTTCCTGGCAAGCCACCATCTCTTGGTGCTACACACATTAATAGAAATGGGTTAATCAAGATGTGAGAGTTAGCCAGTAAAAGGCTAGAGCTAATGGGCCAGGCAGTATTTAAAGGAATATGGTTTCTGTGCTATTATTTCTGGGGCTAAGCTAGCCATATGGGAGCCAGGCAGGACGAAAAGCAGGCCTGCTTGCCTCCTCACTACAGTTTTCTTTTTTTAAAAAAAATGTATTTATTTATTAAAAATTTCCACCTCCTCCCATCCTCCCATTTCCCTCTCACTCCTCCCCCTCCCCCTCCCTCTCCAGTCCTAAGAGAAGTCAGGGTGCCCTGACCTGTGAAAAGTCCAAGGCCCTTCCCTCTCCATCCAGGTCTAGGAAGGTGTGCATCCAAACAATAGGCTTCCAAAAAAAAAAACAGTACATGCAATAGAATCAAAACCCAGTGTTATTATCATTGCCTTCTCAGTCCGCCCTCATTGTCAGCCACATTCAAAAAGTCCGGTTTGATCACATGTTTGTTCACTCCCAGTCCACCTGGCCTTGGTGAGCTCCCATTAGATCAGTCCCACTGTCTCCATGGGTGGACACACCCCTCACGATCCTGACTTCCTTGCTCATGTTCTCCCTCCTTCTGCTCTTCATCTGAACCTTGGGAACTCAGTCCAGTGCTCCAATGTGGGTCTCTTTCTCTATCTCCATCTATCATCAGATAAAGGTTCTATGGTGATATGCAAGATATTCATCAGTGTGGCTATGGGAGAAGGCCAGTTCAGGCACCTTCTCCTTTGCTGCCCAAGGATGTAGCTTGGACACCTGGGAACCCCTCTAGAGCCAAGTCTCTTGCCAACCCTAAAATGGCTTCCTTAATTAGGATATCTACTTCCCTGCTCCCATATCCACCCTTCCTCCATCTCAACAATCCCATTCCCCCAAGCTTTCCCCAATCCCGACTTCTACTTTCTCTCTCCCCATCTCCCCTTCCCCCCACCCCAACTGCACCTCCGTGCTCCCAACTTTTGCCCAGCGATCTTGTCTACTTCCAATATCCATGAGCATAAATATATGTTTTTTTTCTTTGGGTTCACCATCTTATCTAGCTTCTCTAGGATCACGAATTATAGACTCAATGTCCTTTGTTTATGGCTAGAATCCACTTATGAGTGAGTACATACCATATTCATCTTTTTGGGTCTGAGTTATCTCACTCAGTAAAGTGTTTTCTATTTCTATCCATTTGCATGCAAAATTCAAGATGTAATTGTACTTTACCACTGAGTAGAACTCTTAAGTGTGTATGTGCCATGCCTTCTTTATCCATTCTTCTATTGAGGGGCTCCTAGGTTGTTTCCAGGTTCTGGCTATTACAAAGAGTGCTGCTATGAACATAGTTGAACAAATGTTTTTGTAGTATGATTGGGCATCTTTTGGGTATATTCCCAAGAGTGGAATTGCTGGATCCTGAGGTAGGTTGATCCCAGTTTCCTGAGAAACTGCCACACTGATTTCCAAAGTGGTTGCACAAGTTTGCATTCCCACCAACAATGGATGAGTGTTCCCCTTACACCACATCCTCTCCAGCATAGGCTATCATTTGTGTTTTTGATTTTAGCCATTCTGACAGGTATAAGATGGTATCTCAAAGTTGTTTTGTTTTGCGTTTCCCTGATCACTAAGGAGATTGAACATGACCTCAACAGTCTTTTGGCCATTTGAACTTCTTCTGTTGAGAATTCTCTGTTCAGGTCCGTACCCCATTTTTTAATTGGGACAATTAGAGTTCCAATGTCTAGTTTCTTGAGTTCTTTATATATTTTAGAGATCGGACCTTTGTCTGACATGGGGGAGGTGAAGATCTTCTCCCATTAAATAGGTTGCCTTTTTTGTCTTACTGACAGTGTCCTTTGCATTACAGAAGCTTCTCAGTTTCAGGAGGTCCCATTTATTAATTGTTGCTTTTATTGTCTGTGCTACTGGGGTTCTAAGTAGGAAGTGGTCTCCTGTACCCATGTGTTGTAGACTACTTCCCACTTTCTCTTCTATCAGGTTCAGTGTGGTCAGATTTATATTGAGGTCTTTAATCCATTTGGACTTGAGTTTTGTGCATGGTGGTAGATATGGATCTATTTTCATTCTTCTATAGGTTGACATCCAGTTATGCCAACACATTTGTTAAAGATGCTTTCTTTCTTCCATTGTATAATTTTAGCTCCTTTGTCAAAAATCAGGTGTTCATAGGTTTGTGGATTAATATCTGGGTCTTCGATTCAATTCCATTGGTCAACATCTCTGTTTTTTGCCAATACCAAGCTGTTTTCATTACTGTACCTCTGTAATAGAGTTTGCTGTCAGGGGATGGTAATGCCTCCAGAAGTACATGTATAGGATTGTTTTGGCTATCCTGGGTTTTTTGTTTTTCCATATAAAGTTGATTATTGTTCTCTCAAGGTCTGTGAAGAATTTTGTTGGGATTTTCATGGGGATTGCATTGAATCTATAGATTGCTTTTTATAGAATTGCCATTTTTACTCTGTTGCGCCTCCAAACCCAAGAGCATGGGAGATCCTTCCATTTTCTAGTATCCTCTTCAATTTCTTTCTTCAAAGATTTAAAGTTCTTGTCAAATAGTTACCCCAAGATACTTTATGCTATTTTTGGCTATCATGAAAGGTGAAGTTTCTCTGATTTCCCTCTCTGCTTCTTTGTTCTTTGTGTATATGAGGGTGACTGATTTTTTGGAGTTGATCTTGTATCCTGCCACATTACTAAATGTGTTTATCAGCTGTAGGAGTTCTTTGGTAGAGTTTTGGGGGTCACTTATGTACATTATCATATCATCAGCAAATAACAAAAGTTTGACTTTGTCCTTTCCAATTTGAATCCTCTTGATCTCCTTATGTTGTCTTATTGCTATTGCTAGAACTTCAAGCACTATATTGAAGAGGTATGGAAAGAGTGGACAGCCTTGGCTTGGTCCTGATTTTAATGGAATGGCTTTAAGTTTCTCTTTAATTGATTTGATATTAGCTGTTGGCTGGCTGTATATTGCTTTTATTTTATTTAGATATGAACCTTGTTTCCCTAATCTTTCCAAGAGCTTTATCATAAGGGGGTGTTGAATTTTGTCAAATACTTTTTCCGCATCTAATGAAATGATCATATGGTTTTTTCTTTTGATTTATTTATATGATGGATTACATAGATAGATTTTCCTATGTTGAACCAGCCCTGCATCTCTGGGATGAAGCCTACTTGAACATAATGGATAATTTTTGGATGTATTCTTGGATTGGTTTGCCATTATTTTATTGAGAATTTTTGCATCGATGTTCATGAGTGAGATTGGTCTGTAATTCTCTTTCTTGGTTGAGTCTTTGTGTGGTTTTGATATCAGGGTAACTGTTGCTTCATCAAAGGAGTTTGGCAATGACTCTCCTGTTTCTATTTTGTGAAACAGATTAAGGAGTATAGGTATTAGATCTTTTTGGAAGCTCTGGTAGAATTCTGCGTTGAAACCATCTGGTCCTGGGCTTATTTTTTTTTTTTTGGTAGGGAGGTTTTTGATGATGGCTTCTAATTCCTTGTGACTTACAGGTCTATTTAAATTGTTTACCTGGTCTTGAGTAAATTTTGGTATATAGTACCTATCTAAAAAAATGTACATTTCTTTCACATTTTCCAATTTTGTGGCGTACAGGCTTTTGTAGTAAGATCTAATGATTCTCTGAATTTCCTCTGTGTCTGTGGTTATGTCCCCCTTTTTATTTCTGATCTTATTAATTTGCATGTTCTCTCTATGCTGTTTGATTAGTTTGGATAGGGGTTTATCAATCTTGTTGATTTTCTCCAAGAGCAGCTTTTTGTTTCATTGATTCTTTGGATTGTTTTCTGTGTTTCTATTTTGTTGATTTCAGCCCTCACTTTGATTATTTCAGTCATCTATTCCTCCTGGGTGAGTCTGCTTCTTTTTTTCTAGAGCTTTCAGGTGTGCTGTTAAGTCTCTAATGTGTGCCCTCTCCGTTTTCTTTAAGTGGACACTTAGTGCTATGAATTTTCCTCTTAGCACTGCTTTCATAGTGTTCCATACGCTTGGGTATGTTGTGTCTTTATTTTTGTTGAATTCGAGGAAGACTTTAATTTCCATCTTTATTTCTTCCTTGACACAGGGGTGGTTAAGTAGTTGACTATTCAGTTTCCATGAGTTTGTAGGCTTTCTGGGGGGAGAGTTGTTGTTGAATTCTAACTTTATTCCATGGTGATCCGATAGTATACAGGTGGTTACTACAATTTGTTTGTATCTATGAATGTTTGTTACTGATTATGTGATCAATTTTTGAGAGGGTTCCGTGAGATGATGATAAGAAGGTTTATTCTTTTCTGTTTTATTGGAATGTTCTATAGATGTCTGTTAAGTCCAATTGGTTCATTACGTCTGTTAGTTCTATTATTTATCTGCTAAATTTCTGTCTGGTTGACCTGTCCATTGGCGAGAGAGGAGTGTTAAAATCTCCTACTATTAGAGTGTGGGGTTTGATGTATGCTTTGAGTTCTAGTAATATTTCTTTTACATATGTGGGTGCTTTTATATTAGTGGCGTAGATATTCAGGATTGAGACTTCCTCCTGATGAATTGTTCCTGTTATGAATATAAAGCGTCCTTCTCCATCTCTTCTGATTGATTTTAGTTTGAAATCAATTTTGTTAGATATCAGTATAGCCACACCCACTTGTTTCTTTGGTCCATTTGATTGGAAAACCTTTTCCCTACCCTTCACTCTGAGGTAGTGTCTGTCTTTGAGGTTGAGGTGTGTTTCTTGTAAACAGCAGAATGCTGGATCCTGTTTTTGTATCCATTCTCTTAACCTGTGTCTTTTTATAGGTGAATTGAGTCCAGTGATATTAATGACCAGTGAGTTTTAACTCTGGCTACTTTTCTGGTGGTAGTGTTTGTATGTTTTCCTTCTTTGAGTTGTGCTGGTAGAGAGTTGTCAGATGCTTGTGTTATTATGGGTGTTGTTGGCTTCCTTGGTTTGTGGTTTTCCTTCTAGTATTTTCTGTAAGGCTGGGTTTGTGGCTAAGTATTGTTTAAATCTGTTTTTGTCCTGGAATATCTTGTTTTCTCCCTCGATGGTGAATGCAAGCTTTGCTGGGTATAGTATTCTGGGCTTGCATCCATGGTCTCTTAGTTTCTGCAGCACATCTATCCAGGACCTTCTGGCTTTCATGGTTTCCACTGAGAAGTCAGGTGTAATTCTGATAGGTTACCCTTTATATGTTACTTGACCTTTTTCCCTTGCAGCTCTTAATATTCTTTCTTTATTCTGTATGTTTTGTGTTTTGATTATTATATGGTGAGGGAATCTTTTTTCATCCAGTCTATTTGGTGCTCTGTATGTTTCTTGTACTTTCATAGGAATATCCTTATTTGGGTTGGGAAAGTTTTCTTCCATACTTTTGTTGAATATATTTTCTGGCCCTTTGAGCAGTAATTCTTCTACTTCTTCTACCCCTATTATTCTTAGGCTTGGTCTTTTCATGGTGTCCCAGATTTCCTGGATGTTTTATGTTAAGAATTTGTTGGATTTGTTATTTTCTTTAATCAATGAATTTATTTCATCTATAGTATCCTCAGCGTCTGAGATTCTTTCTTCTATCTCTTGTATTCTGTTGGTTATACCTGTCTCTGTAGTGCCTGTTCATTTACCCAGATTTTCCATATCCAGCCTTCCCTCAGTTTGTGTTTTCTTCATTACCTCCATTTTGTTTTTCAAGTCTTGAACTGTTTCCATTATCTGTTTGACTGCTTTATCTAGGTTTTCGTGGAAATCTTTGAGAGATTTATTTATTTCTTCTACCTTTTTATTTGTCTTTTCCATTTCTTTAAAGCAGTTTTTCACATCCTGTTTAAGGTCCACTATTATTTTCATAATGTTATGTATAAAGTCAATTTCTTCTTCTTCTTCTTCTTCTTCTTCTTCTTCTTCTTCTTCTTCTTCTTCTTCTTCTGGAATAGGGTGTTCAAGTCTTCTTGTTGCATGATCCCTTGATTCTGGTGTTGTCATGTTGCCTTTCAGGTTGCTGGAGGAATTCTAGCTTTGGTGCCTGCCCATCTCTTCCTTCAAATGCAGCCAGGAGAGTCTTGGCGTCTTGGTCCAATCTTTGCTGTGACTGACTCTATGGGTGGATCTCCTCAGTGAAGGAGCAGGAACTGTTCCTGGGCCAAGGAGCTCACAGACAATAGGGCAGGCTTGGGGGAGGCAGGATCATGTGGAACAAGGAAGCCCTGCAGCAGGAGCTGGAGGGGCCCTGTGCTCCCTTCCCAGACTATCTGCCCTAGGAGGAAACATACTCACCAGTCTGGATTGCTCTCCTCAGCACAGGATCAGGGACTCCTGGTAGTCCAAGGACCCCACAGAAAAAAATGCAGAGCTGGGTATCTTCAGCTGGGCTGTCATCCACTGTTCATGTGGAGAACGACCTGCATCTGATGCCTGGAACATCTCAGGACCTTGTCGGGATGCAAATATTCTATATGAAGTGCTACCTGGCCCCTCAGAGAGGAACAGATGGCAGCCAGAGAAAACTGTGCTATCCTCATAAGTGTGATCCTCACATTGCCCTAACAGTTGGTTATGTCTTATCTGCACTTTACAGTTGGGGTCTGAGAGGTAGAGCAGTAGGTAAGTGGTGCTAAAGGAAAAAGATTATTCAGTTCTGCTGGAGATGGCAGATGACTTCATTCAAAAGAGACTCAGTTCTCTCATGTTCTCCCTTCATTGCCTAGAGAAAGAGGATTGCTCCAAACACAGCACAGGCAAGTGAGGAATAAGAGAATCTCAACTCAAAAGGACTCTTGCCTAACAAACTGATGTGGTTGAGGAAGAAGAGCCCATCAGTGATGGAGAGCTGTGAGGGCCATCTGTGAAGGGACTGAGACAGGTCACTCATAACACAAGGAAATGTACAAACAAACGTGGCAGAGCAGTGGTCCTCCCTGAGGAGAGTGCTCTGGGGAGCCCAAGGTATGTGAGAGGAGAGTGATTTGCCAGTCTCCTGGAGAACAGACAGTGAGTTCCTCTAAGGACTGCTACCAGGTGGAAAGCTGACAGGAAGATGGTCATCCTGCCCCCAAGAAGTGTTTGTAACAGGGACATGCAGTAGAATATTTGTTCTGTTCTGAGAATGAGGAGAGAATAAAATCCTCTCAGGGGAGCTCATGAGATGAATCTAAAGACAAATGTGTGTGAGATACACTTCAAGGAGTGGGAATCCCTGATATTACCCCAAGTATTTTGAGCACTCTTATTGACCCTAGAAGGCTATCTATGCAGCAGGGTCTGCCAGTTTCCCCACAGTGACCACAGGCCAGCACATATCTGAATAGCTGTCACCATGAAGATTTTGCTGAGGCCTTGCCATGGGAGCAGGAAGTTGGCACAGAGATGAGTTGTTTCCAGCCAGTGGGTCCACGCTGTACACTCTATTCATGAGTGACATTGATGAAAGGCTGAGATTTCCTCCTGGAGGGATATAGCCAGCTCACTGTGACTCCAACCTGTTCTGCAGGCTCTAGGCCCATGCCATATGAGGGAGGAACAGCTGAGGTAATGTTGCCCCAGACTGTGCTGCAACTGTGACCTTTTGGCTTCTGCAATTTCTTTGTCAGACACCATCTTTATCATCAACTCATTAAGCAATTTGTCGTTCATGGTCTAATATTAACAATATAATCAGAACCTTTGGTTATCTGAGATGATAAGAGAAGTGTGAAACATAAACAATCTTTGACTATGACTAGGAAGCATAGGAGATGTGGGCTGGGAGTGGGGTGAGAAGGCTCGATTCCTTCTACTGGTATATGAAGCTTCTCTGGCCATGTTTGGAATCAACTCAGCCATGTTAGCTCTTGGAGATGAGTTTTTAATTTTGTTTATTTATTTATTTACTTTGACTGGAAAGAGCAGAGGCAACAATGAAAAGCAAAAGCAGACTAGTTGAGTTTTAAGAAGGTAAGATGTTCCTGCCCAGAAGAGGACTTAGTCAACAGACTAAAGAGATGCTCTATGTGATATGAGAAAAATCTTAGAAAGCACAAATCTGTGATGGGATTGGTGCTCCCAACACGTAAAACACTAGACTACCTCCGTGCAAAGGAGAATGTTTTCATTAGAAATAGACACAAGTCTTGAACACCTCTTCACAACAGCCTACAGGAACGTGGTGCAAATTACAGGATCACCAAGGTCCCCAGTGTGAATGGAAAGACCAGACACATTACTGCAAGGCAACTGCTCAGGACTCCAAGAATGATTATCATGATAAGGAGACATAGTAGGTGTCACCAAGAACTGTCAAAACAGAGAACTCATGCTCACTGTTGGCGGGAAAGCACATCATTCAGACAGTATGAAAATAATGGGAGGCCTCAGACACTTACAAATACAATGGAAGATTGGGACTACTTCAGGCCACACTCACTTCTTTCCTCTGTCCCACTACTGTAGAGAAATGACAGACACCCTATGAATACAGTTTGCCTGTGACTCTATTTCTCATGTCCCCAAAGGAGGTTTTTCCTAAGTGATCAGGAACTTCAAGTGGCTCCTCTTCTATGCCAGACACACAATAAATAAGAGGCTGAAACTTTGTCTCTACTACTGCTACTCAAAGGCCAGAGGAAAACCTGACTGCTTGTGCATAGTGTTGTCAACCACATGTCCTGAGCCTTCTGCTTCTCTCTAAAGTCTGTTTGAATAGATCCTTGCTTTGCCTAGTCCATCCTGTCTTTCTATTTGTTAGTGTCTCCTCTAATAATTCAAAAGTAGATGCCAACCCAGGGCCCCTCCTGAACCCCCAGGGCTCTAAAACTCTTACAAGAAGTTCCCAGAGGATGCTGCTGATGAGAACAGTGTTGTGATTATGGCACAGGTGACCCTGGCAGGTCCCATGGTGACCAAGGAACCTCAGAAGGAAAGGGACAGAGAGATACACCACGTAGAGAAAGTTTGGGTATGGAGAGTTTATTTAGTGAGTGTTTGGAAGGTATAAGGTTATGGTGGGTAGATGAAAAAGAGACAGAAACAGGAAGAAAGATAGGAACAGAGAGAGGGAAGAAGAGGAGAGAGAAAAAGGGAAGGGGGAGAGAGAAAGAAAGCTGCCTCTTCAGAAGAACAGTAGGGAGAGGGAGAGGGAGAGAGAGAGAGAGAGAGAGAGAGAGACAGACAGAGAGAGACAGACAGAGAGAGACAGACAGAGAGAGACAGACAGAGAGAGACAGACAGAGAGAGACAGACAGAGAGACAGACAGAGAGACAGACAGAGAGAGAGACAGAGAGAGAGACAGAGAGAGAGACAGAGAGAGAGACAGAGAGAGAGACAGAGAGAGAGAGACAGAGAGAGAGACAGAGAGAGAGAGACAGAGAGAGAGGCCAGAGGAGGTAGTCTCGACTCAGTGGGCAGAAAGAGACTGAGAATGAGCAGAGCTTCTCTCTTAAAGGGGCAGGGAACCCAGGTGACAGGACAGATCCAGGAAGTTTAGAGTAGAGGACCCCCAAAATTAATAGTACCCATCCTGGGCTAAAAGTTGTAAGTATCCTTGGCCCTATCAGCAGCTTCATCCCTGTCAGAGACCAGAGATGCCAGAAGAGTTTAACCAAAAAAATCTTTGATTCTGCCCCATGCAGAGACCAGGGATGCCATTAGGTGGGGGAGTGATGTCTGGTTTTTCATTTTCCTCCTCTGTAAGAATTCCCTCTCCTAGGATCAACACATAAAGACACAACTGATATGCAGATTTACATAGACACTGTGAGTGGGAACAGGGCCGACTGTTCATGCCCTCCCTGTCTCCATCCAGTAAAGTATTACTAACTCCAATGGCACTCATTCCCCAGGGACCTGCTCCAGCTGTACCAGCTCCTACCTACGTGTCACAGCCACCCCGTCCCGCAAGGATGATGCGACCACCGGAGCTCTTCTCACTGCAGTTTTATTCCAGGACTTTTTACACTTCTCTCTCTCTTCCCCTCTCTCTCCGGGCAAACCTCTCCCAGCCCTTAAGTAGGCATGAGCTGCCAACCCCGAACTGCCAGGTGGGCACTGCCCATAGGCTCACGCATATGCAGGCAGCTGATAATCATTGCGTGATCATAGCATAGTCAGGCCTTAGCCATAGGAGTTGATTATCATAAAGAGCACTCGCTTTCAGGATCGTGGAGGGAGGGAGCCAGTACCATCAGGTGGCTCCATGCAGCTCTCTACATTGCCATCAGGCGTGGCTCTCTACAGTTCCCCCTTTTGTTTTGTAAAGCTACAGGCAAGAGTAGAGGTCTGATCTCTGTTAAAAATGGAACATGTACTAGTGTTTGTCCAGGTGTCATCCACTCAGAGAACACTAGACCTGTCCGGTGCCTTTTTACAGAGGTGGTTAGACACCAACCCACATGCAATCAGACTTGCTCTTCTTGAGGTTGATGTATGCTTACCTCAAGTGCAGCGCACAAGCCTCGCATCCTGTGCTCAAATATAGATAACCAAGCTTGAGGGAATTGTCCTGCTTCAATGACCATGAAGGCCTGAATGATCATAACTGCATTGCAATGTTGTGAAACCCTTATGTGACAAATGCACCACAGGCATACCAGGGAGGCAAGCACCATTAAGCCTTGTTAGGACTCCTACTCCCACCCACTCCTTCAGGTGATGCATGGCTATGATGATCCAGGTCATGGCAAACTGGCATCAGCTTGGGAAAGGCTGACAGAATCCCCCACCGCAGCTCTGCCATCACTTTCTCCATTGAGTGTGTGAGGAACAGGCACAGGATCTCCAGACATATCCATAACATCCTTTTCTGCCTCCGTCTGCACTTGCACCTTCCTCACCAGGCGTTCTGGCACCCAAATAGGGTCCAAATGATCCTGTGGAAAAACACAAACAGCGCCTCGTGCCCATGCCAGCACGGGATCGGGTCCATGCCAGACCCCTGTTAAAGCATCCTTCCAGGTCACCATTCCTTTTGAAGGACTGGATGGACATGAATGCCTGTCTATGGCAGACTGATTGGAATTATCCAAGTTCAAAAAATTTAAAGTAAATAAGGCTAAAGAAAGTCTATTCTTAGGGGTTTGCTTATGGCCTATTCCCCCTTTTTGTTTTTGAAGTATCTCCTTTAGAGATCGATGGGCATGTTCCACAATGCCTTGTCCTTGTGGATTGTATGGCAGTCCATGTGTCAATTGAACACCCATACGTTGACAAAATGAGGTGAATTTTTGTCCAGTATAAGCAGGACCATTATCAGTTTTTAATTGTTGAGGCTTGCCCCAGGCTTCCCATGCTTCTAGACAATGAGCAATCACCTGAGTTGCCTTTTCACCTGTCAGGGGTGTGGCATGAATAATGCCAGAACATGTATCAACTGAAACATGCACATATTTCAGCTTACCAAATTCCGAAATATGTGTAACATCCATTTGCCAAATTTTAAGAGTTAGTAATCCACGTGGATTGATTCCCAAGGTTTGAGGATGATGATAAACAACACATTGTGGGCAATCTACAACCACTTTCCGTGCATCAGCACGAGAGATATTAAATTTTTGTTGTAGGGTTTTAGCATTAACACGAAATTCCTTATGAAAATCATATGCTCTCTGTAAAGCAGAGGTGAGAAATATCCATTCTTGTCTGGTACAACGATCGACTTTGTCATTGCCCTCAGCTAAAGGACCTGGTAATCCCGTATGTGCACGAATATGTTGTACAAAAAAAGGATTTTTTTTGCTGCCAGAGTAAAAGCTGTAATTGTACAAGTTGTACATGTACGGGACAGGAAGACCTAATAGGTCCCACGCATTCTAAGGATCTTAAGACATTAACAACATAACATGAATTTGAAATTAGATTGAATGCCAAAGGGCAGGCCTTAAACACTTCTATTACAACTGCCAGTTCAACTTGTTGAGGGGCTCCAGGAGAAATCTGATGTATAACAGGCTCCAAGGAATCTACCATATAAGCGCCACAACCAGTCTTTGATCCATCTGTAAAAATAACACTGGCTCCTGGAATGGGTTGTAAAGTAGTAATTTTAGGAAATATCACTGGGTGTTCCTTAAAGAAAGTTAGCAATGGATGTTTAGGATAATGGCAATCTATAGACCCTGAATAGGAGCAGCGCAAGATGGCCCACTCATCTAAGGTAGCACATAAAATCTTTACTTGATGGTTGGAATAAGGCACTATAATGGTAGCGGGGGTAACCCCAAAATATTGTAGGCACTGCTGAATTCCAGTTAGTGCCAAAGTCGCCACAGCAGTAGGATAATGCTCAAGAGATTTAGCTGGAGATATCTTAGGATATATCCAAAGCAATGGCCCACTCTGCCATAAGTCCTGTGGGCTGGTAATATGAGGGAAGAATGCATAAAGCAATATCTTGACCCTCTTGTATCCTTTGTAGGAAAGCATCTTGCAACCTGTTTTCCACCTTTTTTAATGCTTCTTGTGACTCAATAGTCAATTGCCTTGGAGAATCCAAAGTGGAGTCTCCATTTAAAACATTATACAGAGGCTTTAACTCATAGTTTGGTAACTTCAAATAACATCTAATCCAATTTATATCACCTAACAGCTTTTGAAAATCATTTAGCGTTTTTAAATTATCTTTCCTTAACTCTATCTTTTGAGGGATGATCTGTTTCTCACAAACACTTACTCCTAAATAATTAACAAATTTATCCTTTTGTACCTTTTCAGGAGCTACATGTAGCCCTCTCCTTTCAAGTAGCTTAATAAACTCCACATAGGCCTGATCTAACATTCGTTCATTCTTGGCAGTCAGCAATATATCATCCATATAATGAACACATCTTAGAGTGGGAAATTTTTCTCTAAGGGGTGTAATAGTCTCCCCTACATACAGCTGACACATTGTAGCACTATTGGCCATTCCCTGTGGTAAGACAATCCACTCATATCTTTTGTCTGGTTTTTCATGATTAAGAGATGGAACTGTAAAGGCAAATCTCTCACTGTCTTTTTCAA